>NC_136744.1:5380327-6052827 GCF_936440315.1 Barbus barbus | reverse complement strand
CACATTTTGGTAAAGTAGATAAGGTAAGGTTCAAGTAGGACTGATTTTTATAATGCTGATCAAGTCTGCATGTATTTGACCAAAAATAAACAGTAATAATGTGAAATATAATTACAATTTAAAATAACTGTGTTCCATTTGAATATATTTTAAAATGTAATTTATTCCTCTGATGCAAAGCTGAATTTTCAGCATCATTACTTCAGAAATCGATCACACAGATCTGTGAAAACGACTAAAAACATGCATGCCAGGCCATGTAATATGCATGTATTATGTATTATGCATGACAGGCCAGTAGTTGGCGATGTGCTCTGCAATTTATACATGCTCTTAAAATGATAGGAGATCAGCTTTCATTGACGTATCTGCTAAACAGATGCAAGAGTGTTCAGCGTACCGTTAAAATATCGAAGATACAGAATTAATAAACAGGAATTAAGAATGCAAATGTATGTTTTTCCCCCTCAACATCAATGCTCCACACTTCATCCCAGTAGGTGGCAGAATATGCACCAAACGCGGCTTTGCCAACTGCCATAAAATGTCAACTAAGAAGAATAAGAAAAATAAGTCACTTTGTAAAGAAACACACATCTGCATATTATGGAAGGTGGACAGGGCCAAAAGTTTTTAAACGAAAAGTGTGAAATTTGACCCTGTTTACACGCACTGTTTGTCCACGTTAACTCGACAACATGCACAGCAGCCAATGAAGTTGCAGTATTTGAGTCTATATTTGCATATGTGACTCGATGGTACATTGGTATATACATATGCAAATCACCATACATCATGTTTATGCATGAAGGATGTTGTAACAATACACTGGTATGCACATATTCAAACATCAGCCGTTATATTTGTTCATGAAGGATAATGCATCAGTACGTCGTGACGTCAGTTATATGTCATGATTTGTCTTGACCTTTTTAATTGTCTAGTTCAACGTTATTTCTCAGGTAATTTACATTGATTAACATTGTAGCATTTATTAATAGACTCCAGAAGAGTAGTTATCAGTAAAGCAATGTCACAATAAACTAAAGAAAAGATTAATATAGTAGGTAAATCTAGAGGTAAATCTGCTTTAAGAAGTATTACACTTTTGAACATGGCCAGAATGAACAGGTGCTGAGAGACAATTTCAAATTTGTTGTCTTACGGTAAAACTGTGCATCTTTATGGACTAAAGAAACACGGCAAAACTGATACCTTAGCATGGCCAGAATGTGCATGTCTACACACAAAAGAATTGTGTTCAAAATTGCAGCGTTGCCACGGACAAACTGTGTACTGACACGGTCAAATTTCATGCGCTCCGTTTAAAGACTTTTGACCCCATCAGCCTTCCATAGACCCCATACATATGGACTGAACATATAATACAAGCAAGCACAGTGTCACCATTTTCTTAGTTTACATGGAGATAATAACAGTATCACTTTCAAAAATTAGCACTTTGAATCCCATTTTCAAAAGTTTGCATTTTCAGGTCCCCAAAATGCCATTGTTGTGTAAATGAATGGCCAAAATGCATAAAACATTTTCCATTTTCAGTTGAAAATGGTGTTGTATAAACCCCCTAATAATATGCTAATTTGCCGCTCAAGAAACATTTCTTATTATCAATGTTGAAAACAGTGGTACTGCTTAATATTTTTGTGGAAACAATAATTTTTTTTTTCTTTGATGAATAGAAAGTAATAACAGTGTTCATTTAAAATATAATTGTTTGTGACATTATAAAGCAGCAGATCTATAAAAGAAAGTAACTGTCCTTATGAAAAAGTACCTTATTAATTACTGTAAGGTAAATAATCAGTCTTCTGCGTGGTTAATATGAGGAATGCTATTAGCTGCTTAAATCAAATAAATATTGAAATAAAATTTAAAATTAAAATATAAATAAACAGTTTTCAAAGATGCTACATTGCAATGAATATTTATTATTCCTGCAACGTCTGGCAAAGACGTACTTTCATAAATCATGATGAACAATATCATGCATACTTTACACAAGAGGACCATTCTGGCACAACTCTACATAAACAGTTCAAATTTCTACAAACACCTTTTCCTATTGACACATCAGACATGAGATCTCACAGGACGGGTGACGGGCCAGCAAGATGTGAGTCTGAGTCTGTAAATACTGGCTACTTGAATTACATCTTCAGCACATGAAGGGCTGGGAAGTGATGTCAGGCCAACAGCTGTCATGCCTGAGAAAAAGGGAGCAGTAAAACATGGGCTAAAGACATACGGGCGAAACATTACCTCATTAAAAGCCAGAATTGATGTAACACGCAAAGATGGAAGAGTACTTCCAAAGTAAGCAAAATCTTCTATCAAGAGTCATTTTATATCATAGTAACTGTCAATATATATATATATTCACTGGAAAATTAAATGAAAATGAAAGAACGATTTATATATTTAACATATTAAGTGGTAGTAAAACCTGTTTTTTTTAATTCAGTGAAATAAATAAGTTATCTCATTTAATTACGAATTACTAACAAAAATATTTTATTAAAATATAATCATATTTGATGTCATTCACGGACTTCAGGGAATATTTTACCGTTAAAATGATTCATACTTTAACAAATGATTGGTGTCCATTTTTGCTGCTGTTCAAAAGTTTGGGGTCAATAAGATTTATTTATTTTTTTTGGAAAGAAGTTAGTTTTTTTTTTACTGAGCAAAGATACATATTTTTTTCTATTTAAAATAGCTGTTCTTTTCAAATACATAAAAATAGGAAATTGTGATATTTCATTATTTTACTATTTTGTTGTCTTCTGTATTTTTGTTTGCAGCTTTGGTTGAGAAGAGACTTCTTTCAAAAACATTAAAAATCTTACCAACCCCAATTTTTGAAAAACAGTAAATTATGGTAAATTTGTTTTTATTTTCTAAAAATCATACATTTTACTGTAATTTAAAATAAAATGAATTAAAATGCAATGTTAAACCATTTTTATGGATTTTTGTATATGGTGAGTTAAACATTCGAAGATTTTTACTATTTAAATTTTTTATCGATTTAAAAATCATAAATAAATAATAATATATGTGAATAATAACTAACTTTTTCTGAAAAATCTGACACACATTTTAAAGTCAATCCGGCCAGTGCTAGGCCCAAACATGATGAGAATGTGAAATAACAGAAAGGTGCAATTTTTCATGTTAAAGTTTGCAGATGTTTCCTTTAGAGGCGAGCATATCAATGACGGGACTTTTGTGGAGAATCACAGTGTATATAATGGTAAGGGTTAAAAGTAGGAAGGGTGATAATGGATGTGGCACTTTTGCTCCTCTCAGAAGGGGGAACGTTCCATCATTGGGCTTCTATAGGACTGCGGTGTGTTGCCAGAGACAGCTGGTTAGCTGCATCCTTTTCTGCAGATCCCATCATCTTCTCACTGTGGGTCAGAGTAAATGAGTTCTCCCAGAGGTCAAAGGTAGCGGTCCCCTTCCCAGGAGTCCACCCAGCCAGAACAACATTCCCTTGAAACAGGAAGGGAGGCCATTGTCCATATGTTGTCTTCACTCACAGGGCACGGACCTGTTAGGCTGTGACGTTCAGTTAAGAACTGAGGTGTTTGAATCCATACCTTTTAGGGAAGTTGAAATGTGATATGACATTATTATGATATGACATTACTTGGCAGAATAGCTCAAGTAAGTATACATCCATATGCTGGTTAAACACCCAAAACCAAAACTGGGCTCTGTTCCAAAACCTAGCGCCTGCTATACCTACATAGACATCCTGTCTGTGCTTCAAAAGTGATTTAAAACGCAACCCACGTCAGGTATGTTTCCATTCATTTTTCCCATAGGGATTAAAAAAAGTCTTTGTTAAAAGAGTTATAAGCCGTTAACCAAAACCAACCAGCTACGAGGTAAATCACAACATTACAAATGAAACTCCGCCTTGGCTCCAGAAGTATTTTCTCCATTGATTTTTCTCATATAGGGATTTAAAAAAAAAAAAAGTCTTTATTAAAGCATTTTAAGCCATGAATCAAACCATCCAGCTACAAGGTAGTCTCAGCCTCCGACGTCACACCCACTGCCCGTTGACTAAACGTATAATGCATATCGCACACAAAAGTGGAAACACTTCAGGAGTTTCGAAGTCGTCGTCGGATTGGTTGAATTATACAGGATTTCTGGGAGACGTGTGTGTCGCGTTCTTTAACGTTCCGCCTGGAAACAAAGACGCCGTGGCGCCAAACCCCCTCACGAAAGAAGAGAGCCGTCGTGTTTACAACTGTGACGACAAACGTTTATCAGGATCAAATAAAGGCTGGATTTTCAGAAGTATGTGAAATATTTAAAGTTTGCGGTATAGAATCTTTAAAATACGTCCCAGAGTCACACACAACATGTCGGTCAAACAGCCTCATGGACGGGACTTGGCCAATGAAAGCTGCCATAGATTCCAGACCTTCAGCCGCCATTCTGAAGGTCTGGCTACGCGAGACTAGCTACAAGGTGAATCACAACGTTATGGAAGCCAGTTTCTGCCACTGGAAAAGAGCAAAAAGGCAATTGTAACTCATAATTTAGACTTTTTTTTTTTGCAAGTCTGAATTTTTTCTCAGAATTGCGTGATATAAACTCACAATTGCGAGTTATAAAGTCACAATTGTGTGATAAAAACTCACAATTCTGACTTTTTTTTCTCAGAATTGCGTGATATAAATGCGCAATTGTGAGTTAAAGTGCAGTTTTAGTTTTAAGAGAGGGGGGGCTGATATGTTCTCAGAATTGCGAGTTTATATATCACAACTCTGATCAATAAAAGTCAGAATTGTGAGAAAAAAAAAGTCAGAATTGTGAGTTTATATCACGCAATTATGAGAAAAAAAGTCAGAATTGTGAGTTTATATCACGCAATTATGAGAAAATAAGTCAGAATTGTGAGTTTATATCACGCAATTATGAGAAAAAAAGTCAGAATTGTGAGTTTATATCACGCAATTATGAGAAAATAAGTCAGAATTGTGAGTTTATATCACGCAATTATGAGAAAAAAAGTCAGAATTGTGAGTTTATATCACGCAATTATGAGAAAATAAGTCAGAATTGTGAGTTTATATCACGCAATTATGAGAAAAAAAGTCAGAATTGTGAGATGAAAAAAATACCTTTTAAATGTTTTATTCAGTGGTGGAAACATCCAGTTCCATACAAACCAAACAACCAGTTACAAGGTGAATCACAACATTACAAGCTTTAATTTGAAAGAAAACATATTTGAAAAAGGCAAATGTACAATACTTATAACGGCTTTAATAAGGGAAAGAACTGCAATCCCATGAAGCAAACAAAACGATGGTGAAACACTATTTATTTCAAGTTATTGTGTATATTAAAACAAATATGTACTCTAATATTAAAGTATTTTCACAGCTTAGTGAGACCGACTCGATTACATTCACGGTGCTTCATGACAGTGGGCGGAGTTAAACATCTCTTTTGGTAATGATGCGAATTGGTCACTGATTGGTGGAATTTTCTGTACAGCATCATGAGTGCTGATTAACATGATTATTTTAAAAATTAAGTGAAAATAATTTGAACAGATGCATTCTCCATTGATTAACAACCTCAGAGCTCACAACAGGTCTGTATTTAAAAGTGTAAGTGATACTGGCCATCCTATTAGAATAAGCATCTGAACCAACATCTCAAGTCCTTGTTTTGGCCCACAGCAACAGCCGGCGTTGCACTTCATGAACAACATCACTCCTCACCGACCAATATCGCTCCCTAGAGGGTTTGCTCTGCATTATTGTTAAAGTCCAAATGCATACAAAACTAATAAATAGCCTTTATTCAATTCCATCAACAACTGGACATGACTAGCGTGTTCTTTTTGGTGTTACCTTTTAACAGCACATAATGACCTCAGGGTCAGCGACCCAAAAGCAAAGAGACTGAGCATTTCTATTGTGACGGGGCAACAGGTGTGAGGCAAGTGCTCAAGCGACAAGCCCGCTGCTCATATATGAATGAGTTTCTTCGTTGCTTAACTGCTGTCTTGTGGTTAGAGCAGTTTTAGCGCCAAAGAAACAGAAAACCGGGGAAAGTTTGGGTGTTTGTTATTTGTTAGCCAGCTGTCCACTCAGTATGCAAGGAGTTTAAAGACCGTTCATTTAAACCTTGTAATGTGGTTCCATGTGGTTAAACTGTTTAAATATCGATTCTCGATATGGCGATACAACCACTACTCATTGGTTTGGACACAGGTGAGACAGCAGCACAAGAGGGTGAGTAACCCCAGTAGCTCTTACATTTTAAAGGGATGTAGTTCACCCAAAAAATGAAAGATCATTATTTTGTGTATTTGGTGTAACAGAATATGTTGACATGCTTTAATGTTCAAAAAACATTATTTTTCAAATACTTTACTTTATTGTAGGACGGTCCTCTATGCCCCGCCTCTCTCAAACGCTTCGTTTTCTACAAAGACCCTCCTTCCGACAAGCGCAGTATGCTCTGATTGGCCAACTGGCACAGTGCATTGTGATTGGCCGAACACCACAAGCCGCATCAGAAATGTAACACCCCTTTCCATTATCGCTAGCTTCAGCTTTCAAAATTATAGTAAAGACAGTAAATAATGTTACTATTATTATAATTTTTTTTTTTTTTTTTTTTACAAATGTGTGATTGCAAATAAATTTAAAAACATGACATATAAGCTTTGATATAAATGGCAAAAAAAATCCAGATTATCATACTTGTCCATATATACAGCAGTACACTTTATTTCAAACAATAGAAGTAGATAGAATTTAAATAGAATAAAGATGTATTCAAGTCCGAAGTATGTCAAAAACACTTTAAAGTGCAACTAACATGCAAATAGCATGCAATTAAAGGGTTAGTTCACCCAAAAATGACAATTCTGTCATTAATTACTCACCCTCATGTTGTTCTAAACCTGTAAGACCTTCGTTCATCTTCGGAACACATTAAGATACAGTATTTTTTAATGAAATCCGAGAGCACTCTGACCCTCCATAGACAGCAAAGCTACCACGTTCAAGGCCCAGAAACATAGTAAGGACATCGTTAAAATAGTCCATGTGACATCAGTGGTTCAAAAACGTAATATTATGAAACTACGAGAATACTTTTTGTGCACAAAGAAAACAAAAATAACTATTTTATTCAGCAGTTCTTCTCATAATTGCTTATAAACCCACCGGCTGCACTGGGAATTAGTGTGGAGGTATAAAGAGCTCTCTTTGTGAATCATGTAAAGATTTGCCAGCTCCGAAAGAGAGGGTCGCTCCTCTCATGCAGCGCATCTGAACTCTGTGACTCTTTAACATGAATATGCTTGTGTTGCAATTCAAGGAGGTGTTTATATAAAAGGCTATAATGACCCTGGACCACAAAACCAGTCATAAGGGTCAATCTGTTGAAATTGAGATGTCTACATCATCTGAAAGCTGAATAAATGAGCTTTCCATTGATGTATGGTTTGTTATGATAGGACAATATTTGTCTGAGAGACAACTATTTGACAATCTGGAATCTGAGGGAGCAAAAAAATCTAAATATTGAGAAAATCGCCTTTAAAGCTGTCCAAATGAAGTTCTTAGCAATGCATATTACTAATCAAAAATTACGTTTTGATATATTTACAGGAGGAAATTCACTAAATATCTTCATGGAACACGATCTTTACTTAATATCCTAATGATTTTTGGCATAAAAGAAAAATGGATAATTTTGACCCTTACGATGTATTTTTGGCTATTGCTACAAATATAGCGACTTAAGACTGGTTTTGTGCTCCAGGGTCACAAATATATTATGCTCAGGCACTTTAACTTGATTATTCATCATGACACCCAAACATGTTTTATCACGCTGGAAATACCAGAGTTAGCCAATGCTTAGTTTGAGTTAGGGTGTTAACCCTTTTTTTTTTTTTTTTAAGGTTTGCATTGTTTTTTTTATCTTTTGAAAAATTCCTGTAATATTATAAAACAGGATGAGATGTTTTGGATTGAGAAAAAACAAAATGCCACAAAAATGTAATGACTGCTTGAGCAACTGCTGTTAGGTCGCTTTGTTCCATAAAGAGATTTTACAAAAGACTACGGACTTTGAAATTGAGGACAACAGATATAAAACAATATTACCAAGGAGGCATGATTTGTTTAAAGCTTCATTGAAGAAAATAGAAAGAAAGAAAGAAAAATAAGAAATAAGATTATATTGCTGACATCTGCCAAACTAAATTAGCAAAATGACTTAAAATTCATATCTGCTTTTACCTAATTGTAATATTAGGATAAAAAAAAAAAGAATAATATCAATGTCTTTAGAAATACTGAGTAAAGTATTTTACCCAATGCATACAATAAAGTCTGGATGTCCTGTAAAGAGCATTCAGGGCTTTTCAGAGATACCAAATGTTTGGATGTTTCACCTCTCCTTGGTCTTCAAAATTATTAATTTAGTGATCAAATAAAACACTATCCCCCGGTTTCACAGACAAGGCTTAAGCCTAGTCCTAGCCTAAGATGCAAGTCTGAGCTGTTTCAACTTAAAGAAACTTGCACTGACTGATCTTAAAACATATCAGTTTCTTTGTTTTGTCTCAAGATGCACACCATGTTTTTTGTTTTGTTTTTTCTAAGCATGTTTATAAAAATCACTTAAATGTCCCAATTGAACTATGGCCTAATCCTGGTTTAGTCTAAGCACCGTCTGTGAAACCAGGCCTTTATTTTGAAACTCTTTGTCATTAATCAACATCTCAAGAAAATGTTATGGGGTTTCAAATCAAAACATGACTTTGATTTCATACAAGTCCTCAGCTGAGGCATGTTTATTACACATTTTGGGAGACACAACAAATGAATAGGGAAAGGAAATTTCAATATTCCTATGAAATATTATATATTATGAAAATCTTGTCAATTATTACTCCCATTATTATACTTCTTTTTTCATTACGTCGCCCCAAAAACACATGAATATGCAAATTAGATACAGTTTATGGATACTTCGTATATAATGGGAAAACCCGTTTATGGCAATTTTTCACACATTTTGCATAAAGAAAAATGGTATATCAAATTATTCTGTTACAGTTCAGAATAATCTTTATACAAAATTTGGTAATAAAAAAAAATAAATCCTGAAACCTAAAAATGTATTGGTGATTTAATTTTTTTTTAAATAAATTGTTTTTGCCTATGGATGTTCATTCATGTCTTTTTATTTTTTAATTGAGTCTCGGTGTCCTCTACCGAGGACATAGCTAGCATAACATATGAAATATCATTTTTCATAATGTTTTTTTTCTTATGCTCTAAGCAATGTAATGACATAAAAATACTAAATTTTTCCTAAAAAAATCAAATGTCTGGGTCTCAGGAAGTGATGTTAACATGTAAACAGAGTAACTGCGCCCTCGTGTGGAGCCCACAGGTCTAACTCTGAATCTCTCTTCAACACAAAAGAAAAAATATTTATAAATGCATGTATTAAAGGTCTATTACCTCCCCTCTATAGGCAGTAAAGGTAGCATCCATCCGTTTCCTCTCCCACCTGAACGTTATGTTTTTCACACGTCAAATATCTTGCATGTCTGAAGGATCATGTGACACTGAAGACTGGAGTAAATTCAGCTTTGCATCACAGGAATAAATTACATCTTACAATATTATAACAGATTTTTTTTCCTTCCCCAAATAAATGCAGCATTTGTGAGCATAAGATACTTTCAAAAACATTTAAAATCGACCTCAAAATGTTTAGTTTGATATTTTGTCGATGGATCGATAGACACCATGTATCATTAGATATCTGCACACACTCATCCAACATGACACCAATAAGATGCAAAATAAGAAACACAATAATATATATGGACATTGAGTTGAAATCTAATAGGACATGCTTTAAAAGTGTATTATAAAAGATCAGAACAGCCAAAGACGACATACACTGTCCCTGGTTGCATACGACTGCTTTTCTTTACGGCTGACATATAATTTTTTTTCCAAAAGATAGCTTTTGAAACATTACCTGATGCTGTTCCGATCAAGTTACACAACACCAAACAGCCAGACACCACCTGCGGCTCGGTCAAAACAAACTCAATGGAAAGCTGGATCCTTTGTAAAGAGCCTGTCACAAGTGTCTCTTTTCCAGGAGCAGGTTGGCATGTCCTTTGTGTCTCATACACACCTATCAGGTGGCAGAGCAGCCGTCACACACACCTGTTACCTGCTGGTTCACTATTGACCTCCACGTGGCATCTGCTACACAACACAATACAACACTAAACAAACAGTCCCATTCACTAGACAGGGAAAGTTGAGACGGCTGACTTGTGTTGTTACGGTGTAGTTAAAACACGCCGTGCCTCCTCCTGCCGCTCAGTTAAATATACATGAGTCGCCACATAATTACTGCAGCGGGTCTGAATTATGACTGTCACTAAGAAATGACTATTAATGTCTAATATGACCAAAACAAAAGCAGTAAGACATACAGAAAATCTGTTTTCAAATTTATTTCAAACAATTAAACAATACAAAAACCCTTATCTAAAGTGGAAATAATTGTATAAAAATTACAAAAATGTAATGCAACATACAAAACTCACACGGACTTCAAATAATAGAAAAATAGAAATGAATACCAAAGTGTTGTCAAAAAATTGGTCCACTATTTGGATCTTATTTAGATTTTTTGGGGGTTTTTGTTGTCCCTTTCTTCTGGGGTGTAGGTAGTTCTTTGCTGCATAAATCACAGACCCAGCAACCTGTGAGTGAGAAGAAGAAAAAAAACACAAAAAAAAATATGGAATACTGGCCTTTAAAACTGTTCAAAAATATCGCTTTGATGGGACCGATTTATTTTCAAATTTTCCCTCACACTCACTAGCAAAAAATATAAAACTATATATTTTTAAAGTATATTATAATAAAACTACTTAACACTCACCTAATAAAAAAAATAAACAACTGCTACATTAAGCATAATTATAAAAAAAAAAAAAAAAAAAAAAAAAATTTATATATATAAAATGCAGGATTTTAAAAGGTATTAAAATAGCCTAATATTAAAATTTTACGAATAGTTAAAGGTGCACTAAGCAATTTTTGAAAAATGCTTTTGACCGCAGTGTCGGACCATGTCCCAAAACACACTTGCAGCCAATCAGCAGTAAGGGGCGTGTCTTGTAATGATACAGCACTCAATTTGAGTGCAAAGGATGGATATCACTTGTAGTGGAGAAATATTTGATCGGCAGTATCTGCACTTTCACTCAAGTAACAGAGTTGTGTACTTTGTCCACGTCTGCCATGATACCATTAGCTCAATATTGTATTTTTTCATTCATATACACATTTATGACAAAGAATGTAAGTCGGAGACTCACCCAGAGGAATGGAGTCCATGCCCACACAGAAGGTGTGGAAACCTCGGTCACACTTGTCACAGAACATCATCTCTTCCTCATGGTGCGGCTGCTTGCACACGGTGCACGTCTTGCACTCCATGCACTGCCAGGAATACATCTTGATCTGGGACACCAGCTCCACACTCATGTCCAAGCAGGACGGGTGACCTGAACACAAACCCAGGCCTCTCATCATCTCCACTATACTCGCAATGTTATAAATGACCAGAGTAACCCTGACACTTAGAAAATGAGATATCATAACACAATTCCTTTAATCAAGACAATAGAGACAGCCTCCAGTAAACAGTTTGAGTTCTGACGTCAGCTTCTCTGAAAACACATGTTTGAGGGAATAAACACTAGCAGTGTGGTTATATAAGGATATTGCTAGAAGTTAAACATATCTCAAAGATGCCAGCTAAACTGGGAACTAAACCGATACTAAACTTTGCATTAAGAAGAGTGGGTTTGGACTTACCGCTGTTCTGGCACTGGGAGCAGTGGATGAGAGCCTCTGGTTTGCCTTTCCTGTTGGCCTCCTTACCCTTCTGACATATGCCACATATAGCATTGGGAATGACCTTAGGCTGCAAGGGCAGAGTAACGCTATAAACGCCATGGCAACCAAGGTCATACACACCATGTGATTGTATGCTTGAATCAAAACCACTATGTTTTTTTTAAATTTAATTAGTAAACATACTAGAGTAAACTGGATGCAGGATTTTAAAAGGTATTAAAATAGCCTAATATTTAAATTTTACAAATAGTTAAAGGTGCACTAAGCAATTTTTGAAAAACGCATTTGACTGCAGTGTCGGACCATGTCCCAAAACACACTTGCAGCCAATCAGCAGTAAGGGGCGTGTCTTGTAATGATACAGCACTCAATTTGAGCGCAAAGGACGGATATTAGCAGATCGACTATAGATGGAGAGAACTGGAAGATTAAAAAGAGGAAAATATCGGAACAAAACTTTAAAAAGAAGGGTTACGATCAGGCAAGAGGTAGGACCCGTGTAAATATCGGAGCTGCTTTCCAGCGGTGGAGAGAACTCAAGGAGCGCGAATCGGACGCCGAGGTCACGTTGTTTCTTCTTGATAGGTGAGTAACATTGATTTTGCATTGTTTCACACAACTTATCCGTGTTGGCTTTTATTTAAATATGCTTGTGTGTCATCTTCGCTTGTTTTCCGCGATCGTCGTTATGCCAGGGTTGTGTACGAACGTGTGGGGCGGGGCTATCAAAATAGGGGCGAGGTCCTATTGGGCTATGGGCGTTTGTTTTGGTGCTTTCAAATATCATCATCGTTTGGCAAAAATCGCTTAGTGCACCTTTAATGCATATAAAAATATATAAATACACAAGCAACAAAGACAAAAAATCTGTTTCACATAAATCAGGATAAAACACTACCGTTCAAAAGTGTGGGGTCAGCAAGATTGTGCTGACCCCACACTTCTTTCTGTATTTTTGATCAAATAGATACAGCCTTGATGAGCAGAAGAAACCTCTATGATCCCAAACTTTTAAGCGGCAGTGTATTTGCTACATCATGAACAAATAGATGGCAGAAACAGCCAATTTTAAAGACTAACATAAGTGCATAAAAAGGTCACACCACCAAAATAGAAAACTATTTTGTTTTGCTACTTACACTTTCAATCAGTGCTCACAGCCATTAAGAAATCTCTCTACAGTCTATTTTCTTTAAAACCTCTTTATTCAAAAGGTTACTCTAAATACTGACATGTCAAAGGCCCTACAATAAAAACCATTCAACTGAAAAGAGCAGTGACAACATTGTGGAAAAACAAACTAAAAATGTAAGAGGAAGGCCATTTGAGGCAATTTGTCATGTGTAAAGATAAACCTTTTGTTGATCCAGCAAGCATTTTGGCAAGAAAAAAAGGCAACTTACACAATTTAATCAGACTAAATAAAAGAAAATACAGATATCAAGCATATTTAAGGTGCCAGTGTAGAAAACCACTGATATTCGGTTTGACAATGTTATACCAAACAATAGTTTGATAACCATTTCATGCCTGAAAGAGAGTAATGCATCACTAGCATGACAAATAAAGCTAACTTTAAAAGTGCACTCAGTAAGTTTACTTTAACTGTTAAAGGCAGGGTTTTCAATTTTTTGTCCACAAAATGGAAGTCAATGGTGACCAAAACTGCGGTTACCAACATTGTTAAAAACATCTTTTGTGCTTCACAAAGGTCAGTCAGTCGAAATTTGGGTGATCTACCGCTTTAAGACTAAGCGTGCATTAATTAAATTTTACAACAGTTGGAATAGTTATATTTCAAGTTTTATGAAGACATAACTTTGTATAGTACTTTTATGATGCTTTAATGGGGTCACACTTGTTTTGCAATTCAAAATAAATAATTTATAAGTCACAAATAAATCTAAAAAAGTTTCACAAAAAATAAAACCAATGCACAAATAAATAGAATGATATATATAAATGTTAAGAGTCTCAAAAAAAATAAAAATAAATCAAATAAATAAATTGGACATTTACAAATATATTACTTGTGAATTTATTTAATTCCTTTTTAATTCTTTTTTTTTTTTTTTTTCATCCATTTTGGAGCTTGGCTTTCAGTCAACATGACTATGAACTGGTGCTCAATGGAAAAAAGCTTTGAAAATGAACACTGCAAACGTGCTCGGTGCTTCTTTTATTGCTATTAGTAACTTGGTTGGGTTGCGAGACCCAGCTGGTCATGTGATCTCAACATTGCGGCACCCATAAAGGGGAGACCCGGTCAACGCAGAATAAAATAACTTGACTGGCATGACTGCAATCTGCATCAGTCATTCTCCAAAAGTCCTATTTGATTCTTTTTTCTTATAACTATACATTTGTCAACCAGGGAAAACATTACTGAGTGCACCCTTAATATTTCTTCAACTGTTTAATATGTATGGATTATTAACACTTTAAGTGTTTAGCAGCCAAATGAAACTGCTCACATGCCCTTCAGTTTAACCGACAGGCAAGCAGGCAGGTAGAGAGATAAATAGAGGTATTTTAAGCTATATGAAGTACTATTCATTTTATAAGGGTATTTACCTTCACAAGTGCATCACAGCAAAAAAAGCCCTAAACTAACGGCAGTACCACACAAATACTTTATTGCTCCAAAGGTCTGTGCAGAACACAGGAAGTGTCACTGGGTTTCCTGGCACTGAAAAAATGGGTGCCATTCTTCAAACGGAAAAGGAAGTTCCATTGACACGTGCAGTCCCGATCTATGACCACCAGGGGTGTGTGTGTGTGTGTGAGTGAGTGCATGAGTGTTTGGACCATGTACTGACTGATGATCAAGTCAGAAGAAAGAGGACTTCTCTGCTGAAAGTGCTGGAAAAGAGGGGTGGCGAAAAGGGGAGAAGAGAGGTATTGGGTTATTTAAAAAAAAAAGATCGGGGGCTTTTTTCTTCTACCTTGTACCCAGGGACAGATTTGTGTTTGATGGTGCGAGGAGTGCCTTCTTTACTCTTGACTTTGGATTGAATTCCGCTGTCTTGGCTGTCTCCATCCGAAGTGTTTCCTGATGAACTGTCCTGAAAGTAAACATGAAATAAAAATTCATTGAATACACTTCCTATTATCCGTGAGTTATAATGTTATTTATAATCAGGGGTGCGCATAAGTTTTTCAGCCTGGTTCTCATAAGAGCACCCGGAGATTTGGTTTGGTCCTCACAGGGAACATAGTGTGACCCATTAAATAGAACTATAAATAATAATAATAATAATAATAGTGATAAAACGATTATTGCACTTAATTTATTGTTTTTTTTTAATAAAATAACAAGATAATAAAGTGTGATAATACTATTATTTTTAGGAAGTAAAAAGGGAGTATAAAATAAAAATACAATTATTTTATAATAAACTAAAAAAAAAAAAAGAAGCTTATATTTACCACTTATAAATATTATATTAAGATAGATATATATATATATATTTTTTTTTTTTTTTTTTTCAGTTTTAGTAATTTTAGCACTTTAGTTTACCATAAAAATAATGTTGCTTTGCCAACTAACTGTAATAAGTTGAAGTTTTTTGGTTAAACTTTAGTTTGGGGACCAGTTCTCACTATTAATTATGACTTTTGCCTCAAACTCCTAATTTGCTGCTTATTAATATTTAGTAAGGAAGCTGTTAAGAGACATAAAATATGGTCATGCAGAATTTAGCATTTAATTAGTGCTTTATAAGTACTAATAAACAGCTAACATAAATATGCATGCTAATAAGCAACTAGTTAATAATGAGAATTCGTCCTTAAAATAAAGTGTTCCCAAGACTTTTAATAGTTTTAGCTAACACTAATAATCCCTGTGATAAAAGTAAAAAAAATAAAAAATCAACTGTGAAGTTTTATTAATAACAGGCACTCACATGAAGCCAACTTACCGAGGAACCTTTATTTTTTTTGCCGTCTTCTTTACCATCATCAGAATCCCCATCACTGTCCAGGGCAGGCAGCTCCGGGTCAAGTGGAGGCTCGTATAGAGCTGTGTTCAAGGGTAAGTAGCGGAGCTCATTTGGAGAGTACCTACAAACATGGACGAGGAAAGAAAAACCCAGTCAGAGCACTGAACCAATTCAAGGCGTTCGTCGTTTACATTGGCGGCTACAGCAAATCATAAAGAGGAAAATCAGAAGCTCAGCAGGATTTTGCTGTAATTAAATAATTTGTTACAAAAGTCACCTTTTGTAGTACTCTTGGAACTGGCCAGGAATGAGGGCAACTGGGTATGGACCGGTCTGGGTTCTCTCTGGAGGGAGGACTTTGTATCTTCCTTGAGGTACTTGAATAATCTAGAGGTAAAAAAGAAAATGCAAACAAGCAATGAGACATGTTTTCAAAATTGTGCCAAAATGAAATATAGTGCTAACTAAGGTCTGTAAGTGATTAATTAGGTATTCAGACTGTCATTGCTAGCGTGTTGCCAGGCTATTGTTCGGAAGATCCCTGGGTTTTCTGGGTGGTGAAGCAGTTTTATATGCATTTTACACACCAATCAGATTACAAGATTCAAGAATATGAGCATATCTTACATGTGTTTGAAGGTCAAAATAAGCTCTCCTCTCCTCCATCCGCTCTCGGTTGAAATTACTGTTGAATTCAGCAGCTTTTTTAGCTGCTTTCTTTATGTACTCGGGCACTTTACTGGCTTCAACTTTTTGAGGATTCTGCATTTGCGAAAAAGAAAACAGTCAGTCCATTAGCACTCACAGACTTTCAGCAAAGAACAACCAGTATTTATCAGTATCCCTGCATATAAGGATATACCAGACTTTACTTAAAGAAATCACTGAAGCATTTGTTTCATAAAAATACTCAAGTTTTTCAAACCTATAAATATTATTGCATAATGTTTTCAAACATCAACATTATTTAAATGTATTCCTGTGATGCAGTTGAATTACTCCAGTCTTCAGTGTAACATGATCCTTCAGAAATCATTCTAATACACTGATTTGCTGCTCGAGAAACATTTATTTTATCAATTTTGAAAACGACTATTACTGCGCTGCTTAATATTTTATGCAAACTGTGGTATTGTTTTCAAGATTCTTTGAGAAAATTGTAAAAAGCACTTTATCAATTTAATGTGTCTTTGCTGAATAAAAAACAATTATAATTATAAATATAAGATTAATATCTACATTCTATAATAAATAAAAGAGTGTGTGCTACTCACCGCACTAAGAGTGCTCACAGAGTATTCCTTAGTGATCCGCTGGCGCTCTCGCTCCTGGAGTATGACAGAGTACTCTGCATGTTTGGCTGGACACTCCTTAATCATCAAATCAATGACTTCATCACTGCGCAGAGCAGTCAGACCTGGGGGAGAAGAGAGAAATTTTGGTATAGGGATCTTGCATTTAGTCTTAGGCTGATGCACTCAACTTCTTATTACAACTACTACAATAACTCAAGCTACAGAAACGCCAAGTGGAGCAAATTATGAATTAAACCACTGTTACACGTAAAAGTTTTTTAGCCATATCGCCCGCCCCTATTTTAAGTGTAAGAATAAAGAATTACAAGTTTTCAATTTTACTAAATTATTATTATTTATTTCTTTATACATTCAAGATGTAAAAGAAACCGAAATGAGAAAAACTGAATTCTCACCCAAAGTACACTGCGTTTCTGTAATGACATTTTGCTCTCTCAGATAAAGTTTTTCTTTGTGAGACAGGTCTCTTCTTTCCAAATCTGGTAAGAAGTTGAAAAGAAAAAAAAAGGCAAGGGATTCAGAAAGTACAATACAAAAATTAATCGCTGTCATTAGTGACTGAAAATGAAAATATAACCACTACTTGACCAATAACGTGAAAACCTCTCGATTTTCCCTGCAGACAGTTAAGGCGCTTATTGTTCATACCTGGATATTTCCGTTTGAATGACGTGACTCCCAAATACGCGCTCACTTGTTCTTGTAACATATAATACTCCCGTGTGTCATCCGGAGGCCATTTGTATTCGGTCAGATTCTCAGCAGGAAAGTATGTCGGTCTGTAATGAAACAGAAGGCATCAATGTGTCAGAGTAAAGAGTAAAAACACTTTAGGCCAGCCAATAAAGCCATCAACAGATGACAGGTGTGGATTCATTCATAGAAATACTAGAAGCTATACAAGTGAAAAATTATGATTCAAGGAAAAACAGCTACATAATTCCATTGTCATGGGAAATATATACATATATATAGATAATACCTCATCTGGGGTAGTATATTGATATACCCTATTCACCTGGGTGTTTAGGAACTGACAGATCAGCATGGCACAACAGAAAGAGTGTGTAATGATCTCTCACCCCAGCTCGTGGTTGGATGTGTCACAGCTCCTGGAACTGTCTCCTGAGCCCATCCTGCGTCTCTTGGGTGCTTGACTACCATCACTGGAGTTCTCCTCAATGTCATCCTGTTTGAAGAGTCAGAAATATGATTCTGTCAAGGATTTTTCAATCTGGATTGAGTTATATTATGTTTGGAAGGGCTACCTAGGTCTGAAGCTCATACAATCACATTATGAGGCCTTGAACACTATCAATGACTGTCCAAAAACTGCTAGGAAGACAGTTGGGTTCCGTTCATATGCATTCATTTGTTTTAAAAGCATAATTTCTCTGAGCATTGTCTGTTCGTCTCTATCTTTAGCTCCATCGGCTAGCAGGCTAATAGTAAATAAACAAAGACGACCGTTGCTCACATTCGCGCTGTTATAGACGCGGTAACCGCACAGATGTATGACTTATATACTATAATGCTATAACTGCGGTCTGTGCAACAAGATGTAACCCTAAACACCCACAAACCTTCCCCGACTGCGTCCCAGGAGTCGCAGGATTGCTATCGCACGGTCTCGGTGAAAGCACAGCTGCCATGTTCCGCTGATGAAAGAAAGAGCGTCACGCTCCGACCGGAAACTAGGAACTCGAAGAATCGTTCCGACCGGAAACTAGGAACGCGAAGAAACGTTCCGACCACAACACTAAAAGTCCTGTCTGTGTATCATATTTTAAAGATTTTATATTGAAAACAAGATTTAATTTAAATCACTTTCTTATTTACATTAGATGTACTTTTAATTGGAACAATTCTATTTAAATTATAGGAAATATTTGTAATGCGTTTGTATTATTCATTGAATAGACAAAACTATTTATTCATTTATTAATCATTGATTTATTCATTATTATTAAGGTTTCATTTAAATTTAGGGTTTTTTTCTTTCATAGAAGTTTTTTTAAATGTAAATTATGTTTGCACTTATATATCCTCATGTCACGTGTTACACTGTTGATGTCTTTTAAAGTGAAACAACGAATGTCTGATAATGTCTTCTAGCCATGGAGCATCCAGATGAATTATTTAAGATTATTATTATAATTACTGATATCTCACATTTATATTTACATTTAGCAGATGCTTTTATCCAAAGATCCAAAGCGACTTACAAACACACACACATATATATATATATATATAAAGAAAACAAATAGATAGAATAGAGAAATAGCTAGTGTTAGAGGCCAAAGCATCATGTTTTTTTGTTAATTATTTAATTAATAAAAAGAAAACAAATAGATAGAACGACCAATAAAATGACCAATTGAAGATTTTCAAAACTATCTTTTTTTTCTACAAATTATATTTAGATTACAAGTTACAAATTATTGGAACTTTATTATTTATTGAATTACAAAATATTATAGAAAATAATTGACATTACTGAAAATGTGTTCACTGCAGTGAAGTCTCTATGAATGACTCCCCAACTGTCCAATCGCAGACGGTGTGGAAGTCATATCAGCCAATCCGAACGCAGGAGGCGGGGCTTGTGAAAAACAAGGCTGATCCGCTTTCGCGAGCGTCTGTCTGGAACAGGAAGTGAAACCTGCTGAGTGCTTGTAGCACTTTGTTCAGAGAGTTGGGCTGCCTTTGACAGCTCCGGGGTTTTGAAAGATGGACAGCCAAGGAAGAAAGGTGGTGGTTTGTGATAACGGAACAGGGGTACGTCCGCAACTCTAACACCTGGCATTTATTTTTGGCTTGTTTAGCTTTTGAGTAAAGTTCAATGAGAAGGAAGACAGACCCTAACAGGAAGTCACGAAAGCTTAGCGCAGCTGTAAGGAATGTCTGACAGCTGCATTTACTCTGCCCTCATATTCTTCTCTGCTGAGACCTCTGTGTTATCCGACTCTACAGTGATTTATGTTCTATATTTATCACATTTAAAACCCGGCGTTTACTCATCCCACAGACTGCATTAGACGCTAACAGCACAGTTCCTGCTAAATGTGGCTTGATTTGGTTATATGATCCTAATATATCGCTATATTATAATATAAATACAGTGACACAAGTAAATATTTCGTTTATGGGTCGATTGCATTCGCATACACCGAGTCTTAGCTTGCTAGCTTGCTCCAGTCAGTCAGCTAGCAAAATAGACTATTAAATGAATTTCGCGTCGCTATGGTTACAGTTAATCCATGAATGCGGCCTGTTATGAAACCATCCACTTGCTTTGATAACGCTTTGCATATAGCAAGCACCGGGTGGTGTTACTTCCTCACCTGTTAGAGTTAGTCTCGGTGGAAAGGTGTGTAAATCGAGTTTCACTAATGTTGGCGAAGATCTAGCCTTATAGATGATAAGAGTAAGTCATTATACAGAATATAATTGATGCCTGATATCATTTGGGGGCGTGGCCATGCGTCCTGACGTCATGTTTGGCTAGTGGGTGACTTGGGCAGGTTTTTAAAATGACTGTGGTTCAAGAATATTTAGTGTATTTTTAGTAAATAGCAAAATTGTTTAGGTCAGGACAGCCAATGAAACAGAGAGCCATGAGTCAGGCTCAGAAGGAAGTGATGTCACTTGTTAAAACCACAGCTTGCACAGAGAAAACGTCTCTATTTGTCCGATGACCAATAAATGAGCCCGAAAGCCTTCAGACTATTTTTGGATTATGCTAATATAAGAAACAATTGATTGAGTTTAATGCAAACAAGTATTTTTGGGGGATGCAAGCACCGTCATGGAAGGACGAAGCCAGTCTGTTCTGAATATTTTGGTTGGCATTTGTTTTGATGGAAAATTACTGTTAAACATCTTAAACAATACAGTATGTTCTCAATAAGTCGGTTGTTTAGACGGATCAATCATTTCATTGCATTCACATTGATTTGTTGTTGCAGCAAGTCTGGTGAGAACTATATAGCATGCCACAGAAATGAGACCTAAAACACGGAAACTCGCTGTAGGCCTGAAATAAAGTCTGTGGTTAACACAAGCCCAATATATTTTCACATTTTATACTACAGCATAAAATTCGTCAGTAATACCCCACTTATTTGTTATTTTTTTACCACACTTAAACTTAAGTGTCTTAAAAAAGGCAGTTGCCAAACAAGTTGCTAAATGGGACTACAGCCGAGCAGGAAAACTCATTATTTTGCTTTACAACCTTATTGTGTGTATACTCATGTTCTTGCAGTCTAACGCAAACTTTCCAACGTTTAGATTGGAAAATAAAGAGTTGTCAGAAACTTTGTGATTGAAGTCATGTGACCATCGTATATTTCTTTTTAGCCTATAATTTTAGCTTTTTTACATCTGCCAATTGCATTTAGACTTCAAAGTTCATAAAAGTTGTGTTCATTTGTGAATATTATCATGAGGAACAATGCAGATGCATTGGTCGACTGGCAAATAATAGGAGCTGGATGTTTTTTGTGTTATTTTGGCCAATATCTGTTTTCGAACTTGCACACAAACTGCATTGCAATCATTTACTAAAATCTGAAATCTGTAAACAGGACAATAACCGAGGCCAGACACTGGACACAGGTGAAGATGGACAAGAGCAGGAGAGAATAGACGCTCATGCTAAATGTGTGCAGCGTCTTTGTTTGGATTGTGATTAAAATGCAGTGGTTACCTCTAATTTAAGTGGCTACAGATATTTTATTGTTTTAGGCCAGTTCGACCTTAAAAGAGCAAATAATCAACAAATAAATGTGCTTAACAAATGGCAATCGTATACTGAAATCAGCCCAATTGCTTGTACAAAATCGTCAGTCAGAATCAGCCTTGAAAAATTATGATCTGTGCACAAAATATGTAAGAATAATAAACTTTTGTTGGTCAAAGAGGTTATTTTCTGCTAACTTCTGTATTTTATTATTTTATATCTTTATTTTATAAAACATAGCCTAACCTGTCTGTGTATTCATTTAAACTTGTAAATATGAGAAAATGTTAAAATTGTGATTTCCAGGCATGGAAAAGTCATGTTAATTAGCTAAATCTTACAGGGTTATTGGAAAGTTTCCCTCCCCCCAAATAAGGAGCTTTTCTAATTATGCTCATCTGTAACATATTTATTAAGCTAGAAATTGCTATTTGTGAGTGCAAACTAATTGATACTTTTATCTGGTAATCATAAACACTTGTAAAAGTCAAGGAAATTCATTGGTCAAAAAGTGTGGGAATCCTATTAATAAATACATAATAACCTCTACACCATCGAACCATAACAATGGCCAATTATCAACATCATGGAGTCAAACATCAAGTTTTGTTTTGGTGTCTTGTTGGCTCTCCTGTTTAAAGAAACACAGTATTGCTTTACTTTGTTACTTTACACATTACTTCGCTCTCTCTCCCTCTCAATCATTTAGTTTGTCAAGTGTGGCTATGCCGGATCCAACTTCCCAGAACACATCTTCCCAGCACTGGTGGGCAGGCCCATCATCCGCTCCACAGCTAAAGTGGGCAACATTGAGATTAAGGTGAGCTCCGCACTCAACCTCGACTTTCTGGCTGCTCAGATGATCCATTTGGAGTTTGTTGTGGCATTTTCTGAATGACATAAGATAATACTACTCTATCTATTGATGGGTTATCAAAGTTAATTTGTGAAAGTTATTTAGCATAGTTGTTTTAAAGTAAGCCTTCATTCTCTCCTGTTTTAACTTTTTTATAATTACACTCTTTCCTTCTTGTTCTTCACATGAAGTAGAATAACAAAAAAATGGTAAGTGCAGCCTGACGTGTGTTTTGTTAAACACTGATCGCCTGCTGAGGAGAGTGTGTTGCACCATGCAGTATTTCGAAGGTGTTCATATATTTGCATATTATTGAGCTTTGATTTCTTTTATTTTGTTGAGTATCTCATTCCTTATAACCAGGGCTGGGTGATATAGCCAAAAGAGTATAATATACAGTATACACAATTTTCAGTATAGGCATATGAAATGGCTTAAAATGTTTTTTTTTTCTCTCTCCAGTAACAAGAGCCATCATTTTAACCAATTCTCTTTAGTAGCAGCTGAATTCAAAATGTTTAAGTCAATAAGTAAAATACAACATTGATGCAATTAAAAAATAATCAAGGTGAATATTTAGGAGAATATTTATCTATTTATTTATTTAAAGGAGATTTATGTATGTATGTATGTATGTATGTATTTATTTATGCATCATACAATACTATACAATAACAAACACTCAGTAAGATTTACTTAAATATATTTTTATTAAAGAATTTTAATATATAAAATGCCATGGATCTTAGTTGTAGTTCTTGTTCTGTTTGTGTATTGATTTATCTAAAGAGCCATGGGGAATAAATCAGACTCTCTCACTAATATTTAGTTGTTATTGTTTTTTTTGGTCTTGCATAATTTGTTTTCATACTCCAATATTCACCATAGCGCGTTGCTCAAAGTGCTCTCGCTTTGTCTTCTGTTTCAAAGCTGCAAATGTTTTTCACAGAACTTGGCAACTATTCAGATCGCCACCAGACATTTTAGCTGAATTTCCTCCTCCTCCGGTCCGAAATAGATTTAGCAGAAGTTGGCCTTAAGATGCAGGGAAATGTTCATGTCTCTGCACTTTGTGTCTGTCTGTTCAGTGTCCTCTGGCCTCTATAATGTTTGAGGAATTAGAAGAAATAGATAGATTCTGTATGTAGATAGATAAATAGATTCTGATGCTTTGGTGTTCACAAGATATTGTCTCACACACAGAGTTCCTTTCAAACTCTTTTCGAGAAGCCTGCATTTCCCTTCTCAAATAAGCAAAATGTTGCTGAAGCCGTGCTGTACCCAGGAAGTTAGTCAGACAGATGAAATTGAAGGACAGCAGGGCGCCATTGAAAACACATGGCACTACCAAACAAATCCTGTAACCGTGCCAAAGAACACACAGTACTTGTGCACACCGTGATCATCTGTACAATTAACACCCAGTCCTTAATATTAGGGTAATTGCATAACTGTTACCAAAGAATAAACTAAAGGCTGAAATACACACTACACAACCTTTGCCCCATTTTGCGATCTGTAAACATGTTTATTCAAAAATACAAAAAAGTTTTGTTGTCTGCTGCTTTAAATGCATGAGCTCTTTAAATTTAGGTGGATTCTGATTGGCTGTACATGTTTTTATCGTTCATTAACTGGAGAAAAAAAAGTGATTCAAATTATATCGTTCTTCTGTGTCGTTATTGATATATTTGTAATGTGGATATCCCTATTCTCATATAATTAAAATGATTATTAAAACTTTATAAATATCGATATACAGCAGGTAAAATAAGTATTGAACGCTGAATATATTTGTAAAGGTGCTGTTGACTTGAAATTTTCACCAGATGTCGGTAACGACACAAGTAATCCGAACATACAAAGAAAACAAAACAAATAAGTTCAGAAATGAAGTTATGTGTAATAAAGTGGAATGACACAGGGAAAAAGTATTGAACACATGAAGAAAGGGAGGTGCAAAAAGTCATGGAAAGCCAAGACACCAGCTGAAATCTATCAGTAATTAGAAAACAATCCTGCCGCTCGTATGTGGAAATTATTAATAGCTGGTTCGGTCCCAACATCTAAAAATCCAGGATGATGAAGATGATACAAGGATGGACATTTCTGCAAGACAATGATCCCAAACACAGCCAAGGAAACTCTCGATTCGTTTCAGAAAAAGAAAATAAGGGTGCTAGAATGGCCCAGCCAATCCCCTGACTTGAATCTAATAGAAAATAAGAACTAAAGATCAGAGTTCATAAAAGAGACCCACAGAACCTTCAAGATTTGACGACTCGGAGGAAGAATGGGCCAAAATCACACCTGAACAACGTATGCGACTAGTTTCTCATACAGGAGGCATCTTGAAGCTGTCATTACCAACAAAGGCTTTTGTACCAAGCATTAAATACATTTCAGTAGTTCAATAATTTCCCTGTGTCATTCCATTTTATTACACACAACTTAATTTCTGAAATTAATTGTTTTGTTTTCTTTGTATGTATGGATTACTTGGGTTGTTACCAACATCTGGTGAACATTTCATGACAACAGCACCCTTATATATTTACTGCAAGAAATGGTGACGTGTTCAATACTTATTTTACCCGCTGTAATTATGGTCTTTATTGTAAATAGGTCTTAAAGTCAATGCTAAAACTGTGAGCAGAGAAGCCTGTGAATGAAAATGACTAACACGTTGTGCATGGAGATCTGCTATTCTGTGCATGCTGGCACAGCATCTGTCCGTACGCTCATCTCACCCCAGCGGCCGTGTTTGCTGTGCTTGAGCTCTCCATGAGCTGTAACATGAGGCTTCCTCGTGCCTCATACTGTAACCGCGCACAGAATGTGGATGGTCTGTGGCAAATCTGGGACGTGAGATTCCCAGTGCCGTGCATCTGTTGTGGAAATGCTGATGCTGGGCTGCCACATTGAAATGTTTTTGGTGGATACTACTGACCTTGGGTTTCGTCATCATAGCTATGAAGTGAGGTGGTCTTTCTAACCTGTGACCTGTGATTGCTCAGGATCTGATGGTGGGAGACGAAGCGAGTGAGCTGCGCTCAATGCTGGAGGTCAACTATCCCATGGAGAACGGCATCGTCAGGAACTGGGATGACATGAAGCACTTATGGGATTATACCTTCGGTCCGGAGAAGCTCAATATCAACTCACGCAACTGCAAGATCCTCCTCACAGAACCTCCCATGAACCCGACCAAGAACCGTGAGAAGATCATAGAGGTGTGTAGTCAGACCATTCATTCATGTCAATCACTCCAAGGCGCATTGCACCACATAATTCAAATAGAAAAAAACTAAAACTTTACTTTCCATAATGAAGCCTACACTCCTAAGTTTGTATTATATTGCTATAATTCCTGTTCGTAATGGTGATTTGCATGAGTTTCTTATTACCGTATTGCAAAATGACCTCTTTTAGTGTGAAATCTATCTAGATTCAAAATGTAACTAAAAAGATAATTCAAGTATCTGATCTGGAAATTAGTAGGGGTGTCCCCGACTGAGGATTTTCGTAGTCAAATCTGAATTTTCGAATCTTACCAAAAGTAAGAAAAATGGAGTAATGATGCTGAAAATTCAGCTTTGCATCACAGGAATAAATTACATTTTGTAATATACTCAAATAGAAAACGTTTTTTTTTAATTATAGTAATATTTCACACTTTAAAAAATCTTACAGAAACCTTTGTATTGTACTGTATTTTATGTTTTTGTCAATGTCACTTCAGACATGGTGTGGTAAAAGCCTTTTGTCTATTTTTTGTTTAAAAAGATTTCATAAACTCATTGTTTAACAGTGTCATTTTAGTGGGTAGAAGTCTGTTTTTGATGTTGAAGTGCTGGTTTTATGGGAGGATCTGGTGACTAGCAGCAGTGCAGTCAGTTCATCAGCACGTATAATTAGCTGCAGCTGTGGGCTCATCCCATCACCCATCATTACAGCAGCGGGTGATGCTCTGAGCTCTGCCTCTCCACCTATAGCACCATCACCCGCTCCACTATCATCAGATTCTTTGGCTTAAATGACAATCTTATGTTCAAACTACCTGTACATACATCTGTGAACACATTCAGAAAGAAAATTTCATTTGTCTTTGTGTTTGTCCCACTGCCCTTTAGGTCATGTTTGAGACATACCAGTTTGCAGGTGTTTACATCGCTATCCAGGCTGTTCTGACGCTTTATGCTCAAGGTGAGTTATCCACTGTTTTAACCTCAACATGTTGATTTGGCAAACATATTATTGTACCTAGTGTGTCAACCATCAGTGATTGTATCAATATTTGTCTGTTGTGCTACACCCAGGCCTGTTGACAGGGGTGGTGGTGGATTCAGGCGATGGAGTCACCCACATTTGTCCTGTGTATGAGGGCTTCTCTCTGCCCCATCTTACAAGGAGACTGGACATTGCGGGACGGGACATTACACGCTATCTCATTAAGGTACACAATATTTAAGTTGAAATGCGTAAAATAATGTTATTGTTAAGTATCTAATTTAACTTCGTTTTGATTTCCTAATTTGACACGTCAGACCTTAGATGTCCCACGAATCTGTATGTTTACATATTGCGATGTAGCCTAACATTTGGGTGCTAAACTATTATTTATCATGTTGTACTTCACGTGTGTTCCCAATTTCCCCGTAAAACAGCATCTGTTGCTGCAAACAACATACAATTTAAATGAGATGTGTAACGTTTTGTATGCTTGGTTGACTGCCATTATGATAGAACTGATATTTCTTGTGTGCGCTTTGTCCATGTTTTGCATGCTTGACATCAAATGAATTCTATAAGTTGCTTTGAAATGGAAGTCACAGCATGTTGCAGATAATAAAACTATTTTTAAGGTTGCATTCGGTCAAAAGTGCCATCGGTGTGTTAAGTCACATTATTACAACATTCAGAAATAATGTAAAATATTGATCTTAGTTGAAAAGTTAACAGACATGTATTTTAGTCCCCCTCACTCAAATCCTTTAATTTTATCACAATTCAAAACAGAAATGAAAAAATAAGTGAATTTATCAGTATTCAGAACAGAACAGGAATAAAGGGATAAGTTATTGTTACATTCCTTTAAAACATAAGTGCCAAGCCTAAACTTTTTTTTTTTTTTAAAGCAAATTTGAAACTACCGCCTAGCTATACAAATAAACTTGGGCTCATGTACCTCTCTCGGTCAGCACGCTTTGTGCATGTTTTGCGTGCTTAATGTTGATTGAATTCTTTAAGTCACAGCTCATTTCAGATGATAAAAAACATGACTTGTATTCCTTAACGTGGTAAATGGTCTTCGTTTTTTGTCACAGTTGCTCTTGCTGCGAGGTTACGCCTTCAACCATTCGGCAGACTTCGAGACGGTACGCATGATGAAGGAGAAGCTTTGCTACGTGGGATACAACATCGAGCAGGAACAGAAGCTTGCTCTGGAGACCACCGTACTGGTGGAGTCCTACACGGTCAGTTTTATGTGACACTGGGAGGAATTTCACGAACCGCTTTAACACAAGCTTGCCTTCTAAAAGGGTGTTAACGGCCTGCGGGGTGAAAGTATCCTTCTCGCTGAGATGTTCGAAAGTTACACTTCAAATGTTACAGTATGAGGCAGAAGTTTTCCTGGCTGGGGATTTTAGTATGTGGTTTCACAAATTTCCCGCTGGGATGCATAAGTGTTCTGCGTTTCTATGGTAATGTGCTCTTTGGATTGGATTTAGCAGCAGGGAAATTCTTCAGTTTACACTTTGACATCCTGTCTGTGAGAAGCCACACTCTGCTGGATTCTGATTGGCTACTGGATGTGTGATTAAGCAGAGCGGCCTCAAGGGGGCAGCGGTTGCTGACAAGTTCAAGTTCTGTGCAAAGTTCCTTCTTTACTCTGAGTTTGTAGGCATGGGTGGGGTGTTTCTTTTGATTTCCTTTCTAAACCTTTTCTTTGAAAAAAGAGAGACTCAAACGAGCAAGTTTTTAAACAAGTAAGGCTGTGTGGTGTCGGAGTTGCTTAACCAGCATGTAACATCATTTCCTGCGTGGACACAGTCCTTCCCCAGCTGGGAAGCTCTGCATTTCCGACCTCTGGGCACTCCTCAATGGGCTCTTTATATACCCGTCGCCATTTTCTCATTAGTCATCGGGGTTATGCTCGGCTGTGGGTTACTCTTCAGACCTGAGACTTTGCTCAGTGCAGCCAGTCGAACAGGAACATCTCATGATCAAGGTCAAATTGAAGTAGCGAAGCATGTGATAAGAAACCAGACAAATGTTGACACGAGGTGTGGTTATATACCACAGCATTTATCAGCTAGGTTACTTATCGTAAAGCATAAAGTTGCTGATGTCCTGTTGCTGCTATAGACAGTTTCATAATGCAAGTCACAAATCACGAGAAGTTAATACTTTTATTCAGCAAGGATGCATTAAATAAATCAAATGGGACATTAATTTATATATATATATTTTATTTGAAATGAGATAAAAAAAAGAGAAAAAATATCTAATATTGTTCATTTATATGCCAATATAACAATACCTGGTAATAAACAGCAGTGTTTGTTTACTAAAACGTAATATGCATTTATGAAATGTAACACTGACCTTACTGAATTTAATACTCAATTTAATAAAAAAATCTCATCTAATGACGTCTTTAGGGAAGTAGTAATTTTATACAAGCAGCAAACGCATCAGAAGTTTGTAAACTTTATTTAAATGTTCAGTAAAGCACTTTATATTTATGAATTGGCAGGGTGACCGATTTAAAGCCCTAAACTTTTTCATATCCTCTGTTCTCCAGCTCCCTGATGGCCGGGTTATTAAGGTAGGAGGGGAGCGGTTCGAGGCCCCAGAAGCTCTGTTCCAGCCCCACCTCATTAACGTGGAAGGGGTCGGAGTGGCTGAGCTTCTCTTCAACACCATTCACGCAGCAGACATTGACACCAGGTGAGCTCTAATTCCACTCCTACCAGTTGCCCTCCAGTATGCACTACACAGTTATGTGACACTAAAATAAACAAAGCATCATCTAAAGATGGTCTTGTCGTTTCAGTAACTTCACCCTTCACCCCTCCAGTATGAATGAAGCTCACTGTGTGTTTTTATCTGTGCTTCCCTTCTCTCTCTATCTCTCTGTCCCTCAGGTCCGAGTTCTATAAACACATTGTTCTGTCAGGAGGATCCACCATGTACCCTGGTCTGCCCTCTCGACTAGAGCGGGAACTTAAACAGCTTTATCTAGAGCGGGTACTGAAGGGTGATGTTGACAAGCTCTCAGTAAGTTTGTCATTTCTATGCACATCTAAACGTGTCACCCAGCTGACAGAGATAGCCTATTTGCATCTAAGATTGAACGTCTTCGCAAGTAGGGCTGTGTGATATAGTGATTATTCACGATGATTTAGCAACATTGTGAAAGTGGCAAAGAGTCCGTGTTTAAATCAATGTGAAGGTGGTTTACTTATAGTTCGATATACTGAAGTTGTCTTAAAAAAAGTTTGAAATAAGTCTATTTTTGGTGAGTATCACATATCATACTGAAGGAGGAAAAACATTCAGAGGCCTAAATTGAGCAAAAATATGCAATTTAGTGGAGCTGCTGATATTTATATGGCCAAAAAGTAGGAATTTCTCATAGCTTGTCATGTGGACCAGTTAAAGCACTTACATAAAGTGCACATGTCAGTTTTCTCTCTGTAGAGTCAAACCAAAAATTATTCACATGCCAGATATAATTTTTGATATCTTTTTACTAGTGGGTGCAGGACGCTATAGTTCATTTATATAAGTGAGGATAGCAAAATAAAGTAAACGGTGACATATTATACCCAAGTATTCTTCATACAGTGGACTACAAGTAAAACTGATAAAAATTTGGGACCAAAAATTATTCAGACACTTTGACCTTTTTAGACACCTTTGAAATTTGCTTATCAAATATGATAAATAGGCTTCATAGGGTTAAGAAGCGAGTATTTAAACTTCAAAAACATGTGTGGTAATGCCTCCTGTGGACCAGCAGGTGGGGCTGCATCACACCACCAAACAGCCTCGATTACACAGAACACCCCAGACTGCCCAGCTGAGCTCCATCTCATTTAAAACCTGGCCACTGGCCTGGAAAAGCATTTTGGGGAGCCTCAGAGTGGGCTGCATGTCGACCCACTATATATAGATGATCAATTACAGATGGCATGCCTGATACGGTCGAGTGGCGTGTCTGTCTGCTTCTCCCCAAACTGTGTTTAAGGCAAATTAAAAAGCAATCGACTTTACACGAAGGCCTCCATGAGACCCTTTCAGCCACTTGTTTATAGCCCGTTCAGGGTCTGAACACAGGCTCCGTGTACACCGTACACCTCATTATTCTCCCATTTGGGTTTGCTGCTCAATCCCCAACTGGACAGTGTGCTTTTTATGTGTATTAAAGAGATCCATTCAAAGCATTCGCTGGCATGTGAGTCAGTGTCCGTTCTGTTCCACTCCCCTGAAATTCTGGTCACGCTGTCTATTTAATACCTCCATAGAAATTCAAGATCCGGATCGAGGACCCTCCCCGCCGCAAGCACATGGTGTTTCTGGGTGGGGCGGTGCTGGCTGACATCATGAAAGACAAGGACAACTTCTGGCTGACGCGGGAGGAGTATCAGGAAAAGGGTGTGCGTGTTCTGGAGAAGCTCGGCGTCACCGTCAGATAAACACGGATGCGCTTCTCGGAAAAAACATCCCACGACCCCGGCATCTCTTTTACATCACCCGTCTCTTTTTTGTTCAGCCTGTTCTGCCAGTGAATCATGTCATCAGGTGTGGATTTATGGGTTTGGATTATGAAGGGTACTGGTGGTTTTCTATTATGTGGTGTTTGGTCTTCTGTCACTGCACATATGTGACCCTGGAGCACAAAACCAGTCATAAGTAGCACGGGGATATTTGCAGCAATAGCCAACAATACATTGCAGGGGTCAAAATGATCGATTTTTCTTTTATGCCAAAAATTATAAGGATATTAAATAAAGATCATGTTCCATGAAGATATTTTGTACATTTCCTACCGTAAATATATCAAAACTTCATTTTTGATTAGTAATATGCATTGCTAAGCACTTAATTTGAACAACTTTAAAGGGGATTTTCTCAATTTTTTTTTTTTTTTTTGCACCCTCAGATTCCAGATTTTCAAATAGTTGTATCTCAGCCAAATATTGTCCTGTCCTAACAAACCATACATCACTGGAAAGCTCATTTATTACATGTATAAATCTCAATTTGAAGAAATTGACTCTTATGACTGGTTTTGTGGTCAAGGGTCACATATGTTTTGTATGCTGTCGGCTCAGCATTAGTGGCGGCGATCGGGTCATTCCTGCTTTGCAGTACGTTTTCTTGTCCCTTTCATATAATGTAATAATAATCATTAATATATAATCATATGTACTACCATTCAAAAGTTTGGGGTCGCTAAGATTTTATAAATAGTCTGTGTTGCTCACCAAGGCTGCAGTTATTTGATCATTGATACATTAAAATATTTAAAAAAATTAAATTATGTTGTGAAATATTAATATAATTTAAAAGAACTGTTTTCGGTTTGAATATATTTTAAAATGTAGTTTATTCCTGTGATGCAAAGCTGAATTTTCAGCATCATTACTCCAGCCTTCAGTGTCACATGATCTAATATGCTTATTTGCTGCTCAAGAAACATTTCTTAATTATTATCAATGTTGAAAACCATTGTGCTGCTTAATTTGTTTTTTGTGGAAACCATGATACAGGGTGGTTTTGATTTTTCAGGATTCTTTGAGTAGAAAGTTTTGTTTAGTTTTCGTAATGAAGTCTTTACTGTCACTTTTAATCAATAAAATGCATCCTATATACAAGTATTCATTTCTTTCCGAAAAAGAAATCTTAGTGACCAATCTTGCGAACTTTTGAACAGTAGTGTATACTATAAATGACAAATTAAAAATGTATATCTTGAATAAGATTTGAAACTCTGTTTTTAAAGATTAAATTCATATACATTGCAGCATCATGATTAAGAGTACATGGAAGTTTTCCCCACTTTTACTTTGTAAAGGCCTGTTCACACCAAGAACGAAAACTATATTGATAACTATTAAAATAAAGATATTGGCGTCCGTTATATCTAAGCGCACGCGAGTCTGCCGCTTTAAATTCTCGAGCTCGTTATAGCAGGATGGATTCTGATTGTCTGTCAATGTTTGTATTGTTCATCAGCTGGAACGATTTCGTTTCTCAGAGCCTTTATCGTTATAGTTGTGGTGTGGACTCTGCTATTCTTTAATACTGAGAACGGTTTTTAGAACTATATCTTTATCGTTATTGTGCTTGGTGTGAACGGGGCTTAAGCAGAAGTTATTGTTTTTACCTTGTACTTGAGTGCTTCACTTCTAACTAGGAAAACCTTATTAGTTTTAAGAAATAATTTTTTCAAACATTTTCATTTTCCATCCTGTTAGTCCGTTATCTGCTGAACTAACAAAGCGCTAGTTCCTTACTGACGTCATTGTTTAGGAAGTGGCATCTTTTTTTGGAGGAAACCAGCAGCACAAGCATCTTCAAATATTAGCATTTAATGAATTCTGTGATATTTTATAATTTGTGGCTTGAACTGTTTTAACTACAGAAATCATCTTTAGCTCCTTTTTTCCGTCCTGTCATTTGTCTAAATAATTCATTTTTAATGAATGACATGAAATGACTTTTACAGACACAACAGAGTGACAGTACTGCATGACAGAAATGACCCAATCAGCGATGAGCAATATTTAACACCAAAGCTCATGAATGTTAATGACAGGCAGCATCATTACGTCTGTATTACTGCTGACTATTATAAGCTGTAATGAATCCTCGCCGCTCCCTGTTCACCATGGGATGTTTTGTACTGTATGTCAGTCCGGTGACAGAGACACAGACGTGTTATCATCAGTGGGTAATGTAAGGGCAGAAACAAAATACCTTTTCTTTTTTTCTGTTCTCTGCCAGTGTTTCAACAACTGAAACTGAGCAACCAAACCTTATTCTGGTCATGGAGCTTTAGTCCTGTAGCTGAGGGAAGCCTTTCTGCTCTTTCTGTCTGTCAGTTTGTCACGTGTTCGTCCAGAGTAACAAGAGGGGCTCGTCTTATTCACAAGTGTTTTTCATTATTATTATTTAGCATTTTGAGAGTTTGGACTGAGAGTCTGTGGGATTTTTACTTATGTATTTATCAAGCAGGCCAGTCTTCTGCAAGGTCTGCCTTTGGAAATTAGTTTAGTATTCTTCAACATACTGGTTTCAACAGCTAAACCTGAAGTTTTATGTTGCTCATATATATATATACAGCTCAAAAAAATGTATTAAGTAGATGGGATTTGTTTGAATTCTATTAGTCCCTTTGTTATTGTAATTATTGCTGTTGTTTTTTTTAATTTTTTATTCATTTTCTCTTGCAGTGCTGTGTCTGGCATAGAATAAAATAATAATAAACAATCTTCTGCAATATCAGTCAGACAGTTGCTTTTATTTGACTAATGCTGTTTTTATGTAAATGAGGTTCGATTTAGGTTATATTGTTTGGGACCGATTGTTTATGGACATTCATATAGTGCATAACAAAAACATTGATAATTGAGGTATCTGCTTCTTATTGTCTCATGCATATATTTGAGACACCATCTATTATTTAAAATATTTTTATCGAGTGCCAAGCACAATTTATGTAAGTGGGTATTTTTTCTCTCTTATTCATTTTTTTTTCTCCTTTGGATCACAATGCTGATTTAAATAAAGAATGCTATTGCTATATATATATATATTGCTGTGATTTGTACTTTTTTATTACCCCAATCCACACTCAAATCCAAAAAGAGGACAATTTAACTTTCTGTAAATGTTTTACCAGATTTCCGGTGATCACACATTTGCCTCCAATGAGCGCTTGGGACTGTCAGTGGTGAAATGTCTCATGATCATGTGGAAGGTATGACAATAGTGTTCTTATCTTGAAGTATGACTGAAATCACTAATTGTTGATCGTGATAACCAAGGTAGTTAACTATTGTCGAGTGTTCGAAGCTTCGGACTGAAAAAGCACCTTCCTGATTATTTTATGGCATCTGAGATACTTTGATAAGATTTCCAAATGGTGCTTATGGGCCAGTGCTGGCAGCTGTCTCTGTAAGTCACTGTGTAGTGTGTAGTGTAAAGTGATTTCACGAAGAATGCTTCTAAGGAAGCCCTGATTTAAAGCGATCAGTAAGGAATTTGGACACTCACTGGTGACCGTAGTCCTCAGTTCTCAAAATACCTCTCCAGTCCCTTGATCAAAGCATGTCTAATCCTCAGCTTTCCCTCAGAGTCAGAAGTTACACAGATAAGGAGTCTGTGCTGTCCACCTTTGACCCTGATTACACTTTTTAGAGGAAGTGATGCGCTAAAGTAGCACTTAAAAAGCCTTTGTTGTTGTGCAGTGTTAGAGATCAATGCTCACATAAGGTGGACAAAAAACAAACCAAGAAAGAAAAAAAAGATGAATTATTTCTACAGCTGTGCTGACAAATATCAGAAATACTTCAAATTCTGAATTCAGAAATATGTGGAATCCGAAATCATGGATAATGTCCAGTTTATGTAAGCCCCCCCCCCCCCCCCCCCCCCCATATAGCTGTGCATGGTTTACTTGAAGAGGTTTTAACAGTTCAATGATATTTATGTCCATTCACTAAAATAAAGACCAAACGACACAATGCTTTTTCTTTTGTTGTTGTTGTTTTTCATTTTACTGAAGATCAAGAAGCCAAGCACATCCATGTCAAATTACAGAATTTACTGAGGTTCCAGTTCTATTTAAATCATAATAATTAAAGAAAAAAGTAACTGAAAGGAAAAAAAAAATATTTTCTAATTCCTAATCCTTAATTACAAAGTTATAAAAACAATAAAAAAAGGGTTTATGTTTGCCAAATATATTCTTTTTATATGAAATTCACCACAAAATTCACAAAAAATAATCTAGGAGTGAAAATAAAGTGCTGTATGTAAAATGTAAACTAGGACACAGTACTAAATATATTTTATTACGTACCGTTTTACTTGAGTTTTTGTTTGTTTTTTTGCTTTGTCTTGCTTTGTTTGTTTTGCTTTGCATTGTTTTTTTGTTATTGTTTTTTTTTTTTTAATAAAGCAAGGCGGATTCTTGGTAGAAAATGTATTCGCGTGAGAATTAGCCAATATGCACAATCTGACCCTTCTTTAGGTTGGCTGTGGTCATATTTTGATCAGACTTTCTTCCAAACAGTCTCGCTCTGTGACGTCATTGCTTCCGCCCTCTCGCCCCCTCCCCCCGCGCGCCCGTGCGCGCTCCCGCCGCCGCTGCACAATAATCCAACATGGAGTAATCAGAGATGGGGCTCGTTGGGGCCACCCTCAGCAACATCAAGGCATATTTCATCTAAGGGATTTTCGGAAATACACCGAAGCGCTCAAACTGTAGGAAATTATTCGGAGGATCTGATTTAGCCTTCTTTTATTCCAAGATCCTCCAAGGTTTTCATCAGCAACTGAAAAAAGAAAAAGGAAAGAAAAAAGAAAGAAACGAAAACCCATCAAGAAGACGGAGACGAGGAGAGAGAGAGCAACAAGAAGACACACTATAGCCGAACCAAGTGTGAGGGATTATTGGGGAAAGAGTGGCATAAAAATGACGAACCAACAGAGTGCACCCGTTGTGGGATTTTTTTGTAGGTGAAACGAGAAAAATGATTGAAGAAACACACCCAAACGAGTAAGTACCTGGAAATAAATCTTCTTTGGAGGGTTTGTCTTTGTTCTGGACGTTTGTCCACATGTCGCATCTGTAAAGTTTGCTGGAAAACTTCGCTGAACTATTTTACGGTGAAATGTTGTCCCTCTGAGGGGTGGAAATATCTTCTGAAGGGTTTGGATGTTTTAAAGGCCCTTCCTTGAGCATTCCTCTGTGTTTGCGCGTTCACGTGTTGTTTGTTTTCTGAACAAGACAGCTAGCTTAATCATCGGCTAGTCATAAAAACAGAGCTGGGTTTATCTTGTGGAAAGTGTGGCAGTGCTCCGCCATTTGTTGTTTCTTCAGGCGCTTTGAATCATTTCATTCATAAAAACACCGCTGGACCGGGCTCCATTCATGACTGCAGCGGCTTATTAAATAAACACACAGTGCAACTAAAAGCTCAGTTGCTTTGCAGTTGGTGACCAAGCGTATTTACTAGTTAATTACCGTCCATTAAGGGATTATACAATACGCTGTACTTTTATGAAAGGTTGCCATGGTAACTATCAAATCTGATAATATTTCCTCCGAAATAACAGCTATTTCAGTGCTTGTTACTACAATACATTAACATTTATAACGAGTTTATTCACGTTTATCAATATTAAGGAGAAATGTAAGGTTTCTTACATGGGTAGTTAAGGTCAGGTTATATTAGTTATTCCCAAATGGTAATCATTTTCAACAAAAAGTCTAGTTACAGTAGGGTCCACTTTATATTAAGTGTCCCTAAATACTACGTACTAACATTTTAACCAATCATTCCATACAATACACCTATGCATGCTATTATTATATATCAAGCCTATATATAAAATACCTGCATGTGATTGACCCTACCCCTTAAACCTAACCATACCAATAAACCTGTCCCTGATATAACCATACCCCACTTAAATATCAGCAAAAGTGTTTTTAATACAATGTGAACACAGTAAGGACATTGTACCAAACAACAACAATGATAATAATTATTATAAGTAATAGATTATTTATTTATATATTATTAAACTTAAGTACATAGTATATAAAATGGGACTCTACAATAAAATGATGGCCGCTGTCATCGAAATATAAAATAAAATGAGTGAAATATTGCACTTTCGTAATTCAATTTGATTTTGCAATAAGTAAATGCAGTAAATAGTTACCATGATACATGTTTCTATACAATCTACCATGTTATTTAGGGACTAGCACGATTAGGGCCTCGTTCCCCAATAGGATGAATGCGATGCAGCACTCAAACACAGGCAGTCCAGTCATATCAATGGTATTGATCTCAGTAATAATGTTCCCAAACTAACATTTAAATAGCGTAGAAGACAACAGTGCAAAATGACTTTCAGAAAGGTCACCCCAGCCATTCCCAATCCCCTGCCCTGTGCAGGAAAAATGGATTTCAGATCCTCGTTTTCACTCTGACTCATAGGAACAGCCTGTGTGCCGTAAATAACAGTATTACTTTTCTGTCTGTGGATGATTATCCCTACAGGTTCTCTTCAATTCATATTCTGTGTTTTCTTGGTCTATTACATTCTGTTTATACACTTTCTATCACACAGTCTAATTAGAAAATAAAAGTCATTATTACAGTTAGCTTCCCAGCTTGTCTTATATTTTTGACATGCTGGCTTGATCTACAGCAATAATTAACCTTAATGCCTTAAAATGATGAGTCCTCAATGTTACAAGAGCAAGCTCAGCAGTTTTACAGCCTTATGCCTCTCTTTCTATTAATTTGATTTAATATTGGTAATGTTGGCCATTTAATTCCCTTTAAGAGGATGTTGGACTGTATTGCTTTCCCTGGCTTTTGTCTGGAAAAAAAGAGCTTTACTTAAATCTGCTTATATTGGGAAGTCGAGGCCTAATGGTTAGAGAGTCGGCAGGGATTGTAGGTGGGGGGAGTGAATGTCCAGCGCTCTCTCCACCCTCAATACCACGACTGAGGTGCCCTTGAGCAAGGCACCGAACCCCCAACTGCTCCCCGGCAATCAACAAACCGTCATGACACTTTCATAGTGAAATAGTGAAGGCATAGCAGCTGCTGTCAATGATTTAGCACCAAAAGAATTTGAAGCAAGCATGTTGATTTATATAATTTTCTGTTTTTAAATATCGTTAAAACATGTTGGGCGATATGGCCAAAATCTTATATCACGATATGACTACTTTTATATCACGATAACGATATATATCACAATATAGTTATTTATTTTTTAAAAAGGTTTTTATGATATTAAAATCTTTGACACCATAGAATTTTCACAATCCTTGTCACCAACGTCAATATCAAACTAATACAAGCATAAACAGAGACGAAAACACCCCACAAGCTCACTGAAGATAAATAAACAGTCAGTGATGGAATAAGGATAAGAAACTAATTGCAAGCAATAGGACAAAAAAAACTACAATAAATAAGAAATGCTACATACATTGTTTAAATTAATTAGTCTTCACTGTGTTAATTATATCTATCTATCTATAAATAGATGTAGCTATAATTAACACGTGTATTAAGTATAGATTCTATACATATACATATATCATTATTATTATTTTTAATTTCTTCTTATTAAAGTTAGAAAAGTGATTTAGTCGAGAGCAGTGAGAGATTTTCTAGCAATATGCTATGATTAATATGAATGGCAGACAGGATGAATTTTTAGACCGCTTCCCCTTTAAGACCGAAGTCCGGATCCAATATGTTTTCTCTTTCAGCTGTTTACTCTCTCTTAAGACTTAAATCGCTGTGTTTATGAGGATACTTGCAAAGACGGGGATTCTGACGCATATAAGTGTGTTTATGTAATCGTTCAAAGCCAATAAAGCGGCGGAAAAACAAACGCGGTCCTCTCACACAGAAACAGAGACGGCGCACACATATAGCTCTGTTGTTTGTGTTTCAACGGCTTCAAATCGGTTGTTTTAAAACTGCAGTGCTTAAAAACGTCCATGCTACAGATGTAGTCCCTCGTTTAGGAATGAGCTCTTCGTTTTGTTCTGGTCGTTCTCCACCTGGTTCTGTCTCCCCTTCATGCCCCGTGGTGACGTGTAAAGATCAGTCATCCAAATGATGAAAACGTATTACTGTAAACAATGTATTTTGCGACACCACGAAATAAACGATAGAGCAAAATATGAAACGACAGACTTTTTCTTTCGTCCATCCGATATATATCGTCATATCGCACAGCCCTACTTAAAACTTTATTTAACAAGTTATCGCATTTTCCTACAATATTGTGCAGGACTAGTAAAGTGTATCAGCTCATCAAACATTTCACAGAAATTGCAGCTGCCGTTTAGTCTAACAGATTTCCATTTCAGAGTTCAAGAAGTGCTTCTCTTATTCCCCGTTATCAGACGTCCAGCGCTTCTTATGAATGTGTTTCACATCCTGTGGAAAAGACACAAGGGCCAAATGCTCCTGCCCAGTCTTCCAGGCTGTAAATTTTTTATTTGATTGTTTCCTTAAATGTTTTCTTGGTCAAGCCAAGTAGTAAAATGTGATGGTTTATCTGTGAAGGCCACTCTGCCGTTGTAAAGCGGCCTGTCTAAACATAGCTCCCAGTCCTCAGGAGAATGAAAGCGTTGTCAACTTCTCACCCCTCTGTGGTCCTGCTGAGAAGGGAACACAGATAGCTCTTCTGTCACGGCCCAGACAGGAAGCCATTATCTGCGCTTTATTGAACCTGTTGTTCTTTTTCATTCAATCATCCCTCCCCTCCACCCGAAAAGCATTGCAGAGCCAAATGAGGTCTTGTGAATTTCACTGCTGTCATATGGAAATGCGCATGTGTCCACTGGAAGTCCAGTCAACTGCACAAGTCCTTTTATTCAATGCGTTTCCACGGCCCAGTGACCAGCCATTCAGAAATAAGCCGACGGATAACGAGGAGACCTTTGCCAACGCAAAGACGGCAGATAGCAGTGGCCAAATGTCAGAGTCCAGTCTTAGTCCAGCCGCCAGTCCGAGAGTTTCTTATCTCTAAATCAGGATTCAAGTCGAATTGAATATCAAATGCAATGGGACACCTGGACATGAACAATAGCTTTGGTATTACTTGCCACCATTATTTAGCGCTCTTTGTGTCCTTTCTGGCCTTCAGGCTTGGTTTTCCCCCGTCTCAGGTTGAGGATGTAGTTGATATGACACTGTGGCTGAATAGCACTGTATTCTGCTTGTAACCATATGTTTAAGTGTGTTTTTGTGTCCGTATCTATTAATTTATTCACAGATACATTGCAAATGGTATTCAGAAATTTCATACTGAAAACCGGAAATATAGCCTCTAAAGCAAACTTTTAATTCGCTTATATAAATATAACTTTTTATCAGGTTGTCAGATGGCATAACCATTAGATGTAGAAATTATAAATAACTTTTTTTACCTTTAAACATTTTGATTTAAAATGTTTAAAAGCAGTGATTATGGATGTTTTTTTTTTCTTGGTTTATGCCACATTCTTGATGATTATACCACTTGACACTTCCATTAATGGTCTAAATTTTCAGCAGCCGTTACTTCAGTCTTTAGTGTCACATGGTCCTTCAGAAATCATGCTAATATGCTGATTGTCTTACTACTACCAATGTTGAAAACAGTTGTGCTGCCTAGTATGTTTGTGGAAACCAAGATGCATTTTTTTCTGCATAGAAAGTTCAAACGGACAGCATTTATTGGAAATTGAAATCTTTTGTAACATTATAAAAGTCTTTACTGTCACTTTTAATCAATTGAATGCATCCTTGCTGAATAAATTTAATTAAAAAAACATAAAAATACTGACCCCAAACATTTGAAAAGTAGTTTGTGTTACAGCGGTTTCTTTAGAATTTCGCTCCATGAGCTTTTTTCCGGCATGTCAAATTAGTAATAATTCTGCTTTTGACACATGCATCAAAACAGTTTAGGACAATGGAGCAGTCATGAATCTGTGGGTGAGATAAGCATCTTGAGCTTATTAGATATTTACATTAGCAATAATAATAATTAAGCATGTAATTTCAGTGACACATGCACAGAATTTGCACAAAACTCCCTCATTTAATAGCCTTTTCAAGATTAAAATTCCTTCATTGTAATGCCTGATGTGTACAAAATAGACATGCTTTAAAAAAGAGAGTCTTGTTTCCTCTTCCCTCTCTTTTGTAGATGGCTGTAAGTAGGGCCAGGCAGGGTTACACAGCCCTTATCTAAGGAAGTAACAGTCTGCCCTTATCAGGTTTTGCACAACTGTTTAACCCACCTGCCAAAAAGGGCGGAAACCACTCTGCCCCACATTTATAGAATTGCTTTTCATTTCTTGCTTGTTTTTTTATTTTTATGTTATGTGTGTATCTTACTATAAAATACCCAGAGTATTCAGAATATGCATGGAGAAAGCATACAGTGTTTGAACAAAATGATACTGTGCTCTTTGTGTGAGGAACAGACTGATATTGAAGTCATTAAAATCACTTGCACTCAGTTTTCAAATCCCATTCACGTTCATACCAATTCTGTTGGGTGTCAATAATGTCACAACAGGCACATCTTCTTCTCTTTAGTGTCATATGCTATCAGAGATGGGCAAACGTCTATGTCTAAATAAGAGCAGAAACAGGTTTTGAACAAGTAAATAAGGTCAATTTTGATTCATGCTCTCTTAAACCATTTATTGAACTTTGGTGTCTTCTATAAATGCAATAAGCCACATAAGGTAGGACTTATTTACCACTCACACCTGGTAAAATCACTTTAATGCACCGCCTGGAGTGGCTTATTACTTGAATAACCAAACATAATTTCAGGTAAACACTTTTGGTTCTTCTTATTTTATCATATTTTCCTGTAAGTTTGAGCTGGAATATATTCATAAGCAGAGCGAGCGCAGCTCACTGTAGCTGATAGAGTGGCTACATGATTGTGTCCCATCCCCCAGAATTCACGTGTTTGCCCTAGAGAGGGAGAAAGAGAGAGGGTGAGAGCTCTACTGACTGCACTGAGTGTTGCAACACTCATGTGATAAATGTCATGTGTTCACATGTCTACTGAATGTCCGCTGCACCACTGGACTGGATAGCGAGGGCGGCCTGTATTCCTGTCCACATTCTGCTCTTTTACAACTGATGACATTTGGTTATTCAAGACAGTTTTACAGTTTTCTCATATAGCCAAGCTTATGGCATAAAGTCTAGTCCACATTGCAGCTTATTTTGGTCAAGAACTGTCCATTTAGACAAGAAGTGACAGTCTGACTGATATGTAGAGCAATGAGCCAGTTTGATTTCATGTGTCACTTAAGGTTAGATTATACATATAATTAGATTTGTAATAATAAATCAGAGGACGTACTGGATGTACTCAACTGTGCTATTTTGAGACACAATGAATATGAACTATAAATGCGCTTTTAACATACTATCTCTGTATTTAAAAATGTATTTAGTTACCACTTGTAGTACACTTGAACCCATCTTTCATACATTAGTACACTCAAGGGTTTTAAATGGAGAGATAGTATGTTAAAAGCGCATTTATAGTTCATATTCATGGTGTCCCGAAATAGCACATTTGCATACACTTAGATAATCTTAAGTTTATCTATGATCCTTTTTAGTATATTAAGTACAAAATTAGTGCATGAAAATAGAGCACTTTAAGTACATTATGGAAGTGTACTTTTTTTTTTTTCTGGGAAAATACTTTGAAGGATGTTTTGGTGAGTAAATGATGACAGTATTATAATTTCAGGTGAACTATCCCATCCATCTAAATAGCCTTCATTCAACTGTACATGACTTTTCAATGTATATATTGCTTATGTTCAATCATAAAGCATGGCTGCTTTTGAACGGCCTCTAATGGAGAAACCAGTGGGTCAAGGTTCAGCTTGTTAACCCCTCTTAGGAAATGCCACAACTGCACCATCTGACTTCAAAAAGCATCTTTCTCCATTGACGGCTCTCTTTTGTTCATCTCCTACATTAGATTGAACAATGCTACACCCTCCAACAGCGTTCAGCACCAGCTCTCCTGTTTGCACCGATGATTGATGGTTAAGAGGTGTTTACACAGCATATAGTCAGCTCTCGGCGTGCGTGTAGGTGTGTTGTTTGATGTAGAGGGGCACAGTAACTAACTGCACTGGTTCATGTTCGGTTGAGCCCACACCCTGTGCATGTGTGGGTGTTGTTGGTCGTAGCTTTAGCTGGAGGTGTAGGCGAGTTGGAGCTTACGCCGCTTGGAGATTATATTCTCTGCACGTTAGACCGTGAGAGAAAGAGAGAGAGAGGGGGGGAAAGCTGTGCTGTAGGCCGCCGGCTCAAGGCAGAAATGGCTGCTTGCGGATGACTCATACTCCAGCACTCCGAGTGTTTGTCAAGGAGACTGAATCATACAGTGTGTGAAGAAGAGGCTGGAGCTTTCTCCCTGCTTTCTGGACGCAGACATGCTCGTTCTCCGTCCTTCTGAGCACGCCCGGGAGACGCTCGCCCCGCCGATGCCGTGAGCGCTGCCGCTAGATACGCAGAGATGACGGAGAGCAGCCGGTAAGCCCGGTCCAGGCAGGTTTTTCCGGATTGTTCTGTAGTCAAGTGGCCTTTTGCTCTGCGTTTGTCTGTCAGTGCTGTTGTTTCTTTCCTTGCAGGTTCGTAAAAAACACAAGGTGCTGTTTTGAACGGCAAAGGTGGCGGTAGTGAGGTCCATGTGGCGATGGTTCGGTTTCGATTGTAGTCTAATTCCAAAATGATGCCCAATACATCTAAATTTTTTCAGCAACAGCGCAGGGGTGCAAATCTGTGTAAAGATTCAGTGTGAAATATGTCTGCGCTGACTGGCTGATAGGAATAGAATAAGCATTTTTAATAAAATCATAGGCCGCTTGCACTCTATGTAAATGATATGCCGCATCTGAGACACCTTAAACTTGGTTGTTTATGATGTGCATAAGCATGATCAACTTGTGAGTCATGTGGACTGAGTTGTTGCTGGTTATCTTTCTAATGATATTGTAGCATATTTGCAGAATTGTACATTGCATGACGCTTGTTTGTACCTGTAATATTTTATCCAAAGCTTTCCAATGCCCAGAAGTATTAACAATTCATTTAAAATTACAGGTTGATTTTTTTGTAAATCGATTTCAGAATCATTTGAAAGAGAATCGTGATGTGCCTGTGAATCGGTTTTTGTCTCGCACACCAAGCTTCAGTCATAAATGTTCGATTTATGAATCAGATTAGCATAAGAGATTTTAACCAAATCATTAACCAGTGCGTGTGTGATTTTTACCATGGGTAAGGAGGACAGTGCTGGTAAAATCAAGGTAACACATATCCTTAAAGAGGTGGTTGGCACACAAATGATGAAAGATAAAATGTGTTGTTAATTTGCTCACCCTCAGGCCATCCGAGATGTAGGAGACTTTTGTTCTTGAGTAGAACAGTAAGATGTTTAGCTGAAAACATGGCCCTTTGTGATTCATAAAATGCAAGACAGCAGCTACTGGCACTTGAGAGTCAAAAAATATTATATCAAGGAACACAAAATTAATACCCATGGCTCCTGGTGATATATTGATGTGTTATGAAGCGAAACGATCGGTCTGTGCAAGAAAATGAACATTATTTAACATTATTACCTGTAATCCAGAGCCTCAGACAAACAGGGAAGTCAGAAGATTTTCCGCAAACTGATTCTTTCAGACAGTTTGTTTCAATTAACTGGTTCAAATAACTGATTCCCAAGTACGTTAATCATGCAATAATATAATGAATATGCAACTATATGATTATAGCATCCAATAATGATGTGAAATGCATTTCATGAATCACCAAGGACCATGATGTTAGCTAAAAATCTCAAATTAACAGCAACTTTGAATTTTTGGGTGACTATCCCTTTAATTGGGCGACTTATTTATTTGATGGAAACAAGATGATAAGAGATACCAACATTCAATATGTAGTTTTATTAATTTATTAATAGTGTTTAATGTAATAAATACAAATAATTTAACATATTATTTAATTAAATCAACAACAATAATAATAATAATAATGGAAATAATCTGTTCTTCTACCAAGTGATGTTATTCACGATACACTGTTTAGAGTTAGCCAAAAATGTAGCATGTTTGCACATTAATATAGATGTGCACTCATTGACAACGGTTGACAAAAAACTGTGTTTATGGTGTTCTGTCTTTAAACGTGCAGTAGATAAATGGTTAAATTCCAGCAGGCCTTTGTAATAGCCAGAATCAAACACAAATTGTGTAATTGTAGCATATTGATTTCTTTCATTTATTATACCTGTTTAACTACTTCATAGGTACATTGTTTATAAGAAGGGAAGGAAGCAGTGATCTTAACATTCTTAGTGGTGCAAGCTTAATGGAGGGCTAGTACCCTCCATCATGTTCAATTGTGTGTTTTGAATAAATAATAATAATTAGCCTAATATTTGCTGTTTTGATTGAAATTATTTGGGAGTAATGTTTCCAGCATGTCATGAAGATATGACCCTATTATTTGCCGCACAGGAGAAGATTGCAGATTAATTTGCAGCCATGCTGTCATAATTCTCAGTCGTCCATTGTTGATCTCATTGAGACTCTGGGAAGTGGTGGCGACATATCATTTAAAGCCTTGAGAACGTGGACAATTCCACATTGTGCGGAAACCATTGTGCCCTATTGTGATGCTGCCGGTGCCCCCTGATGATGCTCAAATAGACTAAACTATGGTGAGACATCCGTCTATCCGTCACTCTCTCCTGACTTCACCCCAGTTACTCCATGGCCTGCCAACCTGCACGTACACCGAAATACCCATTCAGTGATTCTGCTGAAAGTTTTGTCCTTGTTACTTCTGTGAACTGGAACTTGTAGGCCTTTATCTTTGAGGAAACTCTGAGTGGGTTTTCTGCTGGCTCTAAGAGAACACCTAAAGAGTCCCAGTGGTTCTCGATGACCTTTTAATATGGTTAATTTGGAAATATATACATACATTATGTTGTTTTGTGTCAAGGTCATTTATGGTTTGTACTTTTCTCACTTCCATTTTAAGGTGAAGTGTGTGTGAGTTTGGGGAAAGTCTAATTGTTTTTTGAAGCAATGGAGAATGTGTCATTGTTTGGAAACCACAGGGAATCTTCTAAAATCTCCTTGTGAGGTTAAATAAAATCAGTGTAAGAAAATGTGTTATATTAAATGTTCATTTAAAGTGTTGGTTCACTCCAAAAAAATTTAATTCTGTCATCATTTGCTCACCCTTATGTTGTTCCAAACCTGTGTAAATGTCTTTCTTTAGAGGAACGCTGAATGCTCATTTCCATACAGTGAAAGCACACAGTGGCTGTCAAGCACCATGAAAGTATCATAAAAGATTTAAGAAGTCATATAATAGTTTCATTTGAGAAACAGACTGAACTGTTTGTTCACTTAACATTGTCACCATTTACTCATGTCAAAACATTTTTGAAACACAAATGAAGATCTTTTTAATGAAATGAGATTTCTGTCCCTCCACTGAAAATCTATGCAATCAAAATTTTGATGCTTCATAAAGTCAATAAAAAACATTATCCATATGAATCAAGCAGTTCATCTAGTCTTCTGAAGGGACATGATCTCTTTATATGATAAACACATTTAATGTAGGTTTTATTCAAAATTAAACATTGATCAATATAAGTTTTGGTTGCATGGACTTTCAATGGAGAGACCGAAAGGTTTCATTATCTGCATCAAAGATGAATGAAAGCCTTAATTGAGACAGAATTAGGGCAAGTAAATTATGACATAATTAAAATTTTAGAGTGAATTAACTATTTAGACTATTTTTGACTGAAAATCCTTGAAAACAGGGGAGTTAGATTTGCCCTAAATAGGGTCTAGCAATGCGAATAATGTGCATCAGTGCAACTGTTGGACCAGAATTGAAACATTACCTTTATTTAGCCATGCTACCTTCAAAGTTTTGCCACACATTTTCACTCCCAAAGAAGAGTCTTTATTATTAGTAGTAAATACAAGTCAAATACAAATGGTTGAGTGCACAATGAAAGTAGATGGGGGTTGTTTCCATTATGATTACTTCTAAAAAAAACATAACGATTGAATGAACACGTGTGATGCAGTTGAATGGAGATGCAAAAAGGAAGATGGTTGTGCTCAGGTTGATGGAGTGTCACCTGTGTGGGTTCTTGGCCGCTTACGGCGGGGTGTGACGCTGGCCTGACTCCCACTGTCGCACAGATGGGAGAGAGGCCGCACTGAGACACCTTCCAGCCTGGGATGGCAGCGAGCAGAGGGAGTCGTGGCTTTCGCCGCCTTCGTACATTCTGTTATGTGTGTGTTTGTATATGTGTGTACGACTACGCACACGCTTCACATTGTGTCTGTTAAATGCCTGTAATTCTATGACCCTATTTTTTCCCCCCGAGAAAGCCAGATGGTAGATGTCCCTGTATGCTAAAGACACATGCTAAATATTCTCAGTTATTTACTTGGAAAAGATAACCAGCTAACGATCATATCACTGGCAAAAGCAACTTCGTAACATGAATGCAATGAAATTTGTGGATGTTTGAATCATGTGGTTATGTTTTGGGTTTCCTCGACCATGGAAATGTCAGGGAGTTTTTAATAGTGACTGTTTGTTTTGTAGTTTAGTTTGTTTATTTGACTATTTGCTCATTGGAAGTACTTGTGTAGACAAAAACCAGTCTGATTACATAATTCATCCAAAATGAAAATACAATTCTGTTATCATTTACTCACCCTCATGTTGTTCCAAACCCAACCCAGGCTCTGTGGAAAAACGTGCCTGTGGCCGCATTTCTGCAAAATTATGTTATGATTGGGCAGTCGTGGCCTAATGGATAGAGAGTTGGAGTTGTAACCCTAAGGTTGTGGGTTCGAGTCTCGGGTCCGGCAGGGATTGTAGGTGGGGGGGGGAGTGAATAACCAACGCTCTCTCCTTCCTCAATACTACGACTGAGGTGAGACCCTTGAGCAAGGCACTGAACCCCGAACTGCTCCCCGGGCGCCGCAGCAATGGCTGCCCACTGCTCCGGGTGTATGTTCACTACTGTGTGTACACTTGGATGGGTTAAATACAGAGCACTAATTCCGAGTATGGGTCACCATACTTGGCCACACACCACTTCCCCTTTTCTTGCATGTTCTGCGACACTTTCAAAGTGAAATGTCTTGTGAGTTGTGCTAAAAGGGTATTCAGTTTTATATGAAACAGATGAGCATGAATCTGTCAGCATTTTATTACATTGTTGTATGTACCGTGGCAGTTCAGAAAAGAAATGTCCAGTAAGTGGCGCTAAAAGGTTAATTGCATTTGAAAATAATGTACCAGCTACTCCAAATCTAACCGATAGTGTTAACAAAAGCAAATGTGAGATAAAAACGCAACTATAACATTTTAGCTTGCTTTTACGAGTCTTTGAGCTCTTATTTCATGGGACAATTGCAGTGCTGTACCAGGTGAGCACATTATACATATAGCACTATTTATACATATAGACCTGCTTATGTGATGCAAATGTCAAAATGTATTAGTGTACAAATCACACAGCATTATTGTGGAACTGAGCTAAAATATGTCTTTATTAATCAATAATCTGCCCTTGTATTAATAATATGTGTGAAAAGGAACAAAAGTTGTAGGTGTTTTACTGCCACTAGTGTTTATTTGAACTGGAAACTGCATTGAATTGGAAGTTGTTCAAACCGGCATGTTGTTATTTTTCTGTGGAAAACAAAAGAAATAGTTTTGAATCTACACTCTAATCTTTTCTATTGGATGACACTCAGTGACCATGTCTGTCAATCTCCAAGAAAGACCTAAAACACTTCTGAAGCCATGCAGAAACTTAGTGTGAGGAACAGACTGAAAGTTTTGTTTTACACTTTATTCTAAAATTTTGAAATCTGCCTCTGTTGAAAGAATTTTTAAAAATCCTTACAGGGATTATGAACGACTTGAAAATATCATGGAAATTCGGCACAGGAATATTTTGTTGTTCTCAGATGTTGTTTAGTATATTGAAGCATGATTTTGATGTCTCTGTCTGCATCAAATATCAGAATATGTAATGCAAAGATTTCCAAAATATGTTGATGAGTTAAAATGCCAAAGATGTGAGTAAAAAAAGCCTCCTGTTTTAAATGTCTAGTGTCCTTGGAAGGACAAAGGAGATAAACAACAGGAAGCAACAATTACATCACACAGGAAGGAAACAGCCGTCTCTAATTTTAATCACACGTTTCCTCATTACATTCACTGACTATAATAAGAGTGTGTTAGAAATGAAAGAGAAAATTTCTGTATCTTTTTGCATAAAATGTTCAGACTGACAATCAGTCCTATTTGCGCTTACGTTTCTAATATATATCTCACCCATTCACCCTGTCGTGCCCTCCGGAGTGTAGAGGGGTGTGATCTTTTAAACTGTACGAGGGAAAATGAGGAAAAAAGGGCTGTTTTTTTTGTAAATTTCCACATCACAGATGGATAGAATGACTCACTCTCTCACACACACAGACATAAACACTCACACATATTTCAGTGACATTTTCACGCGCCTTTCTGCATTTAACATCCAGGTTTTATCATGCGTCCTCTTTTAGATCTGTCGTGAGAGAGCTTATCGGCATTAATATTAGCAATGCTTTTAATCAATATATATGCACCAGTCGAATAACTGACTGATATTGGACATTTTGGCATAACAGACATGATGTTGTCCTTTATGTTTGCTCTAAAACAACCAGCCCTGTAAATTATTAATAATAATTAGTTTTTTTGTTTTTAATTATTTGTCGGTTTTAATTATTTATTGCATAATATCATTAAATGTTGTGCAAAAGATAGAATTTAGTAGTATATTTACTGTTTTAATTTGCTATAAATTTCTAGGTCTAATTTCACCCACATAATTATATAAATTATATGTTGCCTAAAATAAAAAAAATATTTTTTAGAATCATTATTATTGTCAAATAAGCCCCCCCCCCCCCAATAAAATAACTTTTTTTTTTTTTTTTTTTTTTTTTTTTTTACATTTAAATGAGAATTACATTATTATAACCATGATTATATAGAAATACTTACCAATTAAAAAAAATAATTCCTTTACAACAATAAGGAAAAATGTGTTTAATTGTCATAAAAAATAATCTTAATTTGATATATATGATATGTCAGTGTTAATACTGTAAATCTAAAAATAGAAAATAAAATAAAATATGGATTAGATGAAAAATCTCAAATTTAGATGAAAATTAAAATATAAAATTTAATGAAAACCGGAAATATAAGAATAGAAAAAAATCTGATTTAAAATATTTATTTAAATATTAAATGCTATAATAGTATTTAAATAATACTAAAATAATGCTGTTATATAATACATACATTTTTATTATGGTTTTGAGGTGAGATATGACCTTGACAAGTTTTTGAAAGATCTACCACAAATCTATATCAAATCCGCACCCTGTGTGCTTTGATCGGACAAAATCTCCATGTGTCTGTTCAGGTATAGTTTGACTGCACCCCAGCACCCCAGACACCTGACGGGACATGAAGGACGTGTGGTGTGAATCGCACCAACAGCTGCAGCTTAGAGAGGAATCACCAGCCCTCTGCTTGTTCAATTATGAAAAACACCTAGTTTTATTAGGAGTTGCATTTGATTTGATTTTAATTAGCCACTGATATTGGATGACTCTGGCATAGAGACAATCCCCTGGCCTGGCTCTCTTAGTGTAAGTACATTAGACGGTGCTGCTCCCACAGGGCTTCCTCCCTCATTAATTCTAATCCCACAGACAGCATTTCTCTATTTCTTTCCACTAGTGGAGCCACATCTACGCAGGCCCTGGGCCAGTCACTGTGTATAATAATTACAAATGGATGATGGTAATACCCGCTCATATGTCTGCTGCGGTCTATGCCATGGCTCTGTGTTTTGTAGATCATGTCGTATTCTCTTTCATTAGACAGAATCTGCTTGGATTGGTCTAGGCACTTTCCAAAGCAACTCAGAGGAGTGTTTTATTGCTTAAAGGTTGTTCTAGTTTCAGGATGTTTAAACATTGGCTTTTTCTTAAAAGTCATAAAAATAGAAACAAATGATTTAATTGGTTGTCTTACAGTTAGAGTATTTTAAGTTTTAACTATTTAAGTTAACTTTATGTTAGTATATTAAAGTCAGTGTTCTATAGTATACTTTTAAGTATCCCAATACTTATTGTGACTAAACTGGTCCAAATTTTGGTTTATAAATGTGTACTTTAAGTGTGACAATGATAGACTTTGAGTACACAACTACTTTACATCTAAGTTTTTTAACTATGATCTAAAACGAGTGATCTGTATATTAGGGCTGCTCGATTATGGAAAAAATCATAATCACGATTATTTTGGTCATGATTGAAATCACGATTATTTTACACGATTACTCATTGACTTTGGAAATATGTTGCATTTATTGAACAGAACAGTGAATTCTCCTTAAAACAGATTAAGACAGATAAAACAGATAAAGGCAAACAAGATCAACAATGTAGTAAACTTCCACAATCTTTAGAAAACAAGTAATAAATAAAATATAAATAGTAAATAAAATAATAAATAAATTAGTCCAAAATAAATTTGCTTGCGTATGTGCCTTAACAAACTGAAAAATGCAAAACAACATTTTTACAACATTCTACATTTTAAACATAATTAACAATAAAATTCCGGTCAGTAACTCAGTCCAAGAATATTTTAAGGCTGGCACACTATCGCTCAGAACTAACAGCAAATATGTTTAACTTCAACTTTAGCCTATGTAAACATGTTTCAACATGGCCAAAATGCTGATAGGGTTACAGATCTAAACCTTAAAGGTTTTTAGCCAGAAACACCAGCCTATTCACATGATCTGGTTTCAGTGATGAACGCAAGCAGGAGACAATATTTCCCCTAGTGCTAAAGACTCGCTCTGATGAAGAACTTGTGGCTGGAATACAAAGATATTTCCTTGCCAGGTTGGAAAGACGTGGGAAGATTCTCTGAGATTCCTACCACCACTTCAGTGGGTCTTCCTCAGCATCCAGTGTCTCTGTCTGCTCTTTTTCTGCCATCTTCACTCGCGCTGATTTTTAAATGCGATCAGATACCACATACGCAACTTCTTCGCTGACAGTATAGAGTGAGAGAGTTCGGGCTTCTGGAAGGGCGAAAGTGCGGATGGGCGCGCGCGCGCGCGTCAGAACGCAGGTCAAAAGAACTTAAAAAAAAAGTGAATAATCGTTTTTTTTCGATTACACCATTTTTGTGATCGTTGAGACCCGAAATCGAAATTCGATTAATTGCACAGCCCTACTGTATATTATACTTTCAGTAAGCTGCGTGTTCAAAAGTGGTAAGATTTGTTTGGTTGAGCTGAACAATCATACTTATTGTTTACTTAGACTGTGGTAGAATTGTCAGTAAAATCAGTCAAATGTTTATCAGTTTCTGTGTAGGTTAATAGAGCTGTTTGCAAAAAAATATCCAATTCAGTTCCACCCATGTACTATCTACTCTAAACTTACTTGTTTTTATCAATTTTAACATGTAAGTTTATCAGATAGTATGTAAAACGTGCTGCCTAAAAGAAGCCAATAAAAAGTAATTAAACAGTTTCTCTATCAGCTCAACTACAAGCCTATACTTGGAATACTAGATTATTCTTTTCTTAAAGGGATAGTTCACCCCCCAAAAAAATGTCATCATTTACTCACCCTCCTCTTGTTCCAAACCTGCATGAATTTCTTCTGTTGAACACACATATTGAAAAATGCTGAAAAAAAAAAAAAAAATTCTAAACTAGTCAGTGGGTACTGTTTGGTTAAGTGAAGTGACATACTGCCAAGTATGGTGACCCATACTCGGAATTCGTGCTCTGCATTTAACCCATCCAACGTGCACACACACACAGCAGTGAACACACACACACCTTGAACACACACCCGGAGCAGTGGGCAGCCATTTATGCTGCGGCACCCGGGGAGCAGTTGGGGGTTCGGTGCCTTGCTCAAGGGCACCTCAGTCGTGGTATTGAGGGTGGAGAGAGCGCTGGACATTCACTCCCCCCACCTACAATCCCTGCCGGCCCGAGACTCGAACCCGCAAACTTTGGATTACGAGTCCGACTCTCTAACCATTAGGCCACGACTTCCCCCCGTGTTACCAACATGTTACCAACATTCTTCAATATATATTCTTTCATATTCAGAAGAAAGAAACTCATACAGGTTTGGCACAACTTGAGGAAATAAGATGACTTAGATGAACTATCCCTTTAAATATCTCAATTAAGATTAAGTACAAGTTTAGGCCAAATATTCCTCTTTTCTGTATACATGTCAGTATAACTAAGCCAAGTATAATGTTGTTAAGCATATCTCTGATAAAGACATAAAAAAAGAAAAGCAGTTTTATAGTTAGTTTAAAATATGTATACGAATAATGCAAGCGAATAAACCTCTTTTTTGTGAATTAAGAGTTATAATAAAATGGATGAATAAGAAATTTGATTTTATACTTAAAAATTTTTTTTTGCAGACTAAAGCCACATTTCCTTCAAGGCGAGTGAGTTCACTTGGCGGCCATCGTGGCCACACAGCTTTTTTGTCTAACCCATAGTCTTGCTGTAGCTCCTGTCTATTTGAATGGGAAACTCTCCTAAATTATTGGCTAAGTCTGTTTTTCAAAAACATGGCAAATCATTATCTGCAAAAAAAAAAAATGGTATACTTTGCTTCTAAATAATGTGCATGCAGAATGCTGCATTTACCGATTGGCTCTTTTAACTGATAGGACTTTACTATATTGAGTGTTGTGGTTTATCCCAGTCAAATCTGTCTGAGACATTGTTGAGATCTCCTCTGAAATCCTAGAGGAGACATGTCTGAGAGCTAAGAAGTTTTCATTTGCTCTTCATCTCACTGCTGAGATCTTAAAAAGTGACTTTTCTTTCCTGCTGGTTATTTGTGAGTTTGAGGGCTTAATGTAGAGTGTGAGCGTTCACACGTACACGAGGCCCTTTCCTTCCTCTGGCTCAGGCTATTGATTTCGTTGCTCTCTGGTCTTGAGACGTGCCCTCACGTCCTCGTCCGTCCGCTCTCCTTCTCTGGTTAATTATTGAACACGGCAGCTTAGGTTACCATATAAGGCTGACTGCCGAAGAACGGTTGGTTGAGTTAGTTTGAAAGTAAACCTGGCTCCAGCTCTGGACTAGTCTGAGTGCAGATGCCTCTAGGGATGACTTTTTTTAAATTGATTTTAATTTTGCTTTCTTGTCCTCTGGCCATGTGTAACACTGTGAATATTGTGAGTGACAGGCCGTCTTGTTTGGCCTGAGGTGTTGATGCTTGATTTCCCCATTGCTATGTCTGACATCACTGTGTAAAGCTGCAGATGAATGGAAAATACACAGCTGGATTTAGAGTACAGCTGGCCAGTGTGGCTAAAATATGATATTTTATTTATTGAAATAAAATGTGTTTCAGTAATTAAATGAAAAAAAAAAATTCTGTAAGTTACGCTACCATTCAAACGTTTAGTGTCAGAAAGTTTTTTTTGCTTGCTTTTGAAAAAAATTAATACTTTTTTTTTCAGCAAGTAAGCATTACATTGATTAAAAGTAAAACAATTCATAATGTTGCAAAATAATTCTGTTTTAAACAAATGCTGTTCTTTTGAACTTTTAATTTATCAAAGAAACACATTTATTACTTATTGAGAAATAAGTAACTCCATAAAATTATCAAGCTTCACAAATATTTTCAACATTGATAATAATAATAGTAATACTAATAATAAATGAGCATATTCGAATGATTTCTGAAGGATCATGTGACACTGAATGATTAATGATGATGAAAATTCAGGTTTGACATCACAGGAATAAATTAATTTTTTTATTATTTTAAAAGAGAAAATATTTCACAATAAGAGATAGAATACACTAAAACACCTAGCTAAAATTAATCAAGGCATGTTTTTAGGACAGTTTTTCATTTGTGAATAAGTAAGAATATTTAATCCGACATAACATTTCATAAAGACAGTATTTTACAAATTGTGTAGTACTTTACTATTTATCTGTTACTGAAATTTAAATCAGAGACAATATTAAAAGGGTAGTTCACCCAAACATTCTGTTATTATTTACTCACCTTCCACTTGTTCCAAACCTGTGAGTTTCTTTCAGCTGTTGAACACAAAAGAAGATATTCTGAAGAATGTTGGTTAGCAAACAGTTGCTGGTAGCCATTGACTTCCATAGTATTTTTTTCTATACTATGGAAGTCAATGGCTTCCACCAATGCTTACCAACATTCTTCAGAATGTCTTATTTTGTGTTCAACAGCTGAAAGAAATTCATACTTGAGGGTGAGTACCCCTTTAAAAGAGAAACATATCTTAAAACTAGTCTTTAAGAAACTTTATGGTAATAAATAGCATTAAAATGTTCATGATTTTTTACAATGTATTGTTTTATCACCAGCAAAATTGTTGCAGATACATAGGAAATGTTAGAAGTATAGCCCTAATTTATGTCCCACTCATGTCTTTCAAAAATGAAAATCTCTCTCTCTCTCTCCCTCTCTCTCTCTCTCTCTCAGTGACAGTTACATTGTGCTCGTCAAAGCGGTGGTCATGACCCGAGATGACTCGAGTGGGGGATGGCTGGCACAGGAAGGTGGGGGCCTCAGCAGGGTGGGCGTCTGTAAGGTGATGCCTGCTGAGCTGACCGGTCACAGCGACTTCCTCATCCACGGCGAGCGCCTTAAAGACAAGCAGGTGTGGCACGAATATTCACAATCTTCCTCCCCAGGGGCTTTTAGGAAATCAAGCTGATTTACAACCTGGGGAGTTTTGCATGCTGGGTTCTTTTCCAAGACAAATCTGGTTACAAATCCATTTGTTATGTGATTTGCAAGACTTTTCTCAGGCAGTGACCTCTAGCAGAGCAGAGCAGCGGCAGGCTGTGGGCTCGTCTCTGATATGTCTCACTTGTTTTGGCTGGCAGGTGATTTTGGAATGTTTCGTGAGGAAAGATCTGATCTACACCAAGGCCACGCCCACCTTTCACCACTGGAAGGTCGACAACAAAAAATGCGGCCTGACGTTCCAGAGCCCCGCCGATGCCCGTGCCTTTGACAGAGGTGTGCGGAAAGCCTTGGAGGACATAACGGAGGGTGAGAACATTTAAAGCACAAAAACACCACTTTGGATTTAGACAAAACACATGTATTCAGGCTTAAAAGTCCAATAGATATTTTTATATATATACATGTCTTTTCACTCCACAAAAAAGATTTACTCCTAAACAAACCTTACTGTACTTTTAACAAGTTTCTTTAAAATTCTACTCACTCAAATAAGATGAAGACTTATATAAGTGGGGTCTCCCCTCATGGTGGCAGCTATCTTGAGATCACATGACCTGCTGACTAACTACTTACTTAATTTCGCCCTTATTATTTGTAGGGTTGGGTATCGAGATCTGGTTCTACTTTAGAACCGGTTCCAAAATTCCAAGAACCGTGCATTCGATAAGACACACATTTTGACCCTGCTTATCAATTTGTGTGTGCACTTTAATATGATTTTAAACCATTCAAGTGCAAGAAGACGTGAAATAGTTTTCTGTACTGCACACACATCCAAAGCATGTGCACAGAAATAAGCCAGCTCTGATATAGTGCGTAAAAACTGAGTTCAGTTTTCTTTTGCGTCTTTTTCACTTGAACTGTCTGACAAATATTAATTTAATATTTAATTTAATTAATTTATAAACCCCATAAAACCGATGCAAGCTTCGGATCTTCCAATGTTTCTCTATGGCGCTGAAACCTAAAGATGTCCGAGTTCTGCTCCCCGTGCAACTGATACTCGACTGCCATTGGCTAGTCTGTGTTCGAGGGGAGGGGCTTACCGATAGGTAACTTGCGTCAGTAACCGAAAACATGTGTACGTGATGCTGCATCCACACCTGTAGGTGTCAGTATAAAGTCTAAGAACACTGTTGTATTAGCTAGAAAACCATCAAAATAACATTACTTGCCCAGCACAACAAAATACAAATATTTAAAGCAAACAGGGATGTTTACAACAGCATACCACCAAACTACGTTTACTATTTCAGAAGCACTGTGTTTTTTAGAATAGCAAATACAAATACGTATTTCATAGTCTTAAATGTGCTGCAGGACTGTAAATTAAGTATAAGCACCTATGTAAAGGGTAGAGAGGATGTATGTTGGTAATGTGTTGCCAGTGATGCACTCGAGGACATCTGGATAGAGTTGCGTTTCATCCACCAATCAATCTTTCACTGTCACTGTCTCTTTGTCAGTTTCTTTCTCCAACCTCAAATACCACCATTAACTGACAGGATATGTAAAGGTCTGTCAGCTCATGTCTCCTGTTTGTGTGTTTTATTTTAGGTTCCACAACTTCCTCTTCAACACTCCAGAATGAGGCTGAACTTGGGGATGATGATGTGTTCACAGTAAGAGCCTTTGTTTTATTACCATTATTTAATGCATCATTATTTTATCAACCGTTGACATATACTTTCCAACATACAAGTGAACGAATTGCAACAAAAATTCCTACAGCACCCAAAAATTAATAGAAAAAATAAATTATATTTTTATTTTTTTTTAATGACATTTGATTTTGTCCGTCATATTTTTATTATAATTATGTGTCCAGACATTTTTTGAAATTCCCCTTATTCTGTTTAGGTTTTCATTTTAGTAATACAGTTTTTACTGTTTTACCATAATGTATTTATTGATTGATTTATTGATTGAACATATATTAAAGGGAGTGCAACAGATACAAATATAATGTGTAAATATTTCAACAATAAATATAATTTAAGTAACATTTTACATATATAAATAAATTAAAATAAATATATTTAAATACAATTTAAAACACATTTGAAATATAAAAACAGATTAATATAATACATTTCACAATTACAGTAATGAGAATATTTGAATAAGATTTGAGGACAAAGTTATTAAATTTAAAAAAATAAATGTCCTAAAACAGGGCTGTCCAAACTCGGTCCTGGAGGGCCGGTGTCCTGCAGGGTTTAGCTCCAACCCTAATCAAAAAACACACCTGAAGCAGCTAATCAAGCTCTTATTAGGCATACTAGAAGCTTCCATGCAGGTGTGTTGAGGCAAGTTGGAGCTAAACTCTGCAGGACACCGGCCCTCCAGGACAGAGTTTGGACAGCCCCGTCCTAAAATGTGCTTCCTTTTTTCAGCTAAATATAATTTATTATTTCTTTCTTTTCAGTAAAATATTACGGAGCCCTGCACATGACATGCAGAGGAAAACAATAAATATATTAATTTGTGGCTACGTGGTTTTATTATTATTATTACTTTTTTTATTTGCTCCTTTGTTTTCGTTAAATCATGGCCACATTATACTAATTTGTTCCCTCGTGTTAGTTTAGTTTAATTTAAAATTTAACTAGATTGAGGGAAAAATTTGCACAACTAGGCCACGATTTGACAACTGTACACTGAAAGACAATTTAATTTAGAAATTGTTAGTGAATTTCTAAAGCAATCACAAAGAAATGACAAGTAACACATTGAATTAAATGTCTGAAGTAAAAAATTTTTTGTAAAATAGTATTTTCTTGCTACATAATCTTTATTTTATGCCTATTTTATGTGTTGTTGGAATGAATATGGCCACAATATCTCAATATCTATCACCTTACGACCCAGACATGTTCTTGACGTTTCATGATTTTCGCCCAAACATATACAGTGTGTGTAGTTTGGCACTATATGGGTATGTATTTTTTGAAAGCAATATTTAGTAACTTCCTCTTCCCCTTTCATGTCTGCGGGTTTGGTTTGAGTGTGTGCGAGGCATCCCAGAAAAGGTCCTTGTGATATTTTTTACCCCGCCGAGGCTGCCGTGGAAGAGACGGGCCTTTGTTTTTTGAAGATGGTGGATGCGATAGCAGCTCAGGCAGCTTTCCTGTGGTGCTTTCAGAGCAGGCTGTGCCGACGCTTGGCTTTTGCCCACTTACTGTCCTTTTGTCACAGTCACAGGAGACCAGGAGCAGCAGGCGGGGTCAGGAGATGACTTCCTGCTCTCCCCAGTAAAACTATCATTAGCAGCTGCTTCCTAGCTAACTGCCATCCTGATTTACCGCCGCCCAGGGTGGAAGGAGGGGGGCACGCACAGGGGAAGCCTCATGGCTCCTCTTTCACTCGCTGTCTGTCTCGCTTTCAGGCCAAAAGGGTAGACTGCTAAGCCAAGGACCCCGAGCTTGAAAGGAAACTTAATCCAGCGCTTTTTTCTGTCCTGGAATTTATGCTCTTCTCGTGCTGTTGGGTGCGTTCCTGCGGAAAAAAGAACGAGATTTACTGCCGAGCCGTTTCTTTTTAAAACCTACCTGTTTATGCGTGACACCCATGCGTTGTGAAGCGAGTGGATGCGCACTTTCACATGAGGTCTTGGCTCAGAGTTGTTGGGGCTGGGGCTGGTGTTGATGATGACCTTTCCATATATTGCTGTGTGAGGGGGGGCAATTATGTCGAGGGGAGTTGTTCCTCTGCTGGGATGTGCATTCCTCCTGATGGTTCCTCGTGAGCTAACCTATACTTAACCTCAGCTCGTTTTAGCTCATTCAGATCAGGGAAAGACTTGCTCTGCATCTCTGAACGCTGGGCATTTAGCAGGGTGTGTCGCTTTGAGACGCCTGGTTTTGGGATGCTTGTCTTCACGCAACACCTCAGTCCAGAACTGATCAAAAAGTTAATTTTCACGTATTTTCCAGTCATTTCAACCAAACCGCCAAAGTAACTAAACAGATTCAAAACTTTTAAAGTAATGTAGAGTGTTTTTTTAATCATGAAAGGAAGAATATTAATTTTTTATGTACCAATACATACATACATACATATATATATATATATATATATACACTTCACTGGCCACTTTATTAGGCACACCTTGCTAGTACCAGGTTGGACCCCCTTTTGCCTTCAGAACTGCCTTAATTCTTCGCGGCATAGATTCAACAAGGAGTTGGAAACATTCCTCAGAGATTTTGGTCCATATTGACATGATAGCATCACGCAGTTGCTGCAGATTTGTTGGCTGCACATCCATGATGCGAATCTCCTGTTCCACCACATCCTAAAGGTGCTCTATTGGATTGAGATCTGGTGACTCTGGAGGCCATTTGAGTAAAGTGAACTCATTGTCTTGTTCAAGAAACCAGTCTGAGATGATTTGAGCTTTGTGACATGGTGCATTATCCATTACACCACCACCACCAGCTTGAACCGTTGAGACAAGGCAGGATGGATCCATGCTTTCATGTTCTTTACACCATATTCTGACCCTACCATCTGAATGTCGCAGCAGAAATCAAGACTCATCAGACCAGGCAACGTTTTTCCAATCTTCTATTGTCCAATTTTGGTGAGCCTGTGTGAATTGTAGCCTCCGTTTCCTGTTCTTAGCTGACAGGAGCGGCAGCCGGTGTGGTCTTCTGCTGCTGTAGCCCATCTGCTTCAGGGTTCAATGTGTTGTGCGTTCAGAGATGGTATTCTGCATACCTTGGTTGTAACGAGTGGTTATTTGAGTTACTGTTGCCTTTCTATCATCTCTAACCAGTCTGTCCATTCTCCTCTGACATCATCAAGGCATTTTCGTCCACACAACTGCCGCTCACTGGATATGTTCTCTTTTTCAGACCATTCTCTGTAAACCCTAGAGATGGTTGTGTGTGAAAATCCCAGTAGATCAGCAGTTTTTGAAATATTCAGACCAGCCCGTCTGGCACCAACAACCATTCCACGTTCAAAGTCACTTAAAGCCCCTTTCTTCCCCATTCTGATGCTCGGTTTGAATGCATTGAGTTGCTGCCATGTGATTGGCTGATTAGCAATTTGTGTTGCCAAGCTATTGAACAGGTGTACCTAATAATAAATTGATTCATTTTATTTTACCATCAAATAAATAAATAAATAGAACTAAAGAGGTAATATGGGGGAAAAAATAATATTTTGCACCTCATGGTTTTATAGAAATTATTTTTAAACACATGACATTTATATTTATTTATTGTATTATATGTGCTTGAGAAAGCCAACATACTGGTGTTATATTTAAAGTTGTATCTAAAGGAAGAATATTTTTAATTTTTTTTTATTTTATACACCAATGTAACTAAACACACACGTACAATACATAGTATTACATTTATAATACAGCATTAAGTGTCATATAAATGATTGCAGTATTGATTCATTGTTTTTCACCAAAAGAAAAAAAAATGAACAAAAGAATGAAAGAAAAAAGGAATGTGAATACTGGATGTATTAAACAGTATTAGACAGAACTACGGTGGCCGAGAAGTGCAAAACAAATCACGATTCTGAAAACAAAATAGCAAATTACAAACGCTTAATTTTTATTTTCAATAAAAATTAAGGAAATAATCAAAAAGTTGAAAATAAAGTTTCGGGTAGGGTTAGGGTAGGTGTAGGGAGGGCTGTATTGTACCAATAAGGTGGCATCAATTTGAATTAAAATTATAATTTACACTCAATGCGTTATTATTGCATACAGTTTTTTTTTTTTACTACAATACTGAGGTGCAGATAATTGCCACTATTTGCAACAAGTACTTAGTGTAAATACGTTAGCTGCTATCACTATTTGACAGAACTATGTAAAATTTACCGTCACTCCCATAGACACTGTATTAGAAACACCCTCGCATTAGCGTTAACAAGTTTTTTTTTCAATTCTGATTCAAAGGTAATATAATACAGAGTACAGTGTTGTAAATGTACATGCATGTATATTTTTAGGCAGCAGCTATTTGCACTGTGTAAATAGCGATAGAGGATATTTAACTAAGTGAAAAATAGCAATAGATGCTATTTACACTATCAGTGTTTCCGCTACAATCATCCCCGCCACGGCTGCAGCTTTTCAGTGACGTCACTCGATTCATTTACAGTCTGGTCATTTATAGTGGAGGAGACGTTAGTCACACACTAATTATTAAAAGGGGAGTATAATATAGCGCAAACTTAAGTGTAATCATAGTAGTGGTGTACGTTATGTGTAACGATTCGATTCAACCTCCAACATCACATAGTAGTTGTGAAACTGATCGCAGTTGATCCGTGGTCCGTACGGACCAGACCTCAAGGTTCGGTTCGCATGTGATTAACAGACTAATTGCAAAAATGAACCATCATAGAGTGAACGTTTATCATTTGTATGTGTTTTATCTTGCCAATTTACACATTCGAGTGATTTTAAGCCATTCCAGCGCAAGACGAGGCGAACAGAACTTATTTCACTGTCCGTGCGCTGATTTCTGTGGCCACAGCTGCCGGACACGGCGCCCGCGCACAGATTTATAAGCGCGCGCGAACACCGAGTTCATTCTTCATTCGCATTTCCTTGTGTTTGAACAGACGCATACATACAGAATTATGTGAAACTGGACGTCTCCACAATCATTCTCGATAACGCAGTCACTCATCTTCAGTGAACGAAAACAAGTTAGAAAGAAATAGCAGGTGTATCATTATATTGGATCCGTGCATTCGGTCTTAAAGGGACAGCTGCCTATAAACACATGCTGTTATATATGACAGAAGAAAAGGGGCATGGTCCACGGGAAAATCATTGTGTCATTGTGGCTTCAACTTTTTGATTATTTCCTTAATTTTTATTGAAAATAAATGCCTTTCCGATGCGATATGAGATTTGAAAAGGGAGAAAAAAAAAGTTTGGCAAAAGGCGGGATTGAACCCAGGTCGTTCGCATCAAAAAAGACGATGACACGCGATCTACCATCTGCTGTTCTTCTTCTCGTTCTTCCTGTACACCTTGATTGACAGATGTCTCGTCCAGTCAGCGTTGAGCAATCTATTCCCAAACTAATGGCGCTGTCTCAAACTATACCTACCTCTTCCGGTTTGTCGTTGTGTTTTCTGACTTATTTTGTTTTTTAGATTTGCATTTGCATTTGTAATTTGTTATTTGTTTATTTTGTACTTTTTAAACGTATTACTTTTCTATTCATTTATTGTATTATGTGTGCTTGAGAAAGCAAGTTTCTGATATATTTTTCTAGCTGATCCCAGAAGCAGAACTTAGTAAATTAGAGAATTGAAAAAAAAGATTCTTCTCTGATTTACTATTGTCAGTCCTCTGTCGTGCGTGTCATGTGTTCCCGCCTCATGTTTCCATATTTGGTTTGTTTCCTGTCCTTGTTTAATGTGATTATTAGTTAATTCTTGTCCGGCGGTGTTTGTCTTGTTAGCTATGATTATTCTGTGTATTTATAGTCCTGTCTGTTCAGTTTGATTTCGGCTGGTCTACTCGTTACTCCCCGGTGTTCCTGTCTGTATCAGCCTTGCCTTGATGTCTTCAGTAAAGACTGTTATTTTGCGTTACATCCTCGTCTGCGTGTTCCTTGTTCCTCCCTGCTGTGTGCACCGTGGCAACTAAAGGAAGAATATATTTTTTATACAGCAATGTAACTATGATAACTGTTATTTCACCAAAAGAAAAGAAAATGAACAAAAGAACGAAAGAAAAAAAAGTGAATATTGGAATACTTTCCAGATTTTTTTTTTTTTACATCATCAGGATTTCATATGAATTATTATTTGTAAACACATTACTTTTCTATTTATTTGCTGTATTATATATGCTTGAATTTTCTTTTGAGACTAAAATTTCAGAGATGTTTTATTAATTTTTTTTCGAACATCCCACTTTCAGAAGCAGAATTCCAAAGATGCCAAAATTCTGTGTACTTACATCGTTGGACTGTGTAAGAGTAGTGAGCACTCAGTGATTCACAAGCTCCAGAGGTCACAATGCTGACATAAACCCATCACAGCATCGCCCTACACCATGACATAAGCAGCGCTCCCTGATGATGCTCAACAATGACAAAATAGCTATGATGAATCATATAGAGCAATGAGTGTTTTGTTTGGGATTTTTCAGGCAATCTTGGGTGTACTCATCATTTTACACACAGAATGGAACTTGTCAAATCAGCAAGAAAGAATGATGATGACCAAACCGATCTGAATAGTCATCATCATTATGTTCATTTGTTAGCTTAATAGCAAAGAACCTTATGTTATACGTAGCATATAAATGTATAGGTATATTTAATAATTATAATAAACAAAAATATATATAAAATTAACCAAAACACACAACAAAATACATTTAAAACTAAAATAAATGGCTTTCTTCTGTGGAGCACAAAAGGAAATAGTTAATGTCCAAACCACTAAGACAGTCTTGTCAAGCAAATTTGTCATGACTATTTTTAGGGAACAAATCTTTTCATAAAGATATAGTATGACTTATACCCCCAGTTTCACAGACAAGGCTTAAGCCTAGTCCTAGAGTAAAATATAAATCTGAACTGTTTCAACTGAAATAAACTTGCACTGACTGATCATCAAATATATCATATATATATATATATTCCAGAATGCAAGAATAGACGCTTTACTATACACTTTAATAGAGTAAGGTAGAGTTCCAGACTATTTTGGTTGTGTGTGTGTGTTGGGGGAAATATATAAATGACAAAAAACAACTTCCTGTGCAGCAGTCAGGCAGGATAAGGCTTTGCTGTATAAAGAGCTCCCAGCCAGGGCCCTGGAGGATGCTCAGAGGAAGTGGGATGTGGAAGACTAACAGTTCTGGGAAGAGGGAAAAAAATAAGGTGGAAAGAATCAATGCTCCTTTATGCAAGAGGTAGAGAAGCTTTATTCCGTTATCCTCTCCGGTCCTTAGCAGCACTGAGCATCTGTGTGTGGAGTATGTGTATGCAAAGGCTCACAGCTCTAATCACAGCAGTGGAAAAGGTACCGGTGCCCTTCCACCCTGCCTCAGACTCAAGGTGGCTAATTACAGGCAATTTGACTTGAAACTCAATTAGTTCCAGCACATTTTTCACTCACTGGATTGTCTTATTGAAGAATTATAGCTGAAAACACCATAAAAACCTTGTTGTCAGTGGTTTGGAGCCCTATAGAGAATATAAAAACCCTTTCCAGATAGTATTGACATGAACGTTGCTGAGCACACGCTTACTGTATAGCCAGGCATTTGAAGCAATCAAATCCGATTGCTTGCAGTTGACCTGAGCAGTAGGAAAGCTTTTGATGGACAGCAAATCCCCAGACCTAAAATGCTAACTGCTAACCTGCAAAGCATGCAGCCCTCAAGACACGTTCCTCTGGCTCAGCAAACAGCTATCTGAAGACCTTAAAGGTCCCCATTTACTCATGCCATAGTTCACCATTTCAAACTCCTTTGAACTATTTGGCCGGATTTTGTCCAACATGATGTCACACCAGTTTGTGCTTTAACTTCTTGATAAAATCTGGTTGCATCACACACATTAAGAGAATCTTTACAGATTGTCATCTCTCAAAACTCTCAAAAAATTGATATTCAAAGATATTAAGATTATCATGCCAGAAGGAGCGCCTCACGTGATCTCTGTTCTTCAGTGGGAACTGTAGGTGAGATTTATATGCCAATTTTAATATCTGTTTACCGTAGTATGCTAGCTAACATTAGCTTCAAAGGAAAAAATGTTTACCGTTGATTAGCAACATCATCAGTAGCTTATAGCGTTAACAGCTTTCTAAACTCACCCGGTATGTTCAAAACTGAAGCGATTTCTCCCAAGCTCTTCTCTTCGTCTGCACAGTTGTGGTGCGTACGTTATACTGGCAGTCGTGTTGTTGTCATACTTCCACAAGCCATTCCTCCATCTCCATTGTCTAACAGACCTGTACGGCAGCTTATTTTGCGGTTGCGGTTCAAAACTTCACTCATTCAACTCTGTCTCCTTATAGACTTGTCTCTCATTGGCTACTGTGAAAGTACGGATGTAATCAGAGTCGTAATCATTCTGATTTAAAATCCTCTCGATTAGCTCTCAGACACATTGGGGCCACCCCGATAATGTTTGGTATTATCGTGGTGGCCCACATGTGTCTCAGAGCTGATCGGGAGACTTTAGATTCAGTCTGAAAATTGGCCAAATATCGGAACCAACCAAGGTCCTGGACAAGATGTTTTCTCATATTGTTGGGAGGAGTAATTTGGGGATAAATCGGTTCAAAACTCCTGTAGTCTGAGATCGGCCTTAGCATACAGTCGAACACATAGCCTTTCAAAATGTACTCCATGTGATAGCATGCAAAAAAGAAACTTAATGCACAGAAGAAAGACACCCTAGCGTTCACACAAAGACAGAAGTATATGGTGGACTTAAAAGTCAAGCAATAGGCGAAAAAATACCCTTTCACTTACATTAAAGAAGGGACCTGAGGCTAGAAGCCAGAATATACACTTGGGGGTGGGTTCACAACAACCCAGAAAACCCTACAACCACATAGTTTAAGCTATGCTAAAAACACTCAGAACTTCTTAGCAACCTTATTTCAATATCCAGGCAACCTTCCATGACACCTTTTGTAGCACCATCAATGTAGCAAATTTTGCATGAACTTCAAAAATAAAAATAGACAATATTAGCTTTCCTTAATGCTGTCTTTACTAAAAAGTCAGTTTTTGTTGTTGCTTACGTAGTCCTTGGTCCTTTCAATATGTTGTTGATGGCTTACATTACTGTTACTAACCTCTGTACTGAGTTGTGGACTATGTGTGGGTCTGGTTTTGACCGCTGCTTCTATTTTTTGTGCTCTTCATGCTGGTTCTCTCTCAGCAGGTCCTATGGGGCCACATAAAGCTATGTCCGGTTAAAGCTGGTTTATTGCTCACACAGTTCTGGCCGATCCATTTTGGATTGGTCTGGTGTGGTTTCGTGCCACAGGGTGGCCAGCCTAGGACTTAATGAAGGGGGCCCATTTGTGAAATTACCTAAAAGACTTCAGGTCCACAAAGCTTTTGACCCCCCCACCCCTCATTATCTCTCCGCCCTCCCCCACTGCGCCACTGATTGCGCGTCATTAACAGGCCGGCATCGGCTCTGCTGCTGGGAAGGTATGCCTTTGAATCAGAGTTGAGCCACATGTGCCTTTGAACTGTCTTGTTATCTGCGCTACGCCACACACATTAGAGCTTTTTGATAAGACTGCTGATTTTGTGGTGGGGGTTGGTGATTTACTTAAGTGTGCCATTTTTGGTAAATTTTTGGTCCTCTGCTTCAAAAACTAGTGAGCTGCCTAAAGAGTCAGCATTTTATGGCATCATAGACATGTTTCTGTTGTGAAAACACTTTGAATAGGCATATTTAATGATAAAGCTGCCTACTGAAGCCCAAAGTATGCTTAGGTTTTTACGCGTACGCAAGGGTTCGCGTACAGTGTGTGACTCAAATTTTGTCACCTGAATAGTATGCACACCATTTGTTTTTTTGTAACTGTGCATACCTTTTACCTGCAGATCGCACACGCACTTTGACTTGGTTTTGCACTAATCAGTTGTTCCACAAGGTAGCAACACTGGACAGTCATTGTTTCACAGTGGAAAACTAAACTATAGAGAGAGCAACAACAACAAGTGGAAACTGCAACAACAACAGATGGTCGCATTGACAAGCGCTTGTTTGAGAGTGTTATGTGATAGCAAATTTAGTTTAAAGAATATGAAAACATTTTCATCCGTCATATCTTGAGCAGAAAAATAGAGCAGATGCTTGACAAAGATGAAGCTTTCTAGTGCGCATGTGTCGACCACCTGCGTTCGCATGCACCTCAAATGGAAAATGTAGTATAATCAAGCATAGCGTCAGTTCAGGCAGGTCACGTTAGTCAAGCTTGCATCAACTGACTCTCAGCTGATCCACATCTACCTATAGGATACGATGCCTATCTCAGCATTCCTATGTAAGGTCCTTCAGTATTATCAGCAGCTTTTCGCGTTGCTCAATAGCTAATGACCCCTCCTCCATCCCCAGCTCCTCCTCTCGTCCAGTCAGTATTCGTCCTTCTGATACTCTTTTGAATCAGGCAAAATTCTAAAATACTTTACGGATCTCTGTTACCCTGGGGGGCTTTCCACCAGTTTACAATAGTGGTCCTGACAAAACCTAGGTCTTTAGTCTTCATTTGTTTATGATGCTGCCTCAGAAGACAGCTGCCTATGTAGGCGGTAGACAGCAAGGCAGCTCACTAGTTTTTTAAATATCTATTTTGGCCTCATACTGCTTAAGTACTTTGGCCCAGAGTTTTTTAGACCTGCAGTGTAAACATCTGAAAGGGTCTGTGTTTTTAATTATCTCCAGCAGTCCGGCCCCAGCTATCCTCCTAAACTTATTTTTAAGTCATGTCGGCTCAGTCTCTCTTGGCAGTGCTTTGAGGGACGCCTGTATTATTTTTGGCCAGCAGTTCTAAGGTCTTTGTATAAAGTGGAAACCAAGGCCTGGCCAGGCTGGACTCAGACAGAAAGAGAGAGAGAGCTTGGGTCAGGGTGCAGGGACACGGCCAGCCACCGGAGACTCCTGTTCCTCTCGCCCAGCTGGAGTTTAGCCTCAAACATGGAAAACTCAGTTTGAGTGGCACAACATTATCAGATGCCAGTGATCTAACAGTGGATGGATTCTACAGACCCCATGAATGGCTTGATAAATGTGGTTTATCAAGCAGAATTGAGGTATATCACTGCCCTGTGATGCTATTGCTAGTCAAAAGCAATATCTTGTATTTTTATTGTTCATTATTAAAATAAAATAAAATCCCTGACTACAGGCCGAGGTGCTGGCATAGAATCCCCAATTCTATTCTGGACAAGAGGTGTGGAAAATGGATGAATGTATCATAACAACATAAAATAGAATCTCTCTCACTTTCAGCTGCTCCCGTTGCAGGCCACCATTATGCATACTTACTAATTGCTTATCATCCACATATTTATTTGGCATCTTTTATATAGAGTCTAATTGAAATACAATCTCTCTCATACACGTTTAGCTACACCAAAATAAGATAAGATCCAAGATAAATAGTGAATATTTTTGGTTTATTTTCCTGGAAGAGAAAGATTTCTCAACCTTTTGTCAACCTTTCGGAGCACACTAGCACCTCAAAGCTAACAGATATCCACGAACAACCAACATTTACGCTTTTTATCTGTCGATATCTCACTATTCCAACTAATTTCTTTTAGTGATATTTACGCTCATCTTACCACAAAAATCTTTTTAAAGCTGGAAGTGTGTGTGTGTGTGTGTGTGTGTGTGTGTGTGTGTGTGTACGTGCTCACACTCCACCTGGCAGGTGGTTGTTGAAGGCATCCGGTTCAGCCAAAGGAAGGATCACGTCCAGACTCTCAGCCACTAATCACTTCCCAGCCGCCCTGCCTGCCTGTCTGTCTGTCTATTTAGTCCACCTCCGCAGGCAGCTGTCTGTCTGCACCATTCTTATGTTTTGTGTTTAACGACTAGGCTGGAAACTTTTTGCTGGAACTCATTCAGACAGAGAGCTGAAAGCCTGCGTTTCTGTTCATACGTTTTCATACATTTCCATTGACCTCTTCTGACAGACTGTTTCAGAGTCTCAGTTTTACTCCTACAAGAGCAATTCTACACAATGTGAAATATATTATACATTAGATACAGTTTTGTCTCTCATCATAGACTGAATTGGTGCACTTCAGAGTGATTTTTTTCCCAAAGTTGCATGAGAATATCTCGATTTTGATACGTTTAGCACAAGCACTGAGGTGTTTTGTAGGTCTCTCTGGTGATGTTATGGACCAGAGCTGTTGGTTTTGTGTGTGATGGCCTATATCCCAGCATGCTGGAATCATTTTGAGTTCCTCTAATAACAGGGAGACTTCAGAGGTTTTTACAGATCCTGCGGCCTGAGGCCTGATTTTTTTGTTTAATTGCACACTGAAGTTGAGCCACGTCACATCGTATTGACTGTACTGAAGTCTGCGTGTGTGTTTATGTGTAGTGTATGGTCGTGTGTGGTGTATTAATGTGTAGCTGTGAATCAATGCCAGGCACCCATGACGTCATGGAAAACTGCATTTACTCGGCATAACACCTGTCTGTGATCGGGATTGTCTTTTTGTCTTAAAATTTCCTGGAAAGTACATGTACTGTTTTCAACTCTTCTTTTTTTTCTGATGTATTTTTGGAGATGATGGTTCTTCATCGTTTCGTTTGAGACTGAGTTTGTCTTTTTTATCTTTTGTTGTTCAGACTGCCACCGACAGCTCCTCAAACTCATCTCAGAAGAAGGAGCTCGCTACACAGCTAGTGGCCACCTCCACCTTCTACGAGCCTCATCCACATCGCTGCATTCTGCAGTACCGGCCGCCTGAGCACTACAGCCTAGATCAGGTGCGTCAGGTGGAGGCATATCTAGGAGCTGGTGGAGCCTTGTCAGTATTTGCATGAATTAATGAATATTCATTAGTCATCTAGATCAGGGATACTCACATGTCATAGGTCAGAGTTTGGAGATTTTTTTTTTTAAAGAAATTGATACTTTTATTCAGCAAGGATGTATTAAATTGTCTAAAAGTGATGGTAAATACATTTATATTGTTACTACAGATTTCTATTTCAAATGTTATTTAATCATCAAAGAATCCTGACAATATATAAAATGTAATATCTTTTTCACAAATTCAACAATTCAGCAAAGTCAAAAAAGGTAATTATTTAATATCTTATATACTTCTTATTTACTGAAGAAAACAAAATAACTACAGTACATCTGTGAAGTCAGGGTTTAGGAATACAATGTAAAGAGGTGAAGTCATTGGGGCAAGTACCTCACAACATGACTACATTTTTCAGAAAATAATCCATACCTCAAAATATGTCTCCACCAGTCAAAATTGTGTCATTGAGAAGTAAAAAAAAAAAAAAAAGTTGCATCCATGTACAAGTCACTTTTTATTTTTACATTAAAAAAAACAAATACGGAAATACTATAAACACTACAAGTATTAAACTATTTACAACCAGAGCATTCTCAGTGTCAGTGCAGACAAAAAAATGATGACAAAAATAAAATTTTGATAAAAATTGTACTGGTGTGCCAAAATTTTAAAACTATTTGGTGATAGTCAGTAGGGCTGAACGATTAATTGCATTTGCGATAAAATCGCGATATGAAAAAACGTGATTTTTCAACCGCAGAGGCTGCGATTACACTCGAGAGCAAAGAGGTGTGTTCGACCTGAAGATCGATCGGTGTATGACATCAAAGTACGGCGAGAGAAAGCATAAGGAGATGCCTGCTCTCTTATAGCTCTCGCAGTATTTGATGACACACAGCGATCGGTCTAGCTGCGCTGCTTCAAGTCGAACACATCTACGCAGTCTTCAGAGGAAGCATCAAGTTTGCACGCTATGTTGCCAAGTCCGCAGTATTCAGTCTTACATATCATGCAGAATTGATGCGCTACATGTAAATTATATCCTTTTTTGTATTTTCCTGTCAAAATAACGGAGTTGCTTTGGAATTCTTCAGCTTTTAAGAACTTCCTGTTTTGATTTCAGCGAATCAGTTCGAGCGAACGCAGACCACCTGATTAATATTCATGAACCCAGAAGCTCAATAATCCTTAGTGCGTTTTATATTGTTCTTATTAGTAGTAGAATTCGTAGTAGTTTTATCTTATCAGTATTATTTGTAGTTGATGACAAACAATATCTTAAGCACCACCACCAGACCTAAGCTCAGTCAACATGACAAATATGCATTCATGCATGGTTATTCTAATTACTAAAGTTCTATCATCATTTAATGCTAAATTATCATAATATCATATGTTTGACTGACTGATGCTATTGCCAAGAAAAGGGTTGATAATATTTACAATAATCAATTGAATTTGATAGGTGTCTTTCACATTGTCCCACAGAAACATTAAAATAGTGTAGATTAGTGTACAATGTTTTATAATAATAATTTATTCTATTTAGTGACCATTTCATTCATTTAACATATTTAAAATTGCGGACATCCAAGTTATTTGACATATTTGAACATTAAAAAAAAACAAAAAAACAATAGTTACTTTCCCTGGTAATTAGTTTCTTTTATAATGATGTAACTCAGTTACTGTTTGTGAGAAGTAACTAGCAATATAACTAATTACTTTTTTAAAGTAACGTGCCCAACATTGCATACTATACAATGATGTATTACTTGTCTTTGTTGAATAATACAGAATATAAAAACCTTTTAAAAAAAATCGCATATTAAATCGCAATCGCAAAAAAAAAAAAAAAATCGCAATTAGATTATTTTCCAAAATCATTCAACCCTAATAGTCCGAGTTTCGCAGAAAATCATGTAGTGAATGAAGGGCAAAGATTTTTTAGATTCAGACTTTGATTCCATCCAGTCAGAGGATATCAACACGTCTGATATTTTGAGCCAATTTTAGATACACATATTGTTTACACATTGTTTTCATGTCACTCATCTCCTAGAAACGAGGTGCACAAGTCTGTTGCGTTTGGAAGAACTTGAAAGTCTGGTAGTGTGTGATTGTCATTCATATTTTAAAAGCAGTGTAGCATATTCCAGCCTTAAATCAGATTTAGTCACGATTAATCACATCCAAAATAAAAGTTTTTGTTTACATAACATATGTGAGTGTACTGTGTATATTTCAATTTTTTGTATATTTCTTTATTGTCAATTCTTCCACATGTACATACAGAGAATTGAAATTGCATTACTCTCAGACCCTTGGTGCATACAGTTAACATTTAAGACACTGACAGTAGACGTTCAAATACAGATAAATACAGTTTAAACATATGTACATACAACTATAGAGATATACTGTACAAATGAGGACATTGTAGAAAAATAAAGAAAGAGATAGATAAAGTGGCATAAGGCACATGGCAGATAGAGTGCAAACCAGTTAAATAAAACAAAACTGTGCAGATATATGTGTATATGTGTAGTGTATATATATATATATAGTGCAAGAGGAGCTTATCAGTCTGAGGACATTGTAGAAAAATAAAAAAAGAGATAGATAAAGTGGCATAAGGCACATGGTAGATAGAGTGCTAACCAGTTAAATAAAACAAAACTGTGCAGATATATGTGTAGTGCAAGAAGAACTTATCAGTCTGTTAAAGTGACAAGAGAACAGACTATCCGAAGAGGTAGTTTAGTTTGCAGTCAATGCTGGATGAGGTAGTGATCAGTCCAATGCTGCACAAGTGACAGGTGCTGGTCACAGTTTGTAAGTGGGATGGGTGGGGTGGGGTGGGGGGGTGGATGGTCCTGGGGATGTGGGGAGCTGGGGGGGGGGGGGCGTGTCGTAGTATCAAAACATCAGTACATTTATTATGTATATCTAAATACACACACGTGCATGTATATATTTAAGAAAAATGTCATTTTTGTATATTAAATATATTTATATATAATATAAATTCTATGAATATAAATATATGCATGTAAATACATGTAATTATTTTCAATATATATACTGTATTTATGTATACATAAAAAACATACACAGTACACACACATATTATGTGAAAAAAAACTTTTATCTTGGATGCGATTAATCGCGATTTGACAGCACTAATCAGATTGCGTAACGAGTAAAAGATGAAACATTTAAATTACATTTTCAAATAAGTGACACGATTCAATATTGTGAGAGAATAAGAAGAACTGCTCTATATGATCTTACAGGCACAGTCATCACTTTTGTGCTCTTGTTTTCTCTTGCATCTCAGAAGTTCTCCAGGAACCCCTTCCCGTTTGAGGACGAGGAGATCGTCCGAATCAATCCCCGGGAGCGCTGGCTGATCACAGGCTATGAGGACTACCGATACGCCGCCGTGCCGGACAAGTTCATCCAACATGAGGACTCGGACTCGTACGTTCACATCGCTAAGAACGAACCCTTAAAGCACGACTACAACTACCCCTATGTGCCCAGCTCTGACTTCAGCCAGTGCGACCTCAAGAGCCACTGCGGTGGGGGCGACAAGGGCGTAGTGGCCACCCAGCCGCGGGCGTTCAAGCTCAAGGGCAAGCGAAGGAAAGAGGACGGAGAGCGATCGCGCTGCGTCTACTGCCGGGACATGTTCAACCACGAGGAGAACCGGCGTGGGCAGTGCCACGACGCCCCCGACCCCATCCGGACCTGCATCCACCGGGTCAGCTTCATGTGGTGCGCCGACAGCATGCTCTATCACTGCATGTCCGACCCGGAGGGAGAGTACTCGGACCCGTGCTCGTGCGACACTAGCGAGGAACGCTTCTGCCTTCGCTGGACGGCCCTGCTGGGTCTGTCGCTGTTGGCGCCCTGTCTGTGCTACTACCCACCGCTCCACATGTGCCACCGCTGCGGCGTGGCCTGCGGGTGCTGCGGAGGGAAGCATAAGGCCGTCGGATGAACGGACCCTAAACACACCCCTCGGAACACTAGCACTGAGGAGGGCAGGAGCGGACGGCGCTTTCACTGTCCTTCACTTTACGTTCTCTCCTGGCTCCAGAAAACAGTTGGTGCGTTGAAAACATTCTCTTTTGGTTGTTTTTATAAATATGAAAGTATATATATGTGTATGTTCTTTTTTTTCCCTTTTGTTGTGGATGTTTCTCTCCTGGAGCCCTCCTGTCATGCATTACTTATGCAGGTACTTTATATTTTTTACACTGATTTGACTTTTCAAGAACTTGAATCGCTTTTCGTTTTTACGGCGCACAGTCATCTCTGTTTTGCGTTCGTTCGCCATGGCCAGCAAAGGGAGGAATTCGCTGTTTACTCTTCCTGAACAGGTCCGTACATAAACTGGCATTTATATCCCAAGCCCTTTAACCGTTCAGAACAATAACAATGAGATTAGCTCGTGACACTAAACCTGTAGTCGGAAGCGTCCGTTTGTAGTGCGATTGTGGGAGAGCATGTGTCGATGCCTGCGTGCGTGTTGTAAAGGAATGATAACATTGTATCACAGCATAGTATTGTTGTTATTATATTTAAGCCAAATTTACATAAGCTGCATCCAGAGTATATGTAAATACTGTATACTCATATGTATATGTTTCAAATCGAATTATTGTAATCACCTTCGACAGCCACAGCTGCGCTTCAGACATGGGACATTTTCCTTAGAGTTGACTTCTTTTGGATGCGAGGGTGGCTTTTGAGTCTAATGCATATTTGATATCCAAAGATTATTTTTGTCATATTTATTCTCACGGTCAATTGAATCACCAGCCAAAGGGAGAAAAAAACTGAGAGAGAAATCATCAGACTGTGGGCCAAAAAGCACAGCCATATGGGGAAAGAGGAGTTTCCAGTGAGCCCACGCCGCTTCAACTGCATACATTTAAAAAAAAAATAATAATAATTTTTTAATCATAATTTTTGTCTTGAAAAACATAATCGAAATATCACAACAAATTACTTTTTTTTTAGAAAATAAACCTGAATTTGTTTGAATCTTACCTTATTTTTTATTTATTTATTATAGATTTATATTGATTTAAACAAACCTCACACAGTTTTATTAGATTTATGCTTAAAACAAGGAAAAAGTCAAGTAAACAAGTCGATACAAAATAATATCTTATGCAGTTTTGCTTCTCATGTAATTTTTGTTTGTTTTAGTCGACTGTTGAGATATTTTACTGGAAAACAAGACAACAATATGAATGAATTAAATCATTTAATGCTGTCTATTTGATTTCATATATTCTCCAGAGAGAAAACACTAAAGCGCTATATTTTTTCCCTTATTGAAAGATTGCTCATAATTTGTCTCTAGAAAATGGAAGGAATTGTTGTCTCAAAGTTGTTTCCAGCTCCAGTCCTGTTCTCTAAGAAAAACAAAAGGAAACAGAAAAATAAGCTTGATTTTAAGGGTGCTTTATAGAGGGACGTTCGCCAAACCGATCTCCAGTTTCTTCATGACAATAAATTAACGCCTTAATTTTTGAGAGGACATTAAAATGAATCAATGCAGTTCTTCAAAGAAGAGAAAATAGTGAAAAGATATTTTTCTATTGTATAAAAAAAGAACACCCCAATAGATTTTAAAACAAAAAAAATCTAAATTGCTCCAGTTATTGCGGGAGTCAAATGGCATGGTACAATCGGCGAGGCGGCTCGTATGTGTCGAGTCTGTCTCCATCACCTCACCCAGCCCTGTGAAGGACTTCATGGCTAACCAGTCACCTTCCCCTGCTCATGCTTTGTCTGAATAAATCATCCACTGACAAAGCAGTGCTCTCAAAGATACTCAAAGTGTATGTGAGCAATCAAAGAATGTACAGTATATGTGCGTCAAATGCTTCTTCATCTTATGTAAACGTTCAGCCTCAAAACCGTGTGATGTGTTCTCAAATGGCAGTGAGAAACTCTTAAAAATAAAGGTTCTTTAAAGGTTATTTGCAAAACCTCTTCTCAACAATAACCGTTTTTCGTTTTAAAGGTTCTTTGGAGATCAAAACACATTCTTGATGTCACATTATTGGTATAACGATTCGGTTCGGAATCTTATGCATACTGCAGTATGTAGTATGTAATGTTTTTTGTATGCATATGTCCAAACAACATTCACCAGAATTTGCTGCGGTTGACTTGACCTTCCATTTTCAATGTGATCGATGAACACATAAATAAGGCCTGTTCACATTACGAATTATAACTATATTGTCCACTCTTTAAAGTCTGATTGGCTATCAATATTATCACTCTTCAGCTGAACAAAATGGTTCTGAAAGAGATTCCAACAATATTGTTCCTCCGTGTCATGATCATTATGGCTGTTGTGAACTTCGCTATTCTCATAGAAATGATTGCATACAATGATTATTAAAACTTTATAGTTATAGTTAGCATTCTTGATGTGAACAGGCTTAGAAAGTCAGCCACATTTTTTAGCATTTCTTTTTAGACTCATAGTTTGATCTGATTGGAAATAAATATATAACACAAAATTGGATTGAATTAAAAAATAGGCTTATTTAATTATTATTGTTTATAAGTTAAAAAAAGTGCATTGAAATAAAAAAAAAAAAATTGTTGAATTAATCATGCAATGTGATGAGGTGTAATAATGTGATTATTGTAGAATTACATTGCATCCAGCAAAATTAGTGTGAATTACATTGTATACAAAATAATATTCAGTTAACATTCAATTCTGCAAGTATTCAATTCATCTGTTTTGTGTTTTTTGAAGTGCTTCTATTTTGTATTTTTCTAGGGAAAAAATGTTTTTCGTTACATATTCTGTACACTGTAAAAAAATTAATTATGATCAGTAATTCGTGGCAACTTGTGTTTTTACATTACTTAAATTATCAAAATAACTTTGTATGACGTTCAACTTGATTTTCAAGTCAGTTAATGTAATTTATGTTGAAAGGACTTTAAGGCATGAGCTTAATTTTTAAGTAGGTGGATTTTTTGTACAGTGCAGAATAATAAGACAATTTTGTTGAAACATTTAAGATTTAATGCCTCTTGTTTCTTTGTTTGAACTTTTCCGAAATATCTAATGTTCAGGTTTCAATGAAAAACAAACATTCAATGTGGTCTTAGACTTTTGTAACTTTTCTAAAGAACCGTAGAACTTAAAAGGTTGCTGTTGTAAAAGCCTTTATTTTTAAGAGTGAGGTGCTGCTGTGTGGTTTCAATCTCAGATAAAAAGGTACAAAAGCTGTCACTGTGACGGTATTAAAAAAAAAAAAAAAAGGTACAACTTTGTACCTTATTTCCCCCTAAAAAGCGCATTTTAGTACCTTAAAGGTACATCAATGGTACATTTTAGTACCTTTTGAAAAGATACTGCCCCAGTGACTACATTTATACCTTTTAGTCTGCGAGTGTTGGTTAGTGTGGAGGCGTCTGACTCGCGCCCCTGTCGCTTCACTGGAGTCCTCTCGCTGATGGGTGGCGGGGAGGAAGCTGGGCTTGTCAGCTGTCACTGTGTCCTTTATTCACCACGTGTCCTTTCTGTATCTGAGTACGTCAGCTTCTGTAATACCGCTGTCATCCGAGCTTAGAGAAGAGCTGCGTTTTATTTTTCTATCTGTGGTAATGGAAAGTCTACCAAAAGCATTCTGTATGAACGTCTGTCCTGGTGCGACACACATTTACCTGTTAAAAAGTGCCTGAAGCATCATGTTTATCTATCTCCTTGTATACTAAAAACGAGAAATAAACCCTATTGTATTGATTAGTTTTGTTTTTTACGATGCAAATTTTTACCTCTGTAAAAAGCAAAAATATCTATATCAAGTGTATGATGTACATTTTTATTTCTATTTTTTTTAATCGTTTCTAACATGTATGATCAATGTAGCTCCTGCTTTTAGGAAAAGGTGGGAAAAAGCAAGTACTTTGTAAATACCAGTTGATCATATCGGAAGTACATGACGGCCTGGCCGCTGCAGTTCTACATGTTTGTCATAGGTCCCAATAAAAATGAAAGAAACCAGTAACCCGTCTACATTCATGCTGTTTGCCGAGCTATTGTTCACTTAACCAAATTGCTCAAATGAGCATTTGTGAGTTTAGACTTTGACCCAGTATTACATTTATAGTTTGAATTCATATTTTGAATATTTAAAATATTTGTTTATTTAATATTTTCTGTTTTAATTTTAAAGCATTAGTGATTTTTGTCATTTTTTTTGTCTGTATAGTTTTTATTTTGAATTAGGTTTTTATATTTTCTGTTTTGTTTTCATTTTAGTTAAAGTATTAGTTTTGTCATTTTTTGTCTATATAGTTTTTATTAATATTTTGAATTTGTTTTTTTTATTTTCAGTTTTTTTGTTTTAATTTCAGTTAAAGAATTAGTTGTTTTGTCATTTGTGTCTATATAGGTTTTATTAATATTTTAAATGTTTTTTATTTTTAGATTTTCTCTTTTAATTTTAAAGTATTAGTAATTTTTGTCTATACAGTTTTTATTAATATTTGTATTTGTTTTTTATATTTTCTGTTGTTTTTATTTTATTTAAAGTATTAGTTGTTTTGTCATTTTTGTCTATATAGTTTGTATTAATATTTTTAATTAGTTTTTATTTTTATATTTTCTCTTAATTTTAATTTTAAAGTATTAGTAATATTTTGTCATTTTTTTGTCTATATAGTTTTTATTAATATTTTGAATTTTTTTTTATTTTCAGTTTTTTTTTGTTTTAATTTCAGTTAAAGAATTAGTTGTTTTGTCATTTTTGTCTATATAGGTTTTATTAATATTTTAAATGTTTTTTATTTTTAGATTTTCTTTAATTTTAAAGTATTAGTAATTTTTGTCATTTTTGTCTATACAGTTTTCATTAATATTTTTATTAGTTTTTTTATATTTTCTGTTGTTTTTATTTTAGTTAAAGTATTAGTTGTTTTGTCATTTTTGTCTATATAGTTTGTATTAATTCGTTTTTATTTTTCTATTTTCTATTTTAATTTTAAAATATTATTAATTTTTTTGTCTATACAGTTTTTATTAATATTTTTAATGAGTTTTTATTTTAATATTTTCTGTTTTCATTTTAAAGTATTAGTAGTTTTTGTAATTTTTTGTCTATGCAATTGTTATTAATATTTTTAATTAGTTTATATTTTTTATGTTGTTTGTTTTTATTTTAATTAAGGCATAGTTTAAGTAATTTTGTTGTAAGATTTTGTCATTTATTATTATTATTTTATGTCTATACAATTTTTTTATTACTTTTTATTTAAATTTTATTTTTAGTTATTTCAGTACATCATGTTAAAATGAAAATGAGAAATGCAACTAGCTGAAATAAAAGATTATATAACATTTTATTCAAATGTTAAAATTGAATTAAATGTGTTAGTTAACTATAGTTGTAGATAACCCTGCTGTGGCCTCCTATGTGTCCTGTTGAACCCGGTGGCATTTTGGTGTCCTTTAGCGTCAGTTCAACCATATGAACTGGTCACCGGCCCTCGGTAAGCTGTGATCAATCAAAATTGCAGATGGACCACGTGACGCTCTTCTCCCGGCTCCTAATGTGCTTCTAGCCAGACGTGACTGAAACGCTTGCATCTGGACCCAGAAGTCTTTGAGCAGCTCAGACATGTGAAAGCCATACAGAACATAAAGCTGTTTCGCTCAGGATGTTTCTGAAAAAGCATATGGACGATTATCTGGCAAGAAAAGAGGGGGGAGAGAAATGTCCTCAAAGGCTTGGCCTGCTATGCTGCTTGGTGACTGCAAATAGCATCAGCCTCCACATGTGCAAACATTTAAGATGTATTTACTCGTAATGAGGTCACTTTTTTCTTGTTTTAAAAGTAAGGAAGCAATTCCTTACCTCTGCTAAGGGCCCTTTTGGCTGCAGCTTTTGGAATTCTGATGAAGATACGAGGTCCCTATAAAGTTCCAAATGCACTGATTCAGCCTCTATGAAATAATCACAAATGTCCAACTCTAGTTCATTCATTTAGTTTATAGTTTAAAAAAAAAAAGTTTCATGTCACTTTACAGTAAAATACTGTTAAATGTACAGTTTTAGCAAGTGAAAAACAAGTCATCTTAAAATTAACATTTACATAGAATTGATATTCTCAGATTTATTCCATATGTGACAGGTAGGTGGGGTATATAGGTGGGGTAAAACGCCCCCATGGGTGGGGTAAAATGCCCCCCAGTCTGACAAAGCAATTTGCTTTAAACATTTACAGCAAGATCAGAGTACAGGCAGTTTTAGCTTAAAATTAAAAAAGAATATAATCAATAATTATGAATTACAAAATTATAATAGTCTATTTGAAAAAATAAATAAATAAAATGTTAGCTGATGATAACTGGCTAGCTAACTTGAGGTCATTTTTAAATATAGTGTCCAAATATTTTTATTCAACCAACTATTTAGAATGCATTTGATGTAAAAACAAAGGATTTGATGTTCAGAATAGAATAACTAGAGTAATTGCCGTTGCCCCCCGGGGGGGCGTTTTACCCCACAAACTATGTTTGAGAAAAAAAATCATGTCATTCTGAAAATATAATTATATTTTTATTAAATAACATGTACTACCAGTCCTTATCTACAGGCCCTACTGTTATATATAATATATAACAGTGATGTTCTACAAAACAACACGCTTTAAAACACTTTTTTATGACTTCTGAATATTAGATCATTTACTGTGAAATCTGTTTTCTCTGATTTCAGTGAAAGCTTCATGGTGAAAACCTCTACCACCTCTCTTGTCAACGTAGTCCATAGTTACAATAAAAATTTATCTTGTGGTTATTTTGGGAAAAAGAGTAGCCCCCCCCCCCCCCCCCCCCCTCTACCCCTAAGTTCTGCAAAACGTAAAATATTGCTACTGTTATTTTTTTTTAATATGGTCAAATTCTGGCAACCACATTTTTTTAATGTCAATATCACAGATTTTTCCCGACAAAGTGACTGTATGTCATATAACTTATAGTGAACTTGTTTTATGATACCCGGTCAACATTCACTGCTATTATGTGCAGAAACCAGGATGTTCTTTAACATTTCTCTGTTTGTGATCTACTGAAGAGTTTGGAAAAACACGAGTGAATGTAATTATTGGTGGAATGATTTGTTTAGGCTACCGTGGACCTGCAAGCCTTCCTGTTTTTTGTCAGGCCGCAGTGCTGTTTGAAGAGGAGCGTGGCGAGCTCTGAGCTTTCCTGTCTGGAGGCAGTGTGACACAGCTGCTTCTGCTCTTTCCTGTTTGCTTGTTTGGGCTTGTTTCTCCACCTGTTGTTTGTCTCCCGCTGTAGGTGTTGTTTTTAGAGTCATTCAGCCGCAGATACAGCCGTTCTGGACCCATCAGGCAGCGCACTACTCATCAGCTCGACCGCATGGACGACGTCCCCGCAGGCTGAATCTCATGCCACATTTCACCTCAACATCAAAAGAATAAAAAAAGGAAATTATACTCTGAATGAAGAAAATCAAGCCTTTTTAGGGCCTTTGAGATTTTTACACTGTAACATTATTTTCCCCCAAAATGACTTTACAAGCAATGTTTCTGGATGTTTCAATTTGAATTTATTTTCTTTGTATAATTTCTATTGTTTTCAGTAGTGATATATATAAATTTGTATTTACACACAATGTTTTAATGTTAGGATTTTTAGTTTTATATTTTAATATAGTTTATGATATACTTTATTTCCGTGATGGCAAAGGTGAAATGTAGCCTCAATGTAACATGATGCTTCAGAAATTATTCTAATATGCTGATTTGGTCCTCAATAAATATTTCCTATTATCATCAACAGTGTTAAAAACAGCTTTTTTTTGCAGTGATACATGTTATTTTCACAATTCTTTGATGAATAGAAAGTTCAAAACAACAATCGGTCAATTTAATGCATCATTGCTGAATAAAAGTATTAATTAATATATTAAAAACAGCAACCCCAAACTTTTGAACAGTAGATCATTACAGAAAAAAGACGTGCTTGTTTGTCATGAAAATGTTACTAAAACAAACAAATATGTTTCTATTCATTTTCTTTCTGCTTTGGCCCTTTCTCCGCAGTTTTATATAAACTCTTTAAACGTCTCTGGGCTGCATACTGAAGTAATATTTCCCTGCTTTGACCTCAGTAAATAGCTCTTGTGTTTACTGTCACTCCCTCCACCCCTGTCCTTGATTGTGCCGTCTTTTATTTGTGTCCAACTTCCCTTGGATAGAACAGTGTGGTACATGCATCAGGATGTTATTGTGAGCAGATAACAGCTTTGAGCCTCCACATCCTCTGACGGGACGGGGAGGGGCGAGCGCTTTCCCACACCGGCCAGCTGAGGGCATTGTCTCCGCCGCGGTCTACCTCTCTCATCACTGTCAGTGGGCACCAGGTCACACACTGTCTCCTTCATGACCCGAGACACATCTAGTGATCACAATACCAGATACGCTTGTTTCTGAGAGCTTTTCTGATAAGTAACCACTTGGTTATGTGCTAGTAAGCTGTACTAACACCTAAGCAATGCCCTGGCAACTACCCACAATGACAAGTTTACACAGCTAAGCATTTCGAGTTATAAGTTCATCCCAGAATAAGGTTACTTTGTGGCAGTTGTGTTTTGTTTCTGTGCACTGAGCTGCAGAAACGGCTATTGAATGAGATCTTTTGGATTCGTTTACTGAGGCCCGTCTCAGCCTGTTGTCATGGACAGGAAGGGAAAAGTGTCCAGATCCTGATGAAAGTTGCAGCCCAGGGGAGAAAAGCTGGGCTCCATGTGCTGACTTAATAAGTTCTTCCTCTGTAAACTCTCTCTTTGTTAGATGCAGTTAGATTTCAGGCTTATCATTTCAAAGTCATTTCATATTTCTTTAATCGTTGATCTCCCCCCTTTGAGGCCAACTTATTATGTATATAATTTTTTATCCTCTCTCTGCCACATATTTTAGTCACAACATCTTTGCAAAATACACATTTGGTTCCACAAAGACACTTAAATTTAATCTATGGAATATTTCCATTACACAAAAAGTTATTTATAGTGAAAATGGGTTCTTCCGAACTTCAGTTCTTCACATCAGGATTATCTTTTTTTTTTTTTTTTTTTTTTTTACTAAATCTATTAAAAACATATTTATTAATGAAATATAGCATAAATAAAATAAAATCTAAATATTCTATGAAAAATATTACTGAAATACGTTAAAGGTGAATCACTAAAATTATTAACTATAAATACAAATTAAAAATAAACTGAACTAAAACAGCAACAAACTGAAAAAAATGACAAAAGCACATAATAAAAACTATGATACATAGCACTTTATTTTACAGTTCTATTCTGCATGTACTATGTACTTGTTATAGTAATTACAATAACTAGTACTAACCCTGAAAATACCCATAATCCTAACCCTAACCCATGTAGTTACCTTGTATTATCAGTAAACTAAGTAGAGGTAAGTGCATGTACTGTAAAATAAATAGTACATTCAAAAAAATGAAATAAATAAATAAAATAACTACTTGACGCTAAGAATTTTCTTTTTTTTCTTTTAGGAACAGTTCACTGAAAGGTTCTTTGGGGAACCCAGTGATTCTTACATGGCATCACTGCAAAAAACCTGCTTTGGAAACTTCATTTTGCGAATTATTAATTGCTAAAACTGTTAAGATGAGAAATCAGGACCTTGTTAGAAATCAACTTCAGCTGCTTATTAACAATGAATGAATGAATGAAGCTGCTTATAAACAAACTTGAGAGCATTAGGTGCTACACACAGCCAGAAACAGCACAAGATCTGATGGACTTTTCTTTAATCATTAGTTGCTTTGGCATTGAGAAATAACAGCATTTTTCTTACTTCTTCCTTATTATCTCACCATGACTGCATGGACCAAGTTTATGATTTCCCAGTAGGTGTTTTTGCTTCGAAAAATCAGAACATGTTATTTTTAAAGCTTACTTCTTTTTTTTTTTCACAGGGGAGGAAGTCTTTAGTTCTGAAAGTCTCAGTACGTTTTTAAACAACAAACTCTTTTCTCAGAAGATCAAGGCAGATTGGATTCCTCATGATACGACCCCTTTAAACCAAAGCACAACTTGACTGCAGCACATTCTTCACTAATGGATGTGCCTCTCAGGTCATTCATTATGAGTGGAGCAAATCAAGGACGGAGCTTAAACTCGCTCCCACACTCCCTAGAATGCATGATATCATTCTTGGGCTCAAGAAGAGACTGGAGAAACCCTGCTGCATCTGAGCACTCGCTCCCTATTCCCTTAATGTATGTGTGTGTGTGTAAGTACTCCATTCCCTCCCACCAAAGCTCTGCTGTGTCTTCCAGCCCAAAACCAGGGAATAATTATTAAAACAAAAATAATTGTTATAGAGCCCAAACTCGGAGACCATCAAAGGACTGCTTTTGAGGCTTTGCAAGAGGCATGGGCTTGTGGATTTGACAGATCTTATTGGGGCCTAATTTAAACGGGCCCCAGCGTGTCTGCCTGCCTCCCTTTGTTTACATGGCTGAAATTTGAAACAAATGTGAACATGATACTCCCTGTCCTCTGCGCAGCCGCTCTCGCGCAGTCAGGAGCGTGTATGTATTTACATGTGCATCTATTGTGTCTGTTTTGATTGCAGTACTCGATCATCAGCGTCTACGAATACACTCTTCACAAGTGTGGCTGTAAACAGCTCAGTTACAAACCCTCTCTGACCCAGTGTTTACTGATGTATTTATACAGGACCAGGAAAGCTAAAATCAACTGATCTTGAAATCTCTGGAATGAAAGATATGATGGCCTTTTTAGGAATGTGTCTTTTTTTGTGCATCCATATTTTCGGATGCACAAATACATATATTGTTATTTCAGATGTATTTTTATGTTTGCATTATATAATAACCCTGCAAACATTTCTGTATATATATATACACACAGAATAACTACGATCAGCACAATAATGTTGCTGTAACGAGTCGAACAAGACGTGAGACGTGCGGATCCATGTGCAAACTTTTAATAATACAAACAGAGTCCAGGGGGCAAGACCGAAAGATAATCCAGGTACACGAGCAGAAAACGAGACTATAAACAAACTAAACTAAGACTTACAAAACACAGAACTAAGAGCTAGACATACACACAGACAGGTTAACAGAAAACACAGGACAGGCTCGGTAAGGCAGCTAACACTTGTGTTAAACGCAGGACCAGACTCAGAGCTAGACCCGTGTGCTGGTGGTTTGGTCAGTCGATTGGTCAGGCAGGAGGCAGGTATTGTGTGACAGCAGGCCATAAAGCTAACGTTTCCCCTCTATCTCTATTCCAGGCACGGATATTGAGCCTCTTCCTCTAGTTCATGCCACATTTACATTTCCTTTGTCCATCTGCCTTTGTTTTCTTTTTCACAAACTGCCTCTTTTTTTTTTTCCAGAGGCCTTTTCTGTTTTTGTTCTGAAAATGACTTCCTTCCTTCCTTTACAAGCGGACCCCCTGAGGCCAGGGGGAGGTGTGTTTGACAGTCTGCTGTGTAATTACGGCCCCCTCTCTCCCTCTCATCTCAAACTTCATGCTGAGCTCCACACTGTTTAATCTCATCTTGCTTCTTCTCCTAGTTTTTAAAAAGATATGATATTTGTGTTTAAATACGTTATAGTTTGCCTTGAGCTTTTTCAGTCTCACATTGCAGTCAACGAAAGAACTAATCGAAGATATAACAAATTGATCTTCAATTTCAAAAGATCACTAAAGTTTTGACTCACCTCATTTTTACTATTACTATTTTCCACATTTTTTTAATATTAAAGTCATTAAAACTATGAAATAACACAAATTAGGAGTAATTATGCAGGAACCAGAAATGATGAAAATGTTAGGCAAATGAAAGCTGGTTTATTGGGAAGGTTTGAGGCCTGCAGTCGTCTGTTGCTCAGGAGAGCAGGGCAACATCTGTGTGGAATTCATGCCACATCAAAGACTCAATAATGAGCTGCTCTCCAACCTCAACTGTGCCGACTGAGTCCACAATCAACTGAAGCACACACATTTACAATTGTTATTTCCCAAATTATTCCACAAACCCTACATCTTGGATCTAATACCATGTGCAGTGGGCAATCTTTGCCTTTATATCTTCTTCTTCTTTTTAAAACATAAAATAGTTTTTTATTAAGATCAAGAGTGTAGGTCCCTTTGAAATGAAAAATGTATGATATGCATTTATACAATTTTATTTAGCAATGATGCATATAATTGATAATAATGCATTACAATATTGTGTTACTCCATAAAAAAGTAACTAAATAGTTACTTTTTATGGAACGTAAAGCATTGCATTACTTTTGCATGACTTTTTTCACCTGGACTGGGCATTTTTTAATAACAAAAAATGCAAAAGTTATATTTTTGTCAGCTGTAAAGCCTCAGCCTCAGTAATAAAATGCAAAGCAGTTATTTTAAATTGCAAGAATATTTTAAAATATTTCTGTTTTAAAGTATTTCTGATCAAATAAATGTAGAGTGTCTTTAAAAACGTTTTAACAGTATACAATGAAGCCCATTTTAAATATATTATTATATTATAAATATATACCGTATATAATAAGTTAAATAAATTAAAATAAATCTATATGTATATATTTTTAATTATAAATGTAATATATTTATATAGAATATTACATTTTATCAAAAGTGACATACATACATATATATATATATATATATATATATATATATATATATATATATATATATATATATATATATATATATATATATATATATATATATATATTTATACATAATTCTAATAAATAATATAAATAAACATTTATAATTTATATGTATTTATTTATTTGTGTTTATATATATATAAATATATATGATTTATTTGAAGCAATATGTCTGGATTTTTTTTTTTTTTTACTTATTGCTGTTTTCTAATTACAATCTGATAACTTTATTATATATTTTGTTTAAATTAGAAACAAAATTACAATGAAAATCTGCCATGTACGATTGAAATATATATATTTTTTCCATGTTACAAATGTGGAATATGCTTCATTGTCATGAAAAAAAGTGAAAAATAGGCGTCATTGTCTTTAAGCAACATATAATGCAAAATTGGTTTCAGAATATATCCAGGTTATGTTTTTGACAGCTTTCTTAAAGCTCAAAACATAAAAATATGTGCTCTTAAATAAATCCATGTCCTTCAGCGCCACCCTGTGCTTAACTTTAGTGTTTGTGACAAACATCAAACTTTAAATCTGAGCAATAACCACACGTTTGACAAAGTAATTAACTATAATTATGGCATAATAGGGCAATAAAAAATAATTTATTATCATAATGAATGACAAAATATTTTTCTGGTCACTGGCGAAGGGAGATATCTAATCATCTTTATATTGCATTTCAGTCTGGCTGTAATTGTAGTTCTTGTCAACATTATAATTGGATTATTTTCCATCTGATTTTATGTCTGAATGTCTAAAGTAACTATGGGGACAATTTGACTTTTTTTGCCCACTTGAAACCACATACGATACTCTGCCACGCTGTTACGAACAAAACGCCAAGCTAAATCACAGCAGAGTATGTAGAAGAAGAAAAAAACACAGAGGAGCCGGTTAAACCAAACCACACATTCATATGGCGTGAGTGATGAAATGACACTGAGGCTGTTGTCATTGGAGGACTCGGGGCTCGCCGTGTGTCTAATGTATAATTGCACTCAGAGTCGCCCACGGGGCAGTGAACAGCAGCTGGAAATATGTAGTTTGACTGGTCCCATGGCAACACTCGGGTCAGAGAGGACATATTTTTTGTTTAGGCCTTTTGAAGGAAGAAAAGAAAGCAGCTTTGAGAGAGGAACTGCCAGGAGACACAGCATGCTATCACATGAAGGAGGACTTCATTACGCTGGTGCAGTGGGCCGAACAGTAACCTTTGAAACCAGCGCTAACCTTTGGGCTTTCTAATGCACCCTCGTGGGCCTGTTTCTGACGTCCTGTGGAATGCTGCTTCTGTAAAACAACACAATAGACCTATCATGTGTGTGAAGTGACATTTCACAGCAGAGCTACACTGAACTATTAAAGGAACAGATTCTTGTCACACAACAAGCTTCATTCACAAACCAGCTAAAGTGACTATTATTCTGCACATGCTCAGTTCAGTTCAATTCTGAAGCCGCAGAATTAATTGTAAGTGGTCTATGCATAAACAATGGCCATTACTTATATAATGACGGTGCAGAGGGTCATACAGACAAAATGCATAAAAAATTAAATATAATCATATGCAAGGTGACTTGTAGGTCTTCTAGAAATGTGGTTTTCACCATAAATTATAAGGTAAAAACCATACATTTGACTGCATTTTATGGTGAAATTACATAATGTGATGTTAAACCATTGGAAGACATCTGTTCGATAAGAGTTGAAAAATGTTCTAACAATTACAACTCTCCCACTGCAACATAAAAAAGTAACAATGAATAATAATAATAATTACTAATAAATTACACATACAAAATAGCATTAGTTAAAAAAATATATAATTAAAAAATAAAATGACTTAAAGTTACCGTTATCTGAACAGTATCTGATAATAAATAAATCTCACATCAGTGATTTGTTCACAGTGATGATTTAACATTGCACATATGCTTGTGAAAATTAAAGAGGGTGCTTGTCTTATTAATTACATCTACTTTTATTAAATTCTACGTCAGTTTTCCATGATTACCGCATGATTACGACATTTCTTCAATCCATTGTCTTTGAGTAAATTCCTAACCTAAAGCAAAAACATCATTAGCCTGTGTTAATCTGAAATATATAAGCTTGCATTTGCAACTTTACAGGGTATATTTGAGCATTTTACAGTATATATATATATATATATATATATATATATATTTTGTTTAACAAATTATTTATTATTAATTATTGTTAGTAAAGTATTAAGTATTTCGTATTATTATTAGCAAAAATTATTTAAAAAACAAATATGCTATTAATGTTGGCACACTATTTTTCATATACCAAAATATGGCAGATATTATGGTTATGATATAAAATATAAAACATGACCTGGTTTAAATGGTATTTTTCCTAGTAAAAGATGCCAGATCATCACAAAGAAGTCACCTTGACCGCACTCAAATGTTTGTGACAATTACATGTGCTGCTCTCATCCTCAGAGAGCTCAATTTCAATGCGCATAAATTGCCCCTGATGCTCTTCAGCGTGTTTATGGAGCTGCCAGCGACTGGCAGAGGCGGTGTGGAAATTCAATTTGGTACCAGTGCATGGGATTCATGTACTGGAAAAAAGATGGAGGCAAGGGGAAACTTGACCTTGTTTACAGCTGACTGCTGCTAATCTCCCAGTAAATAGCTTTCATCTATATTATTATTTTATTATACTATTATTATTATTTTTTAATTTAAGAATGAATAAACATGCTATAAAACACTCAAAGTGTCTGAGTGTAAGAATGTGAGGTTTTAATGCATTGCCTACACTGTAAACGTAAAAAAAAAAAATTAAACTCAACACACACACACACACACACACAAATGAGCGTCCCAGTCCACTCTCACACAGTTCTCCAGTGGTGTTTTGGGCTTACCTCCATGTGTTTGTAGAGGATGATTGTTATAGCAGCATAATCACCAGTGAAAGCACACAGAGCACATAATCACAGCCCCCCACCACTAACACAACCGGCCCATCCCGATGATTAATGACTCCATTCACTAGTTTCATGGGTTCAAATCAGTCTCGAGTTTTAAACCGTTAAAGCTGCCATTTGTGAGAGACAGAGAGAGAGAGAGGTAAAATCTCAAAACAGGTCAAATTAGGACTTTTGCTGTCAAATATTCATACACAACTCAAATTGAGTTAATATAATCTGAAATACCTTAACTTTTTCTTGAGGGTTGCAAATTAATAACTGAAGCCAATAGGGGGAGACAGAGACTAAGCCACAATACAGCAATTCCAAAATAAATTTCCACTTTGTTTGGAAAAACAGTAGCCAGTTTTTTTCATTTATCCTACATTTGTGAAAATGTACTATTTGTAAAGAGTTTAAGTCTTTTTGAAAAGCCGTTTTAATAAAAGTGAAATGTGAATTTAATGAGGTTCAAAATCTTGCTTTCAATGTCGTTCCTTATTCGGAAATCACACTAGTTTAACTGACATTGTGTCTTTTACTACTGTCGATTAAAATTAGTATTACATTTCAACAACAATAACAATAAAAAAGTTATTTTTGAAGACAATTTCACAGCCATAAAATAAATAGCACCATATTTTGTTGTTTTATAATAGGAAATATAGCCTATTCTATTCTAAATATCGTCAATAAATTTAATCAACAATGAAATCATTGGTTTTTGCATGTCACGTGACCAATCATGACCCCAGGGGTTTAAACTGTGAAATTTGAGTGCTGATACTTTTAGCTAATAACAGTTTAAATTTCTGCCTGTCACTCAAACAAAGCTTATCATATGGCTTCAGAATACTTTGAATTTAGCACATAAGTCATACGGACACACTTTTATGATAGCCTACTTTTATGGTGTGTTTTGTGTTTATTGGAGATTGAAAGCACCAGTCCCCATCCACTTTCATTGTATGGAAAAGAGCAGCATGAACATTCTCCTTATCATCCCGTGTTCCCCGCAGAAAAGAAGTCCATCTAGGTTTATAACAACATAATGGTGAATTAATGAATTTTCATTTTCATTCAGGAAATTATCTTAGGATCTTAATCAGTCGTTCTTCATTTCCTCGGGAGATTTTTGAACTTGTGATTCCTGTGGTTATATAAGTTGTGTTAGCTTTCATTGAGGTATGCTACACATGATTTATACAGCAAATCAACACATCTGCCCTCACTAGTTCCCATTGTCCATGATTATGCTCAGCTCAAGCATTCCTTAACCTATAATAAACTCAGATTGGCTCATGTGAATGTTGCCTGCAGTTACTGCTCTGATGATGGATGGCATAGGCTTGCTGAAGTGATATGAACATATCTGCGTCATAGGTACATTTGTGGAATGTTGTTTAGCGAGACTTTGCACTTTTTAGAAGCACAAACAATGTGTGAGATTAAAGACTAAAACTGAAATTGGCCAGAAATGTGAGCGTTGGGGTCAGCAGGTCAGCGCTACAAATAGAGATAATAGTACATGGTTCTTACTGTTTCGGTAGTGTATAGCATGCTTGCAAGCAGCAGCCGCTGAAAAAGTGGACAGCCACTTTTGCACTGCATGGCTGTATCCAAAATCTCATACTTCCTTATTATATAGTAGGCAAAAAAAAAAAAAAAAAAAAAAACAGTATGTAAATAATATAGTATGTCTGAATTCACAGTAATCATAAAACAGCAGGCAAAAAATTCCCGGATGACCTACTGCTTCTGGTGAGATTCTGAAGTGTGCATCCAGTCTACACTTTACTATCCCATGGGGGTCATTTATATGTGAATGATAGTGAAGCAACGCAACTGACGCTAGTAGGTCACTTGACAACGATAACATGGCCGATGTAGTATGTCTGGATTAAATTCATAATAGAACATAATTTTTTACACTGTTGCAAAGTAATTACTTGTTCAAAAAAGTCCCTACTCATACCATGCATTTTTTGTAGCATTCAGTATTCCATAATAAAGCATATTTTCTGCTATACTGCGCATTTTGGAAAATATAGCATACTCATTTGAAATGTTTATCATTGCAAAATGTGTTCTGTTTATATACTTCTACTTCTTTAAATAGTAGATATACCGTGTATACCGTGAAGTGGCTACTCTTCTGTTTTGATTATTTTTATTTTGTACTGTTTTGGAAATTCAGTTAGCTTATTCAGTTAACTCCAAGTAAACTGATATTATTTGGGGTCAGCGTGAAGAGTTTTACATTTTAGTACATCAATAGCCTACTCTACCCTAGGCATATCTAATATCTTATTAGATTCATATTCAGCATAAAACTGCACAAAGATGCTTATTGCTCATTCAGAATTAAACTGCGAAAGGGCAAATCTATAATTTCTGGGAAAACCATATTTATCCTGCTTAAAGTTAATTGGTAGCAATGCTACATTTTGTGCTGAAATATGAATAAGCTCCTCTGTACCATACCGTATATCTCATGTGAAATTTATATAGCAAAACCATCTCGATTTCAGAATTAGTGTTGTTACGATACTGGAATTTCTACACTCACCTAAAGGATTATTAGGAACACCATACTAATACTGTGTTTGACCCCCTTTCGCATTCAGAACTGCCTTAATTCTACGTGGCATTGATTCAACAAGGTGCTGAAAGCATTCTTTAGAAATGTTGGCCCATATTGATAGGATAGCATCTTGCAGTTGATGGAGATTTGTGGGATGCACATCCAGGGCACGAAGCTCCCGTTCCACCACATCCCAAAGATGCTCTATTGGGTTGAGATCTGGTGACTGTGGGGGCCATTTTAGTACAGTGAACTCATTGTCATGTTCAAGAAACCAATTTGAAATGATTCGAGCTTTGTGACATGGTGCATTATCCTGCTGGAAGTAGCCATCAGAGGATGAGTACATGGTGGTCATAAAGGGATGGACATGGTCAGAAACAATGCTCAGGTAGGCCGTGGCATTTAAACGATGCCCAATTGGCACTAAGGGGCCTAAAGTGTGCCAAGAAAACATCCCCCACACCATTACACCACCACCAGCAGCCTGCACAGTGGTAACAAGGCATGATGGATCCATGTTCTCATTCTGTTTACGCCAAATTCTGACTCTACCATCTGAATGTCTCAACAGAAATCGAGACTCATCAGACCAGGCAACATTTTTCCAGTCTTCAACCGTCCAATTTTGGTGAGCTCGTGCAAATTGTAGCCTCTTTTTCCTATTTGTAGTGGAGATGAGTGGTACCCGGTGGGGTCTTCTGCTGTTGTAGCCCATCCGCCTCAAGGTTGTGCGTGTTGTGGCTTCACAAATGTTTTGCTGCATACCTCGGTTGTAACGAGTGGTTATTTCAGTCAAAGTTGCTCTTCTATCAGCTTGAATCAGTCGGCCCATTCTCCTCTGACCTCTAGCATCAACAAGGCATTTTCGCCCACAGGACTGCCGCATACTGGATGTTTTTCCCTTTTCACACCATTCTTTGTAAACCCTAGAAATGGTTGTGCGTGAAAATCCCAGTAACTGAGCAGATTGTGAAATACTCAGACCAGCCCGTCTGGCACCAACAACCATGCCACGCTCAAAATTGCTTAAATCACCTTTCTTTCCCATTCTGACATTCAGTTTGGAGTTCAGGAGATTGTCTTGACCAGGACCACACCCCTAAATGCATTGAAGCAACTGCCATGTGATTGGTTGATTAGATAATTGCATTAATGAGAAATTGAACAGGTGTTCCTAATAATCCTTTAGGTGAGTGTAAGTGTGATGCAATACAGTTTAGCCTATACATCCAAAAAAAAGGAAATACCGAAGAGTCTAGAATTCAATCATTATTGCAGGGATTATTAAGTTTCTGTCATGTTGTATATTTGGCAAACTAATGCAGTGTGTAGCTTTTCATTTCTTAAACAACCATGTTGGAAGGCGTACCCATGTACATATTCCAGGATGGTAATACCAAGATTCATTGGGCCCAATTTGTGAAATAGTGTTTCAGTGTGCATGAGGAATCATTTTCATAGATGAATTGGCCACCACAGAGTCGTGAAAATCTTTAGGATGTGCTGAGTCAACTTTACAGAGTGGATCGACTCTTCCATTGTCAATATAAGATCTCAGACAAAAATGAATGCAACTCTTGATGGAAATAAATGTTATGACATTGCATCAAGTTGCTGAAAGAATGCCACAATGAATGCATAGTGTAATCAATGATACTGCAGTAAATGAGGATTGAAACCATTTAAAATGTGTCAGTATCTATGCATTGAAAAACTTGTTGAAATTGATGAATTGTTTCTGTAAAAGTGATAAATCAAAAAATAATAGTTACTAATAAATAAAACGATGTGTTTTGGTGTAAAATCTCTTATTTCCACATGCTGTTACAATTCTTTCAGGACTTCACAACCTAAAGCTTTATCAAGTAGGCTAAGGTGTTTGCCCTCCTCTCAGCGCCTTCACCTTGGCTTTGAGATGCTAAAAACAAATCTGCCTGCAGCAGCACCAGAATTAAGCCAAAGACGCTGGACCGTTTCGAAAAGAATCCACTTGTGACAATGTTCTTCCCCTTAAGATCCTGTTTAGAGGTGGTTTGTGAGGATTAAAGGGTGTTTCTGTAGTTTTTATCTAGTATTTGAGCACTTGATCACAGAAGCGTGCCGTAATCCGAACATCAATGTGGCCCCATCAGCGCAATGGCTCGAAGCTGCCAAGTGACAATGGACCACGAGCTTGTTTGGGGCCGGCTGTATGCGTGCTATTAAAGTTTCGCGCTGCTCGCTTTGATAGCTCTTGTCAAATGTCTAATCTGATCAAATTCAGGCCTCTCTGCACGTTGAAGTAAACGCTGCATCAATGGAGATTACATGAGGAGCTTTTTGTTTTTGTTTTGTGAAGATTAGGTTAGCTTGGTTCAACATGAATAGGTTTGCTTACATGTATTAGTCAGAGCTGATTTATTGTGTGGGATTATGAGTTCTGGTTTGTAAATAAGGCTTTCTGTTGGTGACATGATTAATGGCACGACTTCAACAGCGAGTATCGGATGCGATAAGATCGAATGACTGCGAGCACATGTCTAAAACAGGATTATAACAAGGCTGCGTGTAAGGCTTCGTAACTTCACCTCACCAGTGTGTTTGTGAGGCTGATGGCCGCTTCATATAAAAGAACAACAATCCGTGGTCAACATAACTAGTTGTGGCCAAAGTGACAGCCGTGTGAATCTGTGTATGACAAAGACCAGATGCCGGTAAACTTCCTATTGGAGAGGAGTCATGTTTCATTTGTTGTGATGTGTATTCATGTGTCACAGGGGTCAGGGCTGTTTAGAGGCTGAGCTGGATCATCACATTAAAAAAGGCTGTTATGATCACCAAGACTGCATTTATTTAATCAAAAGTACCATCAAAAAATGTGAAATATTATTACTATTTAAAATAACTGTTTTCTATTTTAATATATTTCAAAATGCAATTTATCCCTGTGATGCAAAGCTGAATTAGTCCAGGCTTCAGCCTCACATGATCCTTCAGAAATCCTTCTAATATGTTGATTTGCTGCTCATTTCTTATTGTACTGTTTAATATTTTTGTGGAAATTTACCCGAGACATGCTACTCAGAAGCATTTCTTATTATTATCAGTGTTGAAAATGGTTGTGTTGCTTAATATTCTGTGGAAACCATTTTCTTTGATGAATAGAAAATTAAAAATTAGCATCTATTAGATATAGAAATCCTTTGTGAGATAATTATAACTAACTTTGCTGTCCGTTGTCAAACTGTCTTTGCTATCAATTTAATTAGATTCTACATTTCAAATTTATTGTAATTTAATATACATATATAACTATTGAGTTACATATTGAATTTTGTCAAAATGGCAACAAAATATTTCTTGTCTTAATAGTTTCTATTTTTTTGGACAGCTTGTGTCCCATTTTTCAGTCACATGGCACTAGATCATTTTCTTGTTAATTTTAATTGTCAGTGAAATGACTCTTTTCGGGAGGTCAGGGGTGTGAGGTTTGTCCCTTTGGTGGTCATAAAAGAAAAACTATGGTCTTTTTCTGGATTCTTGGGAAATCTCTGTTATATACACAAGGTTACGTGGGGGTTGGCTGTGGAGTCAGAGGCTGTCCCAAGAGTTCATTACTGGGCTGGTGTAGTCTGAAGGGGGGATTGTGAAAAGTGGCCAGGTCAGCAGTCAGGTCAGTATTGTTTAGTCTATAAGCTGCTCCCCTCACAGGAGAGCAGGCACCAGTTTTCCGTTTCTAAATGGCCAAGATTTATGTACAGGACTTCCAGTCTATGAGATCACACGGTCTCGAGCTCCAGGAGTTCTGAGTGTCTCTTACATCTCAGTATCTGAACACACACACACACACACACCCTTGTTACACAAGACTCTTTTATAGGCTGTAACAGCGGTAACAGCCTGGATTAGACTTTCATAAACTTTTCTTACTTATTTCAAAACTACTGTTATTATAACAGAGATTTTTATACACTCAGTTGAAGCCATTGTAAAGTAGCCAGAATACACACACCTGTCACACATCATTTCTGCAATATTGAAGCAAGCATTTAACAAATAACGACACCCTTTATCCATAATAAAATGACTGTAACCAACAGCTTCTCATCACTTATTAATTATGCACCTATATTACTGTTGAATGATTTAAATGAGCCTCTGACCCTATTAAACTTTAGCATGTAACTCGTCCCACATCATTTGTGTTAGAATACATCAAATCATGCAGCTTGAGGTGTAAATGAGTTTAAGCAGTGATGTGTGTCTACTGACCACTTGCAATGAGTGGTACTCTGTCCCCAAAAGCATTGTTAGCCAACTGTGGTCTCAAGCTCCGTCATAGTTCAATGATTCTGTGTTTCCCGAAACCATACTTTCAACAAACATTTGCAAATGAAAACTTGTGTGGTTGGAATTAAAGCTCTTGACCAGTGGTAAGAAGCATTTTTTTTTGTTAGTAAGACTTTCTGACTTCAGTAGATCATGTTCTTGAGCAAAATAATCAAGTTAGCATGCAGTACAATCTATATATTTAATTCTAGAAATGTCATTCTCTGTCTTTCAGGGGGTGTTTACACAACACTGTTTTCAATGTAAAAGGGGAAAAAATATGCGTTTTGGCTGCTCGTTTACACAGCAATAAAGTTTTGGGGGCCTGAAAATGCAATCGAGCAATCGGACCATGATTTCAGCCAAGGGGGGATTTCACATGTACAGTGTGTGCGCAGGCATGTAGTGTTTTTATTTTTTTACAAAGTGACATCGCCATCTACTGGCCTAGCATGAATAATACAGCGTTTTTAGTTTTCACGGATCCGTGTTGTTGGCGTCGTTGTCATCTCTACCCAAAACATTTCAAAAATGTAAAGAAAAAGCTTTTCTGTTTTTAGCAAGTGTGCCACATGTCCTGAAAAAGAATGCCAAAATATTTTGATCGCCATCTAGTGGCTGGCTCCAGTATAGGTCATAAACCCCACCCTCTCCATATATACAAATGGGACGTAAGCCGTAAAAAAATCTAATTACACTTTACATAGATTTTACATAAATTATAGTTTCCATCATTTTAGGTAGTTTTTATCATGCTGATGTATGTTCAAGTGTTCGTTTTTCTAATAAGTTTGCTTTTAGTTCGTTATTTGACACTATAAAAATGAGATGTGGTGTCATGATTTTGAGCTTGTGATTGAGTTTGGGCAGGACTTTGATACTGAGGCTCCACCTTATGACCAGTACTGCGCCGATTCGGGCTGCAAATGAATCACTACTGCCTAGACTCTGACATGGATGTGCGACCAAGGGTTTTGGGAAACAGTTGTGATTAGCTAGTTATATTCTCCAACAATGCATTCTATTATGGTAGTTAAGCAGCGAGTTAAGCCAGCCCAGATCAGCCAAGATGGATTTTAATAGCAGGCATAAAATGGGCTGTAGACACTTGGGAGTCTTGGCCTGTAAAGAACCATGTGGAAACTGCCCAGAACACTTTAGCAACCATATTGTAATGTGCAAAAAACTGCTCCACTTAGCAACTGCATAGGAACAACCTAATAACTAACCTGACCATCGTAGCACCTTGGCACCATGTTTTTTATACAGAAACATACAGCAAAAAAAAAAGGACTTTATTCAATATTTGAGTGTTCTGGTGAACGGTAAGAGAACTGCATTGACGACAGAGCAGAAAATCAAAGTTGAAATCATGTAATTTCCTAAATCACCCATATCAGTCAGCTACAAGCTTCAATACACAGTCAGATTTAACAATGCATCATAATACGATTATTTGATCATTAATATGAGATACAGCCTGAGTTTAATCAGCTTGCAGAAATCAGAGAGAGCAATCAAGCACTCCTGCATTGATCTTGATAGTGATGCTTGACTTACTAGGAAAACAATCATCCTTGAGATAACAGGGAGTGTTCAGAATGATGTTGATTATCTGGAGTTGTAATCTTGAAATTCATAGTTGTCTGGGTAATTCTTCCATGCAGCTCCAATTTGGTAACATAATTAGATGTTGTTATTTTTAAGGGCCAGGAGGAATCAATCACTGGCTCAGTCTCTGTATTTTTTTACTTTTTGGCCCTTTCGAGCAAAACTCCAGCTGGACCATAAAGGGAAAATGAGGCTTGAAAGGTTAGTGATACACTTGATTTCTGTTTAATTAAACCGAGACCTACTGAACAGATGAAATGACAACCAGTTTCAAATGAATGCAATGCTAAGAAAGGTGGCTGATTGTTGGGTCCAGAAGGAATATACTCTATGATGCAATAATTAAATGATGTGTGTGTGGAAAAAATACTAATTAAATTAAAATAGAATATTAAGAAAGTTATAGTTTGTAGGCAATTTTGTAGAAATGCAAAATACAAGTTCTTGGTTGATGAGAAATATTTATGGTAAGTTTCCTGCCATTAGCAGAGCTGGAAAAATCTATCATCTATTTGAATATTTGAAAACTTCTGACTCATTTTCTTAGAATTGCATGATATAAAATTGCAATTGCAAGAAATAAAGATAGACTGACTTGCAGACTGACTGTTTTCTCACATTTTTTCTCACAATTTTGACTTTATATAACGAAAATCACAAATATCATGAAGTCCAATTCTGAAGAAAAAAAGTCAGCTCACAATTCTGACATCTTACAATTGCGAGTTTATGTCTCACAATTCTGATTTTAATCCTTGCAGTTGCATGTTATAAAGTCAGAATTGCGAGATACAAAAAAAGTCAGGTTTGCAGGTATATATCTCGCAATTAACACCAGTTAAAATTGGTGCAGGTTAGTCGGTGCTGATAGCCTAGTGGTTAGTGCACTGACTTATAGTGCAATTGCTCCTCTGACGACCCGAGTTTGAGTCCTGACTCGTGGTCCCATTGCCAATCCCGTTGCCCACACTTTCCTGTCATTCTCTACTGCCCTGTTCACTAAAAATCATGAAGAAAGCCAAATAAATAAAATTGATGTAGGTTTTAGAAATGGCAAGTAACACATTGAATTAAATGTGAAAATCTGAAACAGTGTTGTAAAACATATTCCAATATTTTTTTTTTTACAACTTTGAGAAATAATTTTATTACAGTGCCAGTCAGCTGTTCTCTCTCAGTGCAAACAGCCTTTTCTCAAAAATAAAATGTAATAGTACATGTAGTTAAGGCAAAATGTCACAAGGTCACTGGCATAACAGAGAGCACAAACACATTACCCAGGTATCAGCATGATGTTAGACTTTCTGCTGTTTGTAGGCCGCAGGCGGTGAGAGGTGAAGCACACCTGGGAATAATTGGTGAGCATCTCAGGAAGAGCCACCCAAGCCTCTCCACTGTCAGCCGCAAACTCATTCATGTTCATTGAACAACCACTTTATGCTTTATATACAGTATTTGCCTTTTTTTGTCTGCATTACATATTCAGTTTCATTGAGGTAAAAATGATTACGAATGCTGTTTTATATTGGCTTTAAAGTCTTGAAATAATATCATATAATATAATATAATAAATTAATCAGAGCTATTTAATGTTTTCTCAACTATAAAAAATCTGTAAGTGAGAAACTTCAGTGCTGCATATCAGAGAGTTTATTGAACTGTATCAAAACATAAATATCTACAATGTACCTGTTGGCAAAGAAGGCCTTTATAATGTCTGGTGAGATGATGAGCCTGTAGTGTACAGTAATTATAACATATCTGTTATGTTAAAAAGCAACTTGATATTTCCCCAAAGAGTTCAGTGTGATTAACACAAACACTCGCCTGTTTGATATTCAAGCAACAGATTAAGGAGGAGCAGATATGTTGTTTTTAGTCTTTTTTTCTATGCCCTGCCCCGAGCTTCTGTAAGCTGAATACATAAAACATCTTGGTCCCTGGTGTCAGCACAATTAGCTGCTAAATAAAATGCCACTCTCTGTTGTGTGTGCCGTTTTAATTATACAAACTGGGTGAATTAGTGCCCCATTTAAGTGAAATAAACAGCCATGTTTGCCAAGACAATATTTCCCCAGAGAAGTGAGGAAAGAGGGCAAATTAGCTCAGGAAATTCGAAATATCAGCACATTAACTTGGAGGTGAATCAAGAGTAGATCTCCTGGCAATTTTCAGGAAAGAAAGAAAGCTCAAATCAATAGGGCATAAGTAGCTGGAGGACTGTGTTATTGCTCAGAGGTTGCTCTTTCATAGCTCAGGAGACTTAATGGAGTGCTTAGTTGTGTTTAGGTATCAGCTTGGTCTTGTTTTTTTCCTAAAGTTTCTTCAAGTTTCAGCGACAACAATTTGTCTGCACCAGACGTGGCAAAATCAGTGACAAATCAAGCCAATCAGAAGAGCGTGTGGGCGGGCTCTCTTTCTGCAAGCTCACTGCTGTCTCACAACAGTACACAAGTTAATACATTTTTTTATTGTTTTAATAAGAAATTAAACATTATTCAAAACATACACTGTATCAGTGTGTGTCATGGAAAATACTTGATTGTTCACAGTTGCTGCATGAGTTCCCTTCTTCTGTCAAACACAAAAGAAGATATTTAGAAAAATAAACATCTTAAATAACACTACACTCAAAAAAATGAAACCTTGACTTTAATTAATTTTTTCTTGTCAACAGGTTCCACAAAATATAATTATGAAAGTTGAAAACAAATATTTCAAGGTTATCTAACTTAATGGGGTTGTTTTAGGGAGAAATAATATTTTTGACTCAAGCCAACTATTATCATTAATTTTTGCTCAACAAGAGACATTTGAGTTGAACTAACTAAAGTCAGTTATGTTATATGGACTAACCAAATTTGTTTAGAATTCGCATATTACATATTTGTTTATTCAAAGTAAACTAATGATTTTACAACAAAACATTAAATTCAAGCTTAATCAAAATAAAACGCTTTCGCTAACTTTAATTTTTACTAGTTAGGTTGAATTAACTCTAGTTTGTCAACAGGTTCCACACAAAATACTTCAGTAAACTCAACTCAACATTTATTAGTTCCTTTATTCACAACAAGTCAATGGCTACCAGAAACTCTTCTTCAAAATATATTTTTTTGTGTTTAACAGAAGAAGGAAGCTCATATAGATTTGGAACGACATGAGGGTGAGTATCCCTTTAAGTTGTTTTCAAGATCTGAGGTAAATTATCCATTGTTGCTATTGAAATCACGCAAAAAATTATACTCTAAAAATGAATTTCTAACTGAAATTAAGCAATTTTAGGTAATTAATTGTCTTAATTGTCCCCGCCAATATTTCTGTTGCACTCCATTACGCAGCACTCTGTTTGTTGTTAGGATGACAAACATTTTTAGGCTGGTCAAGATGTCTAATAGCACTCCTTAATGTCAAAATGATTGAGATGACCTATCAAATTAAAGTAGGCAGAGTTTGTGTCAGAGAGTCACCACAGTCACCGAAGTCTCCACCAACGACACTCACCAGATCCCAATCCCCTGATTTCTGATCACCGCCACCTGTCAGCACTAATCAGCAGCACTATATCCCTGTACTCCTCCCGTTCACTCACTGTCTGGTCTAAAACTTTCTATGTTGACTAACCTGACCCACTTACCTTTTGTCTACTTACCAGTTGCTCCAGTGTTCCTGTCCCTGTTCTCCATCTTTTTAATAGAGAATATGATATCATGTCCATGATTCATGAAATTTCTAACTGAATATGAGGAGACATGCAACGCTTTCTTACTTCTTAACTAGAATTAGACCAAGAATTTCTTTCACCGTTGTATTTCTTATGTAAAAAATGTTCCATTGTCTAAATACGATTATGGCCATGTCCAAAACCATCACAGGGTTCCATGTTGGAATATGAAATCAGTCCTAAGCACCTCTAAGGAGACAGAATTAAGATGTTTGGAAGCACAACAGGAAAGTATCATATAAACACACACTCACTGTCCTTTCATTAGTACTTCCAAATTTTAGAGTGATCCTGTCAAGCAAGCACACACTGACATAGCCTGCTTGGACTGTAGGAAAATCAGCTTTCTTAAGAAGACCTGCCAGTCTTAACCAAAAGCGCTATTCTTCAACAAAATCCTTCACATGAAAAACAAGAAATCCATAGCCAGGGAAAGAAAAAAAACCTGCTATGCTCTCAGACCCTAGACGGACTACATTCCATTCCTTCATTACTGCCAAACACATCCTTAGCGTCTCCCCCAAAAATGGCACAGGTTCAGTCCCTCTCTCTTTCTCTCTCTCCCTCGAGCGGCGCTCAGCGTGGCTGAATCTGCGTCACGCAGATTCTCCTGTTTTGGACAGTCACTCACATTATATTCACATATCTGAATAGTTTACGCTTTATTGGCATAGCACCTACTAATGAGATTTCTCTCTGGCAGTGATGCAGCTCAGCACTTCACGCTCAGACTGCACACTGCTGGATAAGAGAGAGAGAGAGAGAGAGAGAGAGAGCAAAACATCCCTGTCTGCTTACTGCTCTGTTGTCATTGTCCACAGTTTTCCATAAGCATCCTTTCCTGGGATGGTTTTGTTAAACTTGCATTGTACAGAATCCCTACTATTTGACTTTTTACTACAGATTTCAGATTTTCAAAATGGCCAATTTTAAACTGATACTTCAATTTCAGTTAACTTACAGTATAAATACTTAATACTTATTTTGTAATATTTACAGAAAATTCACCAAAAAATTGCAAATGAATTAAATTTAAAATGGGCTTGTCAATGGCAGATGACTGATTTAATGCTAATGTGTTATAAAAAATAATTTAATAATGGGAAATTACTTGCATACAGTTACTTATTTTATTTTTAAAATGACTTAAAATTAATGAATGCTTATTCTACACATTATTCACTCCCCCCACCTACAATCCATGCACGACCTTCGGGGTTACAAGTCCGACTCTCTATCCATTAGGCCACGACTGCCCAAAAGAGTAAAGAGAGTAAAGACATTTACATTGTTACAAAATATTTCTAAATGCTGAAAAAAAAAGAATTAAGCAATACAATATTGGTTTTCAACATTGGTAATATTTAGAAATGTTTCTTGAGCACCAAATCAGCATATTAGAATGATTTTTGAAGGATCATGGGACAGAGACTGGATTAAGACCGCTGTTATGATGCGGAAAATTCAGCTTTGACTCACAAGAATACATTACATTTTAAAATATATTCAAATATAAATAATATTTCACTATTTTTATTGTATTTTTGATCAAATAAAAGCATAAGAGACTTAAAAAATCATTTATAAAATCGTACTGATTGCACTGTATTTTATGTATAATCATTTTCTATTTTAAACAAATCAATTTCTAAATCATGTTAAAAGTTTTTAAATTCCTTTTCTTATTGTTGTGATTATTTTATTTTTATGATTTTTTTAAACTTATTTTTATGTAAAGCACTTTGAATTACCATTGTTTATGAAATGTGTTATATAAATAAACTTGCCTTGCCTTCCTTGTGGGGACTCTCATAGGCGTAATGCTTTTTCTACTGTACAGACCATATTTTCTATTGCCCTACACCAACTCTACACCTAAACTTAGTCCTCACAGGAAACTTTCTGCATTTTTAGATTTTCAAAAAACAACATTCTGTGTGATTTATTAGCTTGTTTACCCGTGGGGGCCTCAGATTAGGTCCCCACTGTGACACGAGTCTCCATGAGTCTGTGTGTGGGTCCACCACATCTAAACACTGTAGCGTTTTGCACAGACAAGCAAAAATCGGACCTGATGTATTTCTTATATAGCCACATATGTGCTACAGACTCTTTCATATCACCCAGTTTGGCTCTCGGCTGACAGTCCTGCCTTTGCAACCCATAGCGGTCTAGCACTCCTCAAAAGATTCCTGATGTTTCCTCTCACTTGTTTTCCTTGGCGTTCCCTAGCCGACAATCACTGGCACAGATACTCATGATATCATGCCACGCCTGGCATGAGTTATCAGCCCATGTCACTTCCCATCCCTGTCGCAATGTCTAAAGTGCTGCAGCCAGCATGTCAAAACATATCTGTCTCCCCGCGGTGCGATTACGATGACACAATCATTTGCTCGAGGAGACAAGCGGCTTAAAGAGGCAGTTGCCGCAGCGACATGTCCCCGTCGGAGGTCGTGACCCTCACTCAGAGTTACAGTCCTATGGGTAAATAGAGGGCCGGGCCTTGCTCTCTGCTGTTTGCTGTCACTGCATGGATAAGCGAGAGTTGTCCCGTGGTGCGGCCCACCGCTTGCATTATTTGCATACTGTAAAAATTGGCATGCAGTCTAATTTAGTTACTCATGTGGAAGCTCTCGTATGTTGGTATGTGTTAAGTGTGTGAAACGGTTACTGTTGTTCTTTTTGTTTGAATGTATGTATGTGGGTGTTTATATAATCTTTGTGCATGTCAGTGCTGGGCTCTCAGTTGAAGAACAGGTTGTGTTGCAGGTTTTACAGAGAATTTCTCTCTGCTGTGTTGTTTTAATGTCTTTGTTTGTTATGAACCTACGGTGCAACATGTTTCACTGCGGTTTTTCTTTTTAACTTCTAATACATTTTCAGAAATACATTACATATGCAGTTTATACAGACCTCTATGATGAACATGTGAGCAGTAATGAATTATGAATTCATTGTGATATTTAGATTTTTTTTTTCTGTAATTGTTACAGAAAAAAGAAAATGTAGGGATTATTTTATTTTTTAACAAAATCAGTTTATTTTATTTTATTTATTTTTTAATCATGTGGCAAGAACACTGCAAAACAGTATACACATATTTATATAAAAAAGTAAATATGGCCTGGCAGCAGTATTATTTTAGCATCAAGATACTGTGTTTTTTTCATATTTTGAATTAGTTTTTATTTGCATATTTTGTGTTTTCATTTTAATGAAAGCTTTAATTAAAAGTATTTGTGTGTTTTTGCATTTTTAAATATGTCTGTTGTTTTAATTCAGTGTTTTAGTTGTTAAAAATGAGAAACGAGAGACGACTGGAAAAATATACATTTTTAATATTTAGTTAAAATTTATTTTATTTGAAATGACAGTTTTTTATGCTTTTAGATAACTATAATGACTGCATGACAGGGTTAATTTAGGTTTTCAAATGTTATAACCTAATATTCATGATTCATGAATAGTAAAAAATGATATTCGTGATATCTGAAAACAACATTATATTTTTTTGCCTTGAATACAGTGTGTAGACAAAATGTGTGTAGTAAAAGTGTAAGGAAATTAAGGATTTTATAAAATATTTTACAACCTACACATTAAAGGTGTAAATGTTTTTGTCGTTGTTTTAAATTCAACATGAAATATTTATTTATTTATTGTTTAAATATGTGAAACCAACATGAAATGCAAGATTACAGGAACTTGGTGTAATAGTTTTATATAGATTTTTTATAAAAAAAATCTCCATGTCACTTCTCTGACACCTTATTTGTCATTAACCTTACTGCCACTCAAGCCTTTTATCATGAGCAGGTGTCAGGTGAACCTCTTGAAATAAACCAGACTGTTTCTGTAGAGTGAGTTGTGTCATTAATATTTAAGGGTAGATGTCATGACTGTATTCACCTTTGGTTCAACTAGGAGCTTCAAAGCCTGCATTAATTTATGGGTTACCACCATAAAGCCAAGGGAGTTTTACCTGCACACATGGATGACGTTGGGGAATTCATTGTTCCCTGCCGGTGCAGGGGTTGATCAGGGTTCAGGGGCATGAATGGAATGTTTCTGTGTTGGGCCCTGGAGGGTGAATTTACAGAGGTGGACTAACAGCTAAATTTACAACCACCAGCAGGAAAGAACCCTATATACAGTGGCTCCAAAAACTTTGGACACACTTCAAAATATCTGAATGTGACTGCATTAGATGACAAAATATCGACCCAATGGCATTTATTTTAAAGAAACAACACACGTCAAGTTCTAAATGAGAAAAGAGAATTGTGACACAAATGTTAGGGGATCATGTTAATAGTTCATGTGATTCTCTACAACTGTGGTTACTCTGATGGACACCTGTGTGAACTTGATGAAAACTGACGTCATGGCCAGTTGGTTAAAAGTAATTGCAGAAGTTAATTCAAACAGCTATTACACCTAAAACATGCACAGTCCCTCATTCCTGGAGTGTTGTACTCCTCTTCTGCTCTTTTATGGATGGAGCAGCTTTGGCCACTGGAGGGCAGTATCAACCTTATGGTAAGGCAGGAGTTAATGGCCCTGTGTGCAGGGAACTCCATGTGCTGTAGTGCAGTCTGGTCTGTCCAGTACAGAGATACAGAGTTTTTCTGTCACTGAATCTGTCTGAATAGGCTGATTTGGGGAAAAGGACGTCCTGTAAGAGGGGCCGGCACCCATAAAGAAGGTGGGAAATGAACCCGTTGTGTGACCATTTATTTTAAAAGCAAGAGCTATTCTGATGTAATGATGATAGGTTATAGTTTAACCCCAAATCAAAAGGAAAAAACAAACAAATATAGCTGCAAGCAGCAATTACCGGGGTTCAAGCACTTAAGGTGGTCTTGGCACACCTGGATGTATGGCTGACAGTTAAACACATACAGGCTCACAGACACACAACACACATACAGACACACTGAAATTAAACGATTAAACTAGTATATTAATACTCTATAAGTATATTTAACACACACACACACACACATGTTGGTTTTTGTGGTTTATGGGGACTCTCCATAGGCGTAATGGTTTTTATACTGAACAAACTGTGTGTGCTATTGCCCTACACCAACCCTACACCTAAACTTAGCCCTCACAGGAGACTTTGTGCATTTTTAGATTTTCAAAAAAACACCATTTAGTATGTTTTTAAAGCCTTTTGAATTACGGGGACCCATGTCATTATACAAATTTGTGTCCTCATAAACCACATAAACATGCACACACACACACACACACACACACACACACACACACACACACACAGATGTAATTCATAGATACATATACACATATGTATTACAATAAATGAGAGTCTGTTTACAGTAATACAAACAAAATCTTAATGCAGAAGCATATTATGAAAAAAAATATTGTATTAGTTTATGAAGTACAACAAATATCCTAAATACAGTGGCATGCGTTAGTTTTTTTCAACTGCTTCCACACAAAATCTAAAATTGTCACACAATTTCTGAAACCTGACACTCAAACACTAGAACCACACACCAAATCTGCAAAACCATACGCTAATTCTGGACATTTGACTCAGTTTTCAATGTCATTTTTGCAAAACACAACACAAGGAATTAATATTATGGCAAAGGTGTTCGCAAATGTTTGCTTTTGAGATGTGTTTGTGATCTTTTGAATGCAGTGCTTCATTTTGCAAGAGATGTGAGGTATTTTGCATTTTGTGTGTGCAATTCTTGGATTTGTGTGTAAAGTTTTGAAAATGCGTTTATAACAGTTGAAACTGTAATAAACAACAGTGCAAATGCAAACAATGCATCTCATTCACATTCCTGCAATGCAAATGAATGTTATAGTTAACTTGCATTGCATTGACGAAAATGAGTTGCATTTGCATTGCAGTAAGGAATTGTGGGGAAAATGTGCTTAATTGTTATGAAAATAATGCTAACCTTAATGGTTGTGCAAGTAGGCTGCTTCACTTTCTTTATGGAAAATATTGCAATTTTGTGGTGAGATGTGACCAGGACACACGTATGTAAGATTAACACAAATAAGAAAAGCGGAGGGAAATAAATACATGTTAAATTAGACAGTGATCAGTAATTTGGGAATATCTAATTTACTCTAAATAATCTGTTCAGTAATTTCACGAATAACATCATAGGTTTGTTTAAGAATGCTTTGAATTTGCACCTTCGAATGTAGTATTGACCAGTCGATCAATGTTACACATTTCAAAGAAGATTTATTTTTATTACTCAATGATTTAGGCGCGTTAAATGCCCACGGCAGCTTGTATAGATGTGCAGATGAGAATAAAAAGATATTAGAGACTCAAATAAAGGAATCCCAGAAATATTTGATTCCAGTTCAGACCAAATGATGCTTAAGTCTGATGAATTAATAAAAGGGTGGCAGATGGGTCCCTGGAGCACTGTGTGTGTGTGCACGCCTCACCAAGACCCTTAAAAAAGATTGCTACAGTTGCTTGAGATTAGAAAAAGGCAAGATGTGTACCATGAGGCATAACTGCATGAATAAAATATGAATGTCTCTGTGCTTACAGTTTAAGGGTCATTATCATCTCCATGAGCAGCATCAGCTTCATGCCAGACTAGGCTTTATGCTGTCATCTGAACACCTTTAATCTCACGAGGAGAAAACAGTGGTTTTGAGAGCCAATTAAGTGCGTTTGGAAAAAAATGATTGAACTTTGATTTATGAAGCAATGTCAAGAGATTGCCGAGGTATGAAGCTTCTGTCAGGTCACTTGCATTGGATGGTTATCCAGAGAGAGCTGCTCTGAATGTGATCGGTGCATTTGTCAGCTCTTAATCTATGTCCCGGTAGCTTCACAGCAGTTCTTGTTTAGGGTTTGTCATTTTGAATATACTCTTAACTCTAGTATCCAGCTCCAGTGTAACTTGTTCTGCATGAGCATCATTCAGCTTGTTGATGAGAGCTAAACAAGTTTTTTTTTTATTCAAAATTATAATTTGGATGAAAAATCCCATAGACTTGAGTTGGAGAAGGGAACAGAGCCATGTCTAGAGTTATCAGTGCGGGCTGATTTGACTTGGGCAACCCTACAGGATATGATAAGTACATATAGGCAACTTATGTTTTTGCATAACTTTAACTTATCAAATTGAGCAATTGTAGCTTTTTTGTTATATATATATATTTTTTTCTTAGTTTAATGTTTTTAAGTTGAATTATTTTACAGTGCAGTGTTTTATTTTTTTTCTGGATTCTGGTTTAATAATTTTTTTATAATGACAAATTATGTCTAATGCATTACATTCATAAAACTTTAACAATTTAACAATTTTAACTGTAATATGTCATATGAATTGATTGATTGATTAATAATTTTTTTCATTTTTCCCAGTAAATCTGTGTATTTATTTACTTTGATTAAATACTAATTTATTATCAAATATGGTAATCAAATGAATTCATACAACTTAAAAAATGTAATTAATAATTTAAAATATAATCATATTAAATTTGAACAGTTATTAAATTTTTACTGTTTAAATTAAAAGTGTGATGTTCTGTATGATAAATTGTAAAAAAAAAATCAATTCACTTTTATTATTATTATTATTATTATTATTATTATTATTATTATTATTACTACCCACTACTACTACTTTGAGAAATACATTGTACTATGCAATAGTAATATATTTCTGTTATAATTTCTTCAAGTTAAACCAAACGTTTATTTTGGTGGGGTATAGTGAAGATCTTTTGAGTTTCTGTGTGTATCTGGCAATCTTTTATCAAATAAAATAATGAAATGGTCCTGAAGTGACTCTCATAACCGAGTTGGTGATGAAGTTTTTTAATTCTGTGATAATATACATCATACAATAAATTTGGTGTGTAATTTTTTTTCCCAGAATGCACCCTGTTATTCTCCACCTTCTTAGAGAATGCTGGGAATTTAGAGGTGGCGGCTTTCCTCGTTCGGATGTCTTTTTTTTTTCTTATGTGCTGGAATGCACGGCTCGGCCAAAAGCAAAGCTACGATAATGACAGATTCATGTCTTATAGACTACTTATTTATCTGGTGACAGCAAAAGTGTTTAAGTATGTCACAATGCATCAAGATTAAAATCCCCCACTTTGTCAGTCTGGTCTCATTTTCGGAGTCTGAATAATTGAGCGTATTTGGAGTTGTGCAGAGCTGCCGGTCAGGTTGGGCTGGGACACAGGGTGCCGTATAGAGAGGAAAGGCGCTGGTCTGCTGCTGTTTGTCTTACTAATGTTCATGCAGCAACTGGACTCCTGGCTTTTCCTGCCCTGCCAGAACATGGGAACAGGCAGCATGGTTGGAGGGGATATTTATTTATTCATTTCCCTGCGGCTCTGTGGTTTCATGAGACGTAGCTACACTTGGCCAGGCCCCTGTCCCCCGACTCATTCTGGCCATGCTCAGAGGAGTCCTGCCAAATCCTTCAGATCACAGCTTCACACACATCTGCGCATGCAGACCATCTCCTCACAGGGGAAGTCGTGGCCTAATGGTTAGAGAGTCGGACTCATAATCGAGTCGGACTCGTAATCGAAAGGTTGTGGGTTCGAGTCCCCGGCCGGCAGGGATTGTAGGTGGGGGGGAGTGAATGTCCAGCGCTCTCTCCACCCTCAATACCACGACTGAGGTGCCCTTGAGCAAGGCACCGAACCCCCAATTGCTCCCCGGGCGCTGCAGCATGGCTGCCCACTGCTCTGGGTGTGTGTTCACGGTGTGTGTGTGTGTGTGTGTGTGTGTGCATTTGTTCACTACTCACTGCTGTGTGTGTGCACTTGGATGGGTTAAACGCAGAGCACCAATTTCGAGTATGGGTCACCATACTAATACGTCACGACTTTACGACTTTTTTTTTTTTTAATGCTGCGCTGTTCATTGCAGAGCGAGTAATTCATCACTTCAGCCTGTTGCTGCATTGAATTCATGGGTTGTTTTGATTCGGGATGCATGATACAGAATTTGTGTGCCAGTGTCGATATCAGATGACTTAGAACAACGCCTGTTGATTTTTCTGCTATCTTGATTAAAACACTATTAATTACACAACTTTAACTGCACAACACAGCTCAAATTTCCTGCGCTGTGCTCCTGCGATGGGAGGACAGACTAGGAGCTTGTGTTTGACTGTTGTGTCAACAACTAATACAATTTAATATACAGTATATGTGTATGTTCTGTATAGATTAATATGTATATAAATACACATACGTACATATATATATATATATATATTATTCATATTTATGTATGATTTATATTATATATAAATATATATTACAAATATTTCTTAAATGTATGCGTGTGAGTGTATTTATATATACAAAAATACAGCAAAGACACATGTATTATGTAAACAAACTTTTTGCAATTAATCGATTTGACAGACCTAGTAATAATTAATTTTTTAATTAATTTAAAGTTATTATTATTATTAACAACAACAAAAACAACAACAACAGCAATAATAATACTAATAATATAGTTGTTTACACACACACACACACACACACATGTGATGATAATTATTATTATTATTATAAATACATTTACGATCATAGTTTATATTATTTATAATATATTAATATTTTTTAATGTGTACCATTATTTATATAGTGTTTATTATACGTGTATATGTATAAAATTATACAAATAAAAAACTAATGTAAATGATATTAAGACATGTTTTGTTTATATTATTCATAGTATATTATAATCTTATCATGTAATAATAATTATACTAAAATAATAATAACTGACAAATAATAATAATAATAATAATAAATTGTTATTTACATTTATTTTATTATTATTATTACTACTACTACTACTACTACACATTTTACGTTACACACATTTTTATTATTTTTTATTATTATAAAAACATTTTAAATTTCACACACACACACACACACACACACACACACAAACGTGTCACATAAAGAAACAACCTCAAGTATTATATAGTATTGTATCTAAATAATTGTCATTGCAGATATTTTAGTTTAGAGTAAGAGAGTGTTGTATCTTGTAGTGATGGTGTAGCTGAACGGCAGGGATATGGAGGTGGAGCTGGCTGTATATAGCAGGTGTATGTTTATGGTCATGTGACAGATTGTGAATTGAAGAGACGTTTGACAGTGGAGATGTTCTCAGCTGGTCTTCAGCAACAGTTTCTGTGGTGGTCTCTCAGGTCAGACACGGGGGTCGCCCGTGAGAGCTGTGATGCGATCCTATTCACACCTCTGTCTGCATTCAGCAGCCGTCCCGCGTTCTCCCGCAAGGTCATCCTCACAGGACACAGATGCCATTTACAAACATGCACATGCTTTATTTAGACCTATATTTAGCCCGCCGGCATATTTAAGGTGTATAGAGTCTACATGCTGTACTGTGTTTGACAAACCAAATGCAAAGTTCTGTTAAGCATTTAAGTTTTATTTACCACTTAAATTAATTTTGATTCATTCCTCACTTTGTGAACTTGAACAGAAATTGTGTTTAGAGCTGCTTTACAGCAGAAATGAATTCTGTTTGCATCACTGTATCATTATTTTCTTGTTTATCACTGTAAAGCTGCATTGAAACAACCTGTATTGTAAAAAGCGCTAGATAAACAAAGCTGACTTTAAAGTAAGTCAAGTTTTTTTTTTTTTTTATGGTGGGACTACTTTCTAATAGCTTAGAGCCGTAAGAGAGTTACATTATAGCCGTGAAATACTTTTTTTTAAGCTATTTTTGCATAATACAAACATAATTAAAATATTAATAAATTAAATGAACTGAGTTAAATAAAATATAATATAAATTATTCATAGATTTTTTTTCGAGAAAAATATTAATTGAAAAAAAAAAATTCTTCTGAAAATTATGAACATATGCTGCTCAAAACATTTTAAGTGGACTAGTGAAAATGTTGGTAGGGCAAGTAAAAAATGTGATCTACTGACCTGACTGAGATAAAATCCTTACTGTCCTAAACACATTTAATGTCTTGTGTCTTACAAACATAACTGAAATTATGAATAAACTGAATAAATGTAATTATGTTATATAAAGTATAATATTTTTTTTTTCAGGACAATGTTTAATGAAAAAGATGAATATTGTAAATTATTTAAGGTAAAAAAAATATTTTATTTTATTTATGTTATATATATATATTATTTATTAATAAACAAATTATAAAAAGGTGTAAAATTATGTAAAAATAAATTCAGTTAATTAGATTATGTTATATAATATAAATTATTTGTTGTATTTTTCTCAGGAAAATTTTTGATAAAATAGTTGAATATTTTAAACACTTTAGGACAATGCAACGTTTTTAAAATCTGAGTAATGAGTTACCACAGCATATCATCCCGTCCATAGAACTTCACTTAAATTGAAATTGGAACCATCGTCTACATACAAAAACTTAACTCTGTCATTCCAGTGCCTTGGTTATTAATGTGTTCGTTTAAAAAAGTATGGTACATACACAGTCTGTGTTTTTCATGCTAATATGCTTATAGGTGGGATATATATATATATATATAAAACTTGAATCAGTAATGTTCTCAGATGTATCGTCAGAGCACATCAATATTTCATCCTCGCAGACTCTCACTCACTTACCTGTAGGGCTCTTTCTGTTCAAGAGCCATGAAGAAATATCCCAGTTTTTTACCTTCCCTTTTATGATGTATATTTTAAAGACCTCACTGGGAAGTTAGTGTTGGTGCTGGTGTGTCAGGAAGTGTGCTGTTTTCTGCTCTCATTCCCTGCTGGCAGCCTGCAGTTCTTGCAATTCACTGCTTTATTTATCTGTGACAACCCCAATCACATGACTTCTCGAATCAACCACAGTCTTAGCGCCATTCACACAGAATGTGATTTTTCCATTCCAATGCACTACTTTTCCATTGTTTTCTATGCAAACACTTGCTAGATGGACATGTGTGACCGCTGCACTTGTGTCTCTCTTGCAGCATCACGTCACACATGAGTGCTGCATTTTTAAGACGCTGTGTCTAGTTAAAAAAATGTCAACTTTTACAGCGCCACTCATCAATGTCAGTTCCAAAACAGTGGACCAATCAGAAGACCTCGGAGGTGGGGCAAACATTGTGAGCTTTTGTTTACTGTAGCAAGTTGTAGTGTTGTTCCGACAGACGATAATATCGTGTATCGACGATAGTCAGAGATATCGCCTGTGGCTGATGCTTTTGATGATAGCAAGATGATTATTATTATTATCATTATCAGGTTAGTAATACTATTTAATTAATATTAGAGCTTATTTATAGCCCATTTCTTTTTCTGCATTTTTTTAATGTTGCATGTTATAAGTAATCACACACGATTCCGCATATATCGGCGATCTCACAGGCTGACGATAGGATGATATGAAAATTTTGCATATCGCCCAACACTAGCAAGTTGGCATGGCAACTGTTATTGCATCACATCTCAAAAGCGCATCTCGAGACCCTGTTTTTAGATTCAAAGACACGAGTGTGTTTGTTTTTTTCCATTCCAGTGCGCTACTTTTCCATTAATTTTCTATGTAAATACGCAAGATGAACTTGTATGACTGTTTATGGAAAGCCAGGAAGCTAAAAAACGTGCAAATTTGAACATGTAAACAACATATCAAGGATGCTTTGATTGCGTGTTGTTTACACGTAGAATACATGCTTGCATGTTGATTACGCGTCAATTGTGCTTAGATTTTTAACTTGTAAACAACACCCAAACAACACATGCTCGACATCTTATTTACATTAGTTATCTTATTTACATTATTAAAATTTGTGTGTTATTGAGCTAACTCCATAACTGTTGCATCTTTTGTAGTGAATTTCAACTTTTACATGCAGCGTTGCTCAATGTCAGTTTCAAAACAATGGACCAATCAGAAGACTCCGGAGGCGGGGCAAGCGTTGCAAGCTTTTGTTTCCAGTAGCAACTGTTTTATTTGATGGCAACATTGGCGGAGGAGGCATTCTGCACTGTGCGGGTTTTTTTTTTTTTTAAACCATGCCTAGGGGAAGTCGTGGCCTAATGGTTAGAGAGTCGGACTCGTAATCGAAAGGTTGCGAGTTCGAGCCCCCGGCCGGCAGGGATTGTAGGTGGGGGGAGGGAATGTCCAGCGCTCTCTCCACCCTCAATACCACGACTGAGGTGCCCTTGAGCAAGGCACCGAACCCCCAATTGCTCCCCGGGCGCTGCAGCATGGCTGCCCACTGCTCCGGGTGTGTGTTCACGGTGTGTGTGTGTGTGTGTGTGTGGATTTGTTCACTACTCACTGCTGTGTGTGTGCACTTGGATGGGTTAAACGCAGAGCACCAATTTCGAGTATGGGTCACCATACTTGACAATACGTCACGACACACTACTTCTGTGTAAACAGCCCCTTATAACTTTCCTGTAGCTCAAATAGTAGAGCATGATGCTAGCAACGCCAAGATCATGGGTTCGATTCCCAGGGAAAGCAAGACCTGATAAAATGTAAAATCTGTAACTTGATTGTAAGTCGCTTTGGATAAAAGCGTCTGGTAAATGTAAAATGTTATAAAGTCACATTTAAAATCCTTAAATACACAAAAGATACATTCCAATTTACATACGTGTACTGTGCACTAAAAGTTTGTAATTTGTTGGCTTTCTGTTGTAGTATACTGATTTGTGACATACTAATTCTCATCTTACATACTATACTATCAAGCAAGTGCACACTTGATCGCACACATGCTTCCTTTGAATTCCCACATCACACTTGACCTGCCTCTGATAATCAGCCCCTGGTGTGAGAGTATTGATTTCTGAAGGATGGACAGAAGAAGATATAAAAACCTTTGTATTCTTTAGTCAACGACAGTGTTCAGATCTGCTGGAGATCAATTGGAGGAGGATCCATCATCCCTCAAGCACTTTAAGTCAGATATAGTGTGGCATCAGTTGTTTGGGGTCAGTTAACTGATTCATCAAAGCTTTGAGGGTCTAATATCAATAAACTCATTAAAACCTGAGAGTTATGGCAGGGTCGTTTACATAGGGTGACACTTTCATCTTCCCTCTTTTTTTCATGTCTGTACCTGAATTTCTGAATTACATCTTTGACATGCTGGCTCTCCTATCACAGTTTATTTCAGACGATCAATGTCAGCTTGAAAATCCTCAACAAAGAGCGCAGAAGAAGACGCAGTTAAAGTTTTTCGGATTATTGTTTTATTAGATGCTGCAAATAAATTTAACTTTGAAGGGACAATGTACAAATATGTACAGTACTTAGTGCCTGCAGAGGCAAACATTTAAGTTTTCTAAAGTGACATTGTAATTTTTTTTTTTTTACATGGTTCATTCTTCAACGTATAACCATGTCATGTCCTCCATTGGTGGTCTCATTTGTTATAAGTAATATAGGTTATGTAATCAGATTACTTTTTGGAATATCAAGGCTTTTTAATTTGCACTGGATATTTAAACATTATGATGGTGATGGTACCTATCCTACTAATAATAGTGTATTGAAATAAATTGCTTGTAAATTTCACAAATAATTACAAAGACATGGCAAGTAACACATTGAATTAAACAATGAAATTCCTGGTAAAATGTAGTCTAGCAATCTGTTTTTTAAACCAACAAATCTTTATTTAATTTAATTAATAATATTAATATTAATATAATTTATTTAATTAATATACTTTAAATATCCGTGTTGTCACTGGCTATTAAATCTCTATAATGATCCACATGGTGTTATTTTAGAATCATTGACATACAATTTTATTTCTTATCAGTATTTTGAATATTTCATAGTTTTAATTTCATTTCAGTTAACAAGAATAAACCTGCTACTTTTATTAAAGTTACTTTTACTGCAGCATCCCTGACACTGTTTCTCTATTTGAGACATTCATTGTGTTGCATTGTATTGGATGTCAGATGAATATCAAGTCAATATTACTTGTATAGCGCTTTTAACAATGCAAATTGTGTCAAAGCAGCTTTACATCGGCTTGATATAAAGCTGTGTGGCTTTATACCAGCTTTATAGTATTTAGATGGGGAAATTGTTTGTTGAAATAGTGTCATTCTCCTCTGGCCAGACAAAATCAGCAGTTTAAATCTAGGCTAAAGCAGAATCAGATTGTGCAAAGGACTCATCTGGTTCCTGTGGTCTTGTCCCGATGGCCGTCTTGGAGACAGGGTCTTCACTGGGGATCAGTCTCTGGGGTTCATCTAGGCGTCCTGGCTGTAGAGGTAATCTCTAGATGCTGAGCCACCATCTGATCTGGATACAGTCTGGATCTGGGTGGCTACGGTGACCTCGGAATAAGAAAGAAACAGACTAATATTAGCGTAGATGCCATTCTTCAAACAATGTAACAATTACATCAGGTGTTTTGGGAAGTGTTCCCGGTTCCGGTTGACCTAATTAATGCAGCCTAACAATCCTTTTTTAAACCATGCCTTCTGTGTAAACGGCCCCTTATAAAGTCACATTTAAAATCGTAATTTTGTTTTTAGTTATAGTATTATGTGTAAACTAGGTTATAGAGATGGGTCTTTAATCTAGATTTAAACTGACAGATTGTGTCTGCTTCCCGAACAGTGTTAGGTAGATTGTTCCAGAGGTTGGGCGCTAAATAGGAAAACGATCTCCCGCCCACAGTTGATTTTGATATTCTAGGTATTATCAAATGGCCAGAGTTTTGAGATCGCAGTGGATGTGAAGGACTATAATGCGGTAAGAGCTCACTCAAATACTGAGGTGCCAAACCATTCAGGGCTTTATAGGTAATTAGCAAGATCTTAAAATGTATACAATGTTTAATAGGGAGCCAGTGCAGTGTTGACAGAACCTGGCTAATGTGGTCATACTCCTGGTTCTAGTAAGAACTCTAGCTGCTGCATTTTGAACCAGCTGGAGTTTGTTTATTAAATGTGCAGAGCAACCACCCAATAAAGCATTACAATGATCTAGCCTCGAGGTCATGAATGCATGAATTAATATTTTTGCATTTGACATTGAGAGCATAGGTCGTAATTTAGATATATTTTTAAGATGGAAAAATTCAGTTTTACAAATGCTAGAAACATGTTTTTCAAAGGAATGATTGCTATCAAAAAGCACGCCTAGTGACGAAGAATTTTCAGAGCAGCCATCAAGTAATAGACAGTGATCTAGGTTATTTAATGCAAAAGTTTTTGGTCCAATAATTAACACCTCTGTTTTTTTAGAATTAGCAGTAAGAAATTGCTAGTCATCCAGTTTTTGATATCAACTATACATTCTGTTAGTTTTGCAAATTATTATGTTTCATTATGTTATGCGAAGAAATATAGAGCTGAGTATCATCAGCATAACAGTGAAAGCTAACACCATGTTTCCTAATGATATCTCCCAAGGGTAACATGTAAAGCGTGAAAAGTAAGGGACCAAGTACTGAGCCTTGAGGTACTCCATACTTCACTTGTAATTGGTATGATACCTCTTCATTTACTGCCACAAACTGATGGCGGTCAGATAAGTACAATTTAAACCATGCCAGTGCACTTCCTATATACACATAATTTTCTAGTCTACTTAAAGAATGTTGTGGTCGATAGTATCAAACGCGGTGCTAAGATCCAGTAGCATTAATAGAGAGATACAACCACGGCCAGATGATAAAAGCAGGTCGTTTGTAACTCTAAAGAGAACAGTCTCAGTACTATGATATGGTCTAAAACCTGACTGGAAATCCTCACATATATAATTTTTCTCTAAGAAGGAACATAGTTGTGATGATACAACCTTTTCTAATAATTTTGACAGAAAAGGGAGAGTCTGTAATTAATTAATTATTTGGGGTCAAGTTGTGTTTTTTTTATATGAGAGGCTTAATAACAGTCAGTTTGAAGGTTTTTGGGACATATAATGACAATGATGAGTTAATAATATTCAGAAGAGGATCTATTACTTCTGGAAGCAGCTCTTTTAGGAGCTTAGATGGAACAGGGTCTAAAATACAGGTCATTGGTTTAGATGATTTATCAAGTTTATACAATTCTCCATTTTCAATAGAAGAGAATGAGTGGAATTGTTCCTCAGGGGATCTATAGTGCACTGTATGATGCGATACTGTGGCTGACAGCTGCATGGTTACAATTTTATCTCTAATAGTTTCGATCTTGGAAGTAAAGTAGTTCATAAAGTCAGTACTACTGTGCTGCTGGGTAATGTCTGAACCTGCTGATGTTATATTTTTTGTTAATTTAGCCACTGTATTAAATAAATACTTGGGGTTGTATTTGTTTTCTTCTAAAAGAGACGTAAAGTAAGCAGATCTAGCAGTTTTTAATGCTTTTCTGCAGGATAGGGTACTTTCCCGCAAGGTCTCTTCCTATTACCTGGTCTTCTTTTGCATGTCTTCTTTGGACCTAGTTGCCTTGTTACGCCACCTGTCCCAAGACAACCAATAAGAAGCAAAAAATTAATTACAAGACAAAACAAAACACTCAAGGTGTCCTGAAAGCATCCTGGGTATTGTTAGATATACAGTTACACAAAGAGGGTAAGTCACAGAGGGTCATTACTGAAAGCAGTGGCTTTTCACAGAGTGCTGTATCAAAGCATATTAAATGCAAAGTTGACTGGAAGGAAGAAATTTGGTAGGAAAAGGTGCACAAGCAACAGGGATGACCGCAAGCTTGAGAATACTGTCAAGCAAAGCTGATTCAAACACTTGGGAGAGCTTCACAAGGAGTGGAATGAAGCTGGAGTCAGTGCATCAAGAGTCACCACGCTCAGACGTCTTCAGGAAAAGGGCTACCAAGCCACTTCTGAACCAGAGACAACGTCAGAAGCGTCTTACCTGGGCTGTGGAGAAAAAGAACTGGACTGTTGCTCAGTGGTCCAAAGTCCTCTTTTCAGATGAAAGTAAATTTTGCATTTCATTTGGAAATCAAGGTCCCAGAGTCTGGAGGAAGAGAGGAGAGGCACAGAATCCATGTTCCTTGAAGTCCAGTGTGAAGTTTCCACAGTCAGTGATGATTTGGGCTGCCATGTCATCTGCTGGTGTTGGTCCTCTGTGTTTTCTGAAGTCCACAGTCAACGCAGCCATCTAGCAGGAAATTTTAGAGCACTTCATGCTTTCTTCTGCTGACAAGCTTTATGGAGATGCTGATTTCATTTTCCAGCAGGACTTGGCACCTGCCCACACTGCCAAAGGTACCAAAAGCTGGTTCAGTGACCATGGTGTTACTGTGCTTGATTGGCCAGCAAACTCGCCTGACCTGAACCCCATAGAGAGGAAGATGAGAGACACCAGGCCCAACAATGCAGATGACCTGAAGGCTGCTATCAAAGCAACCTGGGCTTCCATTACACCTGAGCAGTGCCACAGGCTGATTGCCTCCATGCCACACCAAATTGATGCAGTAATTCATGCAAAAGGAGGCCCTACCAAGTATTGAGTGCATAGAAATGAACATACTTTTCAGAAGCCTGACATTTATGTTTAAAATATCCTTTTTTTATTGGTCTTATGTAATATTAAAATTTTCCAAGACACTGAATTTGGGGTTTTCATTATCTGTAAGCCATAATCATAAAAATTTCAAGAAATAAAGGCTTGAAATATTTCACTCTATGTGTAAATAATCTATATAATATATGAGTTTCACTTTCTGAAATGAGTGACAAAATATTGACCTTTTTCACAATATTCTAATTTTTTGAGATGTACCTGTATAGAGTCTAGTATCAGTTTGTCTGACTGTTATAATAGGGGGATGGTCAGATTGTGTGTCTTTTTCTGCTACAGTCCTGAGAGAAGTTGACGTGGAGTGAGGTGCACCTGGGTCAGTGTGGCTGTAGGAAAGGCACCTGAGGCTGTGTGGCTTCTGGCGGGGTGAGGACCATGCGTGCCGGGGCCCAGGGGGACGCTCTGCAGCCCACTCTCTCCTGACTTCCCCTGGAGCTGCATACAGAGGCATTAATTACACCCGAGCTGACAACAGGGTCACGCTGCTCAGCCACCCTGCACCCACCATTAGCACTCGCACCAGCCTCTACCACAACACACTCTACTGCTGCATCAGAAAACACGCTCGGCTCATGACTGGATGAACCGCAAGCTGACATAAAACAGATAAATGCAAACCTTCTAATACTGGCGAATGAGACCAGATTTTAGCCACATGTTTTATCAATGAAATAAAATGTGAATAATTTTTAAATAAAATGTAAATAACTGTAATGTTGTGAAATATTATAACAATTTTAAGGAATTGTGTTCTATCTGAATATATTTTAAAAGGTCATTTATTTGTGTGACGTAAAGCTGAATTTTCAGCATCATTACTCCAGTCTTCAGTGTCACCTGATCAGTCAGAAATCATTCTAATATTCATTTAATATAACAACAAAGTGTTGCTTAATATTTTTGTGGAAAACGAGATACAATTCAAAAGTTTGGGGTGAGTGAGATTTAAAGTTTAAAGATGTAAAAAAAAATTATACTTTTAATCAGTAGGGATGCATTAAATTGATCGAAGTTGACAGTAATGACAATTATATTACAAATATATATATATATATATATATATGTTTCAAATAAATGCTGTTCATTGAACTTTATTCTTCAAAGAATCCTAAAAAAATGCTTCACAAATATATTTTCAAAACTTTAAAGAACCATTATTAATAACTAAGCACCAGTGATAATTCATAATTAAGCACCAATTCGACATATTACAATGATTTCTGTTCATGTGACATTGTAGACCGGACCAATGATGCTGAAAATTCAGCTTTGTGCCACAGGAAGGAATTGTATTTTAATATATATTCAAATAGAAAACAGTACTTTTAAATGTTTTAATATTCCAAAATAATACTGCTTTTACTGTGTTATTTATCAAATAAATGCATTCTTAGTGAGCATAAGAGACTTCTTTCAAAAACATTTTATCTGTAACGTACAACCAGCTTTGCTGGCAAGCTGCTCCTCTGGCCCACATTGTGTATTTTGTGCAGAAAAAGACAGTGAGAATAAAGAAATGGAAGCCAAATGTACAAAAGGGGAAAACACAAAAGAATGAAAATTTTATCCAAAAATAAAGCGATGTCGTTCCCGTAGAACATGGTAGAAGGGCTTTGTGGGCTTGGTAGTGGGGAATGTACCTGAGGCAGTGGGAAGTGTTAACATGAAAAACACATCAGAGGACTGGGGCATGTGGCTCCTCACGCTGTAATTAGTCTGAAGGAGCACGCTTCGATCACACACACACACACACACACACACACACACACACACACACACGTGTTGGTTTTTGTGGTTTATGGGGACTCTCCATAGGCGTAATGGTTTTTATACTGAACAAACTGTGTGTGCTATTGCCCTACACCAACCCTACACCTAAACTTAGCCCTCACAGGAGACTTTGTGCATCTTTAGATTTTCAAAAAAACACCATTTAGTATGTTTTTTAAGCCTTTTGAATTACGGGGACATAGGCAGTGTCCTCATAAACCACCTTCATATTGTAATACCTCTGTCATACCCATGTCATTATACAAATTTGTGTCCTCATAAACCACATAAACATGCACACACACACACACACACACACACACACACACACACACAAACTCATCTTTACACACTCACATGCTCACAAACACACACTAGCCTCCTCAGCACCAGCTCTGGTTGGTGTTATCTGTTTCATTTGTAAGCTGCCATCAGCATCTCTTCCTCTCAAGATCTCACCTCATTGTATGCTTTACTAATATGCGATAATTATGCTGTCACAATAATGATGACGTGTCTATATAATGTATACGGTAATGATTTATATTTATTTTATGATTTTATTATGTAATTTTAAATGAAGTCTTAATTGGTTAATAATAGTATAAAAGAATAATATTAATAGTATATGTTTGGTGTTGAGTAATCTTTAACGTTATAGTGTGAGGTTATAGTAAACAATCAGAAATGCGGTAAAAATTGTATTTATTCCTGTGATGCAAAGCTGAATTTTCAGCATCATTACTCCAGTCTTCAGTGTCACATGATCCTTCAGAAATCATTCTAATATGCTGATTTGATGCTCAAAAAAACATGTATTACAGTTTTTTACAATCATTTAATAACAGAACCTTCATGTCATTTTTCAAAACTCTAGACACATAATTCACAACCAATGGTCAAAATGCACATATTTAACACTTTTTCCGAATGCTTGGATACAATATACATGATCCAAAGATCTTTTGCTCATTGAACTAAAATCACTGGTTCAAAATAACACAACTTAACATCAAAGTATTACTATTTAAAAATGCAACTCACGCATTACATCTGAATTGAGTGTCTATTCATTTCATTATAATGATCTAACTATCAATTGACACAACTGCTCAAAATGCTACGTAACTGTTGCATTACTCTTGAACCAGAGTTTTATGGAAAATTATGAACAACATTATGAAAGTGAAGCAACTGAGGACTGAGTATGTTCAGGTATGATCAGTATCAAAATGCCTGTTGTTGGGAGAAAAAGAAAATCCCAAAATATTCTATATCACTGTTATCAGTATTTGTTTTTCCTAGAGTAAATGTCTTTTTAGAGGGTGATATAGTTGGAAGCTGATGAAAGCCATTCATATTTTTGGATGAGGCAAGCCAAGAGATGGAGGAGAGGTTGAGAGCCCAGCGGTTGAGAGGGGCACAGAACAATGTTCTCTGGGGGGCCCGACCACCCCCCAGTGAATGTGAATTTGAGGGGCCCCCATAGGAAAATCAGTGCAATGGGCCCAGAATTCCTACCGACGACACTGAGAGCAATCATAGTTTCAGGCTCATCCACAGTTTATCACCTTGTATTTACCCCCATACTCCCCTTTCCTTACTGTAACCTGACTGAAGAGTTTTTCTCCACATGGAGGTGGAAGGTTTTCAATAGGCTCCTCACAAACAAGTCTCTCTTCTCCAGGCCATAGATGATGTGTGCAATGACATCACAGGAGACCAATGTCAGGCCTATTTTTGCAATACCAGAAGATTTTTCCAAGATCTTTAGCTGATGAAAACATCGATTATGATGTGGATGAGAACCTGTAGCCAAGTTGACATTTTACTGTAGGCCTACTGTAGTATTATCTTCTTCTTTTTTTTTTATCTAAAGTTTTTTTTTTTTTTTTAACCTGTTGCTACGGAAGTTCTAAGCGGCTATGCATTATTATAATTTTTCTGTCTTGTTTTCTCGTGATCACGATATAACGAAAGTTGTTTTGTCGTTATCACGACTTAATTTTCTCGTGATCTCGACATAACGAAAGTTGTTTTCTCGTGATCACGACTTAATTTTCTCGTGATCTCGACATAACGAAAGTTGTTTTGTCGTTATCACGACTTAATTTTCTCTGTGTATTCGGCATGAGAAAATGCTATAGAAGCAGCATCATCGCAGCATCATGGATGATCGTATTCGCTTTTACTTTGATCAGGGACTCACTCAAACTGAAATAGCTCTGTGTCTGTCAGTGATTGACGACTTACACATAAGTGTTCGACACTTGAGAAGGAGGCTGTCGGGTCTGCAACTTTATCGTCGAAGACAATATAGCGACCCTGATTTTCTCACGATAGCTACAATTACGTCGTGAGAAAACGGTTTTTACGTTGAGATCAACAACTTAGAGATAACGACAAAACAACTTTCGTTATGTCGAGCTCACGAGAAAATTAAGTCGTGATAACGACAAAACAACTTTCGCTATGTCGAGATCACGAGAAAATTAAGTCGTGATCACGAGAAAACAAGACAGAAAAATTATAATAATGCATGGCCGCTTAGAACTTCCGTATGTTGCGAGTTGATTATGTCATCAAATTTTGTTTAATGATTCTAGTGTCTGTACTTTTCTCTCTAGTCTATTACAACGATGTATGAATGTGTAGAACCATAATGAAATCTGCATCATGTGTTTTGAACAACTATATATAATGATTGTACTAACAACTAAACAGTGAAACTATGGGTATCTTGTGCGTGGGTGATCTAAAGTAATGTTCCTATGATATTTAATAATAAATGAGTATTTTGAACCAATGCGTCTGAAAATGCAAGGCTTCTTTAAAGATATGAACACAATGTACAAAGTTTTGAACATTGGACAGCCTGTGTTACAAATAATGACTGTTTTGAGTTTTGTGTCTAGAGTTTTGAAAAATGACATCAAGGTTCTATTATTAGTGCAAAAATTATTGTAAGAAACTGTAATATTATCAATGTGGAAAATCGTGTTGCTTAATATTTTTGTGGAAACTGATAATTTTTCATTTATGAATAGAAAGTATAAAAACAAGAGCAAACCTTTATTTGAAAAATAATTCTAATTGTCACTTTTGCTTAATTAAATCCATGCTTTCTGAATAAAAGTATTAATTTCTTTTACAATTTTTTTAACTGGTACTGTATGTTGCTAATATTTAATTATCATACAGAATGAAAACAAGCATAATCTAATTCATAAAAATATTTCATCCCCAAACCCACAGGATTTCCTTTCATATGATAGCAAAGGGATGAAATTTTATAGAATGGCGATTTTTACTGCCAAAACATACTAAAATAAAATAAAATAAAATAATAAAATAATCTCTATAGAAGAATTGTAAATGTAGTCAATATAACTTGTGTCATGACTTCTGAAGTGATTTGATAGCTTTGTGAGAGAAACAGATTGAAGTTGTTAGAGCAAAATCTTTAGCAATGACTTTAGCTCATATAAGGTAATCATATAATAATATAGTCATATGGACCGCTTTATGGCATTTTTTCCCGTTAGGCAGTATGGGGATATTGGCAAGATGGGGATATTTGTTTTGTCAAACGTTGCATCCTTTCACTAGAGCGGTACAGCCTACGGAAACAAAATCAAAGAGAAGTAGCAAAGTATTAATCAGTTAAATATCTTAAGGATATTTCCTCCCATTACAAGTGCACGTAAATCCCACCACAGCACTAAAGTACCGGGAATAAAGAGAACATGCATGTGCACGAGAGAGAGAGAGAGAGAGAGAGAGAGGGGAACTTGGCGTCCAAATCCCTTCGGTTGTAACCCTCCAATTTGGAAATGCGTCTGACAAACTTGTTCCGAAGCCCCATCACTCTCATTTACGTCTGAGAGCCACTGGGCCTAATTACGGATAATCTGCCCGCCCATCCACTAACGACATTAGTTTAAAGGCCCGTAGATTAAGGCAGCATCAGCAATTTGAGAATAACCAAAACTAAAGCTCCTGCCTCCCCGTAATGCCATTATAGTCCCGCAAGCCTTTGAAATGATTTCAAGGGCTGGGTCTGCGGGGTCTTTTGCCGTTTCGCCCCAAAGCAAGTTATCAGTTTCCCCTTTGAAAGCCGGGTCATTGAGGTCTTGTTTGGAGGACAGATAAGAAAAGACACCGGGGAAAACCCCCCTGAAATGCCAGAATGTCAGGTTCAGCATCAGATAAAGAAGCTGATTCTATCAAAGCCCTTTGAGGCGGTGTACGCTTTAGCCCCATTCACTGGAATGCAGCCTTTAGCCCTGGATCATACAGACCCAGGTATGTTGCCTTCGAGCAGTGCGCTTTGTGTTTTGAATTAAACACATCTCTGCTGCTAATGCGATTCTAATGTAAATCCCCGGAAAACTAAGCACTCTCCTTTCCTCTCTCTCTCTGTGATCTGTAAATGAGTTTGTCTATGCCCAAGCAGGCACTTGAGGCCAGCGTTCGATCATCTCGCACCGGGGGGAAGTTGTTGGGGTTGCGTGGTTATCGGGGGGAGCCATTAAAAGCTGGAATACTCCAAGGCTTTTTGCTTTAAGATGGGGCGAACGGCTTTATTGGAAATTACATTTTAGTTGCGTTCAATTACCTTTATGCTCATTTGTTCTACGGATGTTTTTTTTTTTTTTTTCTTTCGCTCGACTTTATTCTCTAAGGGTGTTGTTTATGAGCCCGATACTATATTACGAACGGGGCGGCTTTCGCTGCAAATTACCCAGCTCTGATAAAGTGAGCATTGCGGTGCTAATGGCTTTTTTCCAGCAGTTCCCTAACACAAAGCACACTTTGTTTGCAATAACAAATCACTTTATCATTAGACCTGAATGTCTACGCGAGGTCGTCGTTCTTTTGACCTTTGACTTTTTTTTTTACATGGCACTCAAGCCGGGCCATTAGCGCGGGCTCACTGGCAGGCATGATTATGTCTTATTGTGAGAGGCAGTAATTTGATTGGTGGAGAATTAAGGCTTCTCCTCACGGGTCATTTTAGCTCACTTCCTCTACAGTTCTCGGCTTGATTAAAAATTGATCCACGGCTGTAATGTGAATATATTATTGAGGCTATCTGTCACCACTGACAGATAATTGGGAGTACACAACTTCAATTTAACAAAACTGTTCCACCTTGGATTGCTTTGGTTTGCACGGAGGCTCTTTTGGACGCTAATGCTGCCGCTGCTGCTTGTTTTTGAAGAGAGTGCTTTAGTGAATGTATTATCGAGGGCTGGAGTTAGAGGGTAGATCAAAATCTGTGTGTTATTTTCAGTCTACAGTTCTCTTAGATGTTTCTTTACTAGGATGCTTTTCTTTGTGCACTACATGTATTTTAGTATCGTTGTAATGTGTGTATATATATATATATATATATATATATATATATATATATATATTTATATATATATATATATATAAATTATAAATATATTATACATTTTACTATTATAAAAATGTAATATAACTGAAATCTTTTTTTTCTCCACCAAATTCTATGTTAGTTATTCATAATTTCTGTTTTTTTTTGGATAATAATCATCATCATTATCAGAATCATGCCAGTGAATCAAATTAATCAGACTTTAACAATTAATTTGTTAATATTTTAACAATCACAGGGCCCAATGTTTTATTTTTTCAGAAACTCTGTGTTGTCTGTTTTGATTTTTCTGTATTTTTATTTTATTTTATTTAATGTTAATATAATGTTTTTTTTCAACTTTCCAAAAAGTATCTTTAATAATCTTTTAAAATGTAATCATATTTAACCTTTATTTATGTATTGTCTGTCAAGCAAAGTGCTGCACAAACAAGGTTTACTGTTTAAATTAAAACACTGAAGAAAAATGTATGATATTGTGTGGTATTCCTTAAAGTTTCAATAAATGTATTATTGTTATTATTATACATTATCCTGTACAATAGTAATATATTTCAGACATAATTTCTTCAAGGTAAACCAAACTTTTATTTTGTAGTGAAGACCTGTCACAATCTCTAGCTGGAGTACCCGGACTCCATTTCACATAATCCTTTGCCTGCACTCATCAGAACTCATTATCAGTTCACTTATCAGGAGGACTATGGGAATTGCACACACACTGGTGATGGTTAGCCTGTAATGTTTTTTAGTTTCCGTGCTCCTGCCAGTGTTTCCTAGTTTTGCCTTGCCTTCGTGTTTTTGGTCTTGGACTGTTTTCTTGGTTTCTGAGTGTTTTGCTGCCTGCCCTGACCTTTGCATGTTCTGTGGATTACTCTTTTTGCCTCTGCCTTGGATTATATTGTTTGCTGTTTTTTTTGACCCCGCTTGTTTGACCTCGATTTTGAAAATAAAGCCTGCATTTGGATCCACCAACTCCATTGCCACACCTCCCTTATGTTACAAGACCTTTCAGTCTCTTTGTGTATCTAACGCTATAGTTTTATCAAATGAAATTATGAAATGCTCTTAAAGGGACTCTCAGGGCAGCTCTTGAGGTGAATTCATTTCCTCAAATAGTGAGACAGCTGAGACTGAAAACACCACAAGCATCACGTGTGCTTGAGTGTTTAGTCAATGAAAGATATTTTAAACAGCAGTATTTTTGTGCTAATCAATATCATAATTTAATTAAGTGTACACCTACTTTTGATTTATTCATCCAAAATTCCGTAACATTCCGTCTTATACAGTAAATTTATTTTTATGACTGTATTCAGTCCCTGTTTTCCACATCATGGAAATCATATTGCACTAAATATTTGTTGACCTTTAGGTTCAATATTAAGATGCATGGCTGCAACAGCAGGACTCTTATTCTGGCTCAGTCACAGTGAGCGTACTGGCCACTTTGTGATGTTCTTAGTCACTGAACTCTTATTTCAGTAAAGATTCATTTTTAAGAGGGACATTAATTAGTACGCCTGCGTGGTTTTCACTCAGGGAGATAGGAGAGTCATGTTAACAATTGAATGTAATTTTATGGACAAGTAACTTGTTCCTGGCCACGTCCCCCTCTCTCTCTCGCTCTCTCTCTCTCCATGCTGGGGAAACGCTGCTTTCCTCACAAAAGAGCATTTCCTCCTCAATAGAAATTACCGGTAGAGATTAATAACGGCATTAGGCAGTAATGATGCTACGCTGAATGAAATATTTATTAAAGATCCCTCTGCTAGCAATTAGAATGGCATGTAATCGTTCAGCACATGAAATCAAGATGATTGCAGCGGTCCCTCAACTGCTTTTCCCGCCAGCCCACGCCCACCGCCAACAACTGCCATCCTTCAGCCGCCCTCATGCCATGACAAAGGATCTGGGACCTGGGGCTGCTGAATATCCCATCTTAATTACTGTAATTCCACCATGGTAAGAAAGTGATCTGAGTGTAATTATGCCTGGATTGAATGCCGCCTCTTTGATTTGCTCGGGAGAAATGAAGCTCAACCTGCATAGCCTCTGCACCACACTGCTGTGGGAAACAAGGACTTGCTTTGCATGCTCAGGTGTGTTCTGAAGTGTTCATTTAGTCTGCTCACTCTGCAGGGATGCACTGTGATAGACAGACTAGACCTTTCTACCTTCTTTTCTGTGGGACGTTTGTGACTGGGACTCCAATTTTCACTTTTCCAGCTCCTTAAAGACAAACTACATTTTTTGGAATTTATTCTTTTTTTTTTTTTTTTTTTTTTAAGTCTCTTCTGGTCATCAAGGCTGCATTAGTTTGATCAAAAATACAGTAAAAACAATAATATTATTAAATACTACTGCAATTTAAAACAATTTTTTATTTTAAAATGTATTTTATTCCCGTCATTCAGTTATAATATGCTGATTTGCTGCTTAAGAAACATTTATCATCAATATTGAAAACAGTTGTGCTGCTTAATATTTTTGCTTAATAACTGTGACTCATTTAAAATAGAGATTTTAAACATTATAAATGTTTACTGTCACGTTTGATCCATTTAATTCAAACTTGTCTAATAAACATATTCATTTCTTAAAAAGAATATGCTAGTGTATGGTAGTGTATATGCATTTAAAATGTACAGTTTTCCTTTCCAGGGGTGTATATCCAAAATATGCAAATAGAAATTGATATTGGAAATATTGATGACTCATCATGCACTCATGGGCATGTCCAAATTTTCATCCAATCAAAAGCTCTCTAATGAGCAGTGTTGGGGAAAGTTACTTTTAAAAGTAATGCTTTACAATACTGTTTTACTCCCTTAAATGTTACTAATTGCATAACTTAGTTATACTTTTTATGGAAAGTAATATGTTACATTACTTTTTCTAATCTGGCCTGGTCTTGCTTGTTTGTTTTTAATATAAAAAGTTGTATTTTTGGCAAATGTAAAAAGTGATGCATTACTAGTTACTTTTTTAGTAAAAAAGTATCAGTTTAAAATCAGTTTAGTAAACTGATTACTATGTAACTCACATTACTTGTACAAGTTTTCCCAACAGTTAATGAGAAAGTCCCTCCCCCTAAAACAACTGACTTGAGAAAGTGGAAACATCATAACTATTTCAATGCATTTTAAATAATTTAAAGTATACAACAGTTACACAAGGTACAGTATAAGATGTGATGGTGTATGCAAAACAGGAACTAATTTTATCCACAGACCTCATTTATCTTCATATAAAAAGGCGAGAATACACTTAGCACCCAGAATTTATTAAAAGAACCAGCTCAAAAGAATCATTCATTGCAAATCGGACAGCACTTATTGTGCTGCATGCATATGGCTTGTAACTATAGCATTTCTTTTATAATGCTTATGTATTATCTATGTATTATCATGCTCATTCTTTTTATGTGAATAAGAACTGATTGTTGATTTCCAACACAAGTCTTCATGAAACCTTTACAAAGCAGGTGTCTGAGGTCTTGTGTTGTCTTTTATCTGTTTATAGAGCTGACAAAAAGCGTAACTAGCAGCCGAAGTGGAAGCCTGAGAGGAGCGGCTGGAGGGCGTGTAGGTCAGAAAATCAAATGGGTCAGTTTACGGCATAGATCATCACAGCTAGCTCATCAAGCCAGCCTGTGGAGCGTGCATAAGATTAATCAGCTCTGGAGCTGCTGTTTAGCCATGCTCATTCCACCCAATAACGAGAAGCAGAGGGCAAGACAAGAGAGCAGAAAAGTGGAGGACATCAGGAGATGACAAGTCAACAGACAGCTAATGCAATAGTACTTCACTCAGAAACCAACCAATAGTATAGACGAGACAGATCAATTTGCAATATTCTGTTCACCGTCCATGCAACAAAGCTCAGACATGAAAGTAAAACATTAAGGGACGCCGTCTGTGAAGTCTCCAATCAATAAACAACAGAGGCAGAAAAAGGGGCCCAAATTTCTCATTCTGTTGAGCACCCGCAGGCCTTTGTACAGCGACCGCTGGCTGATGACCGAGGACTGGCCCTGTCATATTTCACTTTCACCTGTTTGGTGTCATTTTTCAAGGCAGGCTGATCAAGGTGGAGCTCAGCCTGTTTGCTGCACATGAGAATGGAAGAAGATAAAGAAGAGAGGGGAATAAAATAGCTTGTTTTGCACCCTTAGGCGTGATATGTCTGGCAAGAAACCTGACTTTGAGACTTGGAGTTGAAATTGTATTCTCAGTGTTTTGAATTGACATGAGCATGAACTGTTGGTACCACATTAAACTAGGTTATATGTCTAAAAAACATATATATATTTATATATATATTTGCAGCCTTTTAATGATAATCTATATGCATCAAACATTATTTATGCTTTTATTTATTTACTTATGTACTAACCTACTTGCGTATTTACTTACTGATTTACTTATTTAATTACTTGTTTACTCACTGGATAACAGTTTCAGCCAAACAGCAATTGTTGCAAAATGTTTGAAGTACAATGAAAGTACAATTTAAGTGACAATACATTTGACTTTACCAACTTATTTACTTATTTATTTATTTACTTCTTTACATATTTATTTACTTGTTTACTTACTAAATAACAGTTTCAACCAAACAGCATTTGTCACAAAATATTAAACACAAGAAATAAAATTGACATGAAAATACATTTTATTTATTTACTTGCTTATGTATACTCACTGATTTACTTATGTATTTACTCATTTATTTGTTTACATATTTACTTGCTAAACAGTGTCAACCAAACAGACTGTTAAAACAAGTAAATGTGAGAAGTAAAACTAGAGTGAAAATGTAGTTAAAACAAATCAAAACATTGTTTTCTGTATTGTTTTCTAAATTATGGTAAAATATTTTTATAAATGCACCAATATAAAATTAGGGTGACCATACATGCCATCTTTCCAGGACGTTTCCTTGCCAGGATTTGTTTTGGCTTTGTTTTCCTGTTTCCTGAAGGTAATGATAAAAAATTAGTTTGACCAATAACATGCAGGCATTGTACATAATGGGCATGGTACATGTGTGTAAGAAGGTGGGATCTACAGTCAAAGCGATGCAATTACACGTACATATTAGGTGTGTTCAACTTAAAAGTGGTGCGGCTCAGACCGATCAGTGTTTGACATGAAAGTATCTCGAGAGCGTTTTGAAAGCACAAGGAACCATCTGTATGGTAACTTACTTTGATGTCATACACCGATTGGTCTGCATACGCAAGCAATCCAGAACCTAGATATTTTAGGCAATATAGAAATCCTGGCAAGGAAAAGTCTGGGAAAAATGGCACGGATGTATAAATAGTTGATTTTCAATTCATGGCAACGGATAGGATCACAGAAATGAACTTATTTTTATTGAACAAATTGTTTTAAATTTTTTTTTTTTTTTTAATCTGACTCAAATAAATAAATCTAACTGCAATTTTACTGCTTTAGAATGACTTTAAATGTTATTCATCCATTCCGATTTCGGAGCTTGAAAAATCTGCTATCATAAAAGATCACTTTATTCATCAGCCGTGTTATTCTGCACTGTCATTATCGCTGCTTAATATTTCATAAGGGTTCCCGTGAACTCTTTTCCCCGATTGTTTTTGGACTGCAGGCCGAGGCAGTCAGTCAGTCAGTCGGTGTAAATCTGTATGAATTCAAGTGGCACGGCGGAGTTGAAAGTGCTCCGATATGGCGGAGTCAAGCAGAGAGCCAACCGAGCAGAGCAGCCTTGCTCAGCACCAGTGTTTAACTCTCCTTCTTATTATGGGAATTCAAGGCCTCTCGCTTACAGAGAAATGTAGCGCTGTCTTCCCCCAGCCACCTCTTTCATGCTGGGTGCTATGAAATCCTATAGAAGTGCTTTTATCCCCTGAAGATACAGTACAAATCATCATTGGTTTTATCTCAGCTGGGGATGTCGATTTTCTAAATGAGCTTACTCTTTCCAGCTGCCCGTCAAGCCCATTTTCCCTAATGCTTACCCATCACCCCCTGCTTCTGCTCTGCCGAGCGCCTCCCCTCTCTCCCCACCTTTTTTTAACGGTGGGGTTCGGCCCTTTCTTTGCAGTCTTTGTTCGCTCTGGGGAGAAGGAGCAAACAGCAGGATTGATCCTACATTGCGTCTTGGTATTGTTCCAGAGGCTCGCTGTCAATAGGCTGCGGCTGGGGAATGCATTGACTGGGGAAGCTGAAGGGGCGAGAGTGAAATCGGGTGAGATTTTGTGCTTCAGTGTGTGTCGCTGTGGCTGGCTTTTTGTGTGCAGCGGAATGTCGCTAATCTGCCCGCCATCGACATGCAAATGAGTGGAGTGGCCCTGCGTCAGAGGATTCAGAGCCTGGGAAACGGCTCCACCAATCCCCGAGTCAGCCTGGCCACAAGCGCACAACTTCAACACCTCAAAACCACCGAAACACATACGCACAAAACTAGATTTTTACATGTTCTGAAGACGTGTGAGTGGAGGCGTCATGATAGCATGTGGTTGTCCTGAGGGGTTCTAGGGTGTTCTTTTTTTCTGCAGGACAAAAATTGTAAGTGTGATCATTTAAAAAAAGTACTTGCACATCTCTCCTCAAAAAGATGCATAAATCAATTTGGTGTGTGACAAGTTATGGCCCAAAAATGTATTACTTAGGATTGGGGATTTGTTTCAAGAATTCACAGTGAATTCAGGGATTCATTATACACAACACACAAATATTGGGTAGCGACCAATTTTAATATTTAACTGTTTTACTGTTTTTCTCAATACCTTTCTGTATTGAATTATTATTATTATTATTTTTTTTTAATGCTGGCCAGATCAATTTGTCCAAAATTTAGTTTATATGTATATCGCTGTATAATAATAATAATAATAATATACTTATTATTATTATTATTATTATTAAATACAAATTATTACATATAAACAAAAAATCTTACTATTGTAATATTCCACTTTAATTGAGTATTTAAGAAAAGTAATATAATAATTTTATTTTTCATTGCAACTATAAAAATGTATATTTATTTACTTATTTTTTATTTTTTTATTTTAGTTTGTATCAATAATGCAATTAACATCTATTAAAAATTCTAAATGTTGTAGTATAATACTACTACTACTACTACTAATAATAATAATAATAAAGTTTCAAACATATGCCAAAAGGCTGTTTCAAGATTCATTTTTTTTTGTTTTCGCAGCAATATCACATACCACCAGAGATTGATTGATTTTTAGTTAGTATTAATATTATAATAAAGTAAACTACTACTACTACTAATCATGTTTGTTTCAAGAAGATTCACACTTTTAAATGGCAGCAATATGATGAAAAACCAAATAATGAATCAAAGAATAACATTTATTTATTATACAACAATGATTATAATAAATTAAATATACTATTAATCACAATAAAACATTGTTCCACTTTGCAGCATAGTTCTTTAGCATATGCAAAATAATTTAATGCATTTTATAGATTTTAAATACTTAAGGAATGCAACAAAAGCACTTTTTTGTTTTTGTTTGTTTGTTTTAATGAAGAGATAAAAGCTGAGACAATCGGCAGCCATATCACTGACTAGTTTGACACTCCATATTTTGTTTGTGTTGTGATGACGGGTCTTTGCACTGGAGGAATGAGCCAGTCTTGAGCCGATACTGGCAGAAAGCACTGATGCCACTGGCCCTGAAAATAGTGTACTGATTGATGTAAGTGGGCAAAGGAACAAAAGCTTTGGCCTGGCGCCTGAGACACAGTATGGTGTACTCATTGTTAAATGAATGTCCTTTCACTTTTGTTTCAGAGTGGATTTTGTGTGTGTGTGTCTTTGAACTGATGCAGTGTGAGTGAATCCTTTCACGCTGTCATGGGAGGTTCCTGTATCCGTAAATAACAGCTACAGAACACTCTTATTTATGTAGTGGAGCAGCATTTGCATTGAAATGGCTGCACATATTTTTTATGTCTTCATAATTCTGTCGTCTCACTTGTCCAGTTGAGGCACATTCACTGGAGCACCTTTGATGAATTGCAGCTCTTTGTTGATAGATCTCAGCACTGAGAATAACTACTGTGGGGTTTTTGTTGCCACTCCTTAAGACTAAAACTAGCATTATTTTTAGCATTACATTACAGAGCAATACATTGAGGCTCTGTTCCAAATCCTACTAAGCGGCCATGCTGTGCCTACTACTGGCTAGGCATCCTACTCAAATGAACTGAAAAGTGACCTATTTGGAGTGCTTTACATAGGTGTAAAAACACAGAACACGCACACAAATATTGGGTAAGAATACATTTTTATATTTATTGTACTGTTTTTATCAATACCTTTCTATGTTTAATGAATTATGTTTATAATAAACAAGTTTTTTTTCTTCCTCCCATTATGTGTATATATGTAAGCAATAAAGTATGAGAGGCTGTGCTGTATAGTGAAGTATATATATATATATATATATATATATATATATATATATACACTGTATATATATAACATAATGTATATATATAACACACACATATAAATATATATATATATACACACAACCCCAATTCCAGAGAAGTTGGGACATTTTGTAAAATGCAATAATCTGTGATTTGTTCATTCTCTTTAACTTTTATTTAATTGACAAAAGTACAAAGAAAAGATTTCCAAAGTTTTCCCTGACCAACATAAATGTATTTTGTAAATATGAACAAATATTTATTTTTAATGGCTGCAACACACTCCAAAGAAGTTGGGACAGATACATATTTAACACCGTGTCACATCAACGGTCCTTTTAATTGCAATGTTTAATTGTTTAGGCATTGAGGATACTCATTGTTAAAGTTCTGCAAGCAAACTCTTTGTCCAATCTTGCTTCATGCAAGACTTCAGTAGCTCAGCAGTATGTGATTGTTGTTGTCTGATTCTCCTTTTCATGATGAGCCGTACATTTTCAATAGGAGACAGATCTGCTGGCCAATCTAGCACATTCACTCTGTCTCTACGAAACCATGCTGTTGCAGCACATGCAGAATGAGACCTGGCATTGTCTTGATATAATAACCATGGACTTCCCATGAAAGACATCATCTTGATGGCAGTATATATCTCTGTACAATCCCACTATATGCTTCCATGTCAATAGTAGCTTCACACATATGCCAGTCACTCATGCTGTTTGCTCTGCTGCACCACCATACCATGACAGACATTTGCTTTTGCTTCTGTCGCTAATGAAAGTCTGGATGGTCCCTATGGTCTTTGGGACTGAGAACTTGAAATCCATTTTTTCCGGAAACAAGATGAAATGTGCACTCATCTGAGCACAGCACACATTTTCACTGTCTGAGATGAGCTCTGGCCCAGAGAACCCAGCAGCATCGCTGCATAGAATTGATATATAGCTTTCTCCAAGAGTAACAGATATTCAAGTTGCATTTCTTGATGCAGCAGCAGACTGTGGTAAGTGACAATGGTTTTCTGAAGTACTCCTGAGCCCACGTGCCTATATTTAACACTGCAGCTTGACAGTTTCTTATGCAATGCCATCTGAGGGCTCAAAGGTCAAGCACATTCAACTGAGGTTTCCTGCCTTGCCCTACATGTACTGGTATTTCTCTGGATTTCCTGAATCTTTTCATAATATAATGTATGGTACTTGGTGAAAGACCTCAATTCTGTGGAATTTTGCATTGCGAAATGTGATTTTTGATTTGTTTGACACTTCTCTTATGAAATTTGGCACAAAGTGAAATTTGAGATGCTCCTTTTATATCCAAACATGATATCTTGACCTATTACCAATTCACCTGCTTACTGTGAACTGTTTCAAAACAGTTTAACATGGATATTCTATAACCTTTTCACTTTTATTTTGCCTCTGTCCCAACTTTTTTTGGAATGTGTTGCAGCCGTCAAAAAAACAAAAAAAAAAACAAATTGTTCATATTTACAAAATATATTTACGTAGGTCTGTGAAAACTTTTTTTTCTTTGTACTTTTGTCAATTAAATTAAAGTTAAAGAGAATTAACAAATCACAGATTCTTGATTTTATTGCATTTTACAAAACATCCCAACTTCTCTGGAATTGTGGTTATATATATATATATATATATATATATATATATATATATATATATATATATATATATATATATATATATATATATATATATATTAATATACATACATATATATACATGTGTGTGTGTGTTTGTGTGTGTGTGTGTTTTGTATATAAGAAATTAAATATAAAAAAAACCCTTTTAACCATTCTATTGCTGTTCATTGCAAAACTATCACAAACGATTTCTTTCTCAATCATATTGCCTACTGTACCAACAGCATTAATTTCAAGATTGTGATTCAATCAATCAATCAATCAATCAATCAATCAATCAATCAACCAACCAACCAACCAACCATAATAAAAATAATAATATTTCTACTACTATAACTAATTATAATAATATAAAAATATAATATAACATATAATATTTAACTGTAACAAAGAAATTGAGTATTTCGGAAAAAATTATAGTAATTAATAATAATTAATACATTTCTTTTACATTACAATTGAAAATTCTGTATTAATATTTGTCTTAATTTTCAAACTTTTAATCATGAAACTTTATTTATTTATTTGCTTTGTTTGTTTGCATGTTAAAGTAACCCAAACTGCAGATGCAGTTTTTCCAGAGAGTACAGTTTTTGTGGAGCAGCATTTACTTTGAACAGAGCTGCTCTGAAATGCTGAAAAAAAAAAAAAAAAAAACCTGAGCTGCTCACATGTAAATGAAAACAATGATGCATTTCATTCTGAAACACACAGTGCATATATTTGTTTAATTAAATCACAGCCTTTGCGATCTGATAATTGCATTAATCCATATTGTGATTTCAGTAGTTATTTCAGTGCCTAACTTAATTGTGCAGCCCTACAGCTGGGCCAAAAGTGAGAGTCTAACTATTTACAGCGTATGCAGGTACTGTACTGTGTTTTCAGAGTATGTTACTTTGATTTCCTGACTTAGTACTACTGGTTTATATAAAATGGTAAGTTACATGATGTACAGTGACAGAGAGCTTGCTCTGTCTCTTATTTCAGAATCATAAATTACTTCCCACTTTATTTCCCAAAAACAGCTTTAGTTGTGAATGTACACGCATACTGCAAAACCCTCAGTTCAGGAAAAGAGCCTACCTTTAAAAATGTATGAGTTTTAGAAGCTTCTCCACAAATTAAAAAATATTTAATGTCTACCTTTAATGTACAGGTCTGGCCGGGACAGGGCCATTTCAGCTAATGTGCAGCCCAGGTGACTTAAAAGTGGCTCTCTACTTGGCGCGTGTTGGGCTCAGAGCAGTGGAAACTTCAGATCAACTCTCGTATTACATTAACGCAATTAGTCCCCGCTGGCCTAAATAATAAACCCAGAATTTTACCTCCATCTTGTTCAATATTTCATATTTAATTCAGGTGCTCAGAGTGCCGCTACAGAGCTCTGCTCGCAAATGCAGGTATTTTTTTTCTTCACAGGAGCCTTTTAGAAGTCATTAAGTAAAAGCCACCCCGATCTCACGTCCCATTTGTGTGATTAAATAATGAGCTATACCTGCCTACTTGCAAATGTTTCTTTTGCATATCAAAGTGCAGTTCGTTCTGTTGAGGTTCACTCAGCAATGCTTCAGACTGTTTTTCTCATGTGTTTTCCATAATGAAATTGAAATATTATGTGAAAATATTATATAAAAGTGAAATATTATGTGATGTAATTAGCAGAAGAAGATGCCCCGTAAAATTGGATGCAGTGAGAGCGCAGCAAACTTGCTCAGTAAGAACTAATCTTTAGCTCACAGTTAATGGTCCATAAAGAAAAAGATGGCCTTTCAATTAACATAGTCTAGAAATGACTAGTGGTTGCTTTTCACTTTCAGTAAAAAGTGTCTATCATATATATCTATCTATAGACACGCAGGTTTTTGTGTGTCATTTTATATTTATTTAAGTTTTGGTAATCCTGAACAATGGTTTAATATTTTTCCCATGCTTTCATAGTTATCTTACTGTTTATATTATTGGTAAAAATCGTTAAATTGACTATAATACATACATTATTGTATTGACTATATATATTGACTTTAACATTAACATAATCTTTCATTCAATAAAGTTACATTAAATTGAACAAAACTGACAGTAAAGACATTTTTAAAAGTAAAACATATTTGCATTTAAAATAAATGCTGTTCCTGACAATCCTGACAAATGGTTTCCACAAAAATATATATTATAATATTAATATTAATATAATATTAAGCAGAACAACTGTTTTCAACTGGAAAAAAAGCTTTGAAAATTCAGCTTGTCAATAAATAAATTACATGTTAAAATATTTAGTAATAAAACATCTAAAAAGGTATTACAATATTATTTTAAACTGTAACAATATTTCACTATATAACTTTTTTACAGTATTTTTGATCAAATAAATTCAGCCCTGGGGAGCATAAGAGACTTCTTTTCAAAACAATAAAAAATATTATATATTATCTTATATTTTATAGGAAATCAAAAAAATAAAATCAGTATACCTGAAGTCTATATATATATATATATATATATATATATATAATAATTATTGTTGTTATTATTAGTTACTTTTTGATTAGTTACTTTTGGTTCCTAACTGATGACGAAGAATTTTCAGAGCAGCCATCAAGTATTAGACAGTGATCTAGGTTATTACATGCAAACGTTTTTTGGTCCAATAATTAACACCTCTGTTTTTTCTGAATTTAGCAGTAGGAAATTGCTAGTTTTTGATATCAACTATACATTCTGTTAGTTTTGCAAATTGGTAAGTTTCATCAGGTCGCAAAGAAATATAGAGCTGGGTATCATCAGCATAACAGTGAAAGCTGATACCATGTTTCCTAATGATATCTCCCAAGGGTAACATGTAAAGCATGAAAAGTAAGGGGCGAAGTACTGAGCCTTGAGGTACTCCATGCTGCACTTAAATCACTGTATTAGAAACACCCTCAAAATAACGTTAACTAGTTTGTAATTTGACGCAAAGGTAAGTAAAGTGTTATAAATGTACATTTTCACATCTGAGAAACACACATCAGTAATCGCAAATTTGTTTATTCTTTTGCTTTTTGGCACCAGTAAACCTGAACTTTGCTTGAAAATGCGTCACAAAATACACATCTACACATCGCCACAATATACACATCTATACCTCAGTCTATATATCACCTCAGTCTATATATCACATTTCACCCATTTATCGGTAATATATACCAACCCACTACCCAGCCCTAGTGCCACATTCTCTATAGTCTGTGTGGATTGCATTCGTTGTTGAGATGTACGAGTGGTCATTTACTGAGTACGTATGGCTTCTGTACACCACTTGCAGTTTGTGCTGGGGTCACATTAAAAGGGAAGGTGATAGCAGAGCAGCGGGTGGCCATATATCATAGTAATTAAAGGCTGGCCTAATGATGCAGGCTTCCTCCAGCATGATTCCTGTCTGATCACAGGGCTGCTTCATTAGGAGCACTCAGCCTAACGAGGTGTAGCTGTAATAAAGTAATTCTCTGCCTGCCGAGGTGATAAAGAGCTCCTCTGGCTGAGGGAGGGATGAAAATATAATTATAATTGGAAATGCTTGACTAAAGTTATTGCAGGGCTGCTGAAGGGTGCAATGTTTTTGTGTTTGGATCCATTCCTCTCTTCCCATATTCTCCTCTCTCTCTCTCTCTCTCTCTCTTCATTGCATTGCCAAAATCTCTCAAATGAATATGTCAGGGGGGATGAGAGGGGTGGGGGGTAATTAAGCTGATTGTAAATGTAGTATTGCAACTGAAGAAGCGGCTACAGAACAGATTGCTTTTTATGAGCCGCTTATCTCATTCCACATGTTAGCGCTTTTGTCTGCTGTTTGAAATAGATTTGATAGTGAAATCACACGGCCCCACTATTTTAAACCCATTTTGATTATTTATTTATTTTTTTATTAGGGCTTGCAAATGTGAGCATCTCTATTGCCATTTTTCAAGTGTTCACACTGGCAGCAATTTGCAGCAACAAAATGACATGAAACCTTTCATTTTCAACGAGAATGAGCAATTTCCAGCAACTTGAACAGCAGAGACTGTAATGCTGAAGCTGAAAACAATCAAACTTTAAAATGTGGGCAGAGAGGTTTTATGGCAAAGATAAGGGAAAATTATAATTTTTTATAACAATTATAATTTTTATAATTATTATAATTTAGTTTTTTTAAAACTCTAAACCGATATTTCTTTCAAACAAACAAACACACACACACACACACACACACACACACACACACACACACACACACGTGTGTTTTACTATCCTTGTGGGGATTCTCCATAGGCGTAATGGTTTTTCTACTGTACAGACCGTATATTCTATTGCCCTACACCTAAACTTAGCCCTCACAGGAGACTTTGTGCATTTTTAGATTATCAAAAAACCTAATTCTGTGTGATTTATAAGCTTTTGTACCCGTGGGGACCTCAATTTAGGTCCCCACCAAGACAGAAGTATATATATATATACTGTACCTGTACATACTAAATTGTCTATTTTGTACATTGTGTTTGTGCTATTTTGCACATTGTCCATTTTGTATATTTATACATTATTTTTTATTATTATCTGTGCTGTCGCTGTCATTCTGTTGCACTGTGGAGCTTCTGTCACCAAAGCAAATTCCTTGTGTGTGCAAACATACCTGGCAATAAAGCTAATTCTGATTCTGATTCTGATGATTTAAGTTAACTTCGCCCACATATATATATATAGAATATGTGTGTGTGTGTGTGTATGTGACCATAAAACAGTCATAAGGGTAAATGTTTTTGAAATTGAGATTCATTAATCATTTGAAAGCCGAAGCTTGTTAGGATAGGGTAATATTTGGCTGAGATACAACTATTTGAAAATCTGGAATCTGAGGGTGCAAAAAAATCTAAATATTGAGAAAATCGCCTTTAAAGTTGTCCAACTGAAGTTCTTAGCAATGCATTTTACTAATTAAAAATTAAGTTTTGATATAATTATGGAAGGAAATTTACAAAATATCTTCATGGAACCCGATCTTTACTTAATATCCTCATGATGTTTGGCATGAAAGAAAAATAGATAATTTTGACCCATACAATGTATTGTTGGCTATTGCTACAAATATACCCATGCTACTTATGACTGGTGTTGTAGAGATAGAGACACAGAGAGATAATTTTTTTATTTATAAATCAATCATTTATAATTTTGTGTTTTATGGAGGTTTTTTTTTTTTTTTTTTTTACATAATTCTGCATATTGGTTGCACCACATTACTTGTGCAAAAGTTTTTCAAATCTTAATAAGCAGTGAAGTAGTTTGGTTAAAATATTATTATTATTATTAAGAATAATAATGAATAACAACAACAACAACAATAAACATTATGCCAAATCACTTCAGGCTTCCTTTAAATAATTTATTATTATTATTTATTATTATTATTATTATTTTTTTTTTTATATATATTTTTTTTTTATTTCTTTCTAGCTCTGTATGGTATCGGGAGTTGTATTACCTTGACAGTTTTTTACTATATTACCCGCCAAAAAATGGCAAAACAAATTGTAATTCATAAATTACAAACATACCCATCATACATGTAAGAATTGCGTTTTTATTTTTTATTTTTTTATGAATAGAACATCCTATCATTGACACTTTGACTATTAAGTAACCACATATACTACCCAGAACCGAATAGCAGCGTCCTTGCAAGCATTCACAGTGACTTAACAGTTTTTGAGTTAATTTCTGTTCTTTCTACATAGTTGCATTATTTAGAGGTACTTCAAAATGGCTTGACTCCAGTAAGCATATTTTTTAGCAGGAAATGATTTTTCATTGCATGACCACTGAAGCACCAGCAAACATGAGGTGGACAGTTGATGGACAGTTGATGGGTCTCTGAATGGCCGACCTGCAGAATGAGAGCTTTCCCTAATTACAATGTGCACTTCTGTAGTGGAATCTAGTAAAATGCCTACATTTATATATATTTTTTTCATTGGTTCACTGAAAATGTTAGCTGTGATTAGTTACACAATTCAACATTAACCTGTAAATTAAAATTCCTTGGTGCAATTTGATGGGTGATTTAATTTGGTCCACTCTCTCTCTCTCTCCCTCCCTCGTTCTCGCACTCCGCTCGCCGCAGGCTAATCCCATTATGAATTCTTTATATAGCTTTTTCCCTTAATGATCAGCGGCCTGTGCTCCACTACTGATTACTATTGTACACTTAGCACTACATAAAGCAGGGGATTAATATGCCCCAGAAGGATTGTTGCTATGGATCCCCCGGTCGCCTTCCAAGAGATGTTTCTGCTGCTTCAATTGTCCATAAATTACGATCCCCAGTGAATTAGCCTCCAGACTGTGTGGAGAGGTACAAGCCAAGGAGAGCACTCTCACTCCGCTCTCAGACGAAAGTGATCTCCTCAATTATTCATGACCTGGCTCTTTTTTTTTTTTTTTTTTGATAATGTAAGATGCTGTATTATATTTTCCCTTCTCTCTCCATCTCAGCCTGGCGGGAGGTAAGAATGAGCAGGCCGGACGAAGCGAAGAAAGGTGTTAGAGAGAGAGGAGAGAGGTTTGGCCTTCAGTAAGTGTGTCATTTTGCTCTTGTGAATGGGACTGTCAGGCTGCAAATGTCTTTCCTCTCGGCTTTGTGGGGTTAGTTTTAACGTTATGTGGGAGATGGGAGAAATGCATTGAACTCAGATAATTTCTTAGCAAATTCCATCATATCTTGATCATTGGTTGTCTTCTTGTATTGAATTAATTTCATGATCGTTTAAGAAAGAAAAAATCATCATCAAATCAGAAATTGATGATGATATTTAATGAATGATTTTTATTTATTAATTTTGTATTTGGCAAGTAGGTTTCATTATATTAATAATATAAATGAATAAATTAAAAAGAATAATAAAATAAAATTAAATATTAAATAAATAAAGCAAATTGCCAATACTGCGTTGGAATTTTTAATTTTATATATTAGAAAAAGGCTTAAAAATAACTTAAGCCTTAATAACTTAAAGAGCAATATTTACAGCAACACTGAACTGTATTGAATTAATCATGATCAATATAATAATAATATACAATGTTTTTGTTATGATAAATGTATCTTATCATAACCCCCGGTCTACTTCTTGTATATTGAATTAATAATTAATTAATGATCCACCACACCATTTAATAATGAAAGAATCATCATCAAATTGAATATTATGGCAATTAATATTATGACAATGATACATTTTTTTTATTTTTTTTATTTATTTACTATTTAGTAGCTGTTTTAATACATTAGACTAGTTTTTACAATTATTATATATATATAATAAGATAATAATAATATATATATATATATATATATATATATATATATATATATCAGGGGTGGCACAGTACATGTATTCGTATTGAACCGTCTCGGTACGGACATCTCGGTTCGGTGCATGAGGCCTTACGACAAACACAGGCAATTCACCCCCAATCCAGAAGGAGGCGCCCGCAGTAATGCAACACAGTTTGATAACCGCCAGCAGAAGAACAGCGAATGCCATGTAGTGCCATATGTATCCCTTCTAGCCTTAGAGTTGCGCACTTGAAAACAAAGACAGTGACCATGTGCTGATTCTGAACGCGTCTCTCACATAGACTGACAAAGGAGTACAGGTGCATCTCAGAAAATTTGAATATGGTGAAAAAGTTCATTTTTTTCTTGTAACTTATTTTAAAAAGTGAAACTTTCATATATTTTAGATTCATTACATGTAAAGTAAAACACTTCAAAAGTTTTTTTGTTTTAATTTTGATGATTAGAGCTTACAGCTCATTACAGTCAAAAATCAGTATCTCAAAATATTAGTATATTTACATTTGAGTTTCAATAAATGACCATCTCTACAGTATAAATTCTGGGTATCTCTTGTTCTTTGAAACCACAATAATGGGGAACACTGCTGACTTGGCAATGATCCAGAAGACGAACATTGACGCCCTCCACAAAGAGGGTAAGTCACAGAGGGTCATTACTGAAAGGAGTGGCTGTTCACAGAGTGCTGTATCAAAGCATATTAAATGTAAAGTTGACTGGAAGGAAGAAATTGGGTAGAAAAAGGTGCACAATCAACAGGGATGACCGCAAGCTTGAGAATACTGTCAAGCAAAGCTGATTCAGACACTTGGGAGAGCTTTACAAGGAGTGAACTGAAGCTGGGGTCAGTGCATCAAGAGTCACCACGCTCAGACGTCTTCATGAAAAGGGCTACCAAGCCACTTCTGAACCAGAAACATCGTCAGAAGCATCTTACCTGGGCTGTGGAGAAAAATAACTGGACTGCTGCTCAGTAGTCCAAAGTCCTCTTTTCAGATAAAAGTAAATTTTGCTTTTCATTTGGAAATCAATGTCTGGAGTCTGGAGGAAGAGTGGAGAGGCACAGAATCCAAGCTGCTTGAAGTCGAGTGTGAAGTCAGTGATGATTTGGGGTGCCGTGATGTCTTCTGGTGTTGATCCATTGTGTTTTATCAAGTCCAAAGTTAACCAGTCTACCAGGAGATTTTAGAGGACTTTATGCTTCAATTACTTGATATTATTGTCTCTTGCTCTATAAAGTATTTTGTGTTTCGAAACAGTTTGGTGTACTATCATTCTCTTCTTACCCAGCACTGTCTTTCTGCTATACGGCTGGTTCTCTCCAAGTGGAAGAATCGGGCAAGCTACATTAAGTCTTGAGTCCAGGCCAAAGGAACAGCTGTGGGCTTAGCGTCTGGCTGCTCCCTCTGTCACAGATCCATCCTGCACGTCACGTGACCCAACAAGACTCGGTGTTCACCCTCAGGGGCTGCGCTATATGATCACTTATTCATTCCAGCCTCACATCCAGTCATATCAACTGCATCAGACACGTATGTTATGAACTTAGGACTTTGAAAGTGTTTGGGATTGAAACCATGTCAGGATGATTAATATGTGGTGGTCTTGACACTGAATTGTCCTAAAAACAAAGTTGTCTTAGCATAGATGGTGTTACATGGGTAAACGTCTGTGAAAACATGTCTAGGTCACATTATCCCACAATCAAAAGAAAGTAATAAGAAATACTGGGAATTTAATATTTTGCTAAAAAAAAGCAAAAAGGAAGTCTAATTTTAGGGTCATATATTTTACACATTTTTCGGTAGCACTTTATTTTACAGTCCCGTTCCTTGTGTACATACTATGTACTTATTGTAGTAATTACAATAACTGGGTCAGAACTAGGTACTAATCCTGAACCTACCCCTATATCTAACTTTAATCCACGCAGTTACTATCCAGTACTTTCTTATAAGTACAGTGTGAGTAGGTTACAGGTGAGCACGTGCTATTAAATAAAGTGCAACCCATTTTTCTCCTAAATTCTCATTACCTTAATGCAAACAAACAGACAAACAAATAATAAAAAAAAACTGGCTCATTATAGTAATGGATGTTTAGACAAAATTTAAATAGTTTTTTTTTTATTGTTAAATGTTAGTATTATTATCTAAGTATTATATAACTATGTATTATATAATTAGGTCTATTATTATAAATATATACAAATATAAAGTATTATATAAATGTTAGATTAAAAAAAGATATATTGCAAATAAAACAATTGCATAAAAATATGTTTTGAATATTTTTATTTTATTCAACAAAAGGAACTTCTGCTATCATATTTACAACAACAAAATACATATGAATTTAAATACATACATAAAAAAATATTAAATTTTTCTTGAAGTTTTTTTTATTTTTATTTTATCGTAAGTATATCATACATTTTTTACATTTTACTTTGATGTTTGCTTTACTGTAATGCAGTAAAAAAAGACTGTTTTTCTGTAATGATAATCCTCAATAATGATATTTAAAATATATGGTAATGATATATATTGTAATTTAAAAAAGTGATTGCTTTTTTATTTAGATAACAAAGGGAACTTATGTTAACATAAACTTAGAACCTAACAACAGTCATATGCATTCAAATAAATACATAGACAAAAAAGGGCTTCTTAGATCAAGGCATTTCCATTTTCTTTTCTTAGGTATTGTCAATTATCCCATTACACATATCCCCAATGTTTACATTTTCAAGAACAAAAAATATTATTTTGATTACTTACATTACTGTACAGTACAGTAAAAAAAAAAAAATTATGTATTGCAGTAATGAGCATTGAGAATACTGGCAATTACAAAAATACTGTATATCCATATGCTTTCTGCTTTGAAACATGACTTAGACAAGTTCTTGACAGTTCTGTTGAGATTCACCCGCTCGATCTAAAGTTGATTCGGTCCCAGCATTAGCCCTCGGATCCCCCGCACATGTGGCGGAGGCTTCCGTGCCTCATTGCCTCCCCAGCATGGGTGACACAGTCTGCTGGCTCCAACTGACACCCTGATGTGTGGCTTCTGCTGCCTGAGCCAAGCTATGGCTGCCAGGCCTGGAAGGAGACCAGGGCCAACCAACAGCTGGAGCTGAGCTGCAGGCCTGTCCAGGCTTCAGGCGATGAATCCCTCACAATTAATATTTAACTCCTGCCTGCTCCACCGGAGGCCTCCAGGTAAGGCATCTCCGTCCACCTCAGTAAATATATGATGCACTGCTCTTAAAGGATTCTGATTGCGCTGCAGGAAGTTGGCCGGGAAATACGAGAGCGCTCACCTTTTTTGGATCTGTGGACTGTGGAAGTGCACCGCACGCCTCCTGCTTCTCCTTTGATTTCACAGATCTCTGTGGTGCACCTGCAGGCATGCGCTCAGATCTCAGACTAGCTGCTGGATCAAAGCCGTAATGCTGGACTTTTGAAATAGACGCCTGGATCACAGAAGCATTTTTGAGCCACCCAGCTCTACATTTATATTCAATGCTAAAACAACATCTACTCCCTACAGGCTCCGGGTGGAGCAGCGAGCCAGCTGGGTAATGGAGTTTTCAGATGGGTCATTCCTGACGACTCTCGGGCTGTTAACTATATGCGTTCCAGTGATTAGTACTCCATCTCTCCTGTGACGCACACACACACACACTCACACGATGGTTGTGATCTACGTTCCCTGCTGGTTCTCTCTCATTTGCATTCGTGTATGTTGATCTGGAGCTGTTGGAAAGTACATAAAATCATACTTTATGGCTGGTTGTAAAAGTCTGGGAAAAAGCATTGGATTTGACTGGATTTTAAAGGTTGCATGTGTACTTTTTTGACATTAAAATACTTTATTGTGTCTCTGTTCAATGTGTACTGACAATTATACCATTCATATGTTGACTTCCCTGCATAATGTAAGCCAGTAGCTGACGCACAACATGTCGGGGACTCTCTCTTTGTTTTTAATTATCAAGGGTTTAGGTTCATTTATATGCATTTATAAGTGCAAGCATGTTGTGTATATCTTAAGGCCGGGACACTCCAAGTCAACAGTAGGAAAGAATCTGTCAGGCTAGTTTTTTTGGTCTGTTCCACATGTCATCGGCAGTTTGCACAATTCAGCATGTTGAATCTGCGTTGGGGCCGTCGGTGAGAGTGAGAACTCTGATAGGATGTTCAGTTTAGGGAATGATTCAGTGCACGTGAATTAAAGCAAAAGTGATTAAATGAGCATCAAAACAGCACAGACAGGAGGCTGTTCTAATGTTAAATGATCTTACCCAAGCATTCCAATGCACTGATATTTTCATAACAACATGAGTCGCTTAATATGAAGAAAGCATAACTGATAGTCAAAATGGTAAGCAGGCACCGCTTTTTGGTCCAGACGCAGCTATTGCAGGGCGACAATACCATCAAATTTCTAGATCTTGTGACTGGTTACCATTACTGACTTTTTCACTATTTTTAAAGATCTCATTTTTAAAGGGTCCTTTAAGGCCTTGACACACCAAGCCAATGGTCAACCAATGTTTGGCCATCCCTGATCGTTGGTCTACTTATTACAGTGTGTTTTCCTTATTGTTGGCACTAGTCAAACCCTCTTTGATGACTTCTTGGCCGATTTAACATGCTAAATGGGCAGCAGAGCTTGCCAGTGAGAGAAATCACTTTGATTTGGCTGTTTAACTTAGCAAACCAGTGCACAGTAAGAAATGGAAGTGACGAAAAAGGAAAATGACCAATTTAATACAGCATGCACACTTGCAAAGTATCAGATTTATTCATAAAAACTGTATTATGATGAGCGATATAAAAATGGTAAGCAAGTTTTGTTTTGCTTATGATTTATATATCTACAGTCCTATTTGGGTTTCCTTTTTTGATTGATGAATATATACTACTACCACCAGCTGGCTTGGAGAGTTATTTCCTCATACGCAAAGGTAGAAAATATGTGCTAGTTGGCCGTTAATGCAGTTCTTGTGGTGTGTTGAAGTGCAACTTTATGATCCAGATGCAGGCCACATGAATCAACATTACAGTCGGCTTTCGCCGCAACCAGTTCTTTGATTTCGGTTTGCTGTGTTTGGTCCTTTTGTTTTATACACAATTAAAAAAAAAAAATCAGTGCATACAATTTGTATACTAATTATGAAAGAATGAACAAAATGTTGTTTACAATACAATAGTACAGTGGCCGAGAGAGCTCAACACGCTGCAACTTCAGAAAACACATTCAAATAGAAAAATGTACCAGCAAATCAAGAAAACATCTTCATTAGTTTGTCAGCACATGTGCTGCAAATGCGCACAACACAAACAAATAAAGAAGAGGTAAGTGCAATACTGTACAATCAACAGGTTTATTGAGTAGTAGCAGAGGGGAATGAGATGAGCAGAATGTCCAGGTAAGCAGACGGGGAATGGGAATGTCTCTAGGGGCTTATCTGAGTGTGAATGTCCTTTTTCCTTTTCCAGGGGATCCGGAGGTTACAGTGCAGTGTAGAGACGGTGGAGAACTGGAGCGGAGGAGAACAGGGATAGGAACACTGGAGCAAATGGTAAGTAGACAAAAGGTAAGTGGGCCAGGTTAGTCAACATGGAAAGTTTGAGACCAGACAGTGAGTGAACGGGAGGAGTACAGGGATATAGTGCTGCTGATTAGTGCTTACAGGTGGCGGTGATCAGAAATCAGGGGATTGGGATCTGGTGAGTGTCGTTGGTGGAGACTGCGATGACTGTGGTCAATCTCTGACAGTTTCTTTATTTGGTTCCGTTGTGAGCACTTCCAGCACGTGTTGTCAAATTGATGAAGTTGTTTATTTAATATGCGTGTGTTTTTTTTTCTATTTGCAGCACGTTTCTTTATTTGGTTGCGTTGTGAGCATTTGCAGCGCATGTGCTGTCAAATTGATGCAGTTTTTTTCTTAATTTTCAGGTGTTTTTTTTATTTGAAGCACGTTTGTTTACTTGATTGTATTGTGAGTATTTGCAGCTCATTTTTGTTTTTGCAGCGCATTGATTTATTTGGTTGTGTTGTGAGTATTTGCAGTGCGCGTGTTGTCAAACTGATGAAGTTGTTTTTATGGCCACCGTACAATAGCGTTAGCTGCAGTAAAGGTAGCTGGAGTATAACTCATATTATCTACCCAAACACTAAACGTTCACTGAACATGTTTATTGTACAGTGGCAATCAGGAAGTTATCAGAGAAAATGGCATAAAATGGTCTGATATGTTAGTATATTTAGTTTGATTTGTCACTAGTGGCAGAAATGACTGTAATATGGAGGCTCATATTTATGCTGCAATGAATGGATCTGGTATAAATTTTCTTTGGCAGAGCTTGACCATAGGTCAAGCACCTCTATGTCAACAAGGGTGTCTCACTGTTATGTAGGGCACAGTTTGATTATTATGTGAAATGGTGGTGTCTCCTTGTCTTTTCTTCTCATATTTTGGCCTGACGTGGTTGACTGGGGCTGAATATATAACTGGCCAATAGTCTTCAAGCTTCACGGGAATCGCCATGGGGACATGCTTTTTGCGATGATTTCCTGTCTGAAAGATTGAGGGACGCCTCAGGGAACTTCCCCTGAGCCTCTCTTTCTCCACAAAAGGAGGAGGACGATGTGACTGCCTTTGTCCTTCACATAAATGGGGTGAACCACGGAGGCCAGATTTCCCCTCTGAGTCTTTAGAATACTCATTGTTTTACAAACAAGTCTTTGCGAGTATTAATATTCATATTTTTATGGGCCAAAGAAGTCTCATTGAATCAATTATGCTAGGGGAGCCTTTCTTTCCCATGTACAATGCAAGCGAGCGACATTCTCCTTGTGTAAGGTTGCTGTGTCACACCCCTAAAGAATCTGCAGATGTAGAAAACGATAATTACATCTCTGTCTCGTGTAATTTTGTGATTACGTGGCCTCTATTATCCAGATGTGCAATCGCATTGTGTGTGGTGAATCTCTGAGGATTCTGGGAGAAAAAGCACTTTTCATCGGGTCAATATTATACATTTTAGATGAACCGTATTCTGTATTTAAACCACCCCGTCATAGAAGTGCCTGATGAAATCGTTCCATTTCTCTGCTGCTGGTGTATATTGCCAGAGTGGTCGTTAATGGCCTAATAAAGCCAAGCATCTTCCCCTGCATATGTAATGCATGAGGCTTTAAAAAGCATTATTGCTCCTTCAAATCCGAGCTGCTTCCTTGAATGTGATGGACCGTGGGAGTCCACCTACACTGCTGAAAACCAATTCCACTCCTTCTAATAAGAGCCTGCTTTCTCCACCACGTGCTGAAAAGCATGGAGTGCTTAAGTGGCAAGAAGAGCAGATCAGTTACATGTGAAGACAGCCCACGTTCCACTCATGATATCAAAAACAACCATGGCAGCAAGTTTTCATTTCATTATACGCTAAAATAACATTATATAGATGTTCAAGAGCGTTTGAATGGAGACCTTGGATTTGATCACCACTGAGCCACACTTATTCCCATATCGTAAGCTCACATTCTTGGGATACAACCAGCATTTTATTTTTGTGCATTGGATTTCTACAGCCCTCCTTCACAGTTCTTAGAAGGTCTCTAATACCTGGAGAAATCTCTCCGTAGCATTCCCATTCATATCAATGGCTGTTGCTCAGCTGCCACATGGCACACAGTCTCAAGCCATTCATTGTGACTATCATGTCAACCAGGGCAGACAGGGAAAAATGCAAGTCAATTTCATACTTTTAAGAGCTCACATCTAGTATAATATACAGCTTAAAATACAACTCTATTTCTATTAGTCTAAAAGAAGAAAGTCATATAGGATGGCTTGAGGGTGAGTAAATCATGGGGTTATTTTCATTATTGGGTGAAAAGTTGCTTCCGTGTGAGCAGTGCGTTATAGATTCCTGCACTATTGACAATAGACAATGCACCTTTTTTCAATAGTGTTTTTTTTGGCATCTACCAGAAGGGGATAACTGTGACATGCTAACCATAACCCCATATTGTCATAACCCCATATTGTAACCATACTTCCATTTAGACCACAGTCCACTCTGGCCTGCAAAACAGGCCTGGTAGGCCAAATAATATAAAATTGATTGGTGAGGAGATGAAAACCCCTTGAGTCCATTCAAGTTGATGCAATGTTCAATTAGCAGTTTCTCTTGTTTGTTTATGGACAGTGAATCTAAACAAAGGATGAACTCAATGAGGTGATTCAAGGCCATTGACGTGCTTACCAAATGTGATCACACCCTCAGGCCTGAGAAATTCTTGGCCAAGACGCACATAAATCCAACTCAGAAGCACTGAAGAGGTCCATGAATGCAATAGGTACTTGTGCATCATTTGTGGATATGATGTACTTTGGCCATGGAAATAGATTTTGCAGTGTTGAAATAGATTTTTTTATAAATGTTTAGATGAAACCTTTTAGATGTTTACATAAAAATAATATTTATATTTATGGTCATGTAGTGCAGGCCAAGAAATGAGAAAACTGTATGGTTCTGTTTCAAAACCTAAACTGCCACTCTGTCTTCTACTTACAAGGCAGCATCCAAAAAACTGGAACCTTCTGTAGATAGCAACACAGCAGGCCTGACTCACAGACCCTGTTCCAAATGGCACCCTCACAGTCTTCCTCCAAGTCCACAGGTTGTAATGCTGCTTTTAGCTAATAAATCACTTTACAGAACCTTTTCGTTCACCGTTCCTGGGTGGTTCCTTGGTGATCTTCCTGACCCTATCCAGACAGCCAAATCTCAGACAAAATTCAAGAAACAGCTGAAAACTCATCTCTGTTGTCAGCACTTAACTGCATCCTGCTGACTTCACTTTTTCTTATAATCCTTCCTGTGCTATCATATTCTGGACAATGTTTGAAACTTTTTATTGCTATCACTTCTCATGTTATTGCCTCCTTCAAAATGAATTGCTTTTGTATTCCTAATTTGAAAGATACTTTGGATAAAAGCATCTGCTAAATGAATAAATGTACTGAACTTGTCGTAATGCATTCTGGGATAGCTTCTCTGCATCGCTGTGAGATATGAAATACAAAGCTTATCAGCCTAACCAGTGACCACCTTCATACAAAATTGGACCCCCGCCACTGTTCTCAAAGTCACTATAATTTAGACCTACACAGTGCTATTACCACGGACACATCAAGGCCATTAACGTGACACTGAAATGAATTATGGGTCATCTGTCACGGGGCCTTGTGGTAAGGTCCTGTGATGGTGAGAGATGAAGGTCCTTGCTCTCTCCAATGAGGCGTCCAGAGAGATGTCTGAGACAAACGATCCATGTGTGGAGACACACCTTTCATGTTTGGCAGCTGGGTCTGACCCGAGGGATGTCTGGCTGTCCTCTTTGCCCAGCTCAATCCATATCTGTCCCTGAATGAAGAAACTGGACAAAGAGGTTTGGTTCACCAAGGACACTCCTCCATGTCACATCTTAATGAACTTAACCTGACGTCTCCGAATGATCTCAGTGGACCCAATGATTCAGTCTCTCATCGTTCATATTGCAGGGAGAGGGCAAGACTGTTATTGCATCTAACATGAAGCATAGTTTTTTTTTTTCTTCAGCTGGATCAACTCCCAAAAAAGAACTTCAAGGCTCCATGGAAGCACACTTGGAATCTTGTGGCTTGAAGTCCAAATCTAATAGTTTTGAGGTCATTTATATGCCAGTGTACTCTTAAAAGTCCAATCCAATCAAATGTTCTCTAGAATGAGAATGTTATCTGGCTCTGACTAGCAATAGCCAGAAGCAAATCATGGTTTATGGCTGTCAGAAGCATCCTTCCCATTCAAGTCTGGCCTCTGAGATTTTTGAGTGGACTTTGAATTGGACTTGGGGATGAAACAGTTACTGGTTTGATGATAAACCATAAAAAATTGGAATGTGTAAAAATGTACAGGTAGTGTTTATAAACAGCGCTGCTTTGTTTACAGAAGTTGCTGGGGAAACAGCTCTATTTCTGCTGTTCCATAAGCACCAACTACTGGCAGACAGTAGATTTACGTTTTCATTCAGCTTGTCTGCCGTTTTTTTTTTTTAGATAAATGCAAAAATTGGACCAACTTTTGCCTATTTAGAATTGTTTATGGAGCAGATAAAATGCCTATAGTTTATCATTTTGACAATTTTCTTTAAAAAATATTTAAAGGTTGAAATGTGAGGTTTATCAATTTATAAAACTTTTTTTTTTTTTTACATTATTTGAGCATGTAGCACATGTTAGTAGATAACATGTTTTGCTGTAAGTCACCCAACCAATATTTTTTGTTCGTTTGTTTAATATCTGGCCATCATTTTTAATGTTAATATTTTAATGTTTATGAAAACAGAAATTGCATAGTGCTGCTTATTTTATTTGTTGTTTGTTGGTTTTCAATGTAAAACTTGGTAAAGGGATTTCAGTGTGTGTATAATTACTTTTTGAACATTTCCGGCACATTTTAACAATAAGAATGTATTAATATATGCAATATAACAATAATATTGATAACCGGGGAAATTTTGGTCAGTATAATCATGATATGAAATTTTCAAACGGTTTCATCTCAAATTACAATCGAATACTTTCAAAAGTTTTTTTTTTTTGTAATGTGGCAGAAATCACATCTGCAGATCGCATTGCACACAAAACATGCTAAAAACACATCTTAGACTTATATAATGAACTTGGGTTATGTCTTATCTAGTAATGTAAATGAAATGTAAACTAAAGCCCATCGTCCATTAAAAAAAAAAAAAAAAACTTGCTGTTTGAATAGATTGCAACAGTGCCAGCGCACTTTTTCAGAATACTTTTTTTACCCATAAAAGTCTTTAAGCGTTATATGCCGTGAATCAAACCAACCAGCCACGAGATTAATCACAACAAACATTCACAAATACAACAAACTATGGAAATTTGTATATATAGGAATAACAATATAGGAAATATGTCAATACAGGGAAGAAAACTGTACTTGTCAGGCCATTTCATGGGTTCTTTAAAGTCAAATACTTGGCCTGGTGGAAAGCACATGCTCAGACTTGTTGAGCTGAAGCACTTTTACAAATGCTTATTTTGTTATTTTGTTTCCCCTACAGTACAAAAAAGATGCAGTCTAATAATACTAATGAAGTTTCACCTTGTGCCGAACTTGTATGAAACAAGTGCTGAAGTTCATGCTCGTAGTTCAACCTAACAGAAATAATTCAAACCATAAGACCTCATAGACCATTGAGCAAAGAGGCAGATCTTCCTAACTGTTCATATATGATCTGAGAATTTATTGACATAGTCCAGATATAATTTTTCATCCTGTCAGTACGAGTGTACGGCATGCAAGTATTTCATGGCGCAAGTCTGGTTTTGGCACAGACCACAGGAAACCTGATTGCGCAGGAAGCGGCATTAACTAATGCGCTTATTTTAAGAAGAACAGCAGCTTCTAGATGACCCAGAGGTTTGGCAGGACCCCACGCTGTCACTGGTTTCCATTAAAAGACCACATCTCCAAAGTAGCCTTGGCACCTTCCGCATGACACAGTCAAAGGGCCAGATGTTCATGGCGTGAGCCCAGGTATTAGCCTCATGCTAAACGAAGATTAAGCAAATTATTCCAAATATTTTGATGGAAGGTCCTTACTTTCCAACCCACAGAACTAATTATGTGGTCGGTCCATGCTATTCGGATTACCCCCCCTCCCCATTCCCCCTACTCAATCCTTCCCTTAGATCCTCATGCAATCATGCAAATTGAAATTCTTTCTTCCTCCATGTCATTTTTTTTCTTTCTCTTTTTTTCCCTTCACTCTCTTTTTTGTTGCTCTAGTGTTGACAGCATTGAGCTCCAGGCAGGGAAAGTAGGCCAGAATTACTTTTGCTTGGTTATCCCCAATGAAGCGTAGCTGGGAGATTCTCGGAGCAGGAACTAACAGGCTGTACAAGCATTGAGTCCAAGAGGTAGGCAGATGGAAAGCCAGTTTTGGGCCAGCAGGTATTTTCTGACTTCTGTTTTGTCTTTGTTTAATTCCTCTTGTGTTGTGGGCCTGAAATAATGTATGAATTACCAGTGAATGCATCCAGTTACATATAATGATTATGAAAACAAAAGCTGCTCTTTTTAGGAATCAAAGACCTTGGGATTTAACAATATTGCAACTAAAGTTATAATGTTAGGATGTATGTCTGGTTGAGTTACTGGTGCTTTTCCATGAAAATCTTAGTGGCTGTTTACTGGCCCAGGTCAAATAAGTTCAAATAAGCCAATGATGTTCTGGCTTCTATATTACTCTGGTCCCTCTGTCTACATAAGTTTATATTTTATTTATTTTGTTATTATTATAATTATTATTTTGTCACCTATTTTATTGCCTGCCAGGTGAAAATCACATCACTTTGCAAAGTAATAGCATGTGGCTCCTTATTGAGCTGCATGAATTAGGGCGATTCACAATAACAATATTATCACGGTCAAATTCATCTTTAATTAATATTTTTTGGCCTTTGAATCACACTAAAAATTCTAGCATAGGGAGGCGGAGTGAGAGTTTATAACCATAACTGCACAAAAGCACAATAGAGTGCTTTCACACTTGGTTCAATTATCTGGTCCGAATCCAAATTAGATTGTTCCCCCTGCCCCCACTGGTTTGTTTTCATACTGTGTTTTTTTTTTTTCCCGGTTTCGAACCACAGTACATTTGCGTCATCAGAGTGGCAGCTTTTTACCTATCATTAGGTAACGACTATGCTGAAAATGGAAAAATGAATTGATGCTTGCTTGCTTCATTCTTGTACTTTGGATTTTGAAAATTTTGTTTCATTTCCAAAGCACCAACACAGAACAGCACATGTGTCTATTTGTCATTACTGTAATGCAAAGGTTCAACATAATGTCAGTTTGTGCAAACAGAAATGTTAGCCCATCGATGGGTGGCAGCCAGCATTAACAAATTATGATGGACTAGTTACGTGCCAAAATTTCCTACCTTAGCACTAACTATAAATCCTAGAGTATTCATATGCTATGGAAGGTTGGTTTTAGGCGCCGTTCTTAATTGTAAAATATATATTACATTCACAGCATTGCAGCAAGGAGCGCTGTCGCAGCCATCAGCACAAACTTCTTACCTGTTAGCTAATAACACCTCACTTAGAGTCGACCAAACATTACCTCCGCTTTTTTGTAATTGTGTATGTTATTTTGGTCACACTCTAATTTAAGGAATTGATGCGTATAATGTTATAGTGCTACCATTATTTTCTCACCTTTAATTATTTGAACAAACCTTAGTTAAAATAAAATAAAAGTCTTTCATCATAACTTTATATCGTTCCAAACTAATATACAACACACACAGACACACACACACACACACACACACACACACACACACACACACACACACACACGCACACACACACACACACACACACACACATAGACATTGGAGTTCAAACAACATTGGAATCCACTAACTTTCATCAATGACATTTCGGTAACACTTTAGGGACTAATTATCACTGTTAACTAGTTGCTTAGCATGCATATTACTAGCACATTGGCTGTTTATTAGTACTTATAAAGCACATACTAATGCCTTATTCTGCATGACCATATTTTAGATCCCTTAATCCGACCCCATACATAAACTACCTTAATAACTATTAAAAAGCAGCAAATTATAAGTTAATATTTAGTTAACAGTAATTGGAAAGGTGTGATCAACTTTTTCCATATTTTTCAAAATGCCTTTTTTTATTTGACATAAATGTATAAAATTTTGTATTTGTGTGAACTATAATTTGAGCAGCAATAATAAATTGGCAGAATCTTCTTTATTCTTTATAAGTTCACAAGCACCAATGTACAGTATAGCATTTCTCACCACTAACTTGGTGTTTTTATTTGGGAATGGACTGCTGTGAAACATGGTTTGATATGGAGCTTATTTGACTTCTGTCACAAATTGACAAGGATTTTAATATGAAATTCAGCTCTCCTGATAATGATATCCTGTCCAGCGGTTTTACTTTGGCAGAGTTATGTCTCCTGAGTAAATTGTTTATTAAATCACAGTCAGTTGTTTTTCCTCCAATGGGAAGAAGCATAATAAGTTTTCTTGGGCTATTTTCCAAGCAGCGAGCAAGGCTTCATCCAACTGAGGATGGTTTCCCCCAACCATGAAAAGAGGAGGTAGTCCACTGATTGCTCACCGCTGCCTTAATTGGGCTGCAGCAGTGCTTGTAGCTGGAGGCAGAATGTGTATGTGTTGTGTTTCTGTCTCTTTGATGCAGACAGAGAGATATGCATAGACAGCCGTCGTCAGACACACGGTCATGCCAAGCTCCTATCGGCCTAATTCTTTTCTCTGTTTCTCTCCCTCTTCCTCAGAGGATCCCTTGTGTTCTGCTCTTTCTCTGTCTTGCTATCTCTCCATCTCTCTCTCCGTCTGTCTCTCAGCATGCCTCTCCCCCTCTCTTCTCATCTCCCAGTGAAGCGCTTCCAAAAAGCCCCTCTGGTCATCTCATTGTATCTCCTTTTATGATGATTTTCAAGATTTTTATGCTACAAAAGTCAATTCATCTCGTAAAAAGTGAATTTTCAGAATGATAAAACTTAATTGCAAGAGCAAATCACGCCTTGTATGACATTCCACGAGAGCTCGTTTCATCTCACCAGGCTCATTACGGGCTTGTGTTTTGTTTCACAGATCCAAAAGATGTTTGCATGATTCAAGCCCACATGTCTGATGGATTGGACTGTTTCTCCGATTGGAATGCCGGCATGACTCCCACCGGCATCTGGCTGGGCAGCTGGCCCTCACTCTACATGTTCTCATACACAGTTCCGTGTCTTTCTGTAGGGATCCCTGTTTTGGGGGGATAAAAAATACGGTAACACTTTATTTTAGGGTCTCTTAACTAGATGCTTATTAGCATGCATATTACTAGAATATTAGCCATTTATTAGTAGTAATTAAGCACATATTAATGCCTTATTCTACATTACCTTATTCTACATCCCTAATCCTACCCAATGTCTAAACTTAACAACTACCTTACTAACTATTAATAAGCAGAAAAATAGGAATTTATGGAGAGAAAAGTCGTAGTTAATAGTGAATAAGTGTTCCCTATTCTAAAGTGTTACCAAAAATACTTATTAAAATACTTAGCAGTCTTAATCACTTTTATATATCCATGTACTGTATACAAATGAGTATTTTTGTTACTGTTGGAAATTAGTTTCTTTCTTTCTTTCTTTCTTTCTTTCTTTCTTTTAGTTAACCTTTTTTGTTCCATATTACAGAGAGCTGAAGTGATGCATTTTTGTAAACTAACAGGAATTGAACATTATCACCCTGATTACAAACAAACAAACATTTGAATTTATCTTCTAGCTCCTTGATAAACAAAAGTATATGATTCTTAAACGTTTCGTTCATATATTCTGGACCAATGAACAGTACTTTTTACGTTTAAAGGGGTCATGAACTGCCTTTGTTTTTTATTTTGTACTGTTCTCTGAGGTCAACTTATAATGATAAGATTTTTACATAAAAAGCATCACAATTTAGAAGTAATAAGCTATTGTCTGTCCTGTTTTTAACCCCCCTCATCAGAACGCTCTGTTTGAATAGGCGTGGAGGATTGTAGAGTCGGAAGTAAATGCCCACTGCTAAGATTGGATAATAGTTGTGTACATTTGACAGCGTAAAATGAAGTGAACAATGGACAGAGTTCTTACTGATGTGGTCTGGATCTTCATTAAAAATAAGGTTTATTCACTCTTTTCTGACACTGGGATCAGAAGGAAGGCAATGCAAACAGTTTTTCCACAGCTTGGCACTGCACAGCGTCTTCCGAGCCTTCTTTATCATTTGGTTTCTGTGTAGACCTGTGCGTTTTGTCTCTCTCGTAAACACTACTTGCTCGAATCAGTGGGCGGGGCTAAACAGGCAGCGATGTAGAAGCAGATATTGATCTTCTTCTGCGGAGGCAGTGTATAGCCGCACTATTACATCATAGAGCAGAACATTCCAAAAGCTGTCGTTTTGACAGACTGCCTTCAATATAAACTTTTTAGACTAACGACAAAGTTTTGAGCTCTGAAACTGACAGGATGTTTTTATAGTACAATGACCTCTTATATGTCAAAAGATAAAGGGAATTTTGGTTTCTCAGTTCATGACCCCTTTAAATACAATCAACAAAAGTAAAATGCTGAATGTAGACATACAGATATATATATATAAAACTACACAACAATTGATTGACTTCAGTGTAACCAACATTAAGCTTCCAGCAACTCTTGCAGTCTTTATTTTAAAATACTTTCACTAAAAGTCTGAGTTAGATTAGTTTGCTAGAGTGCAATTATAAACATAATGAGGCTGTGAAGCAGTCTACTGAGTATATGAGTATACCTGTTCGACGTGATGTTTAATGTCCTCCACAACCTCTGGAGTCCTTTAACCTCTTGTTAGCATGGGTCTTTTTCAAGACAACTAAAATCACACGGCAAAATTAGTGGTGTATTTTATGTTGTCCAAAAAAACGTGAAAATATTCTGGCATTTATTTCAGCCATTTCACCGAAAACCTATTAAAAAAATTATTAATTGAATTCAGAACGATGGAATCGAAAGAAAGTGCTAAAATATTTGTTTTGGGATTTAGTCTACAAAATATTATTATTGCAGCACTCTGTATCACTCAATAATATCATCATATGTTAACACTTTAGTATTGTTACATGTTGGGTTTTTTGTGACTGTTCCATGTCGGGTTTTCTGTTTTCCCCTGTGTCCTAGTTCAGTTTAATTAGTCATTGTGTACACCTGTCCTTCCCAATTATCTGCCCCTTTATAAGTTCCTGTCTTTGTTAGTCTCACCGTCGGTTATTGTTCCCATTATGATGTGTGTGCACTCCTGTGTCTGTATCTGCTCCTGGATCTCTGATTAAAAGAGAAGTTAATTGTTTATGCTCGTCGTGCGCTCTTTGTTCCGCACAGCACCGTAACAGAATAACCGACCAAAACAGCAAGTTTGCGGCGTTTTTCCCCCGTTTTATTTTCCCGGTTTTTGGCAAGTTTTTTATTTTTTATTATGGATCCCGGTGTCCTCGTCCTCCTGTTGGAACAGGGGGATCGCTCTCTCGAGGACCACACAGAGGATTTTTTGTTCCTGGCCAATTTAACACACTTCCCGGACTACTGCCTCTGCTCGTTCTACGAAGCTGGACTGAACAACACCACACGTGGGCAGTTGTCCGGGGACGGTCCTCGAGAGAGCCTCGCCGCCTTTATCGAGTGGGTGCTGGTGTCTTGCAAATCACAACTCACCGTGGACCTCGCAGAGAATGACACCAGCCCCACTCGGGACCCAGCGCCCAGTCCACTACCACCCCGCAGCGCGGAGCTGCCCGAGCCCACCGCAGACGGAGAGCCAGAGCCTGCCGCGGTCGTTGAGCCATCGCCATCAGGAGCGACAGAGCTGCCGATCGTCCCGGAGCCCGAGCCCCAAACGTCTGACCAGGTGCGAGAGCCGGCAGTGCATCCGACGGTGGAGAAAGCTGTGGAGATCGCGGGGGCGATGGAACGCCCCGCCCACGGCGCCACCGCTGAGGGTGAGCATGAACTGGACCTGGGTAACCTCATTGACTTTCACACTGACACAATCATCCTTAAGCCAGCTCCTATGTTAGATTTCTGGGAAGTTATCCCACCCAACCTCCCTCTCCCACCGCCTCTCATTGACCTGGTCCCTACTCCAACACCCTCATCACTGGAGTTCGTCAGCCTCTCTGCTCACCCTCAGCACACCATCTGTGGCGTGGGCTCGCCGCGGGTCTGCCGACCTCCAGCTCTGTTGGCGTTGAGTCTGGAGGATCCCTCGTCTCCGCCCTCAGCCTCCGAGACCCAGACTCCGCCTCAGTCCGGCGACCCTGCGGCTCCACCATGCCTTCAAGCTCCCTCGGCTCCACCGGATCCCGTCTGTCCACCAGCTCCACCGGGCTCCCTCGTCCTTCCGGCTCCGCATTGGTCAGTCGTCCCCCTACCTGCACCTCAGGACTACTCTCCTTGGGCTGCGCCCCGTCCCTTCGTCCCTCCGGCTCCGTTGGGCTCCTCCTTCCCTCCTGCTCCACCTATGTCCTCTGTCGCTCCGGCTCCGCCGCGGCCATCCGGATCTCCGCCTGCGCCGAGGTCGCCGAAGACATCTGCTCCGCCTTGGACCTCCGGATCTTCGGCGTCACCCTGGCTCTTCGGCTCTCTGTCTCCACCTCGGGCTCCACCACCACCTGCTCCGCCGCCGTTGGTCGGCCCCATGGAGTCGGCGGTCCCTCCTCCACCATGGCTCCTCCCTCCGTCGGCTCCCCCGTGGGCCACCATCTGGACTGTGGCCTGGGTCGTCATCTGGCTCCTCCTGTTCCTGGCTCCCCCTTGGCTCCTCCCACCCTCCACTCCCCCATGGACTTATTGTTTGGACTCTCTTAGGTTTATTCCCTGCCACCCTCCGGTTCCACATCCTCCTCCAGATCCCCCACCCGTCCTCCTCAGTTGTTACGTTACGGCGTGAGGCCACGCCTTGCCGGGAGGGGGCGATATGTTACATGTTGGGTTTTTTGTGACTGTTCCATGTCGGGTTTTCTGTTTTCCCCTGTGTCCTAGTTCAGTTTAATTAGTCATTGTGTACACCTGTCCTTCCCAATTATCTGCCCCTTTATAAGTTCCTGTCTTTGTTAGTCTCACCGTCGGTTATTGTTCCCATTATGATGTGTGTGCACTCCTGTGTCTGTATCTGCTCCTGGATCTCTGATTAAAAGAGAAGTTAATTGTTTATGCTCGTCGTGCGCTCTTTGTTCCGCACAGCACCGTAACAAGTATAGGGACCAATTCTAACATTTCATTAACTAGTTGCTTATTAGCATCGATATTAGCTATATATTGGCTGTATATTCGTACTTATAACGAATATACATATTCTACATCCCTAATACCTAAACTTAACAACTACCTTACGAACTATTAATAAGCAGCAAAATAGGCATTCAGTGAGGCAAAAGTCGTAGTTAAAAGTTAGTTAATAGTGAGAACTGGACCTTAAAATAAAGTGTGACCCATCATACATATGGACTCACCGAGTCTATTTTCTAGCTATTAAAGCAGGGGTTAGTTAGTTATTGTCCCCAACAGATGTTCTGATGTTGCTTTAAAGCTGTTAGGGTTGACCTTTGGGTTATGGTTGGAGTTTAGTGAGGTTGAATGAGTCGTGGACGAAGCCGTTGTAAAATACTAATAAACTCACATCTGTGACTGCACATTTCATATTAAGCTGCTCATATACGGCATTGCCTGTCAACTGTAAACAGCCTAAAGTTTAGACTAATGAACTTTATTACTTTGTGCATCTTGCTATCATTTTAATTAAAAGAAGAGTTTAGTCCAAAATTTAAATTATGTCATCAATTACGCCATCAATCAATCCAAAAGACTTTTGTTCATCTTCAAAAAACACTAATTAAGATTTCTGTCCCTCAGAGGTTTCTGTCCATAAAGAGATTATAAAAGATAACCATCTGAATTGTGCAGTTTAATCCAAGTCCTCTGAAGAAATACAATTGCTTTACAGGATCAAATACGGTAAAGGCCATAAAGTGCCTGTTTGACATGTGAGATTTAACCTTCTCGCACATTAATTAAGCACATTTAAGCTTCGGTTTATCATATTTGATGTGCTCTATGCGTGTCCATTGATCAGTGTTTATTAAATCTCTTGATTCATATTCATTTCTTGGTCACACTTTATTTTAAGGTGCAATTCTTGCTATTAAAAAACCATTATGACTTTTGCCTCGATGAACTCCTAATTTGCTGCTTATTAATAGTTAGTAAGGTAGTTGAACATTTTAGGTATTGGGTAGGACTTTCTTTGAAAGTCCATTCACCTAAAACTTCAGAAAGTCCATAAAGAGATTGTAAACATATTGGTAACACTTTAGCATAGGGACCAGTTCTCACTGTTAACTAGTTGCTTATTAGCATGCATATTATTAGCATATTGGCTGTTTATTAGTACTTATAAAGCACATATTCTGCATGCTAATAAGCAACTAGTTAACAGTGAGAACTGGTCCCTATACAAAAGAGTTACCAATATTTTTTCAATCTCTTTATGAACTTTCTGAAGTTTTAGGTGAATGGTCTTTCAAAGAAAGGACATAAACCTCTCATGTTTCATTAAAAATACCATAATTTGTGTTTCAAAGTTCTATGGGTTTGGTGTGACATGAAGCTGAGGAAATTATGTCAGAATTTCTATTTTGCGATGAACTATCGCAAAATACGAACAAAAAACGAACAAATCGTTACCAGAGGCGGACAGTAACTAAGTACACTTTTTGAGTATCTGTACTTTACTTGAGTATTACTTTTTCTGGAAACTTATGACTTTAACTTCACTACATTTCTATCAAGGTCCTTGAAGTAGAAAGTCGTTACTATGTTGCAGCTTCAGTGGGTAATTTTTTTCTTCACTAAAACGTGACTTTCTTTTTTTCAGACAGTTTATCAGCAATCACTCTTGTAGGGCTACATGAAGTGATTTCCCAGCATTTAACACTGACCAGTTGCAAATGTGATATTTATTTACAACAATTTAATAAGAAGAAGTTAATAATGTGGTTGTTATGGTATGCCCCACGAAGGGAAGCAAAACAGGACGAGGCAGGTATATCCAAACAAAAGGCTTTACTCAAGGCGATAACAATAGTGTAACACATACAATAGCAGACAATCAGACTGGGGAGAACACAGGCTTTAAATGCAGGTCATCATTAAGGGAGAACAGAAACAGGTGAGGAGCTAATTAACTAATCGGGGAAACTGGGTCAATGGAAAACATGGCAAAAACAGAACAGACTCGTGACAGTTCGCCCCCTCCCGGAACGGTGCGTCCTCGCACCGAAAAATGCAGACCAACAGAGGAGGGAGGGTGGGGGTTCAGGAGGTGGGCATGGAGTAGGAGGGATCCGGGCAATAGGGAGCAGGAAAAAACAAAAACAGTCCAAAAAATTAGTCCAAGGGGGAGCGGAGGGTGGGAGGAGCCAAGGAGGAGCCCGGAGCAGGGAAAGCCAGATGGCAGTCCAGAGGCCAGCCAGGATGGCGGCCCACGGCGGAGTCGATGGCGGGAGGAGCCATGGTGGGGATGGGACCACCGACACCATGGGACCGACTGCCGGAGATGACGCCGGTGGAGAAGGAGCCCAGGATGGAGCAGAGCCGCCGCAGAGCCAGGGTGACACAGATGGGCCGGAGGGCCACGGCGGAGCCGGCAGCTCAGGCGAGAGAGGCGGAGGCGGGGATCCCGAGTGACGCGGTGGAGCCGGAGTGACAGAGGACAACGGTGGAGCCAGAGGGAGGGAGGAACCCGACGGAGCCAGAGGAATGGAGGGACGAAGCGGAGCTGGAGGAGTGGAATTCCGTGGAGTAGGCAGGGGGACGACTGACCAAGGCGGAGCCGGAGGGACGAGGGAGCCCAGCGGAGCTGGTGGAGTGAGGGGCCACGGTGGAGATGAGGGAGCCACGAGCCAAGGTGGAGCCGATGGATCGGAGGGCCGAGGTGGAGTCCGGGTCTCACAGGCTGGAGTTGAAGACTGGGGATCCTCCAACCCCGAGGTGGCAGATTGCAGGGAGACCCGAAGCTCAACCGATCCACCGGGCATGGCGTGCTGAGGGTGAGCTGAGGGGTCTTCCAGATGTGGCTGAGGAGGGACTGATGGGCTGGCTGACTGGTATCGAGGAGGCGGGAGAGGGAGGCTGGGAGGGAACACGGGAGGATTCGAGCTGGACGGAACCAGCGGAGACACAGGAGATTCCAGGCTGGACGGAACCAGCGGAGGCACAGGAGATTCAGGGCTGGACGGAACCAGCGGAGACACAGGAGATACCAGTCAATCAGATCCTCTTCAAAGATGCCCAACAGTTCCTCAAAAAGGCCTCCAGAAGCCAGCGGTAGCTCACCCTCAGTGGTAGATGTGTGGGCTGGGGATTTATCCATTCCCTCGATCTCCACTAAGACTCCCACGACACACGATGTTGCCGGCTCACACACCTGGTCAGTCGCGTCGAGTTCGGTCTCCGGGGCGATGAGTGGCTCTGTCACTCTCCGTGGTGACGGCTCTATCCGCGCGGCCGGCTCGGGCTCTGCGACTGTGGTGGGCTCTGGCGAAACCTCCGTGCAGCGAGATGGTGAGGGCTGGCTGGGCTCTGGATCGGGAGTGGGACTGGAGCTGTCCTCAGCAGGGTCACCGAAGATAAACAGATCATTATTCTCCAGCACCCACTCCACGCAAGCGGCGAAATTCTCCTTGGGACCGTTCGCTGGCAGGCATGCCTTACACTGCTCGCTCAGGTTGGCAATGTAGAAAACACAGAGCGAGCGGTCTTCGAAGTGGGTAAGGCACGCCAGGTTGATGAATTCCTTGGTGTGTTCCACCAGTGAACGGTCCTTCTGCTCCAGGCACAGGAGTAGCATGGCAGGATCCATTCCGGGAGAGAGGGAGAGAAAAAAAAAGTAAACAAATAGAAGCAAAAGAATAACGCCGCAAAAAAACGTTTTTTCGGTCTGCTATTCTGTTACGGTACGCCCCACGAAGGGAAGCAAAACAGGACAAGGCAGGTATATCCAAACAAAAGGCTTTACTCAAGGCGATAACAATAGTGTAACACATACAATAGCAGACAATCAGACTGGGGAGAACAAAGGCTTTAAATGCAGGTCATCATTAAGGGAGAACAGAAACAGGTGAGGAGCTAATTAACTAATCGGGGAAACTGGGTCAATGGAAAACATGGCAAAAACAGAACAGACTCGTGACAGTGGTATGTATTAGACACAATATTGTCTGATTTAGCTAAATTGTGTACGTTAAAATATTACCTATAAAGCCACAAAAGAACTGTTGTGCGTCTCCTAATAAAACACGGTAGGTGTTGGACTTGAAGCAGCACTGCACAGACCATTCTGTGTGTGACATCAAAGTACAGCGACAGCGATTAGACAGCATTTTTGAAATTTTTGTTTTGATGTCAAATAAGTCTTGCTGTTTTGATTTTTTGTCGAAGTAGTGTTGCTATTGTAAAGTTATACAGCTACTGTTGTGTTGCTGGGTTTTAAAGCAGGTTTAATTTTTTTTTCTTCCTTATCACTCTGTATATACAGCAATTTCACTGTCCACTCTGTTAAAATGTGGATAAATGGCTACTCATAGATGTGTGCACAGACTGCCAGAGCTGTGTGAGATCACTACCATCCTGCTTGGGGTGTTAATATATATATATATTTTACCCATAGGTTTTTAACATTCTAAAAGCTCTTTATTCCAAAGATACTACAAGCTAGTCTGTTTATTCAGTAGGTGTAATGTATTGTAAGCTGCTTCACAGGCATTGCAAATATTACAAACAACAATAATAAAACAGTGCATTGACATAAACATAAAAGTACTTTTAAAAGTAAGTACTTCTGTACTTTTACTTAAGTAAAAATCTGTCTTTACAACTTTCAATTGTAATGGAGTAATATTTGACCAGAAGGATCTATACTTTCACTCAAGTAATGGAGTTGTGTACTTTGTCCTCCTCTGCTCGTTACAGTAACTATGCCAAAAACAATACTGTTGTTAGATGATTTTTGCTGTCTAGAACTGTTATGGAGACAGGTATGATAACTTACAGCACATGTTTCAGTGATATCTGTCAGGTAATTGGGACACTTTCTTACGTGTTCTGCCAAACAACCTTTGTATTTAAGGTAACATGATGTTGTAATCCCAATCTCCAACTGAGAGCATTTCATCTCTGATGATGTGATATCAACACCTACAACTGATAATGTACGTCAAAGCGGTCGGAGGAGAAGCATGCCGAGCCAATTTGGCATCATTTTGTTTCATTCTATGCCAACACAGTCTCCTTACTCTCCTTTCCTGTGTAATTATTTGGGAGGACAGAGGCCAGTTGTAGGCTCTCCATGTTACAGGAGGAAGACGGCACGCTAAATCCTCTGTACTTTCCCCACCTGACCTGTAATCTAAAACAAACGGACCGGGAATCGAATGAGAGAGAAAAACAGAAAGAGTAGGAGCAGAGATGCGCCAAGGCTTTTTATGATTAATTACCTGTTTTTTGTAAGGATCTCCAATAATCGCTTCTTTTACGAGATGACCGCATGCATGGCGGTTATTAATCAAGACTGGAAGTGGGGCGTGAAACACCTGTTCTTGCAGGTGAATAGTTCAGTCTTGTGATGGTTTAACTGTCCTCTTTATTCAGAAGAGCCAAACCCAGGGCTTCTGTCCAAAAATCAGCCCACAAGATGACTACAATTAAAGGCTAATAGTGAGGATGTACCTGCGCATCTGTTTCTCTTTACGGCGAACAGGCTTCTCTGAGCTCAGTGCCAAGGGAAGCAGCACATATGTAATGCAGTTACGCTGTCACTGATGCATGACGCTCCGTGTCTGTGTCTTGTCAAGACCTTGGCACCAAAGTCAATTTGCTCGGGCTCAACAGAATTTAATATTTCAGTAATCAGATAAACGAGGAAGTTACGTAGGCCCGCTGTATTGATAGAAGGAAATAATTAAACTTGGCTTCAAATAATTTCACCCTCTGCGCATTACTGTAAACTCCATAAAATCCCAGCCAGTGAAACCCTGCCTCCTCCATTTTCCCAGGTTTTATTGTCGTATGATAAGATTGAGATCTTGAAGGAGAGCGAGAGGAAAAGGAGATGGAAGCAAAGGAAGATCCCATTAATGCTGGTCTGTTGTTCTTCCTCTCTTTCGCCACATCCACCAGGACCAGGATGGGGAAATTGACTTTCTTGCCTCCCAGCCACAATGGCTAGTAAATGCTGAAATGTACAAAGTTCTCAGTTTTTTACCTGTCGTTATTCCTTTTTCCTTTTGCAATATATAATTCAACTCGCTGTTTATGTTAAATAAATCCTGACAGCTGTCAAGAAACCTGTTCTCTTTGCTGGTTCCTGGTCTTGATTAGTTCCTGGTCAGATTTGCTTTTGTTCATAAGTCTTTGTCCACTGTTTATTTTAGGGTTTTATGAGTAGCTGGTTTTACTAAAGTTGTTTCCTGTTCTTATTCTTCTGTGGAAGTTTTGAAAAACAAACAGAAAATTGCAACTTACTTCTCATTTCATAATGTAGCTTTATATTTTGTACATTTACAAACTTATTTCTGACAGAAATAGTCTTCCATATACTTTTTTTTTAACTCTAGAAAAAATGAATAATAGCAAAATAATAATAATAATTATTATTATTCGTTCACAATTCAAATTTTAAATGCTTTTATTTGAAGCACCACTCAAATATAGGATAATTTAGCTTAAAAAACTGCAAATGTATTAGAGTTTCAAAAGTATGTGGTCTGTGAGATTTTTTGATAATTTACAACAAGTACAATAAAACAGTAATATTGTAAAATATTATTACACTTTAAAATAACGATTTTCTATTTAATATTTTAAAAAGTAATGTATTCCTGTGATGCCAAGCTGAATTTTCAGCATCATAACTCACATCATAACTCACATTAAGTGTCACATGATCCTTCAGAAATCATTCTACTATGCTGATTTGCTGCTCAATAAATATTTCTCATTATTAACAGTTTTAAAAACAGTTGTACTGCTTTATATTTTAGTGGAAAGCATTTTTTTCAGGTTTCTTTGAACAGCATTTATTAAATTTTTTCAAAGAATTTAAAAGTATTTACTGTCATTTTTGGCCAATCTAATGCAGAATAAAAATACGAATTTACATAAAAAAAAAAAAAAAAAACTGACCCCAAACTTTTGAACGGCAGTGTATGTGCGGGAAGAGTCAGAATGAACGGCCAATCCTAATATTGAAATGAACAGCCAATCAGATGCATCTTGTAAGAATTTCTTTAGTCTGTTTTTCAAATTCTAACTAATATTATAATAAATAACCCCTCAACTAAATTACAGTCTTGTCAAAGGCCAATCCGATACAATTGGCCATCACTGCTGCTGGCGGGTGGTAATTTCCCTCACTGCCCTTGACCATCATAAGCACATTTCAGTTCGAGGAAAGCCAAACTCCTGCCTGACAAGGACACAGGTCCAACATCCATAACCACACAGCATGAGGCTGTGGCTGAAGTTACACAAATTTACGATGGGATGAGCTGCTGGTGGAAAAGAGAGCTCATGTCAGCACCAGTGAAAGATTTCAGATGATGAATTATTCGGAGAATGGCAGAGGCTACATTACCTCTTCATCTGGCCACTGTATAACATTGTTAACTGTGACGTTCTCAAATGAATCCAGACCCGAGGCTTGGTAATGAGGACTTATTGAATCTCTGTGAGGGGGAGATTAAACCCACCTGGGTCACCGCACACCTCTCGCCCAGCCTCGCTTTGCCCTCGTGGCGCAGCGGGGGGGAAGTGACATCACCCCTCGCGTCTCCTGGCCCTTTGAAGGTCATCAATCAAACCTGTGTGACGATATAGAGTTTACACTCCAAAAACACGAAGCGCGAACAAGCAAACAACTTTTACGGGGTGCCCCAACAACTATCAAGCTTGACCCCTGGAGATGTCCTCCCATACGCTGGCGAGACGTGCTGGAATTAAAACACAATACAGCTTGATCAGCCTTAAATGGAAGCTGAATGCAAGAACTTGCGGATGAGCAGTCCCTTCCCTGCCTGCAATTATTCAGACTCCATCTTTGGTTAATTATTGTCATTAGTGTTATGTGTTCTAAGTGAACGCATAATTTAAAGAGAAAGGAAAAAACTCAGATGAGCTTTTAAGATGAACAGATCATTTGGTTTGGGGGAAAATTGATCGAAAACAGCTGAAAAAGGGAACAATTATTTTAATGATCTGACAATCGCAGATGTTGTAAATTGGATTTAGTTTTGGTGCTGTTCAGAAAGCTTTAGTAACAATGTGTGGAGGTTTAGAGCTGATAACTAGAATGGAGATGTTTCAATCAGCACTTGAAGAGACACAGATATCTAAGGAGCTGCTGGCTTGAACGCTATTAAAGTCCATGATGTGATTCTCGGTTAAACTGAAGGCCAAAAGGAAACATATTGTATTTCTCAGCAACCAACACATCAAAATCACTCAAGGCATTTTTGTGTTTAAAAACAACAAAAATCTTGCTAGAAAAATATGGATGATGTTTTGAAAGCAACAGTGTAAACCCAGTGAGTTAATGTAACTTAACCCATTTGTGGAAAGTGATTGCCTTGTACTATTAAAGTTGTAACAACTAATATTTATGAGTACTGTGAATTTGTTCCATTTCAATCCACAGAAAGAGAATATTTATTCTTTTTCAACCATAAATCCAACTAAACACAGCTGAAACCTATAATTAAATTGTATAAAACCATTCAGATATCTTGCAGTTAACTTATAGCTAGTAATAGCATGTGTTCATTTAATTAAAAAAGATACTATCACTGCTCTGAAGTGTGCTCTGCCATTTCTTTTTAAATAATGCAACATATAAAGTAACTTTGTAATGTAACTTTTTTTGCTCTCTTAAGTGCAGTATACTTGTTTCATTTAGTAAATTTGACTGTCAGGTTTAACAGTGAGTACTATCATCCTGCTTACTGAATACTTGGGTTATCATAATAATAAAACTTAGTTCTTGATACTAATTCCAGTGAAATGTCATGATTTTTTTATACCACTTTCAATACCAGAGTGCGTGCGTTCAATCAATCAATCAATCAATCAATCAACCAATCAATCAATCAATCAATCAATCAATCAATCAATCAATCAATCAATCAATCAATCAATCAATCAACCAATCAACCAATCAATCAACCAATCATCCATATAATTTTTTTTTTTGCATTTTGCAGTGAATTATAGCATTTTAAAAATGCATACTAATTAAAATGTTTAATTAATTTATATATTGTTAAGTATAATAAAAAAATAAACTACATTTATATTCAATAGTGTAGAAAATACAAATGAACTAAACAGTGTTCTAAACAGTTTTCAGGTATCTAGCAGCAGAGTTTCAGAAAGAAATAACTAATAAAAATTTTTGCATTTAAGTACGAGCAGATTATTATATCTGCTTATTATATCATATTACAAGAAGGGGAAGTCAGCTACAACAGTTTACAGTTATGCATTTTTACATCTAAACATGTTATATGTTAGTATGCTGTTTTGTCATGACATGATTTCATCACAAGTTTATTTTAGAGCTAAAGTTTGTATAAAAATGCTTTAACTTCTAGCAGTGTGATCAAAAAATTAGAGATAATATTGTGATTGAAAATACTTTTGATTAATTTGTCACATGGTAAATCAAGTCGAGTGCATTGCAGTTTTGGAGTATTCTACACAATTTGCCACAATTCTTTTATATACTGCCATTTCTGCCAAATGTATGAAGTCTCCATGGGTTTTCTATATTTTGAACAGTATACATACTATATACTGATTAAATTTTACTAAAATTTCAGTATGTCCTGAACATATTGCCTGTGATCGCCATCAGTTGTTGGAGTCAGGTTTAAAGAGTTGCCAAGATTGGAAAAGGACGACACTAAAGAGAGAGATGATGTGGCGCTAAACAGGTGCTCCGTTCTCTGTTTGGGAGCAGTGCAGCGTGAGGAAAAGCTTGTTAAAATCCTAATAGTAGCTATCAAAGGCTATTGATTATCTTTCCCGACCTGTTTGGGTGACAAAGTGAGCATTAACACGGGCCCGTGTGAGAGATCTGTGCTCCTTCGGGGTGGCCTGGTCCCTCACGGCCCCGGCGGATTTTGGTGTGAAGCCTGCCTCAAGCGGCTAGACAGTCCCGTTCACTCTCCTGCCACCAGATAATCCATTTTGCAGGCTCACATCAAACAGCCTCTGCCCTGAGGCCCACTGCATGCTCCTCACACCGAGCGCAGCTTCTCCACTGCCTGCACACAAACTGTACACAATCTGATGTCATGACATCTCATCACCGGACACTTTCATGCATCAGACCATAAGCGCTCCCCTCTTCTACATATATAAACACACAACTACAAACACACAGTAATGAGGAGTATCATTTGTTGAAGGCACCGCTCAAACTTTAATCTTAGATTGGTCTATTTAAAGACAACATGGTATCCAATCTGGCCCTATTTACTGTTCCAGATACGTTGTATTAGCTGCTTGGTGTTATTTTATAACACACATGTGGTTTATATGTTGCATGTCCATGGCATATATCACATTTCATAAGAAAAAAAAAAAATTATGTATTATTTAATACTTTAACATTTATTTATTTATTTAGCTGTATTTTATTTATTTATTTGTATTTTTGTGAGAATTAAACACCAAATTCTCATTATGGCATCTAAATATTTATTTATTGTTGTTGTTAATTTATTTATTTGTATTTTTGTGAGAATTAAACACCAAATTCTCATTCATTCATTCATTCATTCATTCATTCATTCATTCATTCATTCATTCATTCATTCATTCATTCATTCATTCAAATTATTATCATTGCTGTCATTTTTTTTATTTAAATAAGCATAAAGGATGTACCACAAATATTAGCATAATTTATAATTGATCTTACATAATGTAATTATTATTTTCTGTTTTGCATTACATCTTTGTACGAACTAAAATAATAATAATAATAATACAGTGATTGTTGTAGTTTATTATTATTATTATCAGCTTACGTTATTATTAGTAGTAGAATTTTTATTAGTTTTGCATAAATTAAATTTATATTATATATGTATATAGTATGGTGAACAATATATTAGTTTCATGTTGTATTTTGTTTAAAGATCTACAATGTGTTATGGAAGAGACTCGGACAGAGAGATGGATGAATAAACCAGATGTTTATTGTCAACAGGTTAGCAATGTAGAATGAAGCAGGTGAGTATTGAACTTGGCTGTCTTCGGTAGAGTGCAGAATGGTAACTTGATAATCTCGTCACGATAGGACGTTGGAGAACTGGAGTTGACACACACCTCGTACAGACTAGAGACTTGGAAGGAACACGGGAGCAGAGTGACTGGAGAACGTTGGAGAATACACTCGGGAGGAAACACTGTGGGTAAGTAGACACAGAGGTAAGTAGCAGGCATAGAGCGGTGAAGCTATAGTAGTCCTCTTCGCAAAAACGAGACCGGACACTGAGTGCTTGGAGGTGTGTGTCTTTATGGAGTGCTTGATGAATGGCATAGTGACGTGCAGGTGCGTGTGATTAGTATCCAGAGGAAGGAGTGCGTTGTGATTGGCTGGTGACAGAGCCTGGCAGATCTGTGACATTACCCCCCTCTCCACGGCCCGCTCCCGAGGGCCGAGGACCCCGACCCCTCCCTCTGGGTGCTGGTCGTTCCAGATGGCTGGCATGGAATTCCTCAAGCAAGGCAGGGTCAAGGACATCATCTCTGGGAACCCATGACCTCTCTTCGGGGCCGTAGCCCTCCCAGTCTACGAGATATTCCAGATGACCACCACGGCGCCGGGAGTCCAAGATCTCCTTCACCTGGTAGATGGTGCCGTCCTCCAGGATCAATGGGAGAGGGGGTTCCTCTGTCGGGCTAGGCTCTGTGGGGGGAGAAACAGGAGAGTGGTAAGGTTTTAACAGAGAAACGTGAAATGTGGGTGAATCTTGTACTGAGGATGGAGCTGGAGCTGATAAGTGACCGGGTTGATTTGTCTGACGATGGTGAAGGGGCCAATAAATCTGGGACTCAGCTTCTTGCAGGGTAGGTGCATCTGGATGTCCTTGGTGGACAGCCAGACCTTCTGTCCAGGTTGGTACATGGGAGCTTCAGACCTACGAAGGTCGGCTGTCATCTTGCGCCTACGTACTGCTCGCTGGAGATGGTGGTGAGCAGCGTACCAGACCTTCTCGCTCTCTCGGAACCAGTAATCCACTGCAGGTACATCCGCTGGTTCCCCAGACCAAGGAAACATGGGTGGCTGGTAACAGAGTATGCACTGGAACGGAGTCATACCGGTGGCTGGCTGGCATAGTGAATTCTGGGCGTACTCTGCCCAGCTAATGAACTGGTTCCAAGAGTCCTGGTGGCCGTGACAGAAGGTTCGAAGGAATCGAGCTACTTCCTGAATCTTCCTTTCAGTCTGCCCGTTCGTCTGAGGATGGTATCCGGAAGACAGACTGATGGTCACACCTAGGAGCTTGAAAAAGGCTCTCCATACTCTTGATATGAATTGGGGTCCCTGGTCAGAAACTATGTCCTCCGGAATTCCAAAGTATCGGAAGACGTGGTTGAACAGTAACTCGGCAGTCTCCATCGCAGTGGGTAAACCTTTGAGAGGTAGAAGACGACATGACTTAGAAAATCGGTCAACCACCAGAAGCGATCCTTCAGCAGCGAGAGGGTGCTGTTGGCCCCTGGGTGGCCAGTGCCCAGAGATGAATGCACGGATTGGATGAGTTGTGAGTTGTGTGCGTTGAGCCTTGGGAATGTACTGCAAGCCGGGTGGACAGCCCGGCGGAGTGGCCGTGGAAGCATTGGTGGTGGAGAATGGACTAGTGTTCCGCTGAATGGGACTTACAATCACTTTCTCGGGGATGATGGGCTCGGGTTCGTCATTGGTTTCTTCTTGTGAATCATAGAGGCAGGACAGGGCATCAGCCTTGACATTCTTGGGACCTGGATGGTAAGATATAGTGAAGTTAAATCGTGTGAAGAAAAGGGCCCATCGGGCTTGACGAGGGTTCAGTCTCTTAGCTTCTCGTAGATACGGAAGGTTCTTATGGTCAGTAAGAACAGTGAATGGGTGTTGGGCACCCTCCAACCAATGCATCCACTCTTCCAGGGCCATCTTGATGGCTAGAAGTTCTCTGTTGCCGATGTCATAATTTCTTTCCGCCGGGCTGAGCTTGCGTGAGTAGAAGGCACATGGATGGAGTTTCGCTGGTGTCCCCTGCTGTTGGGAGAGAATGGCTCCAACTCCTGAGGTGGAGGCATCTACCTCCACGACGAACGGTTTTCTGGCGTCTTGGTGCACAAGAAAATTTACTTTTAAAACTCCCTCATTATGCATAATGAATACACCTCACATGAACTACAGAGCTCCCTGGATAAATGGAAGGATGCCAGAGTAAATATGGGAAAAGATGGGACGTTTTTCTACATAAAGGATGTTCAGAAGAGTACATGAAGAAACTGCATAGTTGATGAAGTTCAGCCTGGTTAAAGTGCATTTTTCTCCCAGCACATTTTGATTTCAGTGAATGCTGAAGAAAATGCAATAAAGTGCAAAATTACCAGAAACATGTTATAAAAAGCAAGATATACATAAAGCATGATAACAACCAGATTAATGGATGTCCTCATTCAAGTTTCATGGGATAAACCTCCAGTTCGGACCCGCTACATGGAAGTTCAGATTCTAAATGCAGTGTTCAGAAGAAATCCACAGTAATTTGAGCATTGCAAGCTTTTTACTTGGAATAAATAAGACCAAGATTGATTGAACAGTAAAAAGACTCCTTAGCTCAGACTTTTCAGTGTGTTGCATACATTTTGGAGACCTAAAAAACTTAAAAAATTTAAAGACTTTAAAAATACATTATTAAATGTCATCTAGAAACAAGTTGCACTCTACTTTTTATTCTGAATATTCTATAACTGTAGATCCCTTAACACTTTAAATGGGTTCATCTTTGTACTGGTTTTCTTTGTAATGAATCTATATATGCAAATAACTCTGTTCAAATTACTAATAAATCCATTCCAGATTAGAATAACATAATACTGAGTTAAACAGTATTCTCATTCAGTCATTCATTTCAGCAACTGATTCATCTACTAATCCAATTCTACCAATTCAGCTGATACAGTTCAATATATGGATCTCTTCAAACAATTCAATGATAAGAACCAGTACAAAACGATTTATCAGAGATTTGGCCATTCACAGCCAGAAAGTCGAAGGCAGCTAGATCAAGGTCTGAAGCAGTACTGTACCAGTGAGATGGTAATATCTGTACTGTAAGTTGCTTTATTTTAAAGCTTCTGCAAAATGGCTACTGGTTCATTTCAGATGCTATTTTACTGTAGATGCGTGTTTGGGATTTTTGAGATACTTTATTCTGGATTGTGCGAGAGGAATTGATCTGCATCGCTGGAGTTGTGCATCAGCTGACTAGTGTGCCACACCAAACACTTTTGGCAGTGCATGCAAGTTATTCATGATTAAAACCACAGTTCTGCAGAACGAGTAATGAACATGCAATATACTCTGATCCCCAGCTCCTAAAGTGCTCAGTTTAACCATATTATACAGTAGACAAGTATTTTGAGTCACTATACAAACTCCAGTCCAGTGGATTGCATCTATCATCCGTGAATCAAAGACAAATCAACATTAAAGCAGCATTAATATCCACTGTATGCCTAATAAATGGGTGGTATAAATGCTCATTTTTAATTGGTTAATTCTGAGCATGGAGACACCCCTTGGTTGGTCGCTCCACCCATACATGCCTTTATGTTCATGCAGGTAATGTTTTATATATGATACATTTTCAGTCTGATGAGCATGACTGACATTAATGACAATCTCTGCTGTCTGTGAGTGTTATGTTTTTGCCAAACTCTCATTAAATATTCAATATTTGTTTCTGTGCATGAACGCTTGCTAAGTTATTAAGCACTGAAGGCCTCTTTTTATTTGTTCTGTCTTTGTTTCTCGAGTAAAGATCTGAGTGTTTTCATTAGCATGGACATTAGAGTGTTGTATGTGGGGCTTTTACAATGAATTTTGAACTTGTTGTCTGATAATGTTTTAAAGGAAAGTTTTGGTTTCAGAAAGGATATTACTCTTGATTTCTATAAAAACATCTATAACATGCTTATATGTTAACTATAATTTCGGAATTTGTGTATTTTAAGATTAATCTGGAGACATTTTTGGATGAACCATTCCTTTAACTTGTATTAAACCTGGAACACATTCAAAACATTGAATTATTATTATTATTTATCTTGGCTGTGGAAAAAGTGAAATACAGAAAGTTAAAACAATATTTTATTTGCTAAAGTTGCTTGAAAACAGACACTACAGTGACTACATTTTCGAGAACCTCGGTTAAATCAAATTTAATTTAATAATTATTTAATCACGGTCTACTCTTCTAAAATTATTTAAAGTCTTATAATTGCAGTTCAGCTCATCTTTGAGTGGGGATTTCTACTGGGAGCGATCACAATCAGAGAGTGGTATAAAGTTACAGTCTGTGTATAAAAATATCTCTGTAATGTCTGGCAAATTGCTGAAAACTATTGCCCTGAATGTAGATCAAACACAAGGCATTATTTTTGTAAAGGGGGGATCGAGGAGTATTGGCGTGAGTGAATGAGCGCTCTTACTCTCCCACAGTATCTTTAACGTCTGACGTGCCTGTCATTTCCGCTCTGCTTTTTACACTGTGTTACTCCATGTGCTGAGGAGAGAAACATACATACAGTTGAGCATATTTCTGTCTCATAAGTTTTCAGTACTCATTTTCTGTATTTTCTTTGGTTTTACTTTGGTCTTCTGCTCTGGAGTTGATGTTTTCCAAGGGATCCCATGGTAAAATGTTCCACACATTCCACAAATAGGGTACAAAATAGCTTTTTTTCACCCATTACTTTCCAGCATATACTTTGTGAAAGGAGGTGTTTCACCTTCAGAAAATATTGGCCATCAACTTTAGGAGATATACAAGTAACTATATATTATATAAGCTGTTTCATTTTCCATTCCTTTTCTATGGAGTTTGTCATTTTTATAACCCTTTTACCAAGTTTGAGATCTCACTGATTTGAGTAATTTGAACGGGTAACAGGGTTGCAAGCAACACAATTTTCAAGATAATTTGATATTGTCATTCAGTAGCAGCAAATATTGGCTTAGGGTTACTGACAAACTGTGATATCCTGATTTCTGATATCCTGATTTCATCCTGATGCATTTAAAATTAGTTTATTATATTTTCACTGTAATGCATTATCAGATAAACAGATGATAATAATAATAACATTAAATCAATATTTTATTTTAATATTTTGATTTTAATGTTTTTATAAAAAGAATGTCAAGACTGTTGAGATATGACAGGTCAAAATCACCATTTGAAGGTGATTTTATGTTTTATTTTGTACATTTGTTGTATGTGGAACTACATACTTTTATGATAGCTTAATTTTATTTTAGAAAGCAATTTATTTAAAAAAATTTTTTTCATCATTCTCACAAAACCAAAAACATGAAATACCATGCGAATTGTGTTTCTAATGCTTAAAAAGTGTGGACTGCGACTTAAAAAAGTCTAATACTTAGGACTGAGCTATACACCACCGGGTATATGAAGTTCTTGACATGACTGAAATTTAATTAGGCTTAAAGGGGTAGTTCACCAAAAAATGAAAATTCTGTCATTAATTACTCACCCTCATGTCGTTCCAAATCCGTAAGACCTTTGTTCATCTTCGGAACACAAATTTAGATATTTTTGATGCATGCCAAGAGCTCTCTGACCCTCCCATAGACAGCAAGGATCCATACATGATCAAGACTCAGAAACATAGCAAGGAGATCATTAAAATAATCCATGTGACATCAGTGGTTTGTGCATGAAGAAATAAAAAATAACTACTTTATTCAACAATTCGTCTCCTCCGCGTCACCCTAAAGCGCCAATTTGGAGAGTATCACATACATAAAGAAGTATGTATGCGGCTACGTTGTTTACATTCAGATCAAAGCGTAAACAGCATAAATAGCGTATCAGCGTACATACATTGTTTACAAATGTGATACTCTCCAAATTGGCGCTTTAGGGTGATGTGGAGGAGACGAATTGTTGAATAAAGTCGTTATTTTTGTTTTCTTTGTGCACAAAAAGTATTCTCGTAGCTTCGTAAAATTATGGTTGAACCACTGAAGTCACGTGGATTATTTTACCGATCTGCTTGCTATGTTTCTGAGCCTTGATTGTGTTACAGTTTTTTACAATCGCTATGACATTTTTTCAAATACTTCTAATAGGGATGCACGATATTATCAGACTGATATCGGAATCGGACAATAATGGCTATAAATGCAAATATCGGCATCGGCCTGATATGAAAAATTATGCCGATATGTCTTGCCGATAAGAGGAATGGGTTAACACACGTGCTCAGGGTGTGCTAGTGATTAGATCATGTCAGCAGTGTGGCTCATTCTTGAAGCAAAGTCTGTCATTTGTCTGAATTATGATTAAACAGTAATCGCGCGTACAGTGGCAGCTTCCCCCGGGTCCTAATGCCTGTTAGGAGTTTTAATATGTAGGGGGCGCTGTTGGCCTACTTCTAATTAAATTAAAAGTAAAATAGCCTACACAAATAACATTTAGACCATGTTTCTGATTAAATAAAGCAGTAATTGATGTCATAAAATAACGATTAGGCCTATGTTTTGATTTAATGGTCACAAGCTATAGCTTACAGTACATGAAAAAAAATCACAAACATGACACTTGTAAATTAAATAATTTGATATATACTGATTTATTCATTAATGTGTAATATGTTTTATTTTTTAAACAAATCATGAAAATAAAAGATTTTCAGAATTTTTACAACTCTTTCATTTTAGATCATCTGCAAATGTTAAATCTTAAAATAAAATGTTAGGGTTAACACTGCATCTTTCTGGGGGAAACAATGCAGCGATTGATATAGTTTATTTATAGTTATTTCCAAAGCTCCAATGTACTGTTAAAAAAAGCTTCATTATTTTTTATTTAGTTCTAATAAATAAGTTCTTGTTAAAAACTAACCAAAATTAAAAATATTTTGCTTATAATTTCTGCACAGGAGAGACTTGGTGTTGTGTCCAAATAAAAGGAAATATATCGGTATCGGCCAAAATGAGTTGAAAAATATTGGCATATCGGATATCGGCAAAAATCCAATATAGTGCTTCCCTAACTTCTAACAATTTTCCTAAACTCTTTACGCACCAACACACCTACAACACACAATTGACAAAACAGTTAATTTCATGCTCAAAATCACACATTGCAAACTAAACTCCAACACTAATTTTCAAATAACAATAATACATTAACACAATACACCACACCTACCAAAACACTGCAAACATGTCTCAAAATCTAATTATTATTCCAAAACACTAATACAGGTTCTCTTCCAACAGGAACATTTAGTCAATCATAGCACAATATCATACAAACACTAACATCAAATGGAATTACAGAAATTATTTTAGGTGTCAGGTCAGACCTTATACAATAGACAGTATATTGCATTGATCATAGATTGTGTTTTACACTATAGTTTCTTTTTCTTTTTGGGTTTAGTAAATGCATGTATTTTGTCTTATTGCTGCAGAAATTCAAAACAAAATTTGAATGACCCATCTCAGAGAAGCTTTATAGAATGAACAGTTTATGGGGGAAAAAGAGACTGAGACAGAATTGCTGCAGTAAAGGCTTTATTTGCAACAAGACATTAGAAAAACAAGAAAGAAAACAAGAATGCATGTAAACAAAAGATATGCAATATATCTGTCAATTATCATGTGAAAGTAGAAAATATACAAACAGAAAAAGCCACAGAAGAATTATAAAAAATGTAATCTAATCTGCCTGGTTTTCTGTGTTTGGCCACATGTTCTCATCCACATCACACCTGATATCTTTTCTGGCAAGGCATCTTGGGAAGAATCTTTTGGTATGCCTTATCCACCCCTGCATTGTTGAGCTGTGATGTCTTGGTATGCAGCATCCATTGCATCCTGGAAGGATATTTGGCCCTGTGGACGATGGTCAAAACCCTTCCATCTCCAGACTCAGAAAAACTCCTCAAAGGGGTTGAGGAAAGGGGAGTAAGGGGCAAGAAAAAGAGACACCATTCTCGAATGTGAGTCAAACCAGGCTCTGACTGCACTGGGAATGGTGGAATGCCACATTGTTCCATGTGATCACATATATTGGCAAGTGGTCTGATCTCCCACCTTTCTCTGGCACCAGTCTTTAGTGCAGATCTTCTAAAATCTCCCATTTTTGCAGGAGAACACTTTTCCACACAAGATCAGCCCAAAGAGATCCTCTTTTACTGTATATTATATGGTCATACGATTGAAAGAACCCCAACACCTGAGTGTGTTTCCTAGATGGGAATCAGCTGTAATTTACATTTCCATTACATTTCCATTTAGCAGACGCTTTTATCCAAAGCGACTTACAAATGAGGACAATAGAAGCAATTAAAACCAACAAAAGAGAAACAATATGTAAGTCTCGCTAACGCAGTACACATAGCAAGGTTTTTTTTTTGTTTTTTTTTTATAAAAGAAAACAAGTAGAATAGAAAAAGCTACTTTTTTTTTTTTTTTTTAGAAAACAAATAGATAGAATAAAAAAAGAAAGCTAATGTTAAAATAGAATTAGAATAGAGAGTGCTAGAGTTAGAGGGTCAAATAAAGATGGAAGATATGTGTTTTTAGCCATTTCTTGAAGATGGTTAAGGATTCAGCTGCTGGGATTGAGTTGGGCAGGTCATTCCACCAGGTGGGAACAGTTAAAGTGATTTTGTGCCTCTTTGGGATGAACAATAAAGCGACGTTCACTTGCAGAACGCAAGCTTCTAGAGGCACATAGGTCTGAAGTAATGAATTTAGGTAAAGAGGTGCAGAGCCAGTGGTGGTTTTGTAGACAAACATCAATGACTTGAATTTTATGCGAGCAGCTATTGGTAGCCAGTGCAAATTGATAAACAGAGGTGTGATGTGCGTTCTTTTTGACTCATTAAAGATTAATCTTGCTGCCACGTTCTGGATTAATTGTAAAAGTTTTAGAGAACTGGCTGGAAGACCTGCCAAGAGAGCATTGCAATAGTTCTGGACAGAACAACAGCTTAATTTATTCTTCTTATTATTATTGTAATTTATATATTTGCATAACTACAATCAACTGTTTCTCATTAGCAATGGAATAAAATACAGAGGAATATTTGTGTTTCAATTCACAATATGAACAGCTGTTCACTTTGACTTTAGCCTATAAGTTAGTTTAAGAACATGATGCTATCTCTTCTGATAAACAGTGTGAAAGCATTTGAAAGTTTGGCAGAAAACTTACATTGTTTTGGTCTTGATTGAGCTTGTGTGTAAAAGACGTTCAAGCATTTTAAATTTGTGTTAACTGTATGCATTTTGTGTCAAAGCAACAAGAAATATGTTAATTGTATAGCCTACACAGACAGATGTTGTGCTGTGTTAAGAGTTTAGGAAAATTGTTAAAAGTATTGAAAAAATTGTCATAGCAATCGTAAAAAACTGTAGGATCCTTGCTGTCTATGGAGTGTCAGAGAGCTCTCGGAATGCATCAAAAATATCTTAATTTGTGTTCCGAAGATGAACGAAGGTCTTATGGGTTTAGCACAACATGAGGGTGAGTAATTAATGACAGAATTTTCATTTTTGGGTGAACTATTCCTTTAAGAAAAATTTTGAACAAAAACATGGCAACATGGCAACTCCTTCAATACTGTTTTAATCATTGGTTGAGAAATTGCTTAAGAGAAGCCCAGAGTGTGGCTTGAATCTAGACAAAGAAGAAGCTCAAAAGGATTAGCATGTGGTTAGCAAGAGAGAGGCGGCCACAGCAAGAATTATGGGCATTGTGCCGGATGCCTTTCCAATGAGGCATCACTTGTGTTTTGAGTTTCCACCTGAGGACAGGATTAATGTGTCATCAGGTAGACTAAAGAAACTTACTCAGTATCACCATTTCCACTTCATCAACACATCCAACAAACACAGTTAATCCAATCTTGTATCAACATGTGAAGAGCCCGCAAGAATAGACCTGCCAAGCACAACAAACAACTACACATGTTCGCCTTTACCTCTTAGGCCTTTTTTAAATAAGATTATTTGCATTTTAGACACTAACACAGGTCAATCAGACACATTCCAAGTATCAACTTGTCTCAAATGTTTTTCTTTAAATTATTAATAGGAATAGTACACCCAAAAATTAAGATTTGCTGAAAATGTACTCACCCCAGGCCATCTAAGATGTACTGTAGCTGAGTTTTGATTAGCAAATTTGGAGAAATTTAGCATTACTTCAATTGTTCACCAATGGATCCTCTGCAGTGAATGGGTGCCATCAGAATGAGAGTCCAAACAGCTGAATAATTCACAAGTAATCTACGCCAGTCCATCAATTAACAACTTGTGAAGTGAAAAGCTGCATGTTTGTAAGAAGCAGATCCATCATTCCCTAGTAAAAAAGTAATATATTTAAAATACCTTTATTGGTAACACTTTAGAATAGGGAGCGCTTATTCACTATTAACTACAACATTTCCCTCAATAAATCCCTAATTTGCTGCTTATTAATAGTTAGTAAGGTAGTTGTTAAGTTTAGGTATTGGGTAGGATTAGGGATGTAGAATAAGGCATTAATATGTGCTTAATTACTACTAATAAATGGCTAATATTCTAGTATTATGCATGCTAATATGCAACTAGTGAAGAGACCCTAAAATAAAGTGTTACCAAAATTGTAATAAAACTTTATTTGGAGTACTACTTGTGCACAATGCACATTTCTTAATATTAAGCCTAAAATGTGTTTTAATGTAACTATTGCTGAGGATTGTATGTAATATTGGTCTTTAAATGCAAGATATTTAAAGTGTACCATCAAATATACTTCAGTATACTTTTAGTTGAACTTCAGCTGTACTTTTGCACAATTAAAGTACATTAAGAACAACATTAGTTGTTCCAATTTAGCAGACTTCAAGTATACCAGTTTAGTATATTAAAAGTACAATTGCAGGGTATTTTTATTAAGCACATAAATATGTACATGTATTTGTAATATACTTAGCATGTAATAAATGTATTTCACATACTTTTTAGTATATTTATTTTTCACTTGGGTTAAGACAACTTCAAACTGTTGAGTCTCCTGTCCATAATATTGCTTTTTCAATCTTGGACGGCCTGAGCGTGAGTACATTTTCAACAGTTTTTCATTTTGTGTGATCTTCATCTCAGATGTTTTTTTCTTTTTTTTTAAAAGCTAGTTTTCTCTTATCTTTGATGCTCAGTTGTTAAGCAGAGCAAATCTCCTTGTAGTGAAACTTTGTTCGCTGCGCTTCTATTCTTGGGCATGTCGGTTAGGCCTCTGATCGGATAATTATGAGAGTGGATTGAAAATCATGCATATATTGTGTTTTTGAAAAGGAGATTGCTGTAATTAATGTAACGCACAACCGAATGATAATTGCTCTTCATTTGTTTAGCGTAATCTTCAGCAAGTATATGCTGTGTATTTTCTCTCACTTTATTTGTTTTTCATATTTGTGGTTGACAAATGACAAAATGACAAACATTTTGCACTGTAATTAAGTATTTGAGTTAATAACAAAATGAAGTTGTCTCTAAAAGACATGCATTTGAAATTAAATATAGGCTAGTGTCACCACACATTAAGTACAGAACACAGACACAGAGCCAGTTTTGAGCTGCTATTATGGGCAGACATAATACATGGACCCCATCCCTGATCTAAATGGGGCCAACTTGGTTTTGGCAGAATTGCAGCAAGTCCAAACATGGATCCAGTAAACTGCAAAAATGATTCATGCAATAAAGTAATTCAACCAAAAAAAAAGAAAATGATCAGAAATTGAGATCTATTACAAACTTCATCAGCATTTACTCATTTAAAATTCTGCCATCATTTATTCACCCTCATGTTGTTCCAAACCTGTATGACTGTTTGATAAGATATTTGGTAACACTGTACAGTAAGGTCCCATTTGTTAATGTTAATGCATGTATTAACAAACCTTAATAATGAACAATACATGCATTACACTATTTATTAATCTTTGTGGTAACACATTAGATTAGAATACATATTCTATATTAAGGGGCTTCCCTCGGTAAACTCCTAATTTCTGCTTATTGATAGTAAGTAAGGTAGTTGTTGGATCTAAAATATGGTCATGCAGAGTTAGGCATTAATATATGCTTTATAAGTACTAATAAACAGCCAATATGCTAGTAATACACATGCTAATAAGCAACTAGTTAATAGTAAAATGTGAAAAGTGTTCCCTAATCTAAAGTGTTACAATCTTTGTTAATGTTAGTTAATAAATATACAACTGGTCTGGTCTGTAAAACTTTTGATTTTAATAATGTATGATTACATGTTGAGATTAACATAAGGTAAGATTACTTAATGCTTTAGAAATATTAGTAAAGTAGAAATGCAGTTTTGTTATTTTGTTCCGCAGAAGAAACTCATATAAGTTTGGAACGACATGAGGGTGAGTAAATTATGACAGAGTTTTCATTTTTGGGTGAACTATCCCTTTAATCATTTTCATTTGCGTATAAAATGACATGTTTGTGAAACACTAATTGAACACTTTGGTCATAAAAGCTTATTGCAAAACCTTCTGTCGATAAATAGATTTACTGCTGAATTTGTGCATTTTATGACCAAAAAGAAGAAAAAAAAGACAGCTATGTGCCAAAACTCTGCATGCAGCTTTTTTGTGATTCTGTCATGCAGCATAATGCTGCTAATGCATGCAGTACAAAAACTTGTTTCTTTTATTTCAGGCACTGTAATAAATACGGGTGTCTAAGATGGCATTTATAATAAGCCTAATTGACATAAAAAGGATGCATGTTTACGCTGCAAAGAATGACAATGACTTAATTTAAATAGCCTGACATAGTGCAGCTAGCACTTGGTTAAACTGAATATTTGATGGTCATGATGCAAACTTTTTCACTGAGACACAGTGTGCAAAATTGGCAAAGCTTTGTAATAAATTCTCTTCTCAGTTCAAGTCATCCAAATTTATGCTGATCGTTCAGAGCTGGTTTTCCAAGTACAACTTGAGCGTTTTCCATTATTCTTTGCACCAGGGAACCCATTTAATGTGTTGTTGAATAAAATGTACTATAATGTGCATTAGACAAGTTAATTTTAGATTGGATTATTACCTTTTAACCAGCATGTCAATCAAGGAACAGATACTACATATGTCGGCCCCCACTTCTGTCTTTGTCTGTCTGTTAGTATGTCTCTCAATTCCAATTTTAATCTCCTTGTAATAGGTATTTAAAGCCGGTAGAAGTATGATGGTCTACTAATCAGTAAATCAATTACACCGTGACCTAGAAATAGTAGAATTAGAAGTAATTGGTGCAGATCTGACCCCCCCTCCCAGCATTAACTGCAGTAGACTCTACAGGGACAGACCAGACTATCAGCACGCATTCACGGCTAATACTGAAATAAATACGGTTTATGATGCATAATAACTTGCTTCACCTTTAAAACAACTTTACTTTTCAGTTGATGTCTCTTTGAGTGACTCATGTTTCATTTGCAAATATTATTAGAGGAAACATCAAAAACTGTTCAAGCTGCCAAGACTTATTCTTTGCCCGTGAATTTCTTTGTACATTTCAATGAATTGATTCAAAACGTATTCAGAAATTTGTTTTGCAGTGTTTTTTACATTGACTTTTAACAATTACTAATAAACCTTGACAGACCTGTTGTGAGCTCTGAGGTTGTTAATTGAGTCTATATGCTTTTGCTGAACCCATCTGTTTGCATTACTTCAAATTAATTTAAAAATAATTATGTGTGGAGAAAAAAATACCCACTTCATATTACCCATGATTACAGTCTTGTATGTTTTTTTATTTGACCTTTTTGCTTCAACTAAGAATTTGTAATGTTGCGATTCTCCTCGTAGTTGGTTGGTTTAGTTCAAGGCTTTTATCGTTTATTCAGTATTTTTAGGTAAATATGCTGTTTGCTATCATTATTCCTTAATTATTTTCACTTGAAATTTTACTTGTAAACATTTGCAGATAGTTTGTTTGGTCAAAAATGATGGCTTTTACAATTACAAATAACACTTTCAAGACATTTCAGAACAAGTATTGATCATATTTCTTCATAAATATCGGAAAGTTTATTAAACTTTATTAAAAGGCTGGAAAATATAGACATTTGATATTAATATAATTCTGATATAATTCTCAATTGACTAAATTTGATCCAAAAATTATTAATGTTGATATCAATACTGATATTGATATTAAATGTATTGAACAATTAATTATTTATTCTTTTTAAAATGCTATTTTTTTATCCTTTTTTTAATACTTATTTTATATAGGATGCATAATATGACAGATACTGTATTGTTTTATGCATTTACTAACTAAATAAATAAATAAACAAATAAATAAATTTGTAAAAAAAAAGAAAAGAAAAGAAAAGAAAAGAAAAGAAAAGAAAAGAAAAGCAGAAAACAAAAAGTAATGTACCGTAACTGTCTTTGGCATCACTTCCTCTTTTATATGCAGTCAAAAACTGGTTTAATTTTTGTCTAAATAATTTTTTTTTCTCAGTCCCTCATCCACTCAATCACTTATCTAGAATTTTGTCTCACTTTTCAGTCACACAATACCCCTATTTTCTGCCGTTTTTCACAACCTCAGAGAGATGACAGCTCTAATATTAGTGATTAATATAAGTATGACCCTCGAAGTTCACGCTTATGTAAATATGAGCTGTGATAGACTAGTACTTGCTGAATACTCTTCCTCGGTCTTGGAGATCTACTGATATTAAACACCATTATCTCCCAGTACAGACTGTATATAGCTGGTTGTGCTTTTGCAGTCTGGCTGCTGTTGCTCTGCGAGTGTTGACGGTTATAACCCGCCTCATTTGTGGCAGGCTGCCCTGGTTTGTTGTTGTAATGACTCAATCCATGGTTACCTCTGCAAGTTGAAATGTTTCAAAGTAAAACATGCGTGACAAACGCTCACACATGCCCAGTCATAGCACTGGCACAAACTCAACTATACAAGCTCACACTCAAATATTCAGATTCTTTTTTCTCTTTCTCATTCTTTATGCTGGATTCACTCCTTGATGGGTTTTTAATGTTTACCAGAATATATAAATAGATTCTGTCGTAAAATTATGATATACATTTCTGCTCACTTTCATGTCCCAAACCGGTTTTCTTATTTTCTTATTTCTTCTTTTAGCAAATTTGTTTGATTTGCTAAAAGTTGTGCTGGAGCTAATTTTGAACTGTTCTTATCGAAAGCAAAAATCACCACATATAATTTGTATTTCATTTTGATTAAGAATTTACTTTATTTCATTTGATTTATTAATATATACAAAGGCTATATAAACATATGGGATTCGTTTTTTTTATATAAATTAATATTTTTATTCTGCAAAGATGCATTATTGTTACAAAATACATTTCAAATAAATACTGTTCATTAAAACTTTCTATTCATTAAATGCATGTATCACTGTGTAATATGTCAGTTTTGGTTTTGTTCTGTTTCTTCCTTATTTGGTTCTTCCTGCTTTAGTTTGTGTCCTAGTTCTGTTAATTAATTATCGTCATCACCTGTGTTCTATTAATTACCTTGTTTCCTCGTTTGTTCCTCCCCTTTATAAGTCCTCAGTTTTGCCATTATGTTTGTCCGATCTTGAGTTAACAAAGTGTCAAATGTGTGTTGATGCAGCTTATTAAAGAATACTCTTTTGTTTTTACTTTTCGTTGTGAGCCTCGTTCTACAACCACTGAACCGTTACAGAAGATCGGACCACACAGAAGATTACAGCATGCAGAGGAGGCGGTTGGTTTTGGTTCCCCGGAAGGGAGCTCTGGAGATCCACAGCTCGCTTCCCCTGTCCGCCAAGAGTTGGTGGATTCCGCCCGCGGCAAATTGGTTTCCGCCGGCGGCGAAGAGGAAACCGCCGTACACGGCGAAGAATGTTCCGCCCGCGGCGAAGAGGATAACGCCGCAGGAGGCGATGAACGTTACGCCGTCCACGGCGAAGAAGTTTCCGCCGCCCGCGAAAATAAGGATTCCGTCGCCTGCGAGGAGGATCCCGCCGTACCCAGCGATGTATGTTCCACCCGCGGCGAGGAGGATTCCGCCGCAAAGGGCGATGAACGTTGCGCCGTCTACGGCGAAGATGGTTCCGCCGCCTACTTCGGCTCCTCCCGAGCCGCCGAAGGAGGAAGCTCAGGTGCTGGTGGGAATACTGGTAGTTTATGAGGGAATGTCTTGGACTCCAGTGCCTGCTCCTCGCCAGTGCCCCCCAGTGCCTGCTCCTCGCCAGTGCCCCCCAGTGCCTGCTCCTCGCCAGTGCCCCCCAGTGCCTGCTCCTCGCCAGTGCCCTCCAGTGCCTTCTCCTCGCCAGTGCCCTCCAGTGCCTTCTCCTCGCCAGTGCCCTCCAGTGCCTGCTCCTCGCCTGTGCCCTCCAGTGCCTGCTCCTCGCCAGTGCCCTCCAGTGCCTGCACCTCGCAAGTGCCCTCCTTCGTCTCCGCTGGTTCCGCCCAGCTCTCCTTCGTCTCCGCTGGTTCCGTCCAGCTCCACGCTACGAGAGTGCCCCTTTGAATCCGCGCTGCAAGAGCGCCCCCAAGTGTCCGCGCGGCAAGAGCGCCCTCCTGCGTCTCCGCTGGTCCCGTCCAGCTCTCCTTCGTCTCCGCTGGTTCTATCCAGCTTCGCACCTCCCGTGCGCCCTCAAGGGTCCGCGCTGCAAGAGCGCCCTCAAGGGTCCGCGCTGGTCCCGTCCAGCTCTCCTTCGTCTCCGCTGGTTCCGTCCAGATCCGCGCCTCCCGTGCGCCCCCAAGAGTCCGCTCCTCCAGAGCGCCCTCAAGTGCCCGCTCTTCCAGAGCGCCCTCAAGTGCCCGCTCTTCCAGAGCGCCCTCAAGTGCCCGCTCTTCCAGAGCGCCCTCAAGTGCCCGCTCTTCCAGAGCGCCCTCAAGTGCCCGCTCTGCCAGAGCGCCCTCAAGTGCCCGCTCCTCCCGAGCGCCCCCAAGTGCCCGCTCCTCCCGAGCGCCCCCAAGTGCCCGCTCCTCCCGAGCGCCCCCAAGTGCCCGCTCCTCCCGAGCGCCCTCCAGCGCCCGCTCCTCCAAGTTGGCCCCCAGAGGGGAACTTTCCCAAAGAAATTTTGGGGGGGGGCCATATAGCCGCAGTTTGTGTGGCCGGGCCAGAGGCCAAGGCCACAAAGGACCCCGATCCGCCTAGGCTGCCCAAGGACCCCGATCCGCCATGGCCGCCCAAGGACCCCGATCCGCCATGGCCACCCAAAGACCCCGATCCGCCATGGCCGCCCAAGGACCCCAATCCGCCATGGCCTCCCGTGTCTCCTGATCCGCCATGGCCTCCCGTGTCTCCTGATCCGCCATGGCCTCCCGGGTCTCCAGTCCTGCCATGGCCTCCCAAGGCTCCTGATCCGCCATGGCCTCTCAAGGCTCCAGATCCGCCATGGCCTCCCGGGTTTCCAGTCCTGCCATGGCCTCCCAAGGCTCCTGATCCGTCCTGGAGGCTTCCCTATCCTATCCTGGTCCTGCTCCAGCCTCCAGGACGCCCACCCCCCCCTCCCCGATGTTACTGTTACGGTGCGGGACGCACCTTCCGGGGGGGGGGGAGATACTGTAATATGTCAGTTTTGGTTTTGTTCTGTTTCTTCCTTATTTGGTTCTTCCTGCTTTAGTTTGTGTCCTAGTTCTGTTAATTAATTATCGTCATCACCTGTGTTCTATTAATTACCTTGTTTCCTCGTTTGTTCCTCCCCTTTATAAGTCCTCAGTTTTGCCATTATGTTTGTCCGATCTTGAGTTAACAAAGTGTCAAATGTGTGTTGATGCAGCTTATTAAAGAATACTCTTTTGTTTTTACTTTTCGTTGTGAGCCTCGTTCTACAACCACTGAACCGTTACACACTGTTTCAATAAAAATAATGCACAACTGTTTTCAACATTGATAATCAGAAGTTTCTTGAGCAGCATTTTAGGATGATTTCTGATGGATCATGTGACACTGAAGACTGGAGTAATGATGCTGGAAATTCAGCTTTGCATCACAGGAATAAATTGCATTTTTAAATATATTAATATTTTAAATTGTAATAATATTTCACAATTTATTTGGATAGGGACAATGTAATAAACATGATTGCACATATAAATACCAAATATATTTGATTTTGAAATCCTTTTGTGATAGTATGCTATATATTCACCATGACATTCATAAACATAAATTTCAACATAACATGTTTTGAGAGGATAGGTGCTCATGTCCAACGCAATCTTGTTGTGTATTTGGAAGATACTGTGCAAAATTTTATTAAATGTTTTTTTTCTTGATGATACAGTAGCTATTATCAAAATTAATTTGAATATATTGAGTTCACAATAAACCCAGGGGGTGATTTTTAACAGTTGGGCCTTATCCCTCTTTCATTGTGAGGAAGTGAGAAGGGATTGTGCACTCCATTGTCGCTTCTTTAGGGAAAATCTATTTTTGAGGGAATGGAAATCTGTCTTCTCACAATGCAAGCCGCCACACTGTCAATTGAGGTGTGAATTGGGAAGACTCTGCATTGTCCGAAAGATAATTTAATTGGAAAAGCAAGACACTGTGGTCTTGTGTGGGAGAGATGCCGGTTGGACCCGCTTTGGCCCGGCTTCCCTACTAGAAAGGGGATTTATTCAAACATTACCCATTTTGTCCTTGATGCCAGTGACCGCTGGATGCTCAAAGGATTCATTGTGAGGCGCAGGCATATGGAGAAAGAGGAGGAAAGGTCGTTTTCATCCAGAATCAATGACTTCAAGTGTCTCAACGCTTATAGTTAATGCACATCCTGTTGTGGTGGCTGTGCAGCTTCTTCAGATACTGTCTGTCTATTTTGTCTCATGAGAAAGAAGTACATATAACAATGTTCGTAGTTACGGAAAGAAGGAGGTGGGAACCGGCGAACATTTAAGCCACTTAATAGTCAAAATAAACAAACACACAACGAACGTAAGCAGCAGCACCTCACGGACGACTGTCACATTAAAACATAAATAAAAACACAGCAAAAGTCCAGGGGCTCGTTCTTCGTACGTCGCTAACTCAGTTAGCTGGATTTGATTGTTGACGATTTGGCATGATCTTGGATCGTTTGGTTCTTCGACGCTCATCCTGGACTTGCTGTCATAGCAACAGGTGCGCTAGCTTAAACCTGCTCGGGAGCAGGCTTATTTCATGTAAACAGGATTAGATCGCGGCTTTATAAGCGGAGGAGACAGGGAAGTCTGTCGCAGCCATGTCTTGCCCGTTTTTACGAGAGCAACCTGTTGCGGAAGGTGCGAGGATAATTCGCAGAGCTTTTAGAATTAATCGCGTTTTGCGACACAGACAGGATCCATTAGCACAGCGCGATAGTGTACTTTTTGAAAGATATCGTTTTTCACGTGAGGGTGTCATTTACATAAACTTGTTAGAACCTCATATTAAAAGTTCTACTCGTCGGAGTCGGGCTTTAACAACAGCACAAACTGTGTGCATCGCGTTGAGATTCTTTGCGAGTGGCACTTTCCTGCACACTATTGGGGATGCGGAGAACTTGGCCAAGTGCTGTCTGTCGTGCCATTCGTAAAATTTACCTGGCGCTAAAGCAGTTTTTAGGTGTTTTTGTAGTCTTTCCAAGCCACTTAAGACCCCAAGTTGTAAAACACAGCTATTTCGCAATTGCAGGTACATTCTACTTGTTAATGAAGATCGTATGAATATGACCACACTAGTAAATATAAATCGATTGTCCCCCAGGCTTCCCTAATGTGATTGGTGCCATAGACTGCACACACATTCATATCAAGGCCCCACCAGGCCCCAAATGAAGGGGATTTTGTGAACCGAAAGGGGGTTCACAGTATAAATGTGCAGGTGAGTTAAGTATCACTATTCTTAATATTTTATATTGGTAATATATACAATGTATTCCATAAGTATGCAGTTGATTGACTACAATGTCTTAGACTATGTGTCATATCACAAATGTGGAAGCCAAATGGCCAGGATCTGTGCATGACTCAAGAATTTTCAGAGAGTCACAGTTATGCACATTATTTGAACGTGGTAAGGATATTAATGTCATGCTCACTGTATTACACACACACACTTATTGTGGGCCTAACAGAACTGCATTTTACCATTGTACAGGTGATTACGATGGGATCCTGGTTGGAGACAGGGGCTATGCCTGTAGGCAGTATTTTATGACTCCATTCCCTGACCCCAACCCTGGACCACAAACCAGTTACAATGCAGCTCTAGCCAGGACAAGGGCACGCATTGAAATGACCTTTGGGCAACTAAAGGGAAGATTTCAGTGTCTGAAAAGTCTGAGGGTTGCACCTGACAGGGCATGCGACATTATTGTTGCATGTGCTGTATTACACAACATTGCCACCATTAGAAAGGAGAGGACCCCTGTGGTGGAAGTGCAGCCTGATGATGACCTCCAGCCAGTGCACTTGGATCAACCTAGTGGCAGAGCTGCACGGGACAGGATTGTGGAACACCATTTTTGAGAATAATTTAATAAAAATTAAGACAAATAAAACAAAAAAAAAACAAGGCAAATATGGATTCAATGACTTTTATTAGTTGTTCTTTGAGAAAAAAAACAACAAATTAGGGTCATCTTTTGCCTGTAAAGAGATATTGTTATGCAAGGTCAACAGTAGTGCTCTGAAATGTGAAATGTTTTAGTACTTACTCTGAAGTTCCTTTTGCAGCAACTATTTCTAGAGCAATTTTCTTCTTCATTAGCTCTTGGAGCTCCATTTCTCCCCTCAGGTTTTGTTTTTTTTAAATGCAAATATTCAACCTTTTGCTGTAGGCTACGTTTATAGAGGGAACGGATGTCACCCTGTGCCATTTGCAGAGAAAACAAATTAGACTCAACGCATACAAAAAAAAACTGAAAGTAAAAAAACAATGCAACACTGTCCACCTCTGTATCAGTTCTCTGTGCAGACTCCCTCTCTGCAGGCCTCTGTGCAGACTCCTGCAACTCATATTGCGGTCAAAAATATAAAGGACATTAGTTGATAAGTTTATAGGGTATATTATATAGTGCATTTTTATGTGTAGTTATGCACTTACAGGTACTTCCTCCAAAGGACACTCGTCCGAGAGGGTCTCTTCACTGTCCTGTGCAATGAAAATAAATGGTATGACAAAGTGATACGGTGTCTCCACTATTGATATTGATTTCACTATTGAGAAAAACAAAAAAAAGGACAAGTCCACTTACTGCACATGCATCATGCATCCCACCACTTGCATGGGAACAGGTAAAAGTGTGGGTGTGAAAGAAATAAAAAAATCATTACAATGAGGTACACAGGAAAAGAAACATAGAAACTTTTTAGTGTCCCCCCCCCCCCCCCCCCCCCATTTACTCAAAGTAGGTTTAACAGCCTTCCTTTCATGTCAATGCAATTCAGCACTACTCAAGATTTACCAGTTGAAGAGTGTAGCCGACATTTGGATTACACCAAATGCAAGGTAGCTACCAATTATTTTACAGTAGCCTATACAAAGTGAATTAAAAACCTCTTTACCAGTAATGAAGGTGCTGCTGCTACTGCTTCCTGGCTGTGGGTCTAAGGAAGAGCTGCTCCCAGGGATGTCCTGAACATTGGGTCGGTTCACATTTAACTCAGGGTGCAGGACCACCGCCTGTTTTTTTTTGCTCTGCCTTTTTCCTAGTTGCTGATATAAACAAGCACATCATTTCACAGTCGTTTAAAACAAAAACAAAAAAAGACTAAGAACAACATATGTAGTTAATTATTACCATTTTGTAGAATATTCTTGTATTTCACCTTTACTTGTTCCCAATTTCTAGTGGGTCCTGTGGAGGCTCTAATATGAAAGATTAAAGTATGAAAATGTTTAATGTACATATACTGTAATAACTGATTGAAAACCTCTAACACAATCACTACTTACGCATTTAATTTGTCTGCAACTTTTTGCCAGCCCTCTCTCCTGGCTTTTGCAGCCTTTGAGGTGTTCCCTGTCGTTTTTATTAAATTTTGGAACTCCCCATAGCCCTCCATCAAGAGTTCTTGTTCTGCCGCTGAGAAAAAGTGGGCGCGCTCTTTGGCCATTGTGGGCAACCAATAACAGCGTTGCTGATCAGTGTTTCTACTATCGATACATATCCCCTTTTAAACCAGCGCATGAACGCGCAGTTATCTCAGATAACTCAATCCAGCGATACTAATCATCAACAACAGGTGTGTTCGAAGAACCCAATTAGCCGGATCATGATTAGCACGATGAAATCATCTAGGATGTCTCATTTGATCTCGGATGTTTTAAGCAACGTACAAAGAACGAGCCCCAGGCCTGGTCCTCTCTCATCTTGCACTGTCGTCACTCCTCCTTTTATCCTTCCGGAGCTCCTACTTGGGACTCGAGACCGGTGAGTGGTGCAGGTGTCGCTCATTACCATTTACTCCACCGACCTCGCTCCGCCCCACTCATCACAGTACACTTTAGAAAACTTTTAAAGGCAACTTATTACTGACATAATATACTTGGGATACGTCTCGGTTACGTATGTAACCCTCGTTCCCTGAAGGAGGGAACGGAGACGTCACGTCGGTGACCGACGAATTGAGATCTCGCTTAGAGAGACCAATCCACTACGAGTGTATCTAAACAAGCCAATGCACATTGGCATGCGATTATTGCATCCAGCTGCCGCTGATCACAGCGTGAGTATAAGTAGGCAGCAGGTGCAGTGCATATTCAGGTTTTCGCTGAGGAGCCGAGCCGGAGACCCGGCCGCTCAGCGGTGGTACAGCAGCCGTGGCGACGGGATGTGACGTCTCCGTTCCCTCCTTCAGGGAACGAGGGTTACATACGTAACCGAGACGTTCCCTATCAGTCGGTCACTCCGAGTCACGTCGGTGACCGACGAATTGGGATCCTTACCAAAGGGCCACAGATACTGCCCCTTCCAGTGTCCTGTGGAATTTTTTGGTGCAGGTCAGGGCTTAGCACAGAAGGCCAGTTACTGTTGCTATGGCACTACCCACTCAGTAAGACTGGATACCACTGGGAAACGTACCCGTTCCACTTGGAACCGGACGCTGCGGAAGCCCAACCTTCCCGAAGGAGGTTCAGAAGCACTTACGCATATGAACAAACGTTTAGGTGCATATGGAAGATTAGAGGAGATTGTAGCCTCTTGACAATGGCAGAACATCTGCTGGGGAAACACGGACTCTAAGGCTATACCATGGATTTCACACATATGGGATCCAATTAGGTCTCACATATGGAACCTAGCCCTCTACCGGTTCTCACGGATTCATCGAGTGAGGGGCCTGGCGTCAGACGCTCCGCCACATCTGACTGCCGAGGGAATGGAGGAGCTCGACAGGGTCTACAGTATGGACTCTCTGGAGCAGTTTTAGCAAGCCGACCCGAAACCAGAGCCTCTCAGTGCTTCTACCCGTTTGAGGTGGGAACACAGGAGGAAACTAGTTCCACACAAAGGCTACAGAACCTAGCGAACGTGTTAGGGGTCGCCCAGCCCGCAGCTCTACAAATATCTGCAAGCGAGGCGCCTCGAGCCAACTCCCAGGAAGATGCAACACTTCTAGTAGAGTGGGCTCTCAACCTGAACGGGCAGGGCACACCCTGTGCCTGATAAGCCAGGGTGATGGCGTCCATTATCCAGTGGGCCGTCCTCTGCTTTGAGACGGCATTCCCCTTCTGCCAGCCTCCGTGACAGACAAAGAGCTGGTCTTCGGTCCTGAAGCTTTGCGTCCTGTCAACGTAGAATCTCAATGCTCGGACGAGACAAAGCAAAGCAAGGGCTGGGTCTGCCTCCTCCGAGGGCAGCGCTTGCAGGCTCACCACCTGGTCCCTGAAGGGAGTAGTGGGAACCATGGGCACATAGCCAGGCCGGGGCCTCAGGATTACCTGGGAGTCAGCCGGCCCAAACTCTAGGCACAAATTGTCGACCGAAAATGTGTGCAGGTCCCCTACCCTCTTGATGGAGGCCAATGCAAGCAGGAGCAGAGTCTTCATTGAAAGAAACTTCAGCTCAACTGTCTGCAAAGGCTCAAATGGGCCTAAAAAGTTTAATTTGTATCTCTACCAAAAAATGAAAATTTATTCCAGTTTTTCCAAATTCAATCCTTGATTCAGATTTCTCATAAGCTTAATTGATTTGGTCTAAAGAGAGAAGAACTGATGACTATTTTTGTTTGAATACTACTTATAAAATAGCTACCAAAATAAGTTTTGGTAAATGCAGTTTGACTAAAATAATGACTAAAAGTTGCAGTGACTTTTCTTCGACTAAAACTATTAAAGACTCAAATGACAAAAATGTGACTAAGACTATTAAGCATTTTCGTCTCAAGATAAAGACTAAGACTAAATCAAAAATGCCTGCCAAAATTAACACTGTTTTACTGTTTATTTAATTTTTTTCTGTGTTTATGATATCGGTTATATATTTAACCTCTGAGAGTTACATTGCATAACCAGCTGTATAACCAATGATGACATGAAAACACAGATGTGTATTTGTGTAAACAATAAAAAAAAAAAATAGCTTTAGTTTAGCTTTAACAATAATTTCCGTTTTGTGCACCAATAGTGTAATACATAGTAATAAACAGCGCTATTTACTTATTATACTTAATATATTTGTTACTTATTTTGGCGCTATATATTACTTAAACATATTAATATATGAAAAATGTTGCATGGAGTCTTGTGTGAACCTTTTTCTGTGATGATGCAAATAAAACATTGAATTAGATAATTTATTAGAATCAATAAACTGAAATGGACAGTTTGAACTGATCCACAAAATATTTTGCTACAGAATTTTAAATCAAACGCACTATTAAATCTAGATATTCCTTAAAAACTAAATGTCTAAGCACTCTAATACTCATGACGTCCTCCCAAATAAATTAATGAATAAATAAATTTTGTTTTTATGTAAATACTTGTATGCATTAAATGCTAATAGGGTTGTTAATGCAAGTGGCCACCCATTGGTGCTGTCACCTAGTCTCATGTGTTGCTGTTGATGCGACAGTGTTTTCACGACAACCTGCGGGCCCTGCTCATTGCGGCTCTCCAAGGCCAAATAAAGACATTGTGGAGGGAAGTGGGCATGTGTCCGGATGACCGGCCGATGGCACAAAGGCCCCCTGCTCCAGTGCTGTTCTCATGACGCCTGGCCACCTTTATGTGCCCTTTGCTAAAAGGAGGAAATGTCTTTCATCTCCTTTTCAAGGTGGAAAACACTGCCACCCTTACAACGGCAGAGGGGATTCAGCGTGTGCCAGGACACGTCAAAGTGTCAACGTGTGATGCTGCTTCGTCACGGAGAGCGTGGGATGAGTCTCAACACAAGCCTCACACATGCACAGAGACGTCGTTCATCTGCATGTCAACTTAAAAGAGTCTTTATCACGAGGAATTGATTGTGAGTAATAAAATCAGGCTATGATTTAACAAAAAGGAAGGTCAAAATAGTAAAACGTGAACACATATTAATTATGACATTTCAGCACAGACTGTTTGGTGAATCTGTCACAATGTATTACAAACTTTATACAGAGTACCGATTTTAAAAGAAGGAATAGTTAAAAAAAGATAGATAACAATCAGCTTGCATAAGAAAAAAAAAGAGGGACATAATAAATTGTAAATGACTTTGTGCTTTCTGATGACTCTTTTATCTAAACTTATTGATGTCAAATGTCATTATGCCTTGAAAAGAGGCAATATGTGGCCAGGAGAAAAATTAATTTGTCGGAATGAATGCTTGAATTTGTGGCCATGATATCTATTTTTGGTAACACTTTAGAATAGGGAACACTTATTCACTATTAACTATGACTTTTCCCTCAATAAATTCCTAATTTGCTGCTTATTAATAGGTATTAAGGCAGTTGTTAAATTTAGGTATTGGGTAGGATTAGGGATGTAGAATAAGGTCATGTAGAATAAGGCATTAATGTGTGCTTAACAGTTTTGTGCAAGTTACTTCCAAACTGTAATACATTACAGATTACTTGTTACTGTTATTTAAAAGTAATTCCTTACCTTACAATATTACTGTCTCAGAATTGTAATGAGTTACATGACTCCTGTATTACATTTGAGTTACTTTCACCAAAATATCTACAGAAGTAGAACTTAACAAAGTGTTTATATTTCGTTCCGGCTTTTTATTAAGTTAATTTAAAAAAAAGAAAAAAACGTTTGGAGCATTTTTTGTTCATTAAATAAGTTTTTTTCTTTCTTTCTTTCATATCATAGCTTATGTTTCACCTATTTAGCCCTCTCAAATCATCATGACTTGCCTAAAATAAAATCTATAGATATACTAAAACAGTTCAAGCATATAACAATGTTTAAATGTTAAACCTAGATAAATGTGCGCTGCATCCTAGTTTGTGCAGAGAGTGGAAGGTAAAGCGCAGGACATGGAGGCACCAGCGCAATCAATTGCAATTTCTTTTCAATGGAAGCAACTTAAGCCATAATTTTTGCTCATAAAGGTAAGAGTAATACATCATTCGTAACTTTAAAGGGTCTACTTTTATTTGTGTACACTCACAATGTCAACAAAACGTCGTGCTTTTATCTTGAACAGGAGCGCTTCACAAAAATGATCCAAAAGGCAGGTAATGCATGCCTCACAGACATGATAAATATATCTAAAGAAAGCTTTAAATTATTACTTAACGAAATAAATAAAAACGAAAACAAAAACTATTTAATATAATCTTTATCCGTGAAGATGCACTTCTCTCTAAAGGCGCGTATAATGAGGAGATGGCGAATCCTTACTATTTCCCCCGGACACATTCATGGTAATTACTTTTGCTGGGGCTTTTTTGTGTATTTGAAGCAGAACTGTTCAGCTGTGCTGACGGTTCGCTGCTGCTGTGGGACACTAAACACCGTTGAGCCGCTCTTGACAGTCGCGGCAGCACAAACTCATGTTATTTCCACCAGCGCGGCAATTTTTTTCATCAATAATTGATGGATGTCTAAAATATAAAGAAAAGGAGAAGCCTATAAAACGGCCTGCGTCTGAACTATGACATGAATATAGGCCCGAAGCTGGCCCTAGGGACATAAAAAAGTAGGAGCCAGACTTTAAAAAATTTTTAAATTGGGAGCTATAATTAAGTGTGTTGTAACGCAAGCATTACTGAACATGTACCGAGTAAAATATTACTGAAAATTTATTAGTAATGCCTTACACTACTGCATTACAGCAAAAAGTAATCCGTTACTGTAATGCATTACTTTTGTAATTCGTTACTCCCAACACTGGTGCTTAATTACTACTAATTAATGGCTAATATTCTAGTAATATGCATGCTAATAAGCAACTAGTTAAGAGACCCTAAAATAAAGTGTTACCCTATTTTTTTCTTACACTTCATGCTCTGACAATGAACTCAATAAATTTATCTCAAAAGTACAAAGTTAAGTTTTATTCATAGCGTTCAGATTCTTCTGCTTTTGTGGATGGAACACTGTACTGTACTTAAATATTTTTTAACATTTTTCAGTTGCATCATTATTATTCAGATGAACCTACACTCAACGCTACTGAATGTATACTGCAAAAACAAGCACCGACAAGTGTAGATTCTGAATGAATGATTTTTATGAGTCTTCTTGTCTTATGAGTTCTGAATCTGATTAGAAAACATACAGCGCAAACAATGTCAATTGAATACTGAAAAATTGATTGGTAACACAATTCTCACTATTAACTAACATGCATATTACAAGTATATTGGGTGTGTTTTAGTTCTTATGAAGCACATATGGTTACACTTTATTTTGTAACACCGGCAAGGGATAGTAGTAGCTTTTTATTAAATTTTTTCATTGATATGTTTATTATTGAAATGTTGTTGTTATATGCATGTGTTAATTTGATTTAATTTCTTTATTTTCTTAAATATGTGGGTAGATAGTATTTATAGAGTTGTAACTTTTTAGTTTTAGTTACTTTTTCTTATTTGTAAGTCGCTTTGGACAAAAGCGTCTGCTAAATGACAAAAGTAAGTAAAGTAAAGTAAGTAAAGTGTCCTTGTTACAGTGTAATTATATATTTAAGTACTGAGTAATATTAATTAACTAATAACATTATTATTTATAAAACTATTAAGTCAAGTCAAGTCAATATTATTTGTATAGCGCTTTTAACAATGCAAACTGTGTCAAAGCAGCTTTACATCGGCTTGATATAAAGCTGGGTGGCATGAGAGATAAAGATCGGCTCTGCCTTATGGACGCCCCGCTTGCGCCTTCTGGCCTGTTTGTCGACAGGTACCAGGAGGCCCGTAAACAAGCGGCAGCGTTCCAGCGGTTCCTCACTCGCCGTTCTGGAACTCTCGAACTCGTTCTCAGCATTCCAACTCCTCATATAGGGACACACAAAAACAGAGCGTCGCCTCTCATGCGCCCCTGCAGAGAGGCCGAGATCGGCATCCAGGCTAGAAGGTCCTCGGCAAAGAGGTCCTGATGCATGTGGCCCAGGACTTCTGAGGGCGACCCCTACTGGGGTGGAGCAGTGTACACCGCATTACATGGTGCCCTTACCTCACCTCAGTGCCCTCAGAGGATCGTTCTGCCAACCCTGCCGGTGTTCCAGGGCGCAGCCATTCCCAGCGAGCATCATTCTCAGTTCTTTCCGCCCGGAGACGTAGCGGAGCTCAGAAGCTCTCCACCTCTTCAGAGGTCTCTACAGCAGTTAGATCAGTCGTCCCCTGCCGGTGTGCCACTTCGGGGCACCGATCTAGCCGCTCCTATTACACCAGAGGTCAGTCTCGAGAGACTGATTCCCTTAGTAGATTACTTGGCAGCGTGGAAACTACTGCCAAATGTATCTCGTTGGGTCCTGCACACGGTCGAGAGAGGCTATCGTATTCAATTTGGCCGCCGCCATTCAGCGGGGTCATTCCGACTCTGGTCGGCCCCGACTAGGCTCTGGTGATGGAACAAGAAGTCAATACTCTGCTGAGGAAGGAGGCCATCGAGGTGGTCCCTCCTCACAAAAGAGAGTCCGGATTTTACGGCCGGTACTTCATAGTTCCAAAGAAGGATGGAGGGCTGCGTCCCATTTTAGATCTGCGTCAGCTGAACCGCTCAGTCATGCGACTGAAGTTCAAGATGCTCAAAATCAAACATGTCGTGTCTCAAATAAGGTCCGAGGACTGGTTTGTCATGATAGCAATAAAGGACGCGTACTTCCATGTCTCCATCATTCCCATTCACAGGAAGTTCCTGAGGTTTGCTTTCGGGGGCGAAGCTCACCAATATCGGGTTCTTCCTTTTGGCCTAGCACTCTTACCCTTTACTTTCATGAAGTGTTTGGAAGCGGCACTGGTTCCACTGCGGCTTCAGGGCATCCGCATACTGAACTATATCGATGATTGGTTGATCCTAGCTCAATCAAAGCGGACGGCGGCTCGACATCGAGATGTTGTTCTCGCCAACATGAAAGAACTGAGGTTAAGGCTAAATGCCAAGAAAAGTGTGCTTTCTTCATTACAGAGGACCACTTATCTGGGCGTGGTGTGGGATTCGACCACGATGCAGGCACACCCGTCCCCTGCTTGTATCGAGTCGATCCTCACAGCAGTCAAGAGAGTGAAAGAAGGCCAGTCACTCACTGTCAAGAGACTGCAGACCAAGCAGTTTCAGAGACTGCTGGGTCTGATGGCAGCTGCGTCCAATGTGATACCTTTTGGCCTGCTGTACATGAGACCCCTACAGTGGTGGCTCAAGACCAAGGGGTTCTGCCCGAGGGGAAACCCACTCCGCACTTTCAAAGACACAAGACGATGCATACGTGCCTTAGACATGTGGAGGAAACCTTGGTTCTTGTCCCAGGGCCCGGTGCTGGGAGCTCCTTGTCGCCGTGTAACATTAGCGACGGATGCCGTCCCTCACCGGTTGGGGAACGGTCATGAGTGGCCACCCTGCCCGCGGTCTGTGGAGTGGCCGCCATCTGACTTGGCATATCAATTGGCTGGAGATGCTGGCCGTGTTTCGAGCACTCAAAAACTTCCTCCCAGACCTAAGAGACCACCACGTGTTGGTGCGCAGTGACAGCACATCGGTGGTCTCGTACATAAACCACCAGGAAGGTCTACTACTGGTAGCGCCGTTCTGGCTGGGCCGAGTATGGTTCTCGGACCTGATTTCTCTCCTCGACGGCACTCCATGGGAGATTCCCGTCAGGAGAGATCTCCTCTCACAGGCGGGGGGCACTATCGTCCACCCTCAACCAGAGCTGTGGAAGCTGTGGGTGTGGCCACTGAGGGGGCACAGCTCATAGCTTCCGGTCTCTCAACCGAGGTTGTCGAGACCATCCTCCAATCCAGAGCTCCCTCTACGAGGAAACTGTACGCCCTGAAGTGGAGACTTCATGGTACGGAGACCACCAGCTCGACCCAGTTAACAGCCCGATTAGTACAGTGCTGGAGTTCCTGCAGGCCCGTTTCTCCGCAGGGTTAACCTACTCCACCCTTAAAGTTTATGTGGCGGCCATTGCGGCCTACCACGCTTCTGTCGGTGGTCAGTCAGTGGGTATACACCCCCTCGTTACACGTTTCCTCCGCGGTAGGCTGAGGCTGAGGCCGCCGGTATGTTCCCCCATGTGGGACTTGGCTGTGGTGCTAGAGGCTCTTTGCAAGGCTCCCTTCAAGCCCATCGAGGAGATTTCTGACAGACTCCTCACTATCATGATTACCTTCCTTTTGGCTATTTCCTCTCTCAAGAGAGTTGGTGATCTTCAGGCCCTATCAGTGGCCTCTGCCTACCTTGACTTTGCGCCCGGCATGGCCAAAGTTTTTCTCTACCCTCGAGCGGGGTATGTACCTAAATTTCCCTCCATTACACCACAGCCCATCATACTTCAGGCCTTCTGTCCTCCTCCCTTCAGGGAGCCAGACCAGCAGAAGCTTAATTGCGAGCACTGGGCACGTACATCCACAGAGCTGCCCTGTGGAGAAAGGTGGACCAACTGCTTTTGTGCTATGGTCCCCTTAAGAGGGGTCTTCCTGCTACGAAGCAGACACCGGAGGTGTATGCCGGAGATCCTAACCTCTGCAGAGCATTCCTGACTAAATGTTCTCTGTTTTTTACCCTCCAGCCACAGATCTTCGCCACAGAGGCATCGAAGGTGGCATTAGTGCTGACGCTGTTGTCGGGGAAGGCAGCATTGTGGGGTACGTCGGTGTGGGGGAATCACCATCCATGTTGTTCTTCGTTCCGCTCACTCTCTCAGGAGATGAGGAGGGTTTTCGATCACACGCTGGTCGGGTCAGGCTGGTTGATCTCCGCCAGGGGGAGCGTTCCGTTTCGGACTATTCCATTCAGTTCCGGACCCTGGCGGCAGAGAGTGAGTGGAATGACAAGGCGCAGTGGGATATGTTCCTGCATGGGCTGGCTGATCGTATACAGCAGGAGATCTACACGGTGGAACTACCTACTGGGTTGGACGATCTGGTGGATTTAGCATTACGCGTGGACGTGTGTCTTCAACAATGCAGTCTGTGAGGTCAACGCAGGTTTGCACCTGAATACCTTTCCCTCGACACCGCAGATACGGTCAGCCACTCGCCAGAGGGCGAACCCATGCAGCTGGGGAGAGCTCGACTCTCTCGGGAGGAGAAAGACCGTCAGAGGATGAGGGGCTTGTGCTTGTACTGCGGAGCAACTGGGCATTTCCTGTCGAACTGCCCAGTAAAAGATCAGGCCCGACAGTAGGTCTGAGGTTACTGTCGGGTGGGGTGTCTCTAAATAAAGCCTCATCTACCACCCTCCTCCCGGTGAGGATGCAATGGGCGGCCGGAAGACACGACTGTGAGGCACTATTAGACTCTGGAGCCGAGGGTAACTTGTTGGATATTTCACTGGCACGAAATCTTCATATCCCCCTGGTTGCACTCCGTCACAAGATCTCAGTCAGCGCCTTAGACAGACAATCACTTCCCGAGATCAGCCTCTCCACGGTACCTATCACCCTCATCACTTCTGGAAATCATTCTGAAACCATCTCATTTCTCATCACCAACTCACCTCTGGCCCCGGTGGTGTTAGGTCACCCTTGGCTCACACTACACAATCCCAGGGTGGATTGGGGTCGCAACACCGTCTCCGAGTGGAGTGAGACTTGCTACGCCTCTTGTCTTGTGTCTGCTGTTTTTTCTGTTTCTTGTTCTTCGTTGCAGGATGAGACGGTGAACCTGTCAAACGTGCCCGGGCGACCTGAAGGAAGTGTTCAGTAAGTCCAGGGCTGCTTCTCTCCCTCCTCATCGTCCCTACGACTGTGCTATAGATTTAGTGCCAGGTATGTCTCCGACTAAGGGTAGATTATACTCTCTTTCTGTTCCAGAGAGGGAGGCCATGGAGAAATATATTTCTGATTCTCTGGCAACCGGGATCATCTGCCCCTCTTCTCCAGCGGGGGCGGGGGGGGGGTTTGTCGCGAAGAAGGATGGCTCTCTGCGACCTTGTATTGACTACCGATGCTTGAACAACATCACGGTAAAGAATACTCATCCTTTGCCGTTGATGTCTTCAGCGTTCGAGAGGTTGCAAGGAGCATCCGTTTTCACCAAATTGGATTTAAGAAACGCCTATCATTTGGTCCGCATAAGAGAGGGGGATGAGTGGAAGACCGCGTTTAATATTCCCAGAGGGCATTTTGAATATTTGGTCATGCCTTTTGGGCTTTCTAACTCCCCCGCGGTCTTCCAGGCACTTGTCAATGACGTGTTGAGAGATATGGTCGACCAGTTAATTTATGTCTACCTGGATGACATTGATTTTTTCTTCTTCTCTCCAGGAACATGTTCAACACATCAGTCGAGTACTCCTGAGGCTGTTAGAGAATGGGGTTTTTGTCAAGGTGGAGAAATGTGCGTTCCATGCACAGTCGGTTCCTTTTTTGGGTTTCATCGTGTCGCCCGAGGGGATTCGCATGGATCCTAATAATGTTAAGGCTGTGGTAGATTGGCCAACCGCTGATTCCCGAAAGGCCCTGCAGCGGTTTCTTGGGTTTGTTAATTTTTACAGGCGTTTTATTCGCAACTTCAGCCAACTAGCCTCTCCTCTGACTGCTTTGACCTCCACCAAGACGGCGTTCAGGTGGTCAGATGCAGCCGAGGCTGCATTTACTAAACTCAGAAGCCGCTTCGTTTTGGCTCCCATTCTCTGGGCCCCTGATCCCACACGCCAGTTTGTGGTGGAGGTTGACGCATCAGAGGTGGGGGTAGGTGCAGTGTTATCCCAGCGGGCCGCCTCGGACGACAAGACACATCCATGCGCCTTTTTTTCCCACCGTTTGTCCTCTGCCGAACGCAATTACGACATCAGTAACAGAGAGTTGCTGGCTGTTAAGCTAGCGTTGGAGGAATGGCGTCACTGGTTAGAAGGTTCGGGGGTTCCTTTCATTGTCTGGACTGACCATAAGAACTTGGAATATATTCATTCCGCTAAACGTCTTAACTCCAGGCAAGCACGTTGGTCGCTATTTTTCAGACGTTTTGATTTTTCCATCTCCTATCGACCGGGGTCTAAGAACGTTAAACCCGACGCTTTGTCACGCATTTTCGATTATTCGGACCGCCCGTTGTCTCCCGAGTGCATTGTACCTGAGAGATTGGTTGTCTCTGCGGTCACTTGGGAGATCGAATCGAAGGTACGCACAGGCCTTAGAAGGGGCAATGCCTCCGCCCGGGTGCCCAGCGAGCCATTTGTTTGTGCCGGAGAGGTTACGGTCCGATGTGAACCGATGGGGTCATTGTTCCAATGTGGCTTGTCATCCAGGAATCGGTCGCACCATTTTTCTGGTTAAACAACGTTTCTGGTGGCGCGCCGTGGCTCGTGACATCCGAGAGTTTGTTTTGGCCTGTTCAGTATGCGCTCGGGGTAAGACTTCCAATCGACCCCCAGATGGGTTACTTCAGCCGCTGTGGGTCCCTTCGAGACCCTGGTCCCATATCACGCTAGATTTCGTTACAGCCCTCCCTGGGTAATACGGTGGTTTTAACCGTTGTGGACCGATTCTCGAAGGCGGCTCATTTTATTCCCTTGCCCAAATTGCCTTCAGCCAAGGAGACAGCGGTCACTGTTGTAGATCACGTCTTTCGTATTCATGGCCTCCCGGTAGACGTGGTTTCTGACAGGGGTCCCCAATTTGTGTCCAAATTTTGGAGAGAGTTTTGTCGATTACTGGGGGCGACTGTTAGTTTGTCTTCTGGGTGTCACCCTCAGACCAACGGTCAGACTGAGCGGGCCAACCAAGATCTCGAGAGGGTATTGCGATGTTGGGTCACCCAGAATCCCACTTCCTGGTGCCAGCAACTATCATGGGTTGAGTATGCACATAACTCATTACCGGTGTCGTCCACGGGCCTCTCACCTTTTGAATGTAGTTTAGGTTACCAACCACCTCTTTTTTCCTAGTATGGAATCCGAAGTCGCGGTCCCCTCTGCTCACGCTTTCATCCAGAGGTGTCACCGTACCTGGACGAGAGCTCGAGAGACTCTCCACCAGGTGGGGGCGAGCACCAAGGCTAGGGCTGATCGCCACCGGTCGAGGCCTCCCGATTACGTTGTTGGTCAAAAGGTGTGGCTTTCTACCAAGAGCATTCCTCTCCGGTCCGTGTGTAATAAGTTGGCTCCTAAATTTATTGGCCCGTTTCCTGTCACTAAGAAGATTAGTCCAGTGACAGTCCACCTCAAACTCTCTCCTGCGTACAGGAGAATTCATCCCGTGTTTCATGTGTCTAACATTAAGTCCGTTTTTCATTCTCGCCTTAATCCGCCTACTCCGGTTCCTCCCCCGCCGCGACTCGTAGATGGGGAACCCACTTATTCGGTCAATCGTATTCTGGATTCGAGACGGAGGGGACGAGGTTTCCAATACTTGGTGAACTGGGAAGGTTACGGTCCGGAGGAGAGAAGTTGGGTTCCGACCAGGGATATATTGGATCACTCCTTTATTGATGATTACTATCAACGGGTAAGATCAGCTGGGAGCGCCGAGAGGCGCTCTTAGGGGGAGGGGTACTGTCACGGTTACGGGCTCACGGTGTCATCCTCGCTCTGTTCGTGTGTGTGTGTTTGTGTGTGGGTGTGGCTGATTGAGGCTGATTCGCTCCAGCTGCGAGTCATTATCAGCACTATTTAAGACGCTCTCACGCTGTCCTGTGTTGTCAAATCCTTGGATGTGTATGCCGGGCATGGTCACTGAATTCTGCATGCTCCTGTTTTTGGATCCTTCGTGTCCTGACTCCAGTCATTTCCTGGACCTCACCACCGGACATTTGGCCGCCCTTGCATCCCTGCGTTGCCAAGCCAGACGGACGCTGTACATGCCTTTTCTGACTGTTGTTATCCTGACCTGTGTTTCTAAATAAATATCATTATTGTTTCCGCAACTTGAATCCTCCAGTCTTTACGCCATGACACTAACATCACAGGGGATTTATCATTAACACTTGTTTCTTTGGATAACGTTATATGAAGCACCATTACTTCGAACGAATTATACTTGAAACTCGACCTCTGAGAAATACTGAAAATATTGCTATTAATTGTAGAAACGCCTCCCCCTTTATCTTTTGGACGTGGTTCATGTTTGTAACTGTAATCTTGGGGGATAGACTCGTTTAAAGTAATGTAGTCATCTGGTTTTAGCCAGGTGTCTGTCAAACAAAGCACATCTAGTTTATGGTCAGTGATCATATCATTTACAAAAAGTGCTTTTGTAGAAAGGGATCTAATATTCAATAAGCCAAGCTTTATCATTTGTTTATCTGTATTATATCTGTTTTTTATTTGTTAAACATCAATTAAATTGTTACTCTTACTTTGGTTTGGATGTTTTCTGTATTTTCTAGTTCAGGGAACAGACACAGTCTCTATAGTGTGATTTCTAGGTGAAAGAGTCTCTATGTGCTGAGAATTAACTAACTTCTGTGATGTGAGGCGGCTAGCAGACGATTGGTTTGTCTCTATTTTCACATTCTGTACAATAGAATAACTAGAGCACTTTCATCAGGTTTCTCAGTGGGTGCGTCACTGAGTGGGGAGAACCTGTTTGATGTTTTGATCGGAACAGAAGAGTGGTGTTTTGACCTGGGACTAGGCCGCCTCACAGTCACCCAGTTGCCCTGCTGCATGGGCTCTACCGGAACCGAACAATGTACAGGACTCCCTGAGCTAGTCACATCCAAAGCAGTATCTACAGCCCTCACATTCTTACTGTCCTCAACTAAAGTTTGGATGCGTGTCTCTAATTCTGAAATCTTCTCTGTCAGCCTAACTATTTCCCTGCATTTATCACATGTGAATCCCTTGCCGCCGACAGAGAGAGATAAACTGTACATGTGGCAAACAGTACAAACAACAATAGCAGGAGAAGAAGCCATTACTCACCGTGATTGAAGAATGATTCGCTAACCACTGTTGTTTGATGAACTCGTGAAAAACGGAGCGAGAAAAAAAGAAAACAATAATAGGCGCGTATAGAACTGCGAGTGACAAGCTAACCGGCTAACGAATGCTAACTCACAATTTTAAAAAGTGAATGATCAAATTAGTTAGATTAGTTTGATAGATAATACCAGAAATATGGTGGGAATTAAGTTATATATTATCACTTTAAACAACAGAGAGTGAAAGTAAGATAGAGATTCAACAGAAAAGCAAAGCTACATGGAGCTACAATCGCAAACCTCTCAGCAGCACGACAGACAGCTAGAACGAGGAGCTAGAACCATTCAGAAGAATTAGAATCTGAATTGTTAAGCGACTTACAATTCCCTACTGTTCATGCAGCACTTTAAGCATAAAACAAGAGGCGGACACGCTAGTGCAGCTCAGCAACTGTATTAGAACAGAACAGCCCAGAACAAGACAGCCAAAAACAATCGACTGTCGATCACATGATATATAACATCCCATAACATCCCCCCCTTACAAATAAGAACTAAAGTGTCAGAGCAAAATACTCTATTAAACTTTAAGCTTCATACCATTTAATGCAACTGCAATCAACTTAAATTAGATACATTTCCGATACTAATGAACTGAATCCTCACTGAGTCCTTTTTTAGATTAACAGCACTTTTCTTTCCAAACTGCCACAGCAGCATTCCTGACTTCCTACAGATCAAGCCTCTTGGGTGACTTGGACAATTGGCCAGACCTAGTGTATGTGTGTCCTTCTGATGATGAAGGTTTGACTGGGTCAGGTGAAGCCTGTGGTAAGGGCTTCACAAGAGTTGAGTCAGCAGATGAAGGGGCCTCTGCAACACTCCCTTCCAGCATAGAAGGCAATTTGGGTTCATTCATGTCCACTGCTTGTGAAGAGGACGATTCTGCCACTCTTACGTAAGTGCACTCTGTTGCGTCTATATAAGGATCCACCCACATTCACAAGATAAGAGCGTGGTGCCACTTTCTGAAGACAGGTGCCGACTCTCCAGAGTGCAGGGTTTTCCCCTGGAAGGGGTTTCATTTGGATCCTCTCTCCTATGTTCAGTTCTGGCAAATCATGAGCTGACATGTCATAACGGAATTTCGCCAACTGCTTTCGGTAGCGAATTCGCCCCACAACCCCAGTCACTACACATGGCTCTAGAAGTTTGCTTGTTACTGGAAGAGATGTCTTCAGTCTCCGTGACATTAACCTTTGGGCGGGGCTAATGTCCATATATTCAGTAGGGGTGTTTCTCCAGTGAAGGATCGCTTTCCAAGGGTCGGTTCTGTCATGCATAGCTTTGCGCAGAAGGTTCTTAGCAATCTTAATAGCCAACTCAGCCTTTCCATTTGACTTAGGATGTCTTGGTGAGGAAGTGATATGTTCAAATTCCCAGCTGGAAGCAAAGCGCCTAAACAGTGCACCAAACTGAGGGCCATTATCTGTGATCACCTTATCTGGCTGACCATGTCGGGCAAATTGAGCCTTGCAGCACTTGATAACGATCTCTGCAGATAGATCAGGAAGCAGTTAAATCTCCCAAAAATCTGAGAAGTGGTCCACAATTAGAAGATAGTCCTTTTGCCGATGACTGAACAAGTCCATGCTGACAATCTGCCATGGCCTGTTGTGGATGTCATGAGAGAGCATGGTTTCCTTCTGTTGATTGTGTGCAAGTCGAACAGTTACTCACAAAGTCGTTGATTTCTGCTTGCATACCAAGCCAATATAATGTGTCACGTTCTTGACAATAACATGCGTCACCTCCTAAATGGCTTGAATGTATGCATTTGAGCATCTCTGCACGTAGTGACCTGGGGATGATAACTTTTTGTCCCCGGTACAAGATGCCATTTTGCACACTTATTTAATCTCGATAAGGCCAGAATTCTCGGATGAGGTGTGAGGTTTTTTCTTTCTCATCAGGCCAGCCTGCAAGGACATTGGTTTTAAGAGCCTGTAGGGCATCATCCCTTTCCGTATGCACCCTGATAATCTCCAGCCGGTGATCTGTCACATTAAGGTATTCTGCTTGGTTGATGAGTTGAACATCTTCCTGCTCTTTCTGCAAATGACACATGGCATGCTGCTGGTAAACTGCCTCTTTGCCTGTACAGTCAGCAGCTGCCCTGCTTAACATCATGTAGTAGTAACATGTCACTGATAAACATTTTAGGTCCCGGCTTGCAGACAACCTTGAGGCTGTAGTTTTGAAGTGTCACGAGCATGCTTTGAAGCCACTTAGGTGCACTGAGAAGCGGTTTTCTGAATATAGAAATCAATGGTTTTCTGGTCAATCTCTGCTGTAACCAACTCTCGTCCATACAAGTAATGGTGAAATCTTTGGCAAGCGAAGACAATACTGAGACACTCTTTCTCGATTTGAGCATAATTTTTCTCGACGGGAGTCAGACCTCTTGAAGCAAAGGCAACAGGCTGTCCTTCCTGCATAAGACAGCACTTTGGCTGGAGTCACTTTGAACTGTGACAGGCTTAGTAACATCAGTACAGGCATGGAAGAGGCCAAGGACTTAAGCTGACCAACTGTGGCTTCATGTTTGGGCAGCCAATGCCAAGGGGTATCTTTGTCAAGCAAGCGCCGCAGCGGCTCGCAAACACTCGACAAATGGGGCATGAACTTGGCTAAATAATTAGCGAACCCGATGAGACCCTGCACACCTTTTGTGTCCGTAGGGTTGGACATGTCCATAATAGCCCTCACTTTCTCTGGGCCGGGTTTCAGGCCAGTTGATAACAGGATATAACCATGAAACTTTACTTCAGCGACTTTGAACTGCAGTTTTTTTAAGTTGAGTCGTAGCTTGACCTCTCTGCAACTTTCCAACAGGGCCTGAAGCTTTAAATCATGATCCTTCTCAGCTTGCTGGTCTGTGTCACCACATCCAACAACGAGAATATCATCTGCAATGGGCTCAATTCCCTTTAGACCTGAAAACAGTTCATGCCTTTTTCCGCTGATACACCTCAGGTGATACACCAAATGGAAGCTTTAGCCACCGTTACCTACCCCATGGGGTCCAGAATGTGGTCATGAAGCTGCTATCCTGATCCATCTTGCACTGTAAGAATGCATGTTTGGCATCAACCAAGGTGAAAATCCTTGCTTTATGCAGTTTGTATAGCACGTCCTCCAGAGTTGGCATTATATAGTGAGAGTGTTTAAGAGCTTTGTTCAGGAACTTTGGGTCCAAACAAATCCGCAGCTTTTCTGTTTTTTTTTAAAAATCACCATATTGCTAATCCAGCCAGTCAGCTCCGTAACATCTGTGATATGACACTCTGCCTGATGCATACTATACTGGAGAGACACTAGGATCCAGCTCAAAGTGGACCTCACCAGGCAGAGATTCCATAGGCAAGTTGAACACATCACTGTATTTGTCAATTAACTGTGTCTTAGTCAAAGGTTCATACTGTTCATGTTCCATTATGAGCACGTCATCTGGGATTGTAAACTGCATCAGGCCTAGTTGTTCACAAGTAGAACCTGAGAGAAGTGGACTTTGACTTGTCTCTACTATCTCAAACGATAGTTGGTATTTTTTCCCTTGAACCACACATTCTGTGTCAAAAACACCCATGGAGTTCAGAGACTCGCCTGAGTACAGCCATAGTGTGTCGTGCCACCTTTACTTTGTCCTTGTAGCTCATCACATTGCATGTTTCTCCTGAATCTAACTGACAACGCAGTGACTTGCCATGCAATCGCAGGGAAACAAACCATTTCTTCACTTTCATATGCACTGTGCTAATGGACTCGACTGTGTAAATATCATCATCACTGTCCCCAACCGGACCCTCCTTGGAATCTTCAATGCAGTGCAGTTTTCCCTCTGTAGGTTTGCTTTTACTTTTAAGGCACACTTTTGCGAAGTGATTATTTGTTCCACAGAGTCTGCATGTTTTTCCGTATGCTTGACAACAATCCCTGCCTCTTGAATGTACATTACCACAGTATCTGCATGTCCTACTAGTGTCTCCGAGTCTGCGTGAATTGCTCTGCTTCCGCTGGTTGGACTTGAATGGTTTCATAGCAACAGCGTGAATCGTTTCAGTTGAAGGCATGCATGCTACATCCATCGCTCTCATACGTATAGCAGTCTGTTCGGCTGTGCGACACATCTCGATAGCTCTGAGCAGTGTTAAATTTTTTTTACTTAACAGTCTGCGTCTGGTACCTTCATTTGTAATACCAAGCACGATTTGATCACGAATCATTTCATCCTTCAAGCCACCTGTAATGACACGTGAGTCATGGGTATCCATTTGCAAGGCTTTATTAAAAGGAGTGGCCAGAAACAAGCATGGGTCAAACATTGGCAAACAGGAATATATATGGCAAGACAAAGAGTAATCCTATGGCAAGCGTGGGTCGACGATCGGCGAACAATATCCAACAGGGCAAGGCAGAGAGGTAATCCAGGTACACAAGCAATAATCCAAACGAGGGGCAAACAAAGTTAACAAACTTAACAACTACCTTACTAACTATTAATAAGCAGCAAATTAGGAATTTATTGAAGGAAAAGTTGTAGTTAATAGTGAATAAGCGTTCCCTATTCTAAAGTGTTACCAGGAAATTGTATACAGTGTTTAGACACAATAAAGACATGAAAGATTACAACTATTGTCTTAAGCACATTGTGTTTGTCTATACTTTGATGAAGATCAGATGGCATTTTTTGACCCAAAATGCAAAAAACCAACCAGTTTTATATACTTTTTCTTGCTCATGTAGATAACAATATTTGGTAACATTTTAGAATAGGGAACACTTATTCACTATTAACTACAACTTTTCCCTTACATTTCTAATTTGCTGCTTATTAATAATCAGTAAAGTAGTTGTTAAATTTAGGTATTGGGTAGGATTAAGGATGTAGAATAAGGTCATATAGAATAAGGCATTAATATGTGCTTAATTACTACTAATAAATGGCTAATATTCTAGTAATATGCATGCTAATAAGCAACTAGTTAAGAGACCTTAAAAAAAGTCTTACCCAATATTTTTAAACAGCAGAAGAACTAACAATGACACTAAAATGTGGGAAAGTTTGTCAAACTTTGAACTGTTTCTGCTTGTGTGTAACACCTACAGCTCTGCAGATACTTCTGAGGAAACAGCTCATGTTTGTTTTTAACAATATCCCTGATCATTTCAGCCTGAGCTTAACAGATTGTGTGCCACATTTCAGCACAGATTGTTCTGTCAGTCTGTCACAATGTGAAGTAAACTTTATACGGTCTGATTTTGAAGAAAGGAAAAAAAGATGCTAGACAAACTTGCAGTTTGCAAAACAAGAAATTGAAAACGAGGAGAAATATGATCCTTTTAATGATTTGTGCTTTCTGATGACTCTTTTATTTAAACTTAATGATGTCATTATGGCTATAAAAGCAGCAATATGTGGCCAGGAGAAGAAAAAAAAACAAAAAACAACAAAGACCACAATTCCCTTGTTTCTTATTTCTCTAGTGCCTCTATCCCTTAAGAAAATACAGGCTTTAATGGCTCTAGCAGCTCCGGTGTGTTCCAGCACTAATCAATGAGCTCCACCGACAGCGAGCCAGATCCTCACACACGGCTGCCAGCACAGTCCTGTATGGCTACCCAAGATCACCATGGTGATCACTCCCATTAGGATAGTTGCTTTCCTGATGTTGAATGTCTGCCTTCAGACACATACAGCCATTATATAAATCTCCTTTCAGAATGTTGGCCTTTTCTAGCCAAGGCGAAACAGAGCAAGAGAGAAAGCGAGTAAGAGAAAGACTCGAGGAGGAGAAGTGCCAGGCTCAACAATCACATCTGCTAAAGTACTATAAGAAAGCACTAGACACGCATAAGAAAAAGATTAGCAAAATGGAGACATCTTTACTTTTTGAGTGCTTGCTGTATTTTCGTTACATCCCCAATGGATTCTGGTAAATACTGTGATAGGTATTTGTTCTTTTTCTTCTAATAGCACTGGGAAATAATTGGCAGATTTGCACTGAATCAGCAGGATAGTTTTAAATTTGCGATTTCAGTTGTTTTCCATTAAGGTCAATTGCCTTTCACTATTTTTATGGACAGTCACCAAAAAAAGACACTTTTAATGAAGTTTTTTTCCCCCAACTGTTTACAATTACCCATTATTATTGTTATTATTTTTTTACTTTTGTTTCATTTTTCTTTTAATGTTTCTTTATAAAGTTTGAAATGTGTGGCGGGAGGAGCCAACGACAGACACAGTGGGCGTGGCGTCAAGCCTCGGAGAGGTTTTTATTAAACAATATTTAAAATAAAGTGTCCAAAGGGGGAAAAGTGTCCAAAATAAACAGGGATCTGGTGTCCTCGTTGTGCTGCGGGGCTCGTGAAGGAGGGCAGTGTTCAGGAGGGAAGGGTCCAGGTAAGGGGCGGAGTCCGGCGGCCGCACGCGCTCCCGTCTGGAGGTCCCGGGGCGCGGGTGACGGCGGCTTCTGTGGCGGCTTCGTCCAACTCCTTCATCCCCGGGTGCTCGACGGGATTCCACGGCCCGGCGTCCTTGCCCGACGGCCGTATCGCGGGTGCAGTGTCGGCCGGACTGCGGGTCCGGCCGCTCGCGTCTCTGGCGGCGGCAGGTAGTTCCCTCTACGCTCCCTTTCCTGGACCCACGAGGACACCAGCGTGCATGCACGGGGGAGAGACTGGTCTCCCGAGGAGAGGCGCGCTCGGAGTTTAAACGGCGGCGGTGATGAGGCTCCATTCACGTCAGGTGCGCCTCATCACACGCCGCCAGCCCTGGCTGTTTCAGCGCCCCTCCTCTCTCACACACCCACTCCTGTCGGGAGCCTGGTGAAGGGCGGCGAATATGGGACGGGGTGGTGATGATGGACAGGGGGGAGGCAGCCGACTCGTCACAAATGCTGCATACAAAGTTACTTTTTGTTTATCACTAATCTGTTATTACTGATGCATAAAAATTATATGGTACATGCATAATACTGAACTAACAACTGTTTAACAAACAGTTACCAAAAGTATGTTTCTTTGTCTTTTTTTGACTAGTTCTCAATTCTCCTAAAAGCAATCCACTAAAAGGACTTTACAGCTAAAATAAAAAAAAGTTGTGCAGAAGATTGAATTGTAGTGCTTAAATAAAAAGCAAGCTTTATATATATATATATATTTTAAATCCTCATGTCCTTTGTAAGAATTGCATTATAAACACATTTTTTGTTTGTTTTTTACAATCTGGGTGAACCAAAGTTTGTGTTAATTAATGTTATGCCACAAATTCTGTAGATTGAGTTTAAATGAGTGTGAACCCAGAGCATTTCTTTAAATAGAACAACTGTTCCTTTTGTGCATTTGTCCCACTTGTGACTACAAAACAGATTAAGAGCTTTTTTTCTAGTTCTCTGCTCATTGATAGAATGTTTCTCCTCCTCGTTTAATATTTCAGGTGATTTTCATTGGAGAACTCCCAAAGGCACCCATTGAGATTTGCATCCTGATTTATTTGTCATATATCCTTTATATCTCTAAATTCTTTATATATCTCCAGTGGCACCATGCATCTTTCATGAGTTCCTCCGCCGTGTTCGCGGTCAGATCCAAACACATTTTACACATCCAGGCGCTGCAGTACTTCACTTATTTCACCTTGCGTGTGTGGGATGGATGAAACATGTATTGGGAGTTGTTAATTTCTCTTTTCACAGCTCAGGAATCATGCAGGTCAAATTCCATTTTACATCTCTGCTGTCTTAAACAAAGCAGTGCAAGACTGTGGTAAATGCAGTGAGAATGTTATCTATCCCTCATAGAGAGAGTGAGAGAGAATGACAAATAGCTACCAGTACTGAGGAAGGTACTGTGAAATGGTGCAAGATACTCATAATTTAAAACAGTTCACCTACAGTCAAGCTACACTTTTGAAAAAAGTTAGCTTCAATGAAAGCTGCGAACAGAAAGTAGCTACATTGTAACTACAAAAGGGATAATATATTATTATATTATATTATAGTATATTATATTATATTAAAAATGGAGCATAGCGGTAGTTCACTCAGCTGACACTCAGCTGATCCATGTCTACCTATAGGATCACGACACCAATTATAATTCCCTTCATAAGGTCCCTTCAGTCATTATTAAGCAGCTATCGCTTCGCTCAGGAACTAATCACACACCTCCATCCCCAGCTCCTCCTCTCGCCCAATCAGGACTCGGCAGTGAATATATAATTGAGTCAGACCACTGAATCATGTTGTTAAAATAATCACGTAGAACATTAACGGTATCTGCTACATTTATCATTGATGTTGGTTCTGTTCTGTTACCCTGGGGGGGGGTGACAGAACTGCTAGCTGCATGGATGGGCAGGGAGTGTTTGCCCAAAACAGAACCATTCCCCCAACCTAAAATGTATGCTAATCGTAAGTTATAATGACGATAGTGGTCCTGACAGAACCATGGCACCTGCAGTTGTACGGCTGTACAAGCTATAAGCACTCTGACTGACTTGAGAAACATTTTCTCTATGAATATTTAAGCCGTTTTTATGTGTGTCCTGTATTTCTGTTGACTAAACCAACAATACCAATAATTTGTGAATTTATCATTCTAGAGACTTGAAACTTTGTAGGATGGTAGAACTCGCCTCCTCTACAAAGTTACCAAGGCTCGCCCCAATTGGCCTGATGGGGCGCTACAGCGGTCAAAAGAATAAAATCGCTCATCGCCTGGCAAAATTTTAGGCTATTTTGGATTTTTGAAAAACCTACTTTTCAGAACCAAACCAGTGCAGAAAGATTCTCTGGAGAGTGAATATCAATTACTAAATTTCAACTCACCGTTGCAAAGGGACGCCAAAATGTTTTTGAAAGGGGTGGGGCTACTTTTACTAAAATGGTTAGAACGTTTTAACAGAATGATATATGATGTGTTATAGTGTCAGCCCTGCATTATAGGTCGGCCTAGACTCCAATAGCATCCATGCCATAGAGGCCTTGAAGCACTTGAACCCTAGTAATCGCTGCTTTCAGCTATATTTACTGTTGTTTCTGTGCGTTCCCTTAGATAAAATACTGCTGGCACCCCTGTATTAGGCCTTCAAGTTCTAATAGAGGAAATTGTTAGCTATGAAATGGGTCATCGAAAAAAAGCATCAACAAATAAGAATCAAGCAAAAGAGGAAGTAAAATATTTTCAATTCCCTCTCTTACTTTACTCAAAAAGACTTTTCTTCCAGTTAAATTTGGAATTGTGACAGACAATGAAAAGAAATCCTTTGGGATAAGGTTGTTACATGGTGAACGCTACAATGCTTTGAACTTACGTCACACCGAATTAACCCACAGACGGAGGGTGTGAGGGATTGAGATAAACATGTTTGTAATGGTATATAATAATATCCACTTTAGCCTAGGCTTTTTTCTCTTCCCCACTGTTTATTTCCATGCATGTACCGCGGGAAGTTCTCCTTAGCAAGCGGCAATTATTTCGGCTCCCCCCTCCCTCCGTCTTTTCTCTTTGTTGTCATGCCGTCAGTACTTAAAACGTTCCAGTGATTTTAATTTCACTGACATAGGCACAAGCTAAGGCGGTACATATGTGCTGCAATGTGCGCGAGACGTAGCTTTTCTTCAGATTTGATCACGGACTCGCGGAAACAGATTGCGGTGCCGGAATGTGCCATTGAGCCTTACAAAGCCCATCTGTTTTGGCGACCCAGTGGAAAGACGAACATAGCGGGCAGCAGGCAGAATGATGGAGTACCCATTAAAGATAAGGGAGGCTGGGGTGGCCCACCTCACCAGACTGTTGTTTGGGACACGAAATAGGCCTGCAATTCCTCTCCCCCCTCCGTCACCTTCTCAGTTTCAACATGGCAGCAGTTTCTGAGGGACTGACATACTTTCACATACGCTGATATTCTTTTTTTTCTCTCTCTCGTCAGATTACCTATTGAGGTTTGTGATGGGGGAGTCGTATCACAGCTTTAAATAAGCATGTGTGTGGCAGTGCATGCGTTTGGCTGGAATTTTACCCCTCTCACACGTTGTGTTCGGATGGTGTGTCATCCTGATGCTAATTCCACCTCTTCTCCAGTAAGGCGTGGGGTTTTGCGGTTCAGTGACAGCTCGATAACTAGAGCCGGTTGAGGTGTCTCTGCTACATTTCCCATTTGCCGTCTAATTCACACATCAGAAACATGTAGTCACAAAAGTGCAGCCGAAACAGGGTAAAGACACCGCCGCCGAGGATTTGGTAATAGAGATAGCAGATAGAGAGAGACTATATCGTGCACAGACTTTGTGCAATGGGTCGGGTCAGGGGAAATGTACACTAGACCGATTCTCATGTAGGATACGGCATAGAGGGAGAAAGACAGCCAGAGCGAGGCAACAACAATAGTCATGGCGCAGAAGGCAGGAACAGGGTCTGACTGCAAAGCCGTGTTGGGTTATTTTTAATTCATGCGCTGCCACCTGGTTAATGGAGTTTTTGGATCTAGCTGGTCTTCCAGGCTGAAACATGGCTTGTTTTAGATGATCAGCTCTCAACCAAAAGCACTGAAATTATTTATGCTTTATACTTTACAGGTCCATATAATGTAATAATGTTAAAATAGGCAAATGTCAGAAGACATTAGAGGAAGGTTTATTTATTTTATTTTTTTTATTTTTTGCAATACAAAGATGCTCTTATATTTGTCAGTCTATTTTCTTTGTGTTATTCTATTCATTAAAAAATATGGTTTTCTGTGATTATTTTCTGTGTGAATTTTGGTTTCTGTTTAAAAGAAATATGATATATATATATTAAAATGGTGATGGTAATTTAAATATTGTAATAATACTTTTGCTAAAGCTGTTACTAATGCTCATACACAGGGGTTGGTTTAGCTCTGCAATGCTAAGTGTTAAACTTTTGTTCAGAAGAGATCATGATTCACTGTAAATAAAGCAGTAAAATATCCAAATATCCATTCTGTCTCTGGCCTGAATCTCACATCACATCTTTCTTTCTTTTAGTTATTTAATTTAATATTCTTTTATTTTTTTATATTTTATTTTATCCCTGTTTTCCCTTGTGAAGTAACCTTGGGGTTAATAAAGGCAGTATATAAAAATGAAATAAAATGAATTAATTAATAATAATAATAATAATTATTATTATTATTATTATCTATTTTCCCATTACCTCATACGTTTAGGTGAATATGTGGAAGAGTATATTATAAGTTCTGCAACTGATATTTCTCCATTTGTTTAACCTTTTAGTTTTTGCAGATCACTTAAATATGACGAGTGAATTATTAAAAAAGCAAATAAATTACATAGTTTCTCCATTAATGTGAGGTAGACACTGCTCAGATAAGAATTAGACAATAATGCAGGCTTTTTAAGGAGATGTGTGCTAATACTTTTCTAAGATATATTATTTTTTTGCCTGTCAGAGGATAAAAATGGTGAAATTAAAAAAAAAAAATATTTGCTGAATTCCTGCTGTCAATTATTGTACTGTTAATTACTGTACTTTTTTAAAGCTGTATTTCGTATAAACAGCCTCATTTTTGTGGCTCTTACTGTACATGAGTGAACAGCTTTTCTACAGAAAATGTAAGAATGTAGTTTTTCTCCTTACACTTCCAGCCATAAATCATAGTTTTTTCCTTTATTAAGGATTTTATGTGCTCTGGGATTATATGACCTGGCAAAGAAAGCTTGAATCATTTTATTAGACAAAATGGAGTGTATATTGCCTTTTTTTTTCTTCACAGGGAATGGTTCTCACATGTAATACTCTAGATATGTAAAAAAGCCTAAATCCAGGAACAAAGAGCATACTAGGTAAAAGAGTTTCTAATTGCAGTAAAGCCAATTACTGCGATATTCCCTGTCTCACTGGCGCGCGCACATGGGGACATGCTCCGCGAGCAGTTTGCTTGTAGAATTAATCACTTTGATGCCAGTTTGAGTGATCGTATCAAATTAAGCTTTGGGTCAAGCATATTAAACAAAAGAGCGGGGATCTATCTTTAATATATCTACAGTGTGGTCCGCATCAAATTGAAATAAATCAAACATCACGTTAATAGGTGCTGTCCGACATCAGTCGGCGGCTCGTGGATGACTCGCCGAGCTGCGATCAGAGATGCCAGGGAATCTAATCATCGCCTGCAAATTAAAAAGATTTTAATAGCGATAGTGAACACAGGCGCACCGCTCACTGTCCTGGAGTTGCTCTCCTCTGACAGCGACTGGTTACACCGCATTACTCGTGGATGAATGGAAGCGTTTTCGGGGGGCGAATCGATAGACTTAACCAAGACGTGCGGTAATCTTGATCAAGGCTGAAAATGAGAACAATATCTGAGCCCCGCGAGATAAAGTTATCCATCCACGCGATTTAAAAGCAATCTCTGTTTGATCAGAGTCCAGCGTGCGTCTGCAGCTGATGAGAAACTTTGATGCTTGCTAAAAAACGTATGTTTGTTCTTACGCCCCAAAACTGTAAGCAGTGCTTTCATAGGCAGCTTTTTCGAGAAATGCACATGTAGATGTAGGCCTAGGCCTAACACGAGTCTGCGTCTAATGAGAAAAACTTTGAAGCTGCTTGTTCCTTTGGCCAGAATTGTGAGGAGAGATTTTGGAGCCTCGCTCTCCTCCAGAAATAGTCACGTGTAGATGCACGCTCAGATCCTCAAACACCAAAAGCCTTTTTAACAAGCACTTGTCATCAGATTTGTTTGTTGAAGGGTATAAAAGCGGGTATTAAGCACCCACGCACGTTTCTGGAATCCTCCTTGTCTGATGATCAGATTGAAGCGTTGTTTATTCAAATGGGAGAAAGTGAGCTTTCAACTTTCTCAGTCATATGGAAGACAGGTTTAGTGCGACAATAAAATGAGAATCAACAAAGTTGATATGGATATTTACCAATAAAAGCCCCAGTTTTAGTGCTGAAAAGCTATAAGAGGATTATGGTAGTTTAGGCTTCGCACTGACCGGGTTCAGAATCTAATTGTCATTGTTCCTTCCTTGCCGGCTGAAAATCCTTCCGCTTGTTTCCTGAAGCAGGTCAGCAGTGGATGTGTTGAAAAGGTGACTGACTGCGCAGATGGTGCTACACGTCTGACTTCCTGTGCAGTGGTGAGTGTTTGTGGGCACCAGAGCTCTCATATAAACCACGGGAGGGTTACTTTTATACATAAAACATGTTATTTATAAAACAGATACTGAAGATTAAATGCATTGCAACTATTATTAGAAATAGCCTACTGTATCTCGCTCTCATACTACCGGCCAAAAGTGTGGAATCTGTGCCAGATTTTGAAATATTTTTGAAGGAAGTGTATTATACTACATTAATCAAAAACTACTGTAAAAATTATAAATATTTAGTGTAACACTTCTAAAATGTCATTGAATATTTTATGTAATGTATTAATTTATATAAATGTGATTTATATGTGATTTTTATTATTTCTGATTATTATCAACAGGTTAATATTTTTGTGGAACTTTTGATGGACTACCTTAAAAAAAGGGTTAGGGTTAGGTTAATTATATATTTTTTTCCGTCACCATTTCCACAACAATATTAAGCAGCACAACTGTTTTCAAATCATCATTATAGAATCATTTCTGAAGGATCATGTGACACTGAAGACTGGACTGTATATTCAGCCTTGCATCACAGTTTCACATTTCACAATATTCCTGTATTTACTGTATTTTTGATTAAACAAATGCAGCCTTTTGAACCATTAAAACATAAGAGTTTGTTCAGACAAACTTTGATTTGGGGTTCAGACAGAATGAAAAAATTAAAAATTGTAACCCAAGTTAACAGTATGCAAACCAATATAATCAACCTTTTCCTACACTGTAATATTCTGCAAAAAGAACAACATGGATCATGGATCGGAGTGGATTTTTCTTCAAGTGTTTCATCAGTTGAACACTCAGCGAGTTACACAACCGATTTAACTGTCTATACTGCACTTCTATTCCTCATAGTTTTATTTTTATTCACGTTAAATCAAACGTGTTTGTTCATTACAAACCATTTTTATTTAATTTGACATTAGAGAGTCAAATAAAGCTCCTATTTCTGGATTACGTTTTGAGTTACAGGCCTGTGGTTCATAGTGTTGTGTTTTGTTTCGGCCAAGATGGCTGCAGCTCCCGCTGGTCTCGGCAGCAGCAGCAGTAGAGAAGGAGGAGGCGGGGGAATGGTGGAGGGGGAGATGGCAGATTTTTCACCTGGAGGCAAATGCAGGGAGAGGAAGCTGTGGGCTTCATCAGGGAGCTGCTCGGCTCAGCTCAGCACAGTTCCAGGAAGCACATCTCCTCCGTTATTCATTATTCATCCAGCCTCACAATTAGTTCCCATAATGCTCATGCTACAGGAAACCCTGATATTCCTGCTCTCTATAAAATGATACCCTTTTTTTTCTATGTTTGCTTATTTCTATCTACTCCTGGCTAAATGGTTCCACTCTGGATTTACTTTATAGTTTAAGGAATAGTTTACTTGGAAATTTAAATGTTGTCATTATTTAGTCTTTTAATCTTCCATAAAACACAAAAGTCTTAACACAAGCTTGAAAAAGAACAAAAAGCATCACTAAAGTAGTACGCAAATTTAAAAAAAATGCCAATTTAATGGCAGAACGTGTTTAAATGTGATATTTCCTCAATTCTACTGTTATATAAAAAGAGATTTGAGAACTACTGCAGCAAACTGATTATTTATGCTTACAACTGAAATTAGTATAAAAGTAGTTATTAAATGTTATGAATATATGTATATATTTCCATTTTGCAACACAGAACTTCCAAATAGAAACTGTTTATATACACATTATTGTCAATATTCCAATTATGCCTTAATTTGCACAATGGTTTACAAATTACACTGCATTTGGAATGGGTCTGTATGTATGACAATTGGATTAGTAAAATAATATATATATATATATATATATATATATATATATATATATATATATATATATATATATATATTACGTAAATAGAATATGCCAACTGTTATATTCCGATTATGGCATCTATGGTTAACACATTGACATGACACATACATAATCAGAATATGACCATATTCCAGTATTAATCTACTTTTTCTTGTGCATGTAAGCACTGTTGCTCGGCCAGACACTCAACATATGGTATGTATTTTCATGGAAGTCATTTTACAGTGTGTTTCTTTCCTCTTTCTTGAAGACACACACACACACACACACACACACACACACACACGCATGCACGCACACACACACACACACACACACTTACAGTCTCTGTTGGTCTCTTTTATTTAACTCCAGACCTTTCATTCTCCAGTGGTGAAGTAATTCCCTATTTTTTTCAGTGTTTATAAAATTGCTTGTAATCGTAATGGATGATGAAATAGCTTGAGACATTTTCCGAAAATTTGAAGAGAAGTACATGGCCTAAAAATGGCATATTGCTTGCAGAGCCATTAATTTCCACATTAGTTTCCTCACAGTCAAGATAAAAGTACTTTTCGAAAGTGGAGACGGATGAGAAACAAACCTTCTTCCAGCTGCTATCATATGTCACTTCTTTATGTGCGAAACCCAAAGTTATGACTGTGACATAATTAACTGCAAATTGGCGAGTTGTCATCTTCAAAGGGCCAGAACCCTTTACTCTGGTGTCTTTATTTCCCTGCCAGAGGACTGCTGTACTCTCTATACTGCACCCTTCCAATGTTTTTTCCCCTTCAAGATCGATTCTGTACTTTCTTTGAAAACTTATTCTGTCTTTGGAGTCTCTGGCTTCAGGCATTTTACAATATGTTGTTTTTTTTTGTTTTTTTAAGAGGGAAGATTGCCTTTTTACTCTTGTCTCACACTTCCTGATATTTGGTCTTATCAAAGCATCGTTTTATCTTAATAAACCTTAATTTGATGAAATAGCAATTTAGTTCCTGTATCTGCAATCTGCTTTGATATCCAGGATGTCTGGCAGCTAGAAAGATTTCATTGATAAACTGCATGTAAAATATCCTTTACTAAGAGAGAGTCATGCATTTTGATCAAATCAGAGGGAAATGGAAAGCATGTCACTCATGTCAATATCTGGGTCTTGTTAATCATAATATGAGTGATTTAATAAATTAACGATTCTTCTGAATGAATAATTTTGACCCAATGAGCAAACGAAATCTTTATACCAATAAAACCTAAAAAAAAAAAAAAACCTCTAAGTTCTGAGCTTTTCAGTTACTTATATTATCTTACAGTATATTAGTATTACACATAAAACTATTCATAGATAATTTATACAACTGGTTTTAATTAATAAGAAGCAAAGGTGAAATCTTTGCAGAATAACTAAATTAAGGCACTGACTATAACCATCTGTCTAATATAAATCATGAAGGTGCCCCTCATGCTGCCAAAACAACTCTGATGCGTTGAGGCATTGTCTTCACAAGGCCTCTGAATGTGTGGTATCTGGTACCAAAACATTAGCAACAGATCCATTAAGTCCTGCAAGCTGTGAGGTGGAGCCTTCATGGATCAGATGTGTTTGTCCAGCACATCCCACAGATGCTCAGTATGATATCTGGGGAATTTGGAGGCCAAGGCAACACCTTGAACTCTTTGTCCTCAAACCATTCCCGAACAATTTTTGCAGTGTGACGGGTGCATTATACTGCTGAAAGAGGCCACTACAATCAGGGAACATACATTGGGGTGTACATGATCTGCAACAATCTTTAGGTAAGTGGTATGTGTCAAAGTAACATCCAAAATGAGTGCCAAGACCCAAGGTTTCCCAGCAGATCAAAAGACTGCCTCTGCCGGCCTGCCTTCTTCCCATAATGCATCCTGCTGCCATATCGTCCTCTAATAAGCAACACACATCCTCCTCATCTCAGAGAAAACATGATTTATCAGACATCAGCTCCATGGTCCAGCTCTGACACTCATATACTCATTAGGCACTTTTGGTGGTGGACAGGGGTCTCAATGGCACTCTAAACCCGCTAGATTTAAATCAGCATAGCCAGTGAAGGATCTTTTTTACGCAACTTTTTTAACAACCAAAAAACATCTGTTTCGTTGTCTGTTGAGTACAGACGTTCCTCTCGTTGATAGCCAACGAGCGGATCTAGCGAGAGCTTGATGGAACGACGCAGAATGAAAAAGTTTTTCAGGAGTCACGGCAGTAGAGGCGGTGCAAATGTAACGACATATAAATAATCCCACCCACTCTAAAGTGGTACTACACTGCAGTGGAAACGCAAACCGAGCCGAACCGTACCGAGTCGTACCACAGAGAGTAAAAGCGCAACTGGTCTGAGACTGTGTGGCCCCATATGCAGCAAATTGCGATGCGCTGAGTGTTCTGACACCTTTCTATCATGGTGAGCATAATGTTTTTCGCAAATTAAACCACAGTAGCTCTTCTGTGTGATTAGACCAGAGCGGCTAGCCTTTGCTCCCCACATGCATTAGTGAACCTGACATCAGTTCGCCGGTTGTCCTTCTTTGCACTACTTTTGGTAGGTACTAACCACTGCCGACTGGAAACCTCCCACAACACTTGCTGTTTTGGAGATGCTTGCCCATTTTTCCTGCTTACAACCAACACATACTCACTCCCAACTCATCACATATTGAAGCTTGATCAGGACCCTTTGGCATTACTTTTTGACACACAGAGTACCACTTTAGCGTCATTTTTCCACATGCAATCCTCCATTGCTTTAAATAAGAAACCCCTGGCGTAAATATGGCGATGCGAAAGGCACTGGGAATTTTATCGTCATGATTAAATTATATATTGGGTAATAATATTGCCATATAAGTTAGGGTGTGATGTAAACGGTCAAAACTGTTTTATTTATATTACACTATTTACTTATTTATGAGCACATTACCCAACCCCTGCCCCTAAACCTACCAACTGTCAATAAAACACAAGGTATAACAGGAGCATACAACTACAGTCATCATTTATTAAAAAATTATTAATATTCCAAGTCTTCTGAGGCAAAACGTTTTTTGTGATTTGTGAGAGGAATAGATGCGATCGCCATCTCTGTCTCCCGTAAAGCTCATCCTGTGTGCTGCAGTCTGTGTGCAGTTTCAAAAAATGCCACTAGAAGAAGCCTTATGTCAGCCTTGGTTGTGAAATATCATTGCCTCTTGTGTGTCTCAGCCCGGAAAATGGAGCGCAGCTGGAGGAAAACAAAACTAGAGGTATTTCGTATAGCTTGGCGAGAAAGTACCCTATCCTACAGAAAAGCATTAAAAACTGCTAGATCTGATTACTTTTCGTCTCTTCTGGAAGAAAACAAACATAACCCCTGGTATGTATTCAATATAGTGGCTAAATTAACGAAAAATAAAGCATCAATAGGTGTTGGCATTCCCCAAGAGCACAGTAGTAATGACTTTGTGAACTACTTTACTTCCAAGATCAATACTATCAGAGATCAAATTGTAATCATGCAGCCGTCAGCTACAGTATCGCATCAGATCCCCTGAGGAACAATTCCACTCATTCTCTACTATAGGAGAGGAAGAATTGTATAAACTTGTTAAATCATCTAAACCAACAACATGTATGTTGACCCTATTCCATCTAAACTACTAAAAGAGCTGCTTCCAGAAGTCATGGATCCTCTTTTGGCTATTATTAATTTGTCACTGTCATTAGGATATGTCCCCAAAACCTTCAAATTGGCTGTAATTAAGCCTCTCATTAAAAAAACACAACTTGACCCCAAAGATCTAGTTAATTACAAACCGATCTAAAATCTCCCTTTTCTGTCAAAGATACTAGAAAAGTAGTATCCTCACAATTATATTCCTTCTTAGAGAAAAATCGTATCTGTGAGGAATTCCAGTCAGGATTCAGACCGTATCATAGTACTGAGACTGCTCTCATTAGAGTTACAAATGACCTGCTTCTATCATATGATCGTGGTTGTATCTCTTTATTAGTGCTACTGGATCTTAGCGCTGCGTTCGACACTATCGACCACAATATTCTTTTGAATAGACTAGAACACTTTATTGGCATTAGTGGAAGTGCCTTAGCATGGTTCAAATCATACTTATCTGACCGCCATCAATTCGTAGCAATGAATGAAGAGGTATCATATCGATCACAAGTGCAGTACGGAGTACCTCAAGGCTCAGTACTAGGGCCGTTACCATTCATGCTTTACATGTTACCCTTGGGAGATATTATCAGGAAACATGGTGTTAGCTTTCACTGTTATGCTGATGATACTCAGCTCTATATTTCTTTGCAGCCCGGTGAAACACAGCAAATTGAGAAACTAACAGAATACATAGTCGATATAAAAAACTGGATGACGAGTAATTTCTTACTGCTAAATTCTGAAAAAACAGAAGTGTTAATTATCGGACCTAAAAACCCCACATGTAATAACCTAGAACACTATCTAACACTTGACGGCTGCTCTGTCCATTCTTCGTCATCAGTAAGGAACCTAGGTGTGCTGTTTGATAGCAATCTTTCATTTGAAAGCCATGTTTCTACCATCTGTAAAACTGTGTTTTTCCATCTCAAAAACATATCTAAATTGCGACCTATGCTCTCAACGTCAAATGCAGAAATGCTAATTCATGCGTTTATGACCTCAAGGTTAGACTATTGTAATGCTTTATTGGGTGGTTGTTCTGCACGCTTTATCAACAAACTACATCTGGTTCAAAATGCAGCAGCCAGAGTTCTTACTAGAACCAGGAAGTATGACCATATTAGTCCGGTTCTGTCATCAATGCACTGGCTCCCTATCAAACATCGTATAGATTTAAAAATCTTGTTAACTACTTATAAAGCTCTGAATGGCTTAGCTCCTCAGTACCTGAGCAAGCTCTTATCACATTATAGTCCTCCACGTCCGCTGCGTTCTCAAAACTCTGGCCATTTGATAATACCTAGAATATCAAAATCGACTGCGGGTGGCAGATCCTTTTCCTATTTAGCGCACCCAAACTCTGGAACAATCTATCTAACGCTGTTCGGGAGGCAGACACACTCTGTCAGTTTAAATCTAGATTAAAGACACATTTCTTTAACCTGGTTTACACATAACACACTAATACGCTTCTATTATTCAAATCCATTAAAGGATTGTTAGGCTGCATTAATTAGATCAACCAGAACTGGGAACACTCCCCATAACACACGATGTACTCGTTACATCCTAAGAAGAATGGCATCTATGCTAATATTTGTCTGTTTCTTTCTTATTCTGTTTCTCAGTCCGTGTCCAGATCAGATAGTGGATCGGCGCCGGGAGATGATGTCTCCCTGATCATCGGCGGAGGCCGGGACACATGGATGAGCCCCGGGGACATATCCCCAGTGAAGACCTCGACTTAAATGCAATAAAACTAAAACTAAAAGAAAAGAAAATAGCTAAAAATATAATAAAATACCTAACTATATAATACTATTATTGTTAGAAATTGCAACAATATAAAATAGAAATAAATACATTTATACATTTAAAATTTTAATTAAAACAATAGGTAAACAATAAATAAACCATTATCCCCTGGCCAGAGGAGAACTGGCCCCCCAACTGAGCCTGGTTTCTTCCAAGTTTTTTTTTTTCTCCATTCTGTCACAGAGGGAGTTTTGGTTCCTTGCCGCTGTCGGCTCTGGCTTGCTCAGTTGGGGACACTTAATTTCTAGTGATTATCGTCAATTTGATTTAGCAGATACTATTTAAACTAAACTGATCTAGACAATGACATCTCTGAACTCAATAATGAAATGCCTTAACTGACAAATGAGTGTTGAATCTTATTTTTATACATTACTGACACTCTATCCTCCAATTTGATACTGTTAAGTACTTTGACACAATCTGTATTGTTAAAAGCGCTATATAAATAAAGGTGACTTGACTTGACTTTAATTTGAATCTTGAGTCTTTTCAGAACAGAGGAAAATATTCATAAACAATCTTCCCCTCTGCTGAAGCTCTGAAATCACATTTGCTCTAATGTTTGTTTAAAAAGTTCTGTTAGATGATTCATTTAAGCTTTTGATGTTTTGGCTGGTGGTTCCCAGGTGTCGGGTGAGCAGTTGTGACAGTTTATATATTATGAGATGAGGGCACCAGGAACCAGCACATCCACTGCAAGAAGGATCCTGTTACGGGATGAACGAGACGTGAGACATGCGGATCCATTTGCAAGCTTTATTCAAAGGCGTGGTTACAAAACAAGCAAGGTTCATTCAGTGGCAAACAGGAACACCACAGACAAGACAAAGAGTAATCCTTGGGCAAGCGTGGGTCAACGATCGGCGAAAAATATCCAACAGGGGCAAGGAAAGAGATAATCCAGGTTACACGGGCAGGTATCAAACACGAGAAAACTAACAAGGCAAGACTATAACAACTGAGCCAGCTCTGTAGAGTAGCTATCGCTAGGATATATGCTAAACAATACTCAGCAGAAAGGAAGAGGAAGTCCATGGTTTATGTAGGGTGTGTGATCAGTGCAGTCAGTTGTGTGATCAGTGCAATCAGCTGTGTGTGTCGTCAGTGCAATGGATGATGGGAATTGTAGTCTGAGGTGGCGTGCAACAGTTAGTGTAGTGCAAGAGTCCCTGTGGTGAGTGAGTGACCTCTGGTGGTGAGTTAATGGAAGTTCGTAGGCCAGATTCATGACAGATCCACTGAAAGATTTTTGCAATTTTAAGGTGCTCAGTTTTATTTTGGTTTTAAAAAATAAAAGTGATTGCTCTCCTCACAAATCAAATTTTCTTGTTTTTGTTACATGATCTTTGTGCCTTGTCTTGCACTTTTATGTCCCTTCCTGTCTCCTGTTGTCTTGTTAAGCTTGTTAGCCACCTGTGTATACAGTATATAGCCTTAGTATTTCTTCAGTTCTTTGTGAGTTGTTGAATGTAATGGTTGTATGTTTGCCCATCTTTGTTCCCTTTGGCTTTCGGTTTATTGTTTGTTCTAGTTTTTTCATTAAATACCTGCCTCTTATAGATCCTTGCCTCTGCCTGTTTTTCCCAGCTTCTCCACAATGTTACAGTTTTTGACTGGCATGTCTCTTTGACTAGTGCATCTTTGAGCCTATATTTTGAATAAAATACTTAAGTAAATCAGATATTCAATTCAATTCAATTCAAGTTTATTTGTAAAGCGCTTTTTACGATACAAATCGTTGCAAAGCAGCTCTACAGGAATTTAAGTTTCCACAATATATTTATATATTGCAAAACCTTAATATGTTTGACTTATGGCAAAATTTGGTAATTCTGCATTGGCATCCTCCGAAGTCCTCTGAGGGGTTGGCATTATCTTTTCTCAGGTGTTCGGTCATCTCAGATCATTTAAGGGTTGGATCCAGACTGAGGCTTCTGTCATTCCTAGTTACCACGGGATGTTAAGAAAACAGAGAAACAAATAGAGACATAAATAGCGTAGCTGCTGTTCCATCTAAGCAAAAATGATTTGTTCAACAAATGTACATTTGATCAGATATAACTGCAGTACAAGAGTATAAGATGCATTATGTGAATGCTTGGCTAAAGAGATGTGTCTTTAATCTAGAATTAAACAGAGAGAGTGTGTCTGAACCCCGAACGTTATCAGGAAGGCTATTCCAGAGTTTGGGACCCAAATGTGAAAAAGCTCTACCTCCTTTGGTGGACTTTGCTATCCTAGGTACTACCAAAAGTCCAGAGTTTTGCGACCTTAGGGAGCGGCTTGGATTGTAGCGTGGTAGAAGACAAGTTAGGTACGCAGGAGCTAAACCATTTAGGGCCTTATAGGCAAGTAATAATATTTTGTAAATGATACGGAACTGAATAGGTAGCCAGTGCAGAGACTGTAAAATTGGGGTAATATGATCATATTTTCTTGACCTGGTAAGAACTCTAGCCACTGCATTTTGGACTATCTGTAGCTTGTTTATTGAAGATGCAGGGCAGCCACCTAGCAGTGTGTTACAATAGTCCAGTCTAGAGGTCATGAATGCATGAACTAGCTTTTCTGCATCGGAAACAGGTAGCATGTTTCAAAGTTTGGCAATGTTTCTAAGATGGAAGAATGCTGTTTTTGTAACATGGGAAATATGATTTTCAAAGGACAAGTTGATGTCTAATATAACACCCAGATTTTTGACTTTAGAGGACGTGACAGTGCATCCGTTAAGTTGCAAATTGTAATCCAAGAGATTCAGTGTACTGTTTTTTGGTCCAATAAGTAATATCTCTGTCTTATCTGAATTTAATAGGAGGAAATTATTGGTCATCCAACCATTTACATTTTTTACACAATCTATTAGCTTAGATAGTTTAGAAGCTTCATCTGGTCTTGTTGAGATATATAGTTGAGTATCATCAGCATAACAATGAAAACTAATCCCGTATTGTCTAATAATATTGCCAAGAGGCAACATGTATATTGAAAATAGCAGAGGACCTAGGACAGATCCTTGTGGTACTCCATACTTTACTGGTGATAATTGTGATGACTCTCCTTTTAAATGAACAAAGTGGTAGCGATCGGACAGGTAGGATCTAAACCATCTTAAAGCGTGCCCTTGAATACCAGTATAGTTTTGTAATCGATCTATGAGTATATCATGGTCTATAGTGTCGAACGCAGCACTAAGATCAAGTAATACTAGCAATGAGATGCAGCCTTGATCTGAAGCAAGAAGCAAGTAATTTGTAATTTTAAGAAGTGCAGTTTCTGTACTATGGTGAGGCATGAAACCTGACTGAAATTCTTAATAGAGATCATTTTTTTTGCAAGAAGGAGCACAATTGAGCAGACACAACTTTTTCTAAAATTTTAGACATAAACGGAAGATTTGAAATGGGTCTGTAATTTTCCAGTTCATTAGAATCTAGTTGTGGTTTCTTTATAAGAGGCTTAATAACCGCCAGCTTGAATGGTTTTGGGACATGACCTAAAGATAACGATGAGTTAATAATATTGAGAAGCGGTTCTTCTGCTACAGGTAACAACTCTTTCAGTAGTTTAATGGGTACAGGATCTAATAAACATGTTGTTGGTTTAGATGCACTGATAAGTTTATTTAGCTCTTCCTGTCCTATAGTTGTAAAGCACTGCAGTTTTTCTTTGGGTGCGATGAATGAAGCTGAAATACTAGACGCAGTAGAATCTACATTTGATATTGTATTTCTGATGTTATCTATTTTATCAGTAAAGAAATTCATAAAGTCATTACTATTAAACTGTGAGGGAATATTTAGATCGGGCGGTGTCTGTTTATTTGTTAATCTAGCCACTGTGCTAAATAAGAACCTTGGATTGTTTTGGTTATTATCTATGAGTTTGCGGATATGCTCTACCCTGGCAGCTTTTAGAGCCTGTCTATAGCTGGACATACTGTTTTTCAACGCAATTCTAAAAACTTCCAAGTTAGTTTTTCTCCATTTGCGCTCAAGATTACGAGTTAATTTCTTGAGAGAATGGGTATAACTGTTGTACCATGGCACAGTACGTTTTTCTCTAACCTTTTTCAATTTGAGGGGGGCAACAGCTTCTAATGTATTAGAGAAGATAGTGCCCATGTTGCTAGTCATTTCGTCTAGTTCATGTGTATTTATCCGTACACAGAGCAGGCAGGTTATTTGTGAATCTGTCTTTGGTGGCTGGAACAATAGCTCTGCCCGGACGATAACGCGGAGCCATATAATTAATATCAGTAATACGCAGCATGCACGGTACAAGGAAATTATCAGTAACATCATCACTTTGAGGTACGATATCTATATTGGTAAGATCAATTCCATGCGATATAATTAAATCTAGCGTATGATTAAAACGATGAGGGCCCGGTGACATTTTGCTTGCCTCCAAAAGAGTTTATTAGGTCAGTAAACGCAAGTCCTAACGCATCATTTGTATTATCAACGTGAATGTTAAAATCTCCGACAATTAGCACTTTATCAACATTAACCAACAGATCTGAGAGGAAATCTGCAAATTCTTTTAGGAAATCTGTATATGGCCCTGGCGGTCTATACACCGTAGCCAGAACAAGAGATAGGAGAGATTTCTTTTGCATATCTAAGCAGAAGTATTTCGAATGAGTTAAACCTCCTGTATCCTGTTTTCTGAGTAACATTGAGAATATCACTATATATTGTTACCACACCACCGCCATGACCAGTCTGATCATGTTTATAACAGTAGCTTGGTGGAGTAGACTCATTTAGACCAAAATATTAATTTGGTTTCAGCCAGGTTTCAGTCAGGCAGAGTACATCAAAATTATTATCTGTGATCATTTCATTTACAATAACTGCTTTGGGTGCGAGTGATCTAATATTTAGGAGCCCAAGCTTTAAAAATAGTTTTTGTTCATTTATTTTGCATTTTTCTGGTTTAATCACGATCAGATTTTTTCTAGATCCTGCAATAAATTTATATTTTGACCTCGCTATTCGGGGAACAGACACAGTCTGTATAGATTGGACGACGCAAGTACTTCTATCATTTAAGTGGGTAGAACAAAAGTCATCATAGCAGTTATTTGAGAATTGGCTTACTGCTCTGAAGCTCGATGCGAGTCTGGACAGAGGTGTGAGAGATAGCAGTCAGGCTTGAGAACATGTTCGTCTGCTGATGACTGATGGAGGCTGACGGTGCCAGCGTCCATCAGCGTAAGTGAGCAGCCAGGAGCAAATGAGATTCATTGAAGTTAAACGCTCAGGTTTGGCTAGCCGGCCACACAGCACACTGGTGTCATGTCACATTATGACCTGAAAGTGACGAGAAGGGGGAGTGAATGTGGAGATGTGTGAGGAGTATGTGCTCTCTTAGTCATCTCAGAGAACATCCTTACTGCCAGAACACTTGCTTAACTGTGCTATTAGGGCGCATTTACATTTATCGACAATTAGTCCCATATGTCCTCAGTCTCAGCTTCAGATGGCACACCCAAGGTCTGTTCACTGATTTTCTGATGGTAACTGCACACAAAATTGGCAAGCGCTAGCCAAAAATCAACTGAATGGATGGCTTTACACAACTTCCAGCACTCAGCATGCACCAGTTTTGCTGGCGATGAAAGTGTGTTTACAAGGTCCTGGGCTGCTACAATGAGTGCTTTTTGAGGAAGAAAGTCTGGCAATTTATTGATATCAAATCTTTGAAAGATACTCGACATTTATTTGTCACAACTAAGTAAACTTGTAATCCACAAGTTTTTTTTGTTTTTTTTGTTTTGTCTTTGCATCTGTAGTTTACAGGGGGTCGTTAGAGAAATTTGTGTTTCACAGACGTACTTAGTGATTTTAATCCCGTCAAATCTGCCATGTCTGTGTTTTTCTCAGACAACCTCTGTAATAATTCCAGTGCAAATTACCTGCTGTTTTTCAGCAAACACAGTGATCCTCTGAAAAAACTAATCCCGTCCGAATGCGATGTCTGTGATTTCTGGTGAAATTTTTGGAAGAGTTTTCTGAAGAGTTTCCTTGTGTGTTTTGGCCAAAGTGAATAAATGTTTCTTCCTGGCTCAGTTTCAGAGAAAGTTCTGCAGTTTTTGCACACAATATGTGAGGCGGTCTGTGGGTGTACTGTCTGGAGTTGATACTAACTGACAGCAGAGGAATAATCAAATTAGCAAATAAGTGATTGAACTCACTTGATGACACTTTTTATGTCCCCCAGAAGTTGCATTAAATGCATATCCATCTTTACAAAGCTTCTGCTCTTGAGGTAGAATGCCATCCCATTCAACAAAGGAATGACATAAAACTCTGTCTTTTATTCCTTCCGTATTGACTTGTCGCATTTGGACATTGGGCCTTCAGAAACTCTTGGTTTAAAACAAAGAAAGCTCACTATTGTCCCTTGCAGGGAAATCAGTCAGAGGCTGAGAAAACAAAACAAAAAGCTCTTCTAAATGAGACAAACCTTACGAAGATAACATGACAATCAGAGCTCAGTCGATTCATGCCAGCTAAAACAAAGGAGGCCTTTATTGGCCTCTGTTGAATATAGGTGCTTTGATTGTGCAGAAACACAGCTGTGCATCTTTATAGAGACAAACTGATTGTCTGTCTATACCTTGACTGTGCTGTGCAGAATAAAGCCCCATTATCCACAGGCACCTTCATCTGTGTCAGACTTATAATGGAGATTTTATAAAGCTGGCACTTTAGACAAATGTTTTGGAGAGAATGTCACACAGCCAATACAATGGCATCACGAGGCAGCAGCGTGAATAATAAATACCTAACAGCAGATGTACAACGTAATTGTAGAGTTGATTTTTCATTCATTTTAGCCCTTGTCTGTCTTCTGCTATTGTGGTTTCAAGGACTTCTTATTCTCAGAAGTCGAACTAATAATAAGTCTGCCTGGGATCATAAAACTAAATTTAAATTTTATTGTCAACAGCATCAGTAATGGTTAATGTTCATGAATTAAGCCAAATTCAACCCAGGCTAGAGTAAAATCACCAGTGAGTTGTACTAAAAGCATGTTTATAGTTTATCCAAAACAGAAGCAATTTGGTAATATTTTATTTTATTTGTAGTATGTATCATGGCAATTTAGAAATTAAATGTCCGTTGAGTTGTGCTAAAACGTTAAAACTCTATCACATTTAAGAATAACATATTGTACCACCTACACTAAACCCATATAAACATAAGTTATTGTGCTAAAAAAAACAAATATGCAATAAAAAATATTAACTGAAGCAACTATGCTGTTTTAGCTTGCTTCTGCAAGTCTCTGAGCTCTTTTATCATGACTCGTGTTTCACAGATTCTATACCCAAGCATTTTGCATCTCAAGTGCAGTGCTGTAACGGGTGAGTTACTGAGCAAGTTTACTACACCTGGAAAGCCATACATATGGAGCTGGTTATGTGTGCAAATGCCAAAATGTAGTTGTTACGTCCAAGGACGTATTTTGTTTTGTTCTCTCTCTCTCTCTCTCTCTCTCCCCCCCCCCTTTCCCATAAGCAGGAGGTAATGGCTGCAACCTGATTCCAATGATTGGGGATCTGATGTGATTGCAGGAGGAGGGGAAACTGTGAGGATTTAACCTGCACCATTGCACTGCGCAGGGTGTGTGTGGAGGCTGCGTTGTGAGGCTTCTATTCTCAACCCAACAAGCTTTATTAGTTGGTTTGTTTAATATTTTGTTGATTGATTTTTTTGTAGTGTTATTGTGTTAACACGCTTGTGGTGACTGAGGCCTACGACAAGAAGTTTGGTTTGGAAGTTATTATCTGTTTGTATTTTCGTTTGTTATTTATGAAGTTTGTTAATTTATGGGGAATGTTAGTGGAGAGGTGGGTGCCATTTTCTTTACATCTTGATTTTCTCCTGTTTATGCTAGTTAGGGAGTTAGTGTATTTTTATTGTATTTTTGTTTCCTTTTCTTTGTTTTAGCTTAGTTAGTTGCTCCCTAATAGTTAGAGGTTATATGTTTGCTATTTTGGCCTTGCCCCCTCTTGAAGCTTCAACATCCTCTCATAACTTTAAAATAAAATAACTGGTTTCTTGATATTGAGTTGATTGTTGCATTTGTTAAGGCACCGGGGTTGGGAATTGAAACTTGCTGCCTCCACACATCACTTTTATTCTGTTACTTGTTCCCCTAACTGGGACTAGACTAACTGGGAACGTAACTGCTTAAAAAGGTGATGTGTGGAGGCAGCAAGGTTTAATTCCCAACCCCGGTGCTTTAACAAATGCAACAATCAACTCAATCTCAAGAAACCAGTTATTTTATTTTAAAGTTATGGGAGGATGTTGAAGCTTCAAGAGGGGTTGTAACAGTAGTAGTCATACATGTAAAAGCATGCAAAAATGTTTTGAGGTCATAGCATGAGTTTTGTAGTAATCTATAAACTATCTTTACACCAACCAAACCGCTTTTTGACAACAATCAAAAAGACTCAATAGGCACCAAGTATAAGAGCACCTAAAACATTGTAAGCAAAACTTATAATCAGGCCATGGCAATACATGCAGCATTTACAAAGCTCACACATCCCCTCAAACTTTAAGTGTTTTTGTTAGCCTTATTCAGATATCAATAAGCATCTTGGCTCCATTTAACACTTTTGCACCATGTTTCAAACCATTCCAAAAAATTGTCCTTCAAAATAGTGTAGAACATCTAGAAAGATTATGGCAATGCCAAGGTCATCGGTTCAATTCCCAAGTAATGTATGAACTCATCTATACCTTTTTTTTGTAATGTAAGTACATTTGGATAAAAGTCAGAATAAAAATAATCAATACACTGCTTTATACTTTTAGAATATTGTGAAGAAACCTTCCTTGATTTTGTACTATTGCAGCGTTAGCAAATCCAATACACCCGAACCTAATTTTTGTAATTCTTTTTTTTTAACGTACAAGCAGCAGTCCAGCAGTTTTGTCTTCTGCATCAGCCCACCCTGCTGGTGTGTGTACATGCATGTGTGAAACTTGCCCATTTTCCTGCGCTAACACAGATGCACCAACATCTGTGCACTGTGGCTCCTGCGTGCGGCCCACTCCCTCCTATCTCAGCACGGCCCTCTGACTGCCAGAGTGGATGGAGAGAACAATCTGGAACTTCTGTTGCATCACACGTCCTCTGGGATCTGGACTTATCAATTATAAATGTGCTGAGATGACACTCTCTCCTTTATTGTTTTACCTTTTTCTCTCATTTCCCATTTTTAAGTATTACATGTAGCCTAAATCCTAATAGAAAATACGCCATACATTCCCAGTGTTAAGTTACTCTGAAAATGTACTAATAATAATTTAATACACTTTCGATTAAGTAGTTAGTGTCATTACAAACTAAAAACAAGCTAACTATAACTATTTTAACTATTTGAGGGTGCAAGTATACATACATGTTCTAGACCATTCAAAATTGTATTGTTTTTAAAGGAAAAATATTTTTCTTTAGCAAGAATGTAACACATTGACCAAAATGCATTTTACATAGCTACAAATAAATAAATAGAATAGAAAACATGATTTGAAACTGTAAAATATTTTACGTTGTTTACTTTATTTATTGATTAGTGAAAAACAGTACTCAGCTAAATATTTTGCTCCAAAACACATACAAGTTTAGAAAATGAGTTTTTGAGGATAGTTTAGAACATTTGATTATTACGTCAGCTTGATCAAATTATTTATTTTGATTCAAATATAAAGCTATATGCACTATAGCTTTGGAAAAGTTACACTATTTAGAAAACAGCTGAGAAGCTTTAATCTTTCCTGACTGGTGGGTTCAAGGTCTTGAAGTTTACTTTAGTGTGGTAGATAGCTGCAAGTGAGCCTGTAGTTAGTGAACAGCTCAGGGCTAATGACTAGTCTGATAGGGGTGATTATTATCAGCTATCTAACTTTAGTCCACAGCGCAGGCCAAATGAGCGCCTTGTGTTAGCCAAGGCATGTTAATAAGGTGCCAAACCGATAATGACTTTATGATTGGATAATTAGACAAATGTGTGTAATTGCTTTCTCTCCTGGCTTTCTAACTGCAGGAAGACTCCCCACTGACTCGGCAAGGTTGTTTATATGCTGCCATGTGCAAACGTCACCTCCACAGACTGGCTGTGTAAATCTTTAAAGTTTAACAATGATACTTTCTCATTACAACTCTGTGGCTAGTGGTGCAGAAATGACTAACTTCAGCTTCAAAAGTGCACTAATTTCCCTTGGCCTTGAGTTCTTTTTTTAAGATTATATATTATAAAGTCAATTTTAAGGATACACGTTTTCATTAAATGTTATTTTATTAAGCTAGCTGATTAAATGATATATTTCCATTACAATTTATATCCCTAACGTGTATATGTTAGGGATACAGGTGCTGAAAGTTTGGTGTCATTTTATTTTATTTTATTAAGAATTAACACTTTCATTCAGCAAGGACTAATTAAATTGATCAAACATGACATTAAAGATATTTATAATGTTACAAAAAATATATTTCAAACCATAATCTATTCATAAGAATATTGAAACAAAATGTATCATGGTTTGAACAAAAATATCAAGAAGGACAGCTGTTTTGTACATAGATAATAATAATAAATGTTTCTTAATAACAACTAAATGATTGATTTCTGAAGGATCATGTAACAATGAAAACTGTAGTAAATTCAGCTGCTGAAAATACAGCTTTACGAAATAAATCATTTTTTAAAATGTATTATAATAGTAAACACTTAATAATATTTCACTGTATTTTTAATCAAATGAAGGCAGCTTTGGTGAGCATAAGAGACTTACTTCGAAAACATAAAAAAAAAAAAAAACTTTTGAACGGTACACATTCATTAGTTAAATTGTTATCAATGCTTATTGGATATTTTAACAGTTGGAATGCTATATTTGCTCAGTATCCATATGGGAAATCTCTGTTTTATAAAATATAATATTATATATCTTCTACCTGGTACAGAATGTGCTTTCAAGCCATTCAGATAAAAGATGCATGCCAGCTTTATATATTATTTATTTTATTTCATAGTAAAGCCCTTAAATCTCCAATAAACACAGTCCACAAGAGATTCTTATAAAAAGACACTGTAATTGAATAAATGCCTGCTAATTTCCTCTCTCACGCTTCATCAACAATGTTCAGTCTGACAAGTCAATAAGCTCCAATCATTATGTACCAATTACAGAAACTGACAAAACAGTCGGAATACTGACATATACTGAGACTGTTGAATAACAATTTAACAGAGCAATTAAGGCGTCAATTCCAAAGACAATTATGTTAAACTAATAATTAACAAAATGATTAATTCACAGTAAGATCAAAAAATAAATTAATGTAACAATTTCTTCCCGTCTGAAATGTGAAGAGCTTTGGTTTTTAGAGGGGGTATTTCCCTAACTTTCCACAGCCAGGCCTGCTGCTTTAAAAGATACGTTTTAATCCTTTGGAAAATTACTCTCCAGCTAACGAGTTCTCCTCAACCAACTCCAGACATCATTAAGGACTGGCTTTTGCCCAAGGCTGCGCATGAACCCCTTTTTCAGACTGTACACTTTATCCATAATTCAGCTATCTTTCTTCAATTATTCAAGCAAATAGTGCAGGAAAATAATGGAGTTCACTGGATCTTACACATAAAACAATTTTAATGTTAGTTTGAATTTTTGAGACTTTGAATTTGTGCGTACGAGCGAGAGAGAGGGTTAGTAGCACACTACTTCCCCACCCCGAACCGACCGGCCTGCCAGTGCCCATAAACACATTATCAAAGAGCCAGTGCAGTAAATATATGACCAGCGAAGCTGTGTTCGACCCGGTGTCTGACCATAATCGCTCGGGCCCGCAAGAGCTTTCTCCACAAAATGTGAATTCCATCCGTTCGAAGGTCCTGTGTGCATTAAACCTTTACAAATGTTAAAATGTTGAATATGCATCTGCACAGGATGCCAAAAATCATGATGATAATATCAATAAGTCTCTCTAAATTTGTAGTCTGAATTGTTTTTTAAAACGAAATGACATGATTATCCTCATTACTGACAGTTGTACAAACCACGGATTGCTTTGATGCTTCACGAGCCTATATGAATTAAGGGGTTGGCCTCACTAAACTGCTGGCATCATTAAAGATGACCTCTGGGGTTTAAGCTTATGCCGTCCACACACTGCTGCTTTTGATTTGGGCTCCTAATGTGTGAGAATAAAAAGAAAGGCAGTGATACGAATAAAATATGTTGGTTTAAACCCAGTATTTTCATAAATGGCTTCATTTCCAAGAATCTCCATTGGAAAAACTGCTTAATCCAGGGATTTATATGGCATCATCGTGCAACAGTTTGTAGCATCGCACAGAACTGCACAGACGTTAATCTGCAAGCATTTTGCAATAGCCAGTTTTCGAAGTAAAATAACAGTATAGCTTTTCCAGTAACAAATTAAGTAGTTGTACATGTCACATTGTATTACACACTTAACTTTACTGTTGAGTGAGCTGTAGTTTTATCAAATGTGCTTTTATAACAGGTCCTCTGTCTTATATCTAGCATTGATTCATTTTATTGAATCTGTTTGATTTCAAGAACAGTTCACCAATTCAAATGTACAGCATTTTAGGTCCTCTTTATAGCTGTATATATATATATATATATATATATATATATATATATATATATATATATTTAATTCTGCTGTTCATACTGTTTTCTACTGTAATTCAAAGTGTATCCTAGTAGCTTAGTTATATTAAGTGTAAATTTACACTTCTGGTCAAAGGTTTGAAATATATTAATGTGTAAAGATATGATTCATTAAGATATAGATAGTTAAGATATGATTAATTTTGAAAGAAGTTTCATATGCTTACCAAGGCTGCATTTATTTGATAAAAAATACAGTAAAACAGTAATATTATGAAATATTATTACATTTACATTTAGTTATTTAGCAGATGCTTTTATCCAAAGCGACTTACAAATAAGGACAATAGAAGCAATCGACAAGTCTCGGTTAGCCTAACGCAGTACAAGTTTTTTTTTTTTTTATAAAGAAGACAAGAAGACAGAATAATAAAAGAAAGAAAGCTACTGTTAGAGGGTCAGATAGTACGGAGCTCTAAGGGGCTCCGTAAGATAGATACAAAGAAGACTAATAAATACAAAGAAGATAGATAAATAAAACAGAATTAGAATAGAGAGTGCTAGAATTAGAGCGTCAAAAAAAGATGGAAGAAATTAAATTTCAGCAGTTTCTTGAAGATGGCTAAGGACTCAGCTGCTCGGATTGAGTTGGGCAGGTCATTCCACCAGGAGGGAACATTTAATGAAAAAGTCCATGAAAGGGATTTTGTGCCTCTTTGGGATGGTACAATAATGCATCGTTCACTTGCAGAATGCAAGCTTCTAGAGGGCACATAGGTCTGAAGTAGTGAATTTAAATGCATATAAATGCATCATTCATTCAGCCAGTGCCAGTGGTGGTTTTGTAAACATTAATGCCTTGAATTTTATGCGAGCAGCTATTGGTAGCCAGTGCAAATAGTTGAACAGAGGTGTGACGTGCGTTAATTTTGGCTCATTAAAGATTAATCTTGCAGCTGCATTTTGGATTAATTGTAGAGGTTTGATGGAACCGGCTGGAAGACCTGCCAAGAGAGCATTGCAATAGTCCAGTCTGGACAGAACAAGAGCTTGAACAAGGAGTTGTGTTGCATGTTCCGAAAGAAAGGGCCTGATTTTCCTAATGTTGTAAAAAGCAAATCTGCAGGACCGGGCAGTTTTAGCAATGTGGTCTGAGAAATTCAGCTTATCATCAATTACAACTCCAAGGTTTCTGGCTGTTTTTGAAAGAGTTATGGATGATGAGCCTAACTGGAAGATGAAATTGTGATGAAGTGATGGGTTTGTTGAAACCACAAGCAGTTCTGTCTTAGCTAGGTTGAGTTGAAGGTGATGGTCCATCATCCAGCAAGAAATGTCTGTTAGACATGCTGAGATGCGAGGAGCTATCGTCGGATCATCAGGATGGAATGAGAGGAAGAGTTGAGTGTCATCATCATAGCAGTGATATGAAGTTTCTGAATGACAGAAACTAGTGATACTATGTAGACAGAGAAGAGAAGTGGTCGAAGAACTGAGCCCTGAGGCACCCCAGTAGCTAGATGTTGTGACTTGTATACCTCACCTCTCCAAGATACCTTGAAGGACCTATTTGAGAGGCAAGACTCAAACCACTGGAGTGCGGTTCCTGAGATGCCCTTTCCCAAAAGGGTTGACAGGAGGATCTGGTGGTTGACCGTATCAAAGGCAGATCCAGCAAGATAAGTAATGAAGACTTGGAAGCCACTCTTGCAAGTCTTAGGGCTTCAACAACTGAGAGCAAGGCAGTTTCGGTTGAGTGTCCACTTCTGAAGCCAGAGTGGTTGCTGTCCAGGAATATAATATAACATATTAAATATAAAATAATATAATATAATAACACTTATTACAATAAAAATATATATATTTAAATATATTTTAGGATGTAATTTATTCCTGTGATACAAAGCTGAATTTTAAGCAATGAAACTTGAAACAATGAAACTTGAACAGAAATAATTACGACTTTTTAATGTTTTTAAAAGAAGCGTCTTAAAAATACATTAAAAACAGTGATATTGTGAAATATCTTTACGATTTAAAATAAGTGCATTTCATTGAATATATTTTAAGATATAATTTATTTCTGTGATGCAAAGCTGAATTTAACATTACTCCAGTCTCTATTGTCACATGATCCTTCAGAAATCATTCTAAAATGCTGATTTGGTGGTCAATTATTAGAAATACTTTACTTATTTATATTGACTTTTCTGATTTGAAGAACATTTATTTGAGATATACGTCTTTTGTAACATTATAAATGCCTTTACTATCATTTTTGATCAATTTGATGCCTCTTTCTGAATAAAAGTATAATTATTATTAAAAAATATATATTAAGTGGCAAAAAACTAAAGTTTTAACGTTGATAGTAATAAGAAATCTAACACCAAATTAGCATATTAAAATGATTTCTGAAGGATCATGTGACAATAGAGACTGGAGTAATGTTAAATTCAGCTTTGCATCACAGAAATAAATTATATCTTAAAATATATTCAATGAAATACACTTATTTTAAATCGTAAAGATATTTCACAATATCACTGTTTTTAATGTATTTTTAAAACGCTTCTTTTAAAAACATTAAAAAGTCGTAATTATTTCTGTTCAAGTTTCATTGTTTTTGTCATTTTAACTTTAGTGTTGTTTGCTATTTTTTAGGTAGCTTGTAGTGTAGCTTTTAAAGAAGTACAGTATATTTATTGTAGCTGAACTACTTTAAATGCTGACTAACTTGTAGTTCTGGCTACAGTAGTTTCCTCTAACACTGATTTACTCTTTCTATTTTTGTACACTTGACTTACATTACTCCTGCTGGCTCCAATAAAAAAGGCAAGGGGGCTTTTTAAGCAGAAAAGTTTGTTAATTGGGATGCAATCCATATTTTTTTTAACAGCGACTCATGTTTTGAATCTGTCGCTGCGCAGGCTGAATGTTTGAGAGCCCCAGTAGACGGCATGTGCAGTATTTCTCAGTAGGACAAAGACAGCTCGTGTCTGGCTGAGGTAGTGTCTAACTAATGGCCATCTGTGTGCGGCAATAATGAAAAATCTCAATCACGTATGGCCACGCCGGCTCGTTAGGGAGCAAAATAAAACAGACGATGGGCTCCGACGTGTGAGAGCCATTGCGCTAATTTCTCCCTAAAGGACACCTTTCAGATCTTCCAGACAGTGAAGTTTATTTCTTGGTAAAATTCCCTTTAATTTATACAAGACTCTTTCTGATGTAGTTAGTGGGTAGTCTGGCATGAATCCTGAAGGTCTTGTTCTTGTTGCCTAGAGTTAAACAAAACAGAAACAGGCAAAACCCACTGTTTTGCCAACAATCTTTCTTTAGACTGAGTGAGGTCTCGATGTTCCTTTCAAACCTGCTCCCGCACCGGAGGTGTGAACGACTGGGAGAAAAATAAAAACATACCACAGGCGTGTACATTTACAATCGTGGCGCTGTAGATGGTGTGCCTTTGCTCTGCTCAATATCATAATGTCTCACACATGATTCCAACTGCAGTTAGCTGTATGTGTGTGTGTATGTAAGGTATTCACGGCGCTCTCACCCCAAGCGTCCCAGGGCATTGGGTGTGTGGGTGTATGTGAGACTGTCCTGAGATAAAGCCACGCAAGTCCCTGAACGGCATGACTAATTTGACACATATCTCTGCATCTCTTCTCTCACTGTCTGCCACCATCAACACTTCCCTCCTTGCCAGCCTGCTGTGGAAATGATCCCAGCACGGTCCGATGCGGAAATCTCAAGCAGCCTTGACTTGCTTTTATTGTGGCAAAGGATCAGTCCTGGATTCGTTTAACCCCGCGTGAGAGATTGTTATGTGTTCGTCGAAAATTGGATGCATATGAGTGTCTCTCACTTTATGAGCGTCACGGTTTGGTTCCATTTACTTTCTCTTTCACTCATACACGTCTTTGAATAAAAGCTGTTGTGCATAAGTTCCCATCATGGTCCCAACCGCTTGTTAGTTAAGCAAACCAGCATGGCTGTGATGAGTGATAGGCCTGGTATAAGCAAAATTTTATATCATGGTATTGGTGATTTTATACCATTAATGTCTAAATTAATTATAATTCAGCATCTGATTATAAATCAAATCTGATTGGATGAGCCACATTCAAAGCCAATGTAAATAGTAGATGCACACAGCAGTCATAAAAAAATCTGACTATTTTGGTTACTTTTCTTTTAATTATTCACATTAAGAATGATTCATAACACCACTATTAGTGATTCCTTTAGTACTTGTAGATTCAGTGGTATTGCAGTGCCAGAGAAATTTATTACAGTTTTCCATCCAGACAAATGCGCGTACAACACAATAAAGGTTTTTTTTTTGTTGTTGTTGTTTCTTCCAAGAACTAGGACATGTTCCCAAAATCAGATTCTCACTACATGAATATCATCGACAAAAGAACACTTAAACACTCAGAAATAGATGTTAAAAATGTCTGAGGCCCTGTTTACACTTGGTATTAACATGCATTTTGCTCAATCGGATCACAAGTGGACAACACCAAATACAGGTGTAAACGGCTCAACGTTATGAGTTCGTCCACTTTTGAGCACTTCCAGAGGTAGTTCGAAAATGCATTCTACTGGATTGCGTTTGTAAGTGTAGACGCGGATGTGGTTGAATGTGTTCGAGCAGCCACTACTCACCGCCTACTGACCTAATAGGCCTACATGTGTAATCATTGCGAGACGTACAAGGACGTGCGCTTATCAGACGGGATTTAAACTTTGACAGGCCGAATTAGAAGAAGTATTATTTTCTGGTAACATGAAAAAGAAACAACAGCAGTAAGTACAAGCAGACACAATATTAGTGCACGATAACTTTAGCCCTCCTGCTCGTGTTTTGACGCCGACAGAGGGATCCACTCATTTATCCTTCTCTTGACGTAATCAGCACCATGGGGATAATCTGAAGTCAGAAGTGGTCGAAAGTGGACAGAAGAGGCAGATTACAACACCAGGTGTAAATGGACATGTGTCTCTGTTGTCCACTTGTGATCCGATCGACCAAAACGCACCTTAATACCAAGTGTAAACAGGGCCTGAGTGTTTGAGTGTAAGGAGGTGGAAAGATAGTTTGTTGCCATAACTGTATAAAAATTGAATTGCTCTTGTCGGCGCCGATAGCCTCGTGCTTACTGTGTCGACATATAGCACAACTGTGCTCGCAGCGACCTGAGTTTGATACCCGTCTCAAGGTCCTTTGCCGATCCCTCTCTCCACCCAAAACTTTCCTGTCGTCTCACTACTGTCCTATCCTAATAAAGCATAAAAACCCATCAAAAAATTAAAAAACTTACAAAAAGAAAATAGCTTGCACTTGATCTGCACTTTCTGCAGACTGTCTAAAGCAGGGGTTTTCAACCTTTTAGGACATGCGCCCCCCCAAGTTTGTCTAATTTTACTCATAAATCTTCAAGGCAATGTCTCTGAATTAATTGATGCTCGCGCCCCCCCTTGACAGATGCTGGCGCCCCCCTGGTCTAAAGGCGCGTTAACATTATTGAAATTTTGGTGAAAATTTTCAGACAAAAATGGTCAGTTGCCATTAGCGTAGGTGTGTATGAAGCAAAGCTCCCTTTTAAGTCACTTTCAAACCAAGCAATTTTATGTTTGTTAATGTGACAAATTCACACGACCAACTGAACCAATGCAAAATCTGTGTGGGGAAATCTTTCATTAAATTATGTGACATTACCGATTACGTGGATTCCTATTGAAATAATGGATTTCGCCTGTGATTACTCACCAAACACTGCTAAACGTCTTTTTTGTAATCCAGAAAACTTCCACACTGTCAAGCTTTTTTTCAGATGCGGGTAGAGTGTTTCATTTTCTCCAATTTTGTGCTGCAATAGTAGCTACATTGCATCTTTTGTTTTTTTTCCGTTTTATGACGGCCAGCAACCAGCGTTAAGGCGCAATACCGCCACCTACTATGTTGGAGTGTCAAGCAGTTATTGTTGCTGAATTACCATATGCCTAGTATTAACATAAAATTAATGTTTCATTTTTTAAATATTACAGTTGTCAATACTGGTATATCATAGCAACCCTATTTAAAATAATGGAAATACTTTATTTAAAGCCTTTATGTATAATGCCTTATAAAGGAATTTATTATATATATTGCCTAGCATATTGCCTTATATATTTGAAGGTTAATTTGTCATTTATTTTAATGCACACTTCAATGCATACTTTCTGTGTAACAATGAATAGATAAATATTTTAATGTACTATAACTGTGATTACAATTATTCATCCCACTATGCCTTATAAGGTGCATTACAAGGCAAATTTAATGCATTAAAACTATTTTTTAAATGCTTTAAGTAAAGTATTACCAAAATAAGTATAACCGGTTCTCAGTCACCAATGTTAATTTCTCATGATTTGAATTCTATATTAATGTGACAAAGTTGCATTATTGCATCATGGCTAAATTCCACTTTGTATAATGCCTAACAACACAATATATCTAAATAAATATAAATATATCTACTACCATACCGCAAAGTCCTAGTTGCGGCCTTCATTCATCTATGAGTGAAACAGGAAGACAGAGAGAGAGAGAGAGAGAGTCAGACAGTTCAAGTGAATACTAAACAAAGACTTTAACTCTTCTATTATGTCTCTATAGACATCCAATTAAATCACTTGAAGGTTTACATTATTCTTTAATGATAGCAAGTCAGATTATAGCCTGGTGAAATCTTAATGCATCAGACTCTTTTCGGTAAAAGTGGCCTTGTCTTCTGTAATGAGATATGCGCTGTGAAATGTTAATTACACGCAGGGCGAGAAGCAAGAACTGCTTCCAGTTCTGACCCCATTTCTATTCTTTTAATAACAATTACTTGAAGAGAAAGTGGGTTAGAAGAAATTGTAGAGACTTCACATCTGAGACAAAGAAAGCCCAATGCGAACACACCTTACGCTTGCGTTACGCACTGAACCGCCGATATCAGATACTCTTTCTAATATTCTTTCCCACCCTTTCTTGAATTCAAACCCGGACGGAATGTTCTGCGGAATTCTGTGAAATTAATTTAAACATTGTTAAAAGTGATAAACTGACCTGAGAGTCGCTGATCAAATTAGCCAAAATATGTCACAAACTAACTTTATGAACAAAAGTCTTGATTCCATGTGGGCCTTATTAGAAACGTTTTCTATCTTTTTATGAACCATAATAAGCTACACTTCCAATGTGTATTCACACCAGACACAGACTGACAGACGATTAAGAGTATTTCTACTCTTTGGGTGTGTCTGACACAAAACTGTTTCACGAATCTGGTCCTGAGTGCGCAGCGGCTCTGTTATGAATAACAGTAATTGTTCGGTCGCTCGCCGCCTTTGCGCCTTTGCCAACTGGCACCTGCTTCCCCCGCGTCACATGACACTACAGCTGTGTCCACATGTTCCCTGGGTCATCAGTGAGGATAATGCCTGCTTTTGATCAGTCCCCCTGACTTTTTCCAAATGATCTCATCATATTACCGCAGATTGCTACCTATTACGGAGCGATACTCATTCGGCGATTTAGCTACGAAAATTGCCCGGCTCCGAGGCTAATTTCAGCTGTGACATTTTACTGTGCCGCTGCTGGATAGACAGCAAATGACAAAGAGTAATTAATGCCAAATGAGTTCCTCGTTTTGTGTGTGTTTAAAGGTCTAGCCCATTCATTGAGTTCTCTTGTCTGACCCAGGAGGAATTAAACTTTGTGTTTGTCTATTAAAACAAAGGCGAACACAGCAGTGAGCTAAACAGCATAACTCAGGAGTCTAGGGTAATGCTACACTGCTTCAGGGACACTGTGAGATAATTGCTATGTGTTGTGTGTGTCTTACACCCCATTTCCCTCGCACACAAAGAGCTTCACACACTCACAAAAAGAAACACATGGATTTATTGTGTCGCCTCACTCACTTGCTGGTAATTTGTTTGTCTGCTTACAGAGGACATTGTTGTGGCAAAAAAAAAAAGACTGTGAGTGATTAGCTGTTTAGCATGATTGTGTTGCTCGGCCAGTCAGATGAATGAGCCACTGGCTTTTTCCCAGGCATTTCATGACACCACTTCAGGAAGAAAAGCAATTCCAGTGTAGATTTATGCTGGCTTATTTGACGTGAGTTAGTAGTTTTTTCTTTTCGTCGAATTAAATTGTACACAATAGATGTTAATTTGCGATTTACACGTTTTGGCATGTAATTAACTCCGTATTTTTGCTCTAATGTTGTCAGCTGTGTGGGTTACAGGAAGAGAGATGCACACAAAAATACGTCTACGTGCTCAAATAACCATTTCATCTAAGATGCATAAAAAAAAAACCACAGCGAAACGCGCAGAGAGTTATGAACTCATCTCCATTATGGACTGACCCCGGGATTTATGGAAGAGGAAGTTCAGACGAGGTAGTAAAAATGAAATCATGATGACATTTAAATACGCTGCCTATTAAACATACGAAAACAGAAGCTCCTCCTGCCAAAAATAACTCGCTGTGGCCCGCTGTCCAAGGCTAAAGAGTGGTGCATCGATCAGACCCCATATGTCTCTCACGTTCTGGAAAAATCTCCACAGGCTTATATATCGGCAATGTTATCTATTAGGAGAGATGAAAACCAAGAAATATCTTTCGTGGAAGGCTCGGATGATAGAAACGGCCTTGGTTACGAGCAACTTTGGGAAAAAAGCCACCTGAGATGCCATTATTAGATATAATTCCACATTAGCGAATGAACGGCATTCAAATTATATACTAATGATGACCTATTCGAGGATCCTACAGGACTCAGCTGTGTTTAGGGCCAGAAGTATTGGCCTTTGATGAGGAAAAGCCAGACCACTTAATGGAGAGAGCTCTGCAGAGTGGCTCTGCCACCAAAACATATATGCATAATGGAAAAATAATGGAATTTATAATAATTTGTTTAGCTGGAGAGAGAAACAGAGGGAATTAGAGCTGCTTGGTGCTGCAGCCTGCAGACTACATGCACCTCTGCCATAACAAGATTAGAATTTAAACTATGGAGCGAAAGACTCTCTCTGGCTAGATAAAATATTAAAATAGGCCATGCCTTGGCGCTAGGCTGGAAAGCCTAGCTCTGTCTCCTTCTCCATGTGACATTTTCCAATTCTGACATATGCCTGCCAATCAAAGTGATTGACACCGAACACATCAGGCCACCTGAGCCTGATGAATCGCTAAGCGCCGAATAAGCATACGTTACGTTTACGGTATATCTGTTTTTATGTTTTTTTTTGGGAGCTTTAGCCCCCGAATGTTCTATTCGTAACACTATTTGAATGTGAATTGTCATGAATTATCCACAGCGTTCAGGCTTGGCCAGCAGAGACTGGAAGAGCATCCTCATGTGTCTGTTTATTTCACAGGGAGACGGGTTAAAAGGTTGTCAGAGTCTTCCTCGGGGCTTTAGGCTGACGCGAACACGTGTTTCCTCCTGTGATCTTACGGAGCTGTGTGTGTTGTGTGGGGCTCGTCAGAAGGCATTTAGATCTAGAGAATCTCTGAATGATGCAGGAGGTATGGAGCACCGCCGTAACCTGCCCTCCAGGGAAAGAGACCAGTTCCAGACAGACCTGTGCCTGCTCTGTGAGTTGCAGCTCAATCTAAACACTAATGAGACTTTTTTTAGGATGCCATAATGAATAACTTTTGTGTGTGATTTCATTTTGGCCCTGCACTAGATTATCATAGTCGTTATCATAACTTTTGTGTCTCCCAGATGTATGTGTCTGATGTGACTAGGAATTAGTTGTATTATTGAAGTTATGACATCAGAAAGAACACAAAGTGCACTGAGCTGTAAAGGAGAACAGGAAGGTAAAGATTTTCACTCACTAATTTGTAATTGCCACCAGAGGGAGCTAGGATAGTAGCTTTGGGATAGGATGAAATGAGCCGCCTTTGAAACTTTCTTTTCCTGGCCAACCAGATGGAATATTGCAACACAAAAATGCCATTTATGAAACATTAAGAAAACCCTGGGAAAAACAAAGGATTAAAATCAGACAAGATTAAAAAAATTCTTACCTATTCTTACTTGCTAATAAATAAATAAATAAAAAGTGAAAAGTGAAACTATTCATAAAAACACCTAATTATATATTATTATTATTATTAGCATTCTGTTGTTATAATGAGAATAAGATTATTATTATTATCACCATCATCATTATTATTATTTTTATTTTTATTTTAAAATCTCTATTTTCATCTATTCTAATAAGAAGCCTAACTGGTTTAGAATGATCAGAATGCTGAGATAACACTTTTGTTATATTTTGCTAGATTTGTGTCTTCCCTTAACTGCATTCAAAGTGTGGTCAAATTCACTGTTGTCTCTCACATCGGTAACAGGGACCATGTTCCACTGCTGTTTCACCATCATAAATAGAGATATCCCCGACACATCTGCCGCAAGCTCACGCAGCCACATTTCAGAGAGCGCACTGTAAAATGCAAATTCCCTTCTTTATCATCTGATTCTAATTTTGATTTCAATTGTAGCCTAATGTCACGCCATAGCTTCCTGTACGTGAGTCATCACTGAGGAATCTGTACTGGCGTTGCCAGAAAGCTGTTTAGCAAGTGCATAACAGAGCAGCCCAATAGAGATGTCCCTTTATTGACACTGTTAGAGCAGACTCACCCTCACCCCGTGTGTTTACACACACAAATGAGCACACAAGCACCCACACACACAGATGTCCTGAAATCGAAGTCTTACAGCTGCCAACTCTCTCCCTCCTCATACCTGCTGCATTCTGGGATTCTTGTTACCCAGAACTGTTGTTGTATCTGCTAATGATATGTTTATTTTCACTCAGTAGGTGTTCATACTGTAAAAGCATAATGATCAATGTGAATGGAAAGTAAACTTAAAAACTAATCAAATGGACCAAAATGAGAATCTCAGCACAGTTTTAAGGTCATACTGAGGATGTAAAGGACTATTCGGATCGCTTTCTAGGTCCAATAAAGGGGGATAGTTCTGTTAAAGATACTCATGTGTAAAAATACTGTAGTCTTCAAGCATGAATAATTCTTCATGCCCCACAAAAATTGCCAAAAAGGTATAATGTCACACTTAAGGGTTCTGTTTGTATATTTGTTTGGAGGTTGTCAGTATTGTTTGGTTGTAGCTCACGGCTCAACTAATATGGAACATACGTACATCGGGCTAACGAACGGTTGGAGCTGGTGTGAATGTTCACCACTGCAGGGTGGAGATTAACACCAGAGCTTCTGAGATTGACTAGTAAAACACTGCATGGACTCCATCATTTCACAGACTTCTCCTTTTCCCAGTGCAATTTGGAAAACATATTTGCTTTTACAATTAAGTCAGTAGCATGAGGTGTAAGGGCTGTTTGCAACGCTGTCGCTAGGCAGTGTTCTGGGTTGATGTTTTGGCATTGCTAGTCAATTGTGAAAGAAAGAAAGAAAGAAAGAAAGAAAGAAAGAAAGAAAGAAAGAAAGAAAGAAAGAAAGAAAGAAAGAAAGAAAGAAAGAAAGAAAGAAAGAAACAAAATAAAAAATATATTTGGAAATGTATGGGATTTTCTTTTTTAATCAATGGGAAAAGTAGGTACAATCAGTTACAGTTAGTTTGTTGGGTTTTTAAAGTAATCTAATAAAAATGAACAAGACATGGAAATGTTACAGCAAAAAAAAAGAATAAATAAAACATAAACATTAAGTAATTATATATATATATATATAATTTTTTTTTTTTTTTTAAGAAGTTAGCAACTATTTAGCAGGGATGCATTAACAGATCAAAAGTGACAGAATGTTTTACAAAACATATATTTATTTTCAATAAATTCTGTTCTTTTGAACTTTCTGTTCATGAAAGAACAGAAGAAAAAAAAGATTGTTACTGAAGGATCATGTGACACTTTAATAATAGCTGCTTGAAATTCAACTTTGCATCACAGGAATAAATTAAATTTTAAAATATATTGATAGAATATATTTTAAAATTATTTATATATATATATATATATATATATATATATATATATATATATATATATATATATATATATATATATATATTTCTAATGTTTTACAATATTACAGCTTTTACTGTTTTTTGATCAGATAAATGCAGCCTTGGTGAACATAAGAGACATCTTTCAAAAACGTACCAATCCTAAACTTTTGAACAGTAACGTATATTTATATATATTAAATTATTTAGCAATTATTTTGTTAACAGTTTAGCTCTCTATATGCAAAACAGGCTGCTGACAAACAGTATGTTCTCACAGTCCTGTGGAGTTCCATACAGTGTGTGTGAGACACTGAATGGAGTGGAAGATACGGAGAGACACGCTGAGATAATGAAAAAGAGACAATTCTTCCAGACACTGTCTCTTCTCATACTCTGCTTCTCCTTCTGTTGCACAGTTCTGTTTGGAGCCAAACAGTCAAGAATGTGGGGTATCATTTCCTGCAGAGAGATGACGTTCATGGAAAGGAGGGGAAAAAAAGAGAAAATGGCGAAGGAAAAAAAGCCCTCGCCAAAGGGAGGCTTAGTGGTGTCAGACTCAGGAAACAGAGTTTTCAGATTTGAGGGGTTAGAGACTGAATGTGTGGGGAGAAAAGCACTGGAGCTTCCACGGAGAGTTTGTGTGTGTGTGTGAGGCCGAGCGCTGGCAGCTGCTGTTGTAGGGCAAGACTAGGCAGGCTCCGGTGCTCGGCCCCAGGGAAGCACCAAGCTGCCAAAGTGCCCTGGCAGGGGCCCGGGATGGGTCCGCAGGAACAGAAGAGCCTCTTTGTGCTCACCTTGTCAGCAGAAACCGGCCTGCCTCCTCTCCTCCGCACTCGAATCGGGTCTGCTCCGCTTTGCTGTGCTTACCGTGAGATACGGCGACCACGGCTAGCAGCGAAGCCACAAATCAGAGTCAGAGTCATGAAACGAGACTCTTCTCTCGAGACGTTCTAGATGTACAATGAATTCAGATCTTTTACGGACGAGGATGTTGCGCTCGTACATTCTTCTTCGGAGGTGAGAGACGTCTGCCAGGGTCAGGCAACTCTGGAGTCAGCTGTCTAACAGCGCTTCTCAGCTCATTAAATGAAATCCCACAGCCCGCATAGAAGAATTTAAATGAGAACGCGCGTTTGATGTGTGGGACTCCCCCTCCTTACTGGCCCTCCGTATGTGGTATGGTCAGGAAGAGGCTGGGTGGTAAACGCCTTGTTTAAGGCACTGATGGGTGAAGGTCCCGCAGGCCGACCTTGGGGAAGTTAGCTGAAACTGTATATGTGTAAATCCATTGCAAATCCCCAGACCTTTTTTCCCCCTTACAGCCCGACTGTCTCAAGAAACTGGATCACTGCAATGTTTACAAGACCTCATGATTCATTTGGGATAAGGGGGCTTGACAAGGCAAGACCCAGGTCACTATTTGCAAAGATTGTAACCTAAAACCAAGGTCGAAAAAATGTCTTTAATGAGGACATGAGGTAACTAGTATGAAATAATTGGACTTGTTGGACCCTGTTTTTACCTTTATCCTGAAAATAGGAGAGGAATTTAGAGGGTTTGACTGGATTGGGGTGATGCACGATTGAACCATTTTTTTTTTATTTTTTATGTATCTTCAAGAGGGCAACTGAGATTTGGTCAATGACATATGAAAGTGTCCAAAATAAAAAAAAGAGAAAATCTAGTTTAATTTAGTGTACTCCTTGAATTTATGTTGGTTCCATGTAGTTTTGGGGAAAATAATATTTAAAATAATAAATAAATAAATAAACTGGATGACTTCTGTTATGTGGTGTGACAATCAAGTGAAAACTTCAAACATGTTTTCCTTACACCTTGAAAACATGTGAGTGTACACATATTAATAATGATATATATTGTTTATTATTTTATTTAAATTATTTTTAATTTAATTGTTTTATTTAATTATTTTAATTATCATACTGTTTTCATTGTTATTTTGCACAATGAAAATAATTCACTAATATTTATTTTCTATCTAACTTTTTTGAAATTGTACTAATTACTGAAGCAGTTTGTTAAAATTGTTTTATATATTTAAAAAAAAAGATTATGCAAAAGTACTTGACAATGTTTTCTTTTCAAAAAGTTATTTGTGCATTTATTTAATTTTGTGTAATATCAGGACAGTTGTATATTAATTGTATAAAATTTGTATTTTAATTCAGAAATTAAATGCATGCTCATCATGTTGCCATATGTATAAGCTTAATTTTTTGGTATTTCTGAGTAAATTAATGAATAAGATAAAAAGAGTGTCACCTTATTGACCCTTGAAGTTAATAATGTGAAAATCGACTGAAATAAACTAATGCATTCTGTTCTCGATTCTTGATGTGTTTATTTGTGTCAGGCTACAACAAATGACAATGCTTTTGTTTGCATGGTGCCATCCTTTGTATACACTGTAATTATGTCTTACAGACCCTGTTTATGAGCAACACCTTTTTGATATCAGGCTTCTCTCGCTAGGCTGCATTCCCTGTTGGCGTGTTATTTGATTATTTGGTACTCGCACGAAACCACAAGGTCGAAACAATCACCAGCTCATAAATTCGCTGATCAGGTTTGTACATGGAATCATATCCACATGGCCACTCGATAATGATCAAATCTGCGATAAGCAATACAAGATTTTATGGGATATTGCAGAACTCACCCACTTGGCACCTGAGCTTAAGCGGTCGGGGTGGGAGAAATAAAGATCTGAAGCCTCTATTTGAGATAGCTGGAGGAGCTAGTGCATTTCAGAGGAGCATCTTAACCCACCTCAAACCCCCTCATTCTCCTCCTCCTCTCGCACCCCCCCCCCCCCCCCCCCCTCCAATCTCTGTATTGGGTTTTGTAAGGGATTTGCCTCCCGAATCCCTCAAATCAACAGAGGATAGATGCCCATTGTGTTTAATCAAAACACTTCCTTCCCATAATCCTTCAATTCTAACAGGAAGAATGGGAATGTGAAGGGGAATGTCATGGATGGAGCCCATGAAGGCACACATTATACAGTCTCATTTGGATTTCTCCAGCAGGCAGTGCCAGGACCCAGGCCTTGTTTGTTGATATTTCATTTATCCGTTCTTTCTTACTTTGGTTTGTGTGTATTGGGCTGTTTGTGTTTCCATTGCTGGCATGTTCAATTGTGGATAGATGTCAGCTCCCCAATCATGTTTACATTGGAGAATAATTGACTTGTCACCTGTAGAAACGTGCTTATGGGTTTAAATCTGTAGCTGTGTTTGGCAACGTAGCTGCATACTGTTTATGCTCCCGTCAGGTGAAAGCAGCAAAACATGTTGGAGTTGGCTTGCCGTAATTCTGTTCGGTCTGGTCTAGTAATCGAGTTAATCCTCGGGGACTCACCCTGTTTGCACTTTCTCCCATAATTCCCTTCTAACCATTGACGCCATTCCTCCAATGCTAACTTCACCGCCAACAACTCTCCGTTACCAGTGTCGTAGTTACGTTCGGCAGAGGACAATCGATGGGAGAAAAAAGCACAGGGATGCACTTTATCGTCCGAGGAAGCCCGCTGGGACAGCACCGCGCCTACCCCCTCCTCTGACGCGTCGACCTCCACCACAAACTGACGTGTGAAATCAGGGGCGATCAGAATGGGCGCCGAAACAATGCAGCGTTTCAATTTGGCAACCCCAGAAACCTCTGCAGGGCCTTACGGGAATCAGGGATTGCCCAATCCACCACAGCCTTAACCTTATTGAGGTCCATGCGAACTCCCTCGACCAAAACAATGTACCCTAAAAAAGGAACCGACTGTGCATGAAACGCGCACTTCTCTGCCTTGACAAAAAGCCCATTCTCAAGCAGCCTCTGGAGCACTCACCTGACGTGCTGCACATGTTCCTGGAGAGACGAAGAAAAATCAATATGTCATCCAGGTAAACATATATGAACTGATCTTCACAGAGATCTTGTGAAGGAGCAAGGTTGGAGGAATATGGAGCCGGTGAGCCAGAGTTCGTTCCATAAGGTTTCCTTTTGCCCCCGAATCCAGCAAAGCCGAACCATCATGTCTTCCGACCGCCCATTGCAGTCTTATTCAATTGCGGGAGGAGCGTGGTGGTTGAGGATTGATTCAACGATACTCCATCAGACAGTAACCTCAATTCTACTGTCGGACTTGCGCTTTTACTGGACATTCTGCCAGGAAGTGCCCTGACGCACCACATTATAAACACAATACTCTAGCTCGTCAACGCTCTCTCTCATCCCGAGAAAGCCGAGCTCTACCAACCCGCATGGGTTCGCTGTCGGACAATTGGTTGACAGTACGTCCAGACTCAACAGGGGAATAATCAGGTAATACTGGCAACAGCTGATGATGAGATCGCTGGTCACGTTGCTGTAACCGTGAATCTACACGGAGAGCTAAGTCAATCAGTCCATCCAAGCTGGTAGGCAATTCCATGACGAATATCTCCTTCTGGGCCCGGTCAGCCAACCCATGCAGGAACATGTCCCACTGCGCCTCCTCGTTCCACTTGCACTCGGCCGCCAGGGTTCGAAACTCGATGGAGAAGTCTGAGACAGATCTTTCACCCTGACGGAGATTGACCAGCCTGCATGCCGTTTCTCGCCCAAATACCGCGCGATCGAAGACTCTCTTCATCTCCTCAGAAAGTGCGTGGAACGAGGAACAGCAAGAATGATGATTCTCCCACACTGCCGTCCCCCATAAAGCTGCCTTCCCAGACAGCAGGGTGAGAACTAATGCCACCTTGGACTCCTCTGTGGCGAAAGCCTGTGATTGCAGGGAGAAAAATATTGAGCATTTTACAAGAATAGCTCGACCCAGGTTAGGCTCACCGTTGTATGCCTCCGGTGTCGGCAGCCGCGGCTCGCGTTGAGTCACGTTGTTAAGAGGAACCGGGGGAGCAGGCGGGGGGAGTTGTTGAAGTTGAGTGGTGAGCTCGGACACCTGCGCCACTAACGCTTGCACAGCTCGTCCCGTCGCGAGCAACTGCTCATCCTGACGATCCAATCGCGCGTTGTTATTTTCGAGGCATTCTTGAATGGTTAAGGCTTCCGCTGAATCCATTGATGGTCAGATCCTTCTGTTATGAAATCAAGAGAAAAGATTAAATTGCGGATATACAACAGTTTATTGAGAGAACAAACAAAGTCACTAGTCAGGGCGGAGCTCGTGCACAGCGTGGATGGAAACCGGATGCAGGGACGCAATAGGCAGCCAAGTCCACTAGTGGAATCCTCCGAAGCCAGGACAGAGACCAGAACACACCAGAAAACAGATCGAGTGGCAGAACAGGAACACCGAGAATCTCTGAGGATCTGACAATGAGAGGAACGTTAGCTGATGTTAAATATACCCAATAATGAGCCACAGCTGGGGCAGATCAGCCCGTGATCACGAGCTTGGACACATCCACTCACGCCACACACCACAACAGAACAAGCAAGGATGAGACCGTGATTCTATGAACTGTGACAGCACCCACCTGACACCAAGGTATTCTAGACTGTTGTTATTGCGCTTAACACACTGCTACAGGTACGCATGAGTTAAAGGAATATTCTAAGTTCAGTACAAGTTATGCACAATTGACCTGTGGCATACTGTTGAAAACCACAAAAATTATTTCTCTAATTTTAATTTTAATTTTTTTTTAAATCTGGGTTACAGTGACAAACTTGCAACGGATATGAATTTAGATCACTTGTAAACATGAAAATGCTCACTATTTCAATAGTATAGTAGCAACAAACAAAACATTTTATTGTGAAAAAAATGCATGCTAATCTTTCCTGTGTGACGTTATATCCAATTTATAACACTGTTTGCCATTATGACAATGCCATAAACAAAAAATCTTAAAAGGAACACTAAAATCGATTTTAGATTTTAAAATCTTTACAGATGAAACAATACAAGTTTCAGAAGAATGAATGTAAATGCTTTTCTAAAATAATAGCTACCCAGGCTCGTTGGAAACACATGCTTGTGGCGATGGAAAAAAGTACCTATATGTACAAATCACTTCAGTTTCCAGTTGAAATGAACACTAGAGGAAGTAAAACTCAGACAACTTTTACTCCTTTTCACACAAAATATGATTTACAGGGCCAGAGCTTCAAAGAAGAAAGCCTAATTTCCACACCGTTCCTTGCACAACATTATGTTATGACTGCAAAATGATTTTAACATGCTGCGAGATTTGAAAACTGATACTTTTGAATGTTAGTGTCACATATCCAGCTTCATATGTATGGGTTTTCTAATGCAATAAGTTTACCTGGTAGCTCACGGGATATGGCGTTACTCTTGTGTGTCGAAATATTTTCACACAATTTGCATTGTTAAAAGCGCTATACAAATAATAGTGGCTTGACTTGACTTGTGAGACTATGGTTTGACAAAACAGCTCAAACTCACATTTAAGGAAGTTAAAATAGCACGGATGCATCAGTGATTGTGTTTTTATATCACTTTTGCTATTGTTAACACTCTCGGGTAGATGTAGGTTTGAGTTTGGTGTATTTCAAACATGATAGAGCACTAACCTTTTAGCGACACTCCCCAGACATTTGAATTCTGAACCGCTGCAATACGTGCCTGAAGCAACGTAATAAAAATGTAGCCACAGTCAAATATTGAATGCATGTTTTAGTGTCACTCCATGGACAGTTCACTTTGAAACTGCTGCGAAAAGTGCAATAAGGTGTTGCAGAAATGTCGCCATAAGCACATATTTTCAGTGAACCTGGGTTGAATAATAAGTTTCACATTTCATCTTTAAAATCCTCCAAAAATTTGACCAATTCTCTTTCATTCTAATCTCCTCACTATAGCATTGTTTATTTTGCTTGTTTTTTTTTACAAGTCCTAATCAACATTATGCTACAAATGATTTACTTGTAGCAAACCTAGAAGATTAATTGAGCATGTTCTGCTGACTAAAATGCTTGTGCAGAATCCAATTCCCAAAACAGTATGTCATCGGCAAAGACGGCAGGCAAGAGAAAGCGGAGAAAGCAAAATGGTTTAAGTTCACACGACATGGACTCTTGGTGGATCATTCATCCTTTACTCTGGACCACAAGCCTGGGCTCAGATCCAAGCAGATCTCAGCCAAGGCCTTTCCATGGGCCTGTATTACTCCTGAGGGAAAGGTATCTAAGCCTTCCCCGCTACACAATTTCCCAGTGCCTTTCTACTTGAGTGGGTGGCCCCCATGTGCCCTGGCTCCTGGTCTTTCAGTGACAGAGACCGCCCTCTGCTCTGGAGGAGGTGAAATCAAATCCCACCGTCAGAGACAGCAGCGAACGGCAGGAGACCATAGAGCGAAGATTAAAGATCCATCTCATATTTTCCCTCCATGTGCACTGAATAAGCATTGTAATCCATGGAATCAAATGCTTCTAATGTAGCCCTCAAGGGTCATGATATCTCGCATGTGACATTTAGCTATTTTAAAACGTTTTCCCATCTCATATCAAATACTGACAGTGAAGTCTGAACAGAATACTGTGTGTCGTCTATACTGAAGGTCTGACAATGACATTACCTTGGATCTCATGCATTTCAGCTTGAGCTGGAAACAGATACTTCTGTATGTGATGTGTAAATTGATATTGATGATCAAAGTAAACAATGTGACCCTTCATATGAGGCTTTGATTTGAAACTTTTGAAGGGAGTCCAAACTAATTAATCAAGTTTGGAGTAGAGTCCCAAGAGCTTCATTAGAAGGCCAAACGGCGATTTCAAAGACAGCTGCCATTTCTCTCCTCTGGTTTCCTCTCAGCCCCATTCAGCACATTAGAGAACATCTAACAGTTCATTTCAGCTCAAAATTTGTTCAAGAAACCCAATTGCTGAGTAGAAATTTTGGGGTCTAAGATTTGAGAGAATGGAGCCAAACTAAGTTTCAGTTTCTTCTCGGAACATGACGTTGTCAGACAAGGATAAATGTCCTCCTTCCTGGGAATGATTAATGATGGCTGGTAATCTGACTAGGGTAGTTTAAGAGAGGAACAGGTTTGTTGGATATTGATAGCTATTCCCATCTTGGGTCATTCTCCAAGGAAACAGGAAGTGGCCATTGAGACTACTGAGCTTAGGAGGAAATGTGTTATAGCTGTTTGTGTCACTTGAGACAAGGAGTGCATTTAGATTTTTTACAGTGTTGGAGAGTTACTAGTTACATGTAACAGCATTATGTAATTTAATTACAAAACAAATGTAACTGTAATCTGTTACATTTAATGAGAAAAAAAAAGTGTAATTAAATTACAGTTCATCAAAAATAAGCAAATGTAACCAGTTACGTTACTTTAATTAAGTATTTGAAATAGTTGCACTACTTACTGCATTTTAGATATAGTAACTTGTAATCTGTTAACTATTACATTTCTAAAGTGTAACCTCCCCAACACTGGATTTTAATAAGCTAAATTGAGGGTTGAAAAAGAAAAGAAAAATAGACGACGGCATTACGTTTTTTTTTTTTCAAACTTGGTAGTACAGTGTGTATTATATAACTAGAGCAAATCAATGGCTTTTGGCATCATTGATATCAAATTTTGGCTGCATGGAAAAAAAAGCTAATGGCAATTTTTCATAAAAAAAACAAACAATTTGTTTTCAATCTGAATTTATTCCTCTTTTTAAGCTCCTGGGCTGCACAATTTTAGTTAGTGATTATACAAATCAATATGACTACGATACTACTAGCCTTGTAACTGCCAGTTTCTAAGTGCTTCTCATTACAAGTTTGGGAAGAAGGTTTGTTCATGTTACGTTCCCAAATGCACGTTACAAGCAACTTAAACACATGGACTCAAAGCATATGTATAGATGAGTTCTGTTCCACACTGCTCTGCTCTGAGATTATAAAAACACCAGATAACGAGCTGCTTGTGTGTGAAAGAACACAGTTCACTCACATATATTTATTTAATTAAATTACAGCCTTTGCAATCTGATAATCATACTAAGCCACATCGCGATTTCAGTTAATTTTGATTGTAATTGTATCTTCATGCATTTTGTTTGAATACTTACAAGCATGAAAGAGATTTGAAATAAAATTCAGTGTGTTCATCACATAAATAGCTTCAGAAGACTTGAAATACAGCGGTGATGTTGTAGAAGTAGTCGTACAGTCTTTTATGGTGTGATTACTAATTTTCATCTCTTAGCAGGACTGGGAGTCATACAGTTTTGGAACGACAAACTATAATGACTTGGGATTTGTTTATATGTTTATTTATTAAATGCATTTATTTGCATTATCATATATACTTTAACAGTTTTGCATTTAAACCTCATTTCTTTGGAGAGCGGCTTTTTCGTGCGGCTACTCTTCAGAAGTTACACACACTTATGAAAAGCAGCACAGCTTAACCGAAGCCGGCCTCCTGCAGGAGATTTTGTCAGTTCGCTTTTTTCCACCAGCAACAGGATCAGCCGTAAATACTCTCTTCCCAGGAGTGCGCATGGCTTCTCTTTTACAAAGATTCACACACTCTCTATAGCTCGCTCGCCCTTTCCCTCTCTCTCTCTCTCCCTCTTTTTGTGACTCCTACAAACAGTCCAACTCCTTTCTCAGCCATTGGTTCCTAACCCAGATCAAATGTTAGGGTTTAAAAAGCTAAAGTCTGATGTGGATGAGCAACTGCCCATAAAACACTTTAATCCCTAATGCTGTAATGTATTTAATTTCACACTCTCTGATGCCGTTGCCCCTTTTTAGGATTATTTAGGGTGGGGGCTGGGTCAGGGTCTGGGACAGAGGGGGCCACTCAAGCCCTTCCAATGCAAAAGATGAAGATTGAGGACGCCGCTCTAAAACAGTTGAGCTCTTCATAGAGCCAGATCCACAGAATGCCTCTGCACTGTTTGGACGCTTGTATTTAAATTGGAGCGGAGGGCTTTAAAGAGCAGGGGAATGCAATGATATCTGCATTGTCCTAAACCCCTGCTTGAGAGACCCGGGCAAATCCCATTGTATGCGTGTTACTATGGAGCTTCATAACGTTGAAGACCAATATAGTTGTGCCTTTATTAGATGAGGATCTGCACAGGCGGATGGGATATTGGATGCAATAATTCCCTGCTAGGAGCGCACACATAGCCTCTTTTATATCGCCCTCTAATATCCAATTTACGGGCGAGAGGACCTCAGCCAACTGAACCCACTAAGTTAAAATGCAAAGTCTTCAGCGTGAGATGGAATTAAGGCCAACTTTTCCTCTCTTCTGTTTGCCAACACGTTTGAGGTTTAAAGAAATATGAAACTTTTCCCCTTTTTTCTTATTTTCCCTAGTCTCATTCACATGTGAGATAGATGCAACTGAAAACAACAACTAACTCGGTGGGAGATGAAAACCTGCAGCTTTGTGGTTTCGGTGTTTGGTAAAGGGTTTATATCATGTTTGGATAACTGTGCGTTTAATTAAAAAGTAAATTAAGAAGATGACTGGCAAAGTTAGCAGTGTTGGGGCATACCAGCCATTAACGGTTTCCTTTGGACATACTAGAATCCTGTTATCCGGGTTAGGAAAATAACTTGAAACTTAACTTTGTGCTCTTTAACAAAAAAGAACAGACTTCTATCTGTTAAGACAAATCCTTTAGTGCCATTGTATTCAAGTGCTTTAGTTTCCCAGATCTTTGCTTGCATCTTCTAAGAGGTTTGTTTTACACATACACACACACACAGTCACTTTCCACTTTCATTCGCTGTCTAATTCTCCCATGGACTCTTGACACAATCACTGCCAGCGGATGTATTTACTCATAACAAGGGCTTAGCTGCAGCCCTGTAAATAAGAATATATGGTGATTTATACGCTAAGCAGCAAGGATTGTGTTGCCCTGCTGGTTTAAGCATTTTACACTTTGATACACTCACCCGAGGCTCTCTGCCACTTTGGGTACTAAACCCCCAGTGTTGACCCAGCCCTGCTGCCTTTTGCCCTATTAAGCAGGCAAAACCAATCTGATAAGTGCACATGCCGTTTTTTGGCTCTAAATGTTGTTAGAGCTCGCCATGCAGCTTTTGTTTTGGAGTTGTGGAGATGACCTCTGCAAAAATATCACTGAAAACAAAAAAAGCAAACCCATTGTAAAATATCGATGTCAGAGGCGACGCAAAAGCTTGAGATGATTTGGGATGTTTACTGCATTTATTATTTACTTTCCTGAATGCAAAAGCTAATGACAGTGTGCAGAAGTCATAAAACAATCCTCCATCTTATTATTTGATCATTTCTACTTGATGGCTTCATGGCCAAGAAAATGGAATGAAATACTGGCCATGTCAATAGTGGATCCATAATGACTGCGCTATTTGGCTTTTGCTTTAGAATAATTTAAAAGCTCAGTAATCAATAACTAATCTTGGCTATAGTCAGATGAAATGAAATAAAGTGGTAAATGATGAGGCACACTTTCAAAAGGTACGCTCACACCTTCCTAGGGAAAAATCACTATCACAATGACTTATTCGAAGAGCTTTGTTTTTTTTCTCTCTGCATTATTTGACGTGTTAGGTGAAAAATCTGATCAATTCTGTGGAATAGATCCTGACACAATTTGTTAAATGAGCTGAAAGTGCTAAATGCTGCATAAAATCATTTTCTTAATGACTATCTTTGTCTTGTTTCCTAACAGAACAATCTAAACATCCTTTAAACAATATTTTACCTGATTTGTCTGACATGATTTTAACATGTTTGGGGGGGGGGGGGGGGTCCCTTTTTTAAGGTTCCTTAAACAATTTTACAACTTTACTAATTAATAAGCAGAAAATTAGGAGTTTATTGAGGTTTATTAGTTTATTAATAGAGAGAATTAGACCTTAAAATAAAGTGTGACCAAATATTGTGTATAACAACTCAGTTCTCTGGAAATCTGTAGAATTATTTTTTGCAATTACAAACTCCCTTGTGGGTCTGCTAATTTCTGACGATTTTAAACTTTACAATCTGGAGTAAAACAGAAAGTATCTACAACTGTTAGGCTTGGGATCATGTCAAACTTCTTTATGTGACAATTCAAGTAGCCCAAAAAGTATTAGAAATGTCTGAATACCACTGCACTAAAATATCAAACCCATCTACACACAAATGCAACAGTTGCCTTTTCTGAGCTTTTTTGCAATGACTTTTGATCAACTGGTGTTTCTGTGATTTTTCGTGAATGTATGAAGTCGGTTCTCCTCAAATCCACACAGGTGCCCATCAAAGTAACCACAGGCTTAGAGAACCTCATTAACTATCAACCTGATCCACAAACATTTAACAACCACAAATGCGTTTCACAATACTTTTGTCCTAATTTGATCAGAATATATTATTTTATCATTTAAAACCATCAAACATCTTTTTTATGAAGTCCAAAGACTTTTTGGGGCCACTGTATGTAAAGGACATGCTGTTCACAGTGCAACATTTGAGACATGCAGTGGAATTCGGCTGCTTGCATTTATTAGCGCAGGCCCATCTGTAAATGTTTCTGGAGCTTTAGTGTGTAGTATTTAGTGGACACGCTCACAGCTGCTTTGAAACAGACCACTGCTTTGTGCAGTCACCCTGTGCCCTCTATGACCTCTACCTGCACTGCAGAGCAAACAGAGAGTCAGGAGAAGAGAAAGGATGAGAGTGAAAGAGAGGGAGAGTGGAGCTCTGTTAATTCTTCCATATCTAAGCCTCTTTGCTGAGGCTCTCTTTGTCTTCAAAGTCCGAGTCATTAAGGACTAATCCTATCACTCCACCTAATCTGAAGTCGTGGAGTCAGAGTCCAGCTTTCCCTAAAATGGCCTTTGTAGAGGCCAAACAGACACGGTTAGGTTTTAGTCAAGAGCATCCAAAAGTGCCCCTCTCCTCTCTTTTGCGACCCCGGCCCTTCAAGCTCAATCCTCCCCAAGAATTTAATGGAGTGCTGTTAATGAATCTTCCCCTTTGCTCCTCCTTCACTGCAGAAAAAGAAAGAAAAAAAAGAGCGCCGCTCTCTTTCACTAAAAAATAACCTGGTTAATTTTGTGGAAACTAAATAGACATTGAGATGGACAACTCCCTCACTACACTGTAAACATGATTTTTAGAAGTTGCAAATAAATAAAAAACACAATTTCAGTCTTTATAATTCATAATTTTATATGTGTTACTGTCACTATTTGTGAAAGTTACTACCAGTCGTTTCAAAGTAAATCCTACACCAGTTTTTTTCCTATCACATTTAAACTCGAATATGTCCTTCGTTTTGTAGCGTGCTTTAGAGCAGCATGACAACTGCCAGAGTGGATTTTCCCCCGGCTCTGTTTGAGGACAGCTGTTCCTAAACACACTGTTAAGGCATAGTTGTCTGCTGTATGAAACCGTTAAGAGAGTATTGCTCAAATAGTTCAAACCATTTGATTCTGGAGAGCACTGGAGGGAAGTGTTTACATAGTGTCTTTCTGGGGCTTGTTAGCCAGGCCGTTGTGGAGAGAGCTGGGTCTGCTCTGGTGAACTGGAGTGCTTTTGGCAGTTGCCCACCCTATTCGACTAGATGTGGCTTAATTAGGCTCAGACAAAACTTTGTAAACATCTTAAGGTAGCTTGCTAGTTAATGTGTTCCTTATCAGGAGCTGAAGCAGGAAATGAAAGATCAAGAAGTAACCAACGCAGATACTCTATTGTCTGGTATAAGTGAAGCATTTTTGATTACTATATGTTTGTGAGAGCCAAGTTTGTAAAAATGTCCTGACAAGAAATCTGTCAAGGATATGTCCGGGTTGTATTTCATGCCAAAAATCAGAAGAAAGAAATAAGCCTATTTTTAGGACCATTCATATTTTTTGCTTCGGTTGGCACGACAGTTAAGCATATTTTCAAGACATAAACATGCCTTCTTTGCAGTGTAAAGGCAATTACAGATGCATAGAAAGATGCAAAAAATAAACGACCAATCACAATTCAGTATGCAAATGAACACAATAAAGAAGAGCAATAGCGTTTGGTGTGCAGATAATTCAATGAGGTCACTGCTGTTATTTTAAAGTTGAATAGCAAACAATAATATAGGATTTGTAAACTTTAATATTAAGTGTCTTACGAAAAATTTAAAGAAAAATCTTACATTTATAATTGTAATCAAAAATTTCTGAAACTATTCAAAAGTGTGGGGTTTGTATGATTTTGTTTTTGTTTTTGAATGAAGTCTCACCAAGGCTGCCTTTATTTGAGCAACAATGCGTTTGAAGCTGTAATGTATCTATAATGGTAATAGCGTATAATGGTAATATATAAAAAAAAAAAAAAAAACAGTGAAAGTAAATTCAAACATTTATTTGAAACACAGATTTGCAATATACCCACTATGTAAACATGAAATTCGCAATTATTATCATATGTGTTATTTGCATTATTTATTTATTTAATAATATGGTATATTGCACATTAATTCCATGTAGAGACTTGCGTATACCCACCTTCAGCGATAAAGCCTGGTGTCTGTCGTTCTGCTTTTATCGTCACTGGAGGAAGAAATTAAACCCATGTGTCGTTCAAGTGTAATTATAGTGTTGTAAAGTGACAGAACAACAAGAGTGTAGTTTTACTGTGCCTTAAATGCAGGTACGAGTCTTTATCAAGGGATCTCATGTTGCAGGAATGCTGGTCTGGGAACTCTGATCCTGCCCATGGAGACACAAACGGCCCTCACTGTGGCTCCAGGGCCCCCACCCACACCAGGCATTACACCAACACAGAAGGGTCAGGGGTCAGTCTCTAAAATGTTTATTCTCCATCCTGTGATTTTGAACTCCCCCCGCTATTTTGGTAGGAGCCCCAAATTTCAAAATGACTTCAAATGTGTGTTTTTGTTGTCGCAGACTGGAGCTCTGAGAGATTGCTGGGAACACTGTCTCCGAAACGGCTGCTCTCGCAACAGCCAGTCGGCCGGTTATGGCTATACCGCATTAACTGCCATCACTATGGTGAACATAATGGAGCATATATCTTATTTTAGTTCATTATAAAATCAGGGTTATTATCGTTAACTAAACTAAAACAATAAAAAACCCTATAAAAATGAATTAATAAAACAAACAATATCAAATAAATAATAATAAAGCATTTTATTTCAGATATTTCAAAAATATTTTTATTTGCAAAGACAGAATTTGTCATTTTCATTTAGTTAAACTTGAAGTACTAAAATAGCTGAAAATAAATGAAAATTAAATAAAAATAAGTAAAACTATATGGACATATAAAAAACAAAAAAAGATAGATCATACTTAAAAAAGAGAAAGTATAAAAGAAAATATAAAAAGAAAATATCATTCAAAATAATAACACCATAAGATACTAAAATAACATTTTTTTTTTTTTTTGTCTATGAAGTACTTCAATGACACATTTCAATAAAATATCTGTGAGGCACATCAGTTCATGAAAAATATAATAACCTGTCGTAATAAGTGCCATTCACAAAGGCTAAAATTGTATTTGACATTTTTTTAGAATAGATCTTTTTATTAACCGCAAAAAATCCCCAGCATAGGTTTTTTAATAAAGAAAATATCATCTATATGTCAACAAAGTCACAGATGACAAACACGGCTATCTCATGCCCGTAACAACCTTCTTGTAAAGCCACACAATCACTATAGGGGGGTAAAACTCTGACAGCTTGTTATCTTTCAGTGACAGAAGCCAAATCAACCTGGCTTACCGACCCAATGTAAATCAGCAGTGTAAAATAAGCAGTGGCTAAATCAGCCAGAGACAGAGAGGCTCTTTGTTGCAGAGTGCAGATTAATATCTTAAGCGTGTACCATTGTTCAGAGTTATGTCACCAGTGGCCGTAATGATATCTTAAATTAATGAAGTGATGAAAGCGGCGAGGGAGAGGCCTGTGATTTACAGGATTGCTTTTAGCTGATGCACACCGCCATCACTGGAGATAAATCAGCCGCTGGGAGCCATGGGGGAAAATGAATGGATCTGCACACGGGTTTACAGTTCAATTAGTAAAGCACAAGGACGCCAACGCAATGTAATTCGCCCCGGCCAGGTGTTTGGATGAAATGAAACAATGTATGTTCTGTTGATGGAGGAACATCTTAGGTCTTTGCTGAGTTTACATCTAGTAAAATAGATGTACAGTAAACACATTATTTCAGAACTTTTTGATGTTATGACTTTGTGACTCCAAGGCAAATTCAATCACGTCAAGGCAAAGTGTATTATTCTTGCACAAACTAATTCTAAATAATAATTTCTAAACAGGAATTGATTGGTTGCACAAACAGACAGTCCCGGCCCAAACTCACACTATTGGTCCAACTGATTGAGATGCAGTGTTTAATAGAACCAGAACTGTCATCTCTGCATGTTCAGCTGAGAAATATTTTAACAGAAAAAAAACAATCAAACGTGTGTAACTGATAATGGTTAAAGTTCGCCCTGATTACTACCAACCTGAGCCGGCTCCCCAGTAAAGCAGAATGACCTCCACATGCCCTGACCTTCCTTTTATTCTGCTTAAGAGGCAGGCTTAGGTAACTGCTGAGGTAACTGATGCCACTTTCTCAGAAAATCAATAATTAAATTCGGTCGTACACGGACCGGTGGCCTGCACCTGAACTGGAGTTTTGTATTCCATTCCCCCCCAAAGTGGTCCAGCATTCGCTCCAGATTACTTTCCGCCATGTCAGATCACACACACCACCAGTCAAAAGTTGGGACACACATACTCATTGTTTATTATTACTATTTTGCACGTTTTAGAGTAATAGTAAAATCTGTAATGAAATGTCTATGAAGACATGGAAATTATAAAACACTAAAAAAAAATAAAAAAATAAAAACAACTTTATGAGGCAGGATGCTTTATTTAACAGTATTGAAGGAGATCACATGCTGGACACTTGTTGACTGATTTTCATTCATTTCACTAATCTCATTAATTGCATTAATATTTCAGTGTTCAGTTTGATTTTAATTGTTACTTAATTTTTTTAAATGAATGGATGGATGGGTGCAATTATTTGATTAAAAAGTAATATTGCAGTAATATTATTGAAATATTATTAGCATGTAAAATAATTTTTCTAGTTTAATTTCTGGATGGATGGATCAATCAATCAATCAATAGACAAGCAAATAAGCACAAGTAATATTATTGTAATATTATCAACCGTGATAACAATAAATGTTTCTTGAGCAGCAAATCAGCATGAAGGATCTTGTGACACAGAAGACTGGAGTAAATGATGCTGAAAATTCAGCTTTGATCACAGGAATAAATTTCAAATTTGGAAAAAATATTAAACTAGAAAATTATTTTACATGCCAATAATATTTCTGAATATTATAGCATTTTTTTTAACCTTTGTGAGCATAAGAAACTTTTAAAAATCTCGCCGACTCCAAACTGTTGAACGGTAACTCTTTGAGGTCTTGTTATAACATCAATTCTCAGCTGTCAGTTTCCTGTATATGTTTAAAGGGTGTTGTGGCATTACCGTGCTGTAGTTATCACCTTATCTGATGTTGTTTTTTGTTGAAGTGAGCTGTAAACTCATTTAACGGGGTGCTGCATGTGACAGTGGTGTAAACTTCACTCTCCAGCAGCACCTCAGTGTAAACCACATTCCCTGTGGCCCAGCTCAGCGCTCCTGTTCCCAGACCATTTGTTCACAAATGCAATCTCGCTTTCCTGTGGCATGAGAGCTTCACCTTGTGAGTGAGAATAACTTTGCTGGTGAGCCCTGTTTGTGTAATTTGACTTGTATGTTAAACCATCTTTTAATGTACTTCTCTGCAGTATAAAATTATAGTGCGTTTTGTATTTGAAAACTGCTAATTTTTAATGTTTTTTTCACAAATTTCATAAACTGTAAATGTGATTACAGATCAGCTCACACACACACACACGACCAGCGATGGCCAAGCTTATGTTTGCCTGAATGCAGCCCGTTTCGTCTTGGAGCACCTCTCTCACTCTCTGGTTTAAGTTTCCTTTAGGGATTCGGCGAGACCCACAGCGTCAGACCCCATTCAGTCTATTGTTAATCGAGAGCGTCTACAATCAAAGTGTGGAGTGTTTGGGTCAGAAGCCTCAGCGATTGTGGCCTACCCCAGGGAAAGAGTGTGGCCCCCTGAGACACAAGCTCACCAACCTCCTTTACACCGCACAGCTATGAGGTTTAGCCTGGGGACTCGAGTACTTCGAGAGCTAATGACCAACTCCAGAGATGTTTGCTTGATTGAGTACGTGGTTGACTTGAAGGCTACCTTTTTTCTCGTATTGATCCACAGGTGAGGTCTTCCGTTTCACTTCTAACCAGCCAACTCATTTATCAACCTTAACTATTAAAGTGAAATTGTAGTAGCAGATGTTCACTCGTTCATTCATTCATTCATTCATCCTATCCTATGCATCCATCAAATATCCAGTTTTCTGGCTTTACACTTTACAGTAAGGTTCATTAGTTAACAGTAGTTAACAACATTAGTTAATATGAACTAAGAATGAACAATACTACTACAGCATCTATTAATCTTAGTTAATGCTATTTTCAGCATTTACTAATGCATTATTAAAATCAAAATTTGTGTTTGTTAACATTAATTAATGCACTGTGAGCTAACATGAACTAACAATGAATGATTATATTTTTTATAAACTAACGTTAACAAAGATGATTAAATACTGTAATAAATGCATTTTTCATTGTTTGTTCATGTTAATTAATACATTAACTAATGTTAACAAATGACACCTTATTATAAAGTGTTATCCATAATTCAAATAATATTAATGACTCTTCTTGCACCAATGTGCATATCCAAATTTTTGTCCAATAAAATGCACTCTAGATATCAAACAGCATAGTATGGTTCAAGGCTATGAGATAAATGAAAGGCTGTTGCTGTTTAAAGATTCAACCATTCAACATTGTTCAACACTAGAAAGAAAACTATGTTCATCAAGCCATTTCAAAGGTTTTCAGAGATGGTGTAACCTCATGAGGTTGATTATATTTTTCAACTTTAATAGAACTGGCATACTCATTTTTACAGTCCACGCTCATGTATAACCTTAGTTGGCATTGGTGTACAGTACAGTACATCCAAAAGCATGGGCTATGTCTTCAGTATGCAAAAGCGCTGAATGTAAGGAGGTAGATGTGATGATGAACAAGAAGTGCGCTGGCCCGGCCCGGCCCTCAAAGATGGTCTTAATTTTAAGACAACCTTTCGGCGTGTACAGACAGAGCTCATTAGAGTGTGCTGGTACTCTGAGCGCAGGCCTGGCCCTCCCGGTGTCCTTGCACGAATATATGGGTCTTCACACGTCCTCTGCAAAAGCACTCTTTGCATCCCCCCCCGCTTCTTTTTTCCCCCCTTCTCTCTTTCTCTCAAAGGTGCTGATCAATTCACAGCCTCCTCTGGAGGTGTGAGACTCATCCCTGCACTTTGTGATTGGCTCAGGCGTCACAAACCTTCTGTAGTCCGCTCCCGTTCTCTTTCTCCCCCTCGTGCTATCTCTCATTGAGGGCAGCTGCCTACTCTTTTCACCTCTGGGCTCTGCCAGCCTGTGGCCAGGCTTCGGTCAAATGAAATCACACTAATCAAACTCCCCCCTCTCCTTCTGCCTCTCTCTCCCACTTTCTCCTCCTCTCTCGTGGCTCTGAGCCCATTAGCACACCTGAAATAATAACTCAAGTGACAAATGTTTTGGCACTTATAGCTGATAGACCAAGAGAAAGGGTGGGAGAGAGCACACCAAGCTCTCAGAGACTCAGACACGGTATTTTCCAATCCCAACTGTGTCAACAGGGCAAGCTGACAAATTCAGAAATCATCCTGTGAAAACTCCAAAGCTTGATGTTAGTAATAAAACCACAAATTCAAGTGCAAGTATTTGTGTGTTGCTTTAATAGAAATCTCATTTTCAAGACATTGACAGAGAGCTTCATTGATAACGTTGTTTTAACAGTGCTCTTATAATATAACAAAAATCTCAAAAGTGCTTTTTTATGCTTGACAATAATTTACTGATATTTATTGGAAACTTGAAAGAAAACTTAAAGGAAAGTATGTAGTAGTATAATTTGTGAAGTGTATCGACTCTTCTGTTGTTTGGTTCCTAATTTTTAATTTTGACGCAGCCGTGCGTATAGATGAAAGACATTATAATTATCTGCATGTTCATTTAGATTTATAATTTTAATGTTTCTGTTTGTGCTTCATTCCTAACTGATGTTTGCTAGTTACGGGAAAATACAACATAATAATTTGCAACCGAAAACTTCGAGAAGGCAACGGGCAATTTATTTAATTCATTTTGGCTTTACCCTATTAATAAAGTGAGACATTTTCAGTTGATTTGTCATTAGCGTTCTTCTTAACAAACATTACCCAAAAACACATCAGTCATCATAGTAGTATCATCTCATACTACTATGATAAACAAGGCAGATTTTTGATATATATATATATATTAATTAATGGAAGAATAAACATTTTGTAAAGATTTTAAGTTACAATATCTGTCACAATGATCCGTCAAGTAGTTTTAAATGTGAATGAATGCATAGCCTGTACAGCCTCCTAAATTGTCATAATTGATTATCATCATTATTAAACTAAGAATTAGTGTTTTAACAATTATTTAGGAGTTTCGCGACATTATTGACTGCATTTTGCCTGTTTTTGTGCGTGCAGAAAAGTAATTGCGTCTCATTAAGAAACAAAGAAAGAAAATCCTGTATGTTTCCAGTAGAAGGCGCACATGATCAAGCATAGAGGACACTGCAAGCCTTTGCATATGATAAATATGTTTTTCTTTTGGATCTTGTGTGGTAGTTTACATTATTGCAAATCCAATAGGGCTGCAGCACGTTTCTCAATTAAGAAAGTTTGTTAAAATTATAAGATTAAGCCTAAATTAAAGCAAGCATGAATACAACAACAAAGTTAAATACAATAAAAACACACTGATTTCTAATTTTTATTAGACCTATGAATATGTACATCAAAATACATAAATGCTCAGTCAAAATAGCGCGTTCTTTTTAATGTTTCCAATTAATAAAATGTAAGGAAAGGCTAAATTTAATAATTTTAACTACACCTGTAATATATATATAATTATATATATTTTAGCCAGTGTGTTTTTTCCTTCAGACTAATCGTAGCTAAAGTTCCCGGACTCATAATTAATTTACGTATAGCCTATAAAACGTATGAACTATCCAAAGTGCCCAAAGTTTTTTGTATAGTTTTACAGTTTTGCCATCATTTTATAGCTGTGTAACCTTGTCAAGTCAATGAATTTAATTTTCCTCACGATTAGAAAAAACTCATTCCCTTTTATTATTAGCTATACTAATTATCTAAAACGTCTCTGTTGCGCGCTTGGGTAAGGAAACTCTTAAAATAAATAGATACACGATTATTTGAATATTCACACAGTTTACAATTGACAAGCACTTGAAACACGCTGTAAGAGCATTATAACCAGGCAGTGGCAAGATCAAGAAAAAGTTAGTAGCCTGCTGTTTTATCCCAGCGCGTCTTACCCATTCCCGATAGTCTTGTAACTTTGAGGCAGTTGTCAGGAGTGGAGATGGCAGGGTTCACTGCTGACTGGCCCCTGGTCGCAGATTGCTGCGGGGGGGATATAAAGGATGACCTCCGTTTGACTTCTAAACCACAGCGGCATGTTGATTTCAATAGCGACTTGGGCAGAGAAAGATTCAAATGAATAACAAATATTGAGGCAGAATGGGAACGTTCCTGTAATAAACACCCAAATGACTTTATGCGTTCCAACACGTTCTTGTTTTCAAGATTAGGACTAAAATGAATTTCTGTTAGATGGAGCTGTCGATTTATTTAGAGGGCCCTTGTTGTAAAAATAGGCAATTTTTTTTATATGCCACTTCATACTAAATACATATGTATATAGATATTTTCCTAATTATATACATACATTTGAATCAACAAAATAAATGACGTCTAAATTAAGTTATATAAAATATTTGTAAGCGCACTCAACCCCATTGCGCAGTTGTACAAATGTTGCCAGTGATGCAAAGATATGCTTTATCTTTTTCATTTGATAATGCATCAGGCGCACAGTTCAATTTACTTGGTAAAGAGTCGGGTTTGTTTTTAAACTCCCAATTTAATTTCACCTCGAAAGATTCACATCTCTTTCTAAATCCAAATTATCCGAAATGATGGCATTAACTCACTGATGCGTGCTGCAATCTGCTGACCCTCACTAAAAGGCAACCTAAACAGTGAAAGTCCGTGCCCTCATTGTGCTCTATAGCGTGCTTTTATAGATGCTAATTGAAGGAACTTAATTACTTTATAATGCTATTCTGGTACTGTGACAGCAGTTAAGCGTTTGGGTAAGCACAGCTTTCATGTCATCCCGTTTGCTTCTCACATAATTGAGACAGACACAAAACTAATGTTGAGATTACAAACATCAATAAAACAATTGAGTTCACTAATAACTAACTATAATATACAGTACATACTCAACTGAAATTAAAATAATAATTTAGGTAAACCAAAACTTTATTGTCATAGTATGTACTTGAAAAAGACATTATAGCCTACTTACCACTAAACGCGAGCGTGTTTATCTGTTGTACGGCGTCGGGTTAGGCGTATATCTGTTCTATCTGTTGCATGAATCCTCCTTTCATTTGAGTTTAAGTCCTCATCAGATCCCTCGCCCGCGTAACGCGCACCCATCGTTTGCCGAGCGCTTTGGGGATTTGATAGTAATTTCATGCCTGTAAATGTGCGCGGCGGATCCTACCGCTGCTCTTCCGCGGGAAGCGAGGGTTGTCTGATGCTCACGGCAGCTGATAAGACACTGTTCCTTGCATTAATCGCTTCTGATCGATGACAGATGCTCCTCAGACAAACTTCATACACCTTGTCACCGGGTCAGTTGCATTGCCCACAATGGTGCACTACAGCAGTCAGCGTGCGCCTCTTATTCAGCTATTTCATTTCAGCATTTTATGGAATGTGTATTATTTATATCAACAGAGAGGTTCCTTTATTTAGGCAGGTGTACCCTATTTTAATTTTACCAGAACACAAACCAGTTCTCCAAATTGTAAATCTGAATATTTTGCACTGTACAGACTGACAGTGAAACTACTGGGATGCCTGTTAAAAGTTCTATCCTCGACTATAGGAATATGATGGCAGGAAAGAGTTATTGTAAGAGGAAAAAAACAACAACAAAACTTTATAGCATACAATCTCAAAAACATTCTCGGTTTTCCTTTTAACTACAAAATAAATAAGTAAATATACATTCACGTTTATATATTACACATATTTATTATATTTTCTCAGTGAGTAGGCTATTATGTGTGTTTGAGAGACACTGTGTGTATGTGTATGTGTGTGTGTGTGTGTGTGTGTGTGAAAAGGAGAGAGAGTAGCATTAGAACAAAACAGAATACAAAGACTATATTTTCCCTCCAGATTACAATATTTTCATTCCACCCTTTCTTCATTTATGGAAGCATATCGACCGATAAATTAATGATTGATCATTCTTTGAACCAATAGACGACTTGATTCACTGTAGCACGCTTTCATTGGACACTGCACCAAACTCCTAAGATCCTACAGTAAGTGGATGAGCCCATTCACAAATGGTGGGGGTGTTTTGGCTGAGAGCGCACGCAGCACTGCTGAAGCGCAGCATATGCTGTTTCTGAATAATGCTGTTTGTGTGAAATGTAAAGTACACAGGCATATGGTAAAAACAATATTTCGTATTATTAGTGCAGTTCATTTCTACAGGCTTCCGCGTAAAACACAGGCGTGCCGGAAAACTTCATTACGCACACTAAACATGGTTTCCAAGTTTCTCTACTATTGTACATAGCGCTCTACCATTTGGATACTCTGATCAGAAGTGATAATAAACAGTGTGTTGAGAGTGACCTGATGTGAAAGAGCCCACGTTCCATTTGGAGCTATATTTAAAGCATTGTTTGTGTATAAAACCTACATTACTTTATACATCGCGTGTCTTGGCACGCACAACGAACGCAGTGCAAACAGCGCGGTCTCTGCGTGTTAGAGCACGGTTCATGTTGAATCGTGGTAGTAGTGGTCTGCGCTTTTCTGCGTCCCACACATCTCACCCCCCTGCTTTGGTTGGAACTTGATGTTGCCCATCGCATTGTGCAAGACGCGACCTGTTATGGCCACCACTACTTCCGGGTTTCAGCAGTCTGGTCCAGATTCAGCTGCTGAGCCGCGTTCAACACACACTCATTGTACACAAACGGGGAAAGGCAGCTCGCAGCATCGATCGTGGCTCCTTTAAGAAAAACTAAGCCAGAATTATCAGCCCACCTCCTCTTGATCTCATTTAGAAGCTATTGCATAAAAAATCAACTCAGGAGCCGAGAGTGATCAAAGAAACGAGAGAGAGCTTCATTTTTGTGCATTTGAGTAGTATTCTCGTTAGGGGTGCTAACCAGTGGAAGCGCGCAGAGGATCATCATTCATTCAGCACTTTGACAAGCTCGCGTTTGATTGATTGACAGCCGGAGTGGCAAAAAGCCATGAGATGCGCTAGTTTTGTTTGAGGGGCTATTTTCATATTGCTTTGGAAAAGAAGAATTTGCTCGATCCTTGTCGCTGTCCACGGGAAAGCAAGCGAAGGGGACCTATACGCTGAACGCGTCTGGCTGAACTTGTGGTGAAGGACTGGCTTCATCGCTCGCTTGAAAGAGGCAGTTGGATTTTTTGGGGAAAACATATCCCACGTTTGGAATTTGCGTGCTTATTTCCTATTCACCCTGGCCTCATAGGGGATATATTTTTGATTAAAGGAAGCCGAGGGAGTGTGGAGGGCGATGGCGCAGAGGGTACGTATCCCGAAAAGTTTCTTCGACTCCGTATTGTTGAATGCAGTTGGAAATACTGAAACGTGGCCGATGACAGTCAGACTCGCAGTCAAACTTTCTCTTCTTTTGCCTACCAGCTTTGTTGTAACATTCAACTTTACATCGCTCACATTCATGCATGTGTCTCTGTATAGAGTTCTGAGACACTGAAACCATTTTTAAACAGAATACTCTCTAATTATGTTTGACAGGGAGCAATTCATATTTTTTTTAAACCATAGTTTTTCTATATGCACTGCATTTGTTGAAGTTTCTTTAGTTTCGTCGTGTGGACAAATAATAAAAAACTTTAAAACCAATTGGAATAGTTCAACTCTCATAACTAAAAGTAATTACAATACATGTTATGATAATACACTGTGCAGGAATATTATTAGGGAGTTCAACAAATTCAACTCAGCTATATTGTTTATATATTCTATACAAAATAGTCTTATTTTCAAACAGCATTACAGTGAAACATAGTTGTGCGCTTTAACTCGTAAAGTTGACATTTACGGGTTGGACACATTTTCTTTGCATTTGTAATCAAATGTAAACTATCACATCGCAACTCTCCGACCTTTTGCTTTTGATGGTGGAAGTACAACAGCACCCTGCTGTCTTGCTTACACCTCTTTAGATTTAGATTTCAAATGTGTTATGGTCTCATCATCACACTTTCCCAACAATATCATGAAATTATAATAATTATGATAAATTGTCAATGCCACTGATATATTATTTTAAACAAACTAATCAAATGTTTCATTGAACTGTCAATGTAAATTTGTGTTTAATTAGACTAATCCTAAAAGTGCTACGTATTCGAACTAGTGTATATAATGAATTTAGTTTGACAACAGTAGGGTATAATAGCCTATATAATACACAGTTATTACATGCAAATGACATTATTACTTCAGTTGCATTTATAAAATTAAAAATTCGCATAAAAAGTGGCACAACACAACACTGCTCAGTCGTGTGATATTTTTGTGATCTCAATAAAGCTGTAGCTCATTACTCCATGTTGATGTGTCCGAAGTCTGTCTGTTTCAGTCTGTTTTTAAAAAGCATATGAGTTTTGCTAAATTTTTAAGGTTAGAACCACGGGATAGTCTGCATGTACCCTTGATATATTTAATTACTTTGTAATACCAGAACAAAGTGTTTTCATTTCGCAAAAGCTATACTTTTTTTTTGTCCGAGAACATCCGATTTATATTTTCTTTTAGGGTATTTTTTTCCTATGTATATATTGTGTAAGAGGTAAAAGTGACAACATGGGAATGTTGCCCTTCGTGTGTGTGCAGTACGAAGATATACCCCACTATGGGATGGACGGAGTAGGAATCCCGGGCACGATGTACGGGGACCCGCACGCCGCCAGATCCATGCAGGCTGTTCACCTGAACCACGGGCCCCAGCTCCACTCCCACCAGTACCCACACACAGCCCACGCCAACGCCATGCCGCCCAGCATGGGCTCATCCGTCAACGACGCTCTAAAAAGAGATAAAGACTCCATTTACGGGTACGTGCAGATAGCCAAGACATATTCTTTATGATGAACACTGCCAGTAACACATTATTTGACCTGCAGTAGTTTCTGTAAAAAATAATGTTTGTTTGAATGTTTAATCCTTTTAAAAGTTCCTTTTATTCTAAAAGTTCCCCTCTCTCACTTTTATGTTAGTTCACCATCTGCCTTTCTTTTTGTGACATGCAGCGTTCTTTATTAGTTTGTTTAAAAAAAATCTTACTAATATTTAAACTTCAAAATTAAAGTTGATAAATAGCCTACTGAACTGAAAAAAAAAAAAACACGATTGCGCATAAAACATCAATATGTTTTAACCTATAACTTTTTAATTTGGTTAAACTTCAGGCCTAGTTATTAGTTAAATGTATAAAATACAATTTTGGACAGCTGCGCAAAGTGATTTCCGTGAAAATTACAATGAACACTGACAAAACCATAAAGGATATTTTCCATAGAGATTATCGGTTCTGGTCATAAAATGTGCAAACATATCAGGACGTGCGGAGTTACTCTAAATGCGCTCGAGCACAAGAGTTCTCATCACAGCACTGTTTATAAATGTTTTTGCAGTTCAAAACAGCTATTTATGCGCCATAGAATTTATGAATTAGATACGTTCCTAAACATTTACACAATATTGAATGCATGGTTAAATTGCATGCTTGGCCTAGACTCAACGTGAGCATTTCTTAGATGCTGTGACCTCGTAGCCCACTGTTTATATTGACTGCTGTCTTCGATAATACGTTCAGGAATCCAAGTTACATGTGTTCTGACACAGTATTAAACACAAGTAACAAGCTCGTTATAATGTAAGTGACAACACAATAATCGACATAAATTTACGCGTAAACACATGATCGTGGCGCAGTGGTACGCACGTACTTTTGCTTGATGAAAAATTAAATCTAAATTTCTCAAATGCAAATTAGATTGTTCTAATGCTTTCTGTAGAGACCGCTTATACACCGAGAAGGAGCTGTAAACTCATATTAAATGGCATGTGCTAATCCAGAGCTTTCCCCGCACTGACCTCTGTGTTTTTTATTCCAGGCACCCTCTGTTCCCACTTCTAGCACTGATTTTTGAGAAATGTGAATTAGCCACTTGCACACCTCGAGAGCCCGGTGTGGCTGGAGGGGATGTGTGTTCATCAGAGTCTTTCAATGAGGATATAGCAGTGTTTGCAAAACAGGTCAGAAACTGTTTTATGGCGCAAAATGTTTTTGCATATTTAATTGTGTAGTTGCTGCCTTGACGTATTCTCTGTAACTTTAAATAATAATAATAATAAATAATTAATACTAATTAATGCTTTTAAATTTATTTAATTTTTTTGTTTTCTCTCACCATTTTAAATTATTTATATGCATATCGTCTCAGATTCGAGCAGAAAAGCCGCTATTTTCATCAAATCCCGAGCTGGATAATTTGGTGAGTGCAAAAATGATTATTATTTTGTATTTGCCTCCAAGAATTTTAATTTATAACTTTTATAAAATATTCAGAAAGTGTTCTTTAGACATAATGGTCTGATTTGTTGATGGCATTGCTAATCGTTATGGATATTTTTTATTTGTTTTGTAAGAGTTCAATTTTTGTGCAAATAGTTTTTTTTGTTGTTGTTGTTGTTGTTTTTTTAATATTAACGCTTTATGTTGGCAGAGGACACACGTCCCTCTCATTAAAACATGGATTAAAGTGATAATTTATTCATAAATGAAGTATAATTTAACTTAATTGCATTGCATTGTCTAGAAAGTGATCTCAAGCCAGAAATGATCCAAAATGTCATAAATCACTTCATATGTTTGTAATTGTCTTGGGCCTGTTTATTTCGTCACATTTAAAGTGAACTTTTTTCTTCATTGTCAATTTTCCCCAGATGATACAAGCCATTCAAGTTTTACGGTTTCATCTTTTGGAGCTCGAAAAGGTAATCAAAGTTTACCCCAATTGGCCGGTCCTCTCTTCAAACCTATGGGCCTCATCTGCATAAATGTATTTTTCCTGGTCTGTTGTAATTAGTGTCAAAATCAATCATGCTGCCTATATCTCCTCCGAGTTTAATTACAATGCAACCTGCTACCACGGCCACAGATATTTCATAGCAGTTATTTCAATGTTTCTCCTCATGCTGTGTCATCTAAAGTAGTTGTAAACGTTTTTTGTTCATTTATTCTATGATACCGACTATATTTATTCCGGAATACAGTCGACCACGTTGATGGCACGTTTTGCGCGCTTATCTGTTATCAGCAATACACTTTGGAGGAATTTTATCAACACCTGTTTCCACGTCGAGAGTGGGCCTATCAAGTGATTTATCGCCAAACCATATAGTTTTACAGTATTGAATACACATAATAACCATTGGCTCCAAATCTCCAGATATTTACATGCGCCTCTAGGGATGTGTGTGTTGAGATAACACGGCGAAGCGATAGTTTGAGCATTCAGCCATAAATGAAGAATTCTCCCCTCGCCACTGAATGTCATTCACCAGATTATTCCCTTGTAAAGAGGTGGTAATGAAATAACTAGACGAAATTAAACAGTTTACCTTAAATGTCAGTCAAGCAGGTCATCTCTCTAATGGCCACAACCCCGGGAGCAGATGAATTTAACACGGGTGTTGAATACGGTGTAGCCCGTGAGTCGTCTTGTCAGTGTCAATTTTCGGCGATATCTCTATTTTGAGAGGGAGTAAAGTTATTTTACATTCTGGATGCGTCTGATAGCTATCAGAGAAGGCCATTGGGAGAGGTTTTCCATGTCAATAGGAGTTCTGGATGCACTTGTCAGTTCTCTGTGATGACCCTTTGTGATCCCCCCCCTCCCTTCCTTCCTTGCTTCCCTTGTATCTATAGGTACATGAACTTTGTGACAATTTCTGTCATCGGTACATCAGCTGTTTGAAGGGAAAGATGCCCATCGACTTGGTTATAGACGACAGAGAGGGAGGATCAAAATCAGACAGTGAAGAAATTACAAGATCATCGGGGCACCTTGATCAGGTACGTGCAGGAGTCCATTTCTTTTCTGGCCATTCAGCTCGTCTTTTTGGGTCACTTGCTCTGCCTCGCCGTTATTTGCATACGATTAAGGCTTTTAAATGCCATCGGATTGAAAAATTTGGAATAATGTGGCCCATTATTGCTTCATTACGGTTTGATCCCGGAACTGACCCGAGGAGATTAGCTCGTGAAAGCATTGCCATAAACTTGACCTGTTTCTTGTCGATTTTAATTTAGTCCTTTCCCTCTTCTTTTCTCTCGCACGCCTTTTTTTAATCAAACCAAACGGTTGGGTATCTGTGGTATCTGTTACTCTCAAGAACCAAATGGAGACATATCTATAGTAGACATTTAGAGATTTGGTGCTTTGGGTTTCTGCTGTTGTTCACGCTTCATTAGTTGCCTTGTCAGTGTTTTTCCTCAGACGAGTGCGCGCAATACGCGCAGCGTTCTACTCTCAGCCCTTTGCGCGGTCGTGTTTGAGTAGCAGGCTACTGTGCCATACAGAATTTTGTGTTTATAGGGAAATGTGTGGAATTCTGTTCCTCTGTGCCTTTTTAATATGCGGCTGCTTGTACTTGTGGATCCTTTGACGTTTTTCAACTCTAACCCACTTCCAATTCAACTTTTACATCTTATTCAGTGCTTTCATCTGGACACGCTACAAAATGTTTATATATCTATTTTGAATATAATCATATAATATTTGGGATAGACAATTATTTTAAAAAATGAAGTGGTCACATTAAGGGGATTAGCAGATTCACTAGCATAAAAAGTAATGAAGCGATTAAGCTAAATAATTGAAATCCGTCATCTTCCATATGGCTGAGTGATCGAATAAAGCATTGACCAGTTGTAGCTTTCCAATGACTGCGTCGGCCACCAGTTTTTATATGAGGGAGAGAAAACCCTGTCCCATTCATTACCAAACAGGGACTCTTAAGACTTGCTTTAGTCTTTTCGGCTGTACTTATGATTATGTTAATGATCGGATCTGTACAGATAATGCATCTAATTCAAAGGAAGCATTAAACAACATAATGTAAATTGTGTTTATAACTCTTTTAACAAAACTCTATCATTTATTTTGAATAAATGAATTATTGAGCAGAGATGAATTTAAGCGATAAAATAAATTAGGCTTATATGAAGACCCCTGGGTACGCAGGTATATAACTTGATAAGAGCAATTTATGCTTTGCTGGAGGCCACGAATACAGATATTTAATTGACTTTAAGATGAAGACATGTCCTATATATTTTTTTTTCTTGACGTGTAACACCTAAATATTAGGGTTAGTATTAAGTATTTACATCTTCACGAAAGTGTGATTCCCCAAAGTAAGCTGACCAACTTTTCAGAAGTTTGTTAATGCGAGGTAGATTCTGTTTCTGTTTTATTATGAATCCTAAAAAAATGCAGCTGGTTAGGATTGTACTCATTTAAAATCTGATGAGCAGTAAATAGAGCTTTAACACTTAAATAAAAGTCAATTTAAATATAAGTTTAAGATAACTAGATTTTTGGTTAACAGCTACAGAGTTAAAGTTTGAATTTAGGTCTTATGTATTTTACATCTCTTTTTTTTTTTTTTGTGGTCAAATTTCTGAGCTTGCTAGGCGGTGACATCCCTAACGAATTTGCGTCGCTCATGCATTATCTCGTTCCATATGTATTTTTAATATATGCCCTTGGGCATTAAGTTGAATTGGACTGGAAAAAAAAAAATCTTTGTGCAAATTCTCAACAATGTTAACAAGAGGGAGATAGGCGGTTCATTTATTCAAAGGCCAATTTATTCCAGCAGGAATACTGCAGCATAAGAAAATCTGAAATATACATAGAATTGATTAAACTCCGCGGTCCAGCGCTGTGCTGTGTTTTCGTCCTCCGTGCAGCGATGCATCCTATCAATAATGTCTCAACTCCAGCTTAGCATTGTTTTGTAAGTATCGAGTGAAGAGAAAGAGGGGCAGAGCTCAGGGGTGAAAAAGTCAGAGCCTCTCTCTCTCTTTTCTCTCTCTGGTGAATGCGGCCCAGCCAGTTTGGATCACGTTGTTTTCCTCGTACTGCGCTGATAAACACGCGGCCATATGAGCCTCAGGTGCCATATGAGCGGAGGGACTAGTTAGCAGCTAGTTAACCCCTTCACTGCGGTCTTCATTCTGGAGAATCTTGTTGAAGTTTTTGATTGTGTGACAGCTACCACGTCACATTAAGTAATCACACTACTGGGAAAAAAACTACAACATAATTTTACATGTAGTATATGAATCTAGTATTAAGTATAGTATAATATTAAACAATATGAGCGCTACTGTAAAGTGTGTAAATATATACATAGACTATATAATGGTTAAACTCTTTAAAACTATGTTTCAAACTGGAACTTATAAGATCACAAGCTTGATCAACCTTCAAGTGTATTTTTGTATAATATAGGCTATAATTCTTATAATGTGTTTTATTGACTTGTTGGAGAAAGTTGGATAAGTTATCTCTGAATTAAAATACTGCATTGGTAAAAAAAAAAAAAAAAACATGGTCACGTGGTATTTTCATTCAACTTAAAACTAAAATATTACTTTTACTACTACTACTAACTAAATAAATAAATAAAAAACTCTAAAATGATTTGTGTGATGGTAATGACGAGAACTGACAATCATTCTTTGTTATAAAACATTAAGGTAATTGTAATTATAAGTGAACTAGAATTATTAAATTAATTTACATTCTTAGGAAGTAGTACAAAGTAGAATTTCCCAGATTTAACAGTTTTTATGTATTTATTATCAAGAAGTTATAAAGACAAAAAAAGAAAAAAAAACTTATGAAAAATAGTTATCTTGAAAATATTTGAGCTTTTCTTTTCTTTTCTTTTCTTTTCAGGGAACAAAAAAAAGTTGTCATAGTTAAAGAATCACTCTCATGATATCTTTTTTTTTTCTTACAATTCTAGTTTGATAATATAAAAGTGTGCTGTGTTACAGAAATAGTTAAGTGAAATTAGTCATGTACCAACAAATACATTAATTGTCGTCAGAGTAATGACTTTATCTTTTGTTTCGGCATGTTTATTGTCTTCTTGTGCCTCAGTGCAAATCAGGCTAATTTGTTTTCCGATTGGCTGGCTCATGGTAACTTGTTTATGACGTATTTGCTCCGTGCTGACGCTCACTGAAGGCAAAGTAAAGAGTCTGAATGCATTTCCATGGGCTGCAGCGTTTGCACAGTTGTCTTTAATTGCAGAGAGGCACTGCCATTTGCTAATGAACTCAAAGCCATGAAAACCTCCGCAGTGCTTAAGACTTCAGTACTGGAGGGCTCTTTAGATTATTCCATGCGGCCTGAAGAGGGGTTGAAATAATTGAAATGCTGAATAGTTTCTCTGTTTGCAGTTTGCTTTCTGTTTTGTTCAGGGCCAATTTAAAAACTAAGGGTGTTATTATAGAGTAAGCCATGTTATTAATGAGAGAGGCCACCCAGAAGATACGTTGTTTTTGTGTTTAATAATTTGTGATACAAAATACAATTTTGCATGATTTATTATTATTTTTTTTTTTGTAATATGCTCAGCTTTTAGTGAATGAGAACATATGGGCCTGTTTTAAACAGGGTTGCATAAATAATGTCACCGTTTCCCTGTCATGAGAGATTCTTTTAGTTGATGTTATAACCTCACTGTTGAATGTATCACTTGTGCTCAAGAAAACATCTTTTTTGCACTTTTTGATGAGAACGGAGTGTACAAAATCTGTTTTTATTTACTCTGTTTTTAATTGAAGTTAGTTAAGCAAAACTTCACGTGCTTTTGTTTTTGTTGTGAACCCAAAGTATTGTCTTTTTAAGTGTAGATTATTTGCTTCTTTTAGTAGTACACTAGTAGGGCAATGTTGAAATTATTACTGTGCTGTAATCATAGTCTTTGTTGAAGTAATGAGAAGGTGAGATCCCTCGTTCTTTATCTTGACAACTGTTGGCTGGTGTCAACGATTCAACAAGTGATATAAAGAACAAATATGTGACTATTTTACCCTTTGAAGAAGTGGCACGGGAATATCAAATTGTGGTTACTTCGATCAGTTAAATTGAAAACAGGCATTATGCATCGAGTTAACTGCTCTTTTTAAAGAGCCGCTCTGAGTTAAGTTTATGAAATTTGTTTAAAAGAATTAGCCATATATATATATATATATACTATTTATAAACATATACTGTTGCTTGTGTGTAAATTTCTCCCAAAATGATAAGTTTTCCATAGTTACACTCAGCAATTCCATATTTTTAAATTTGTCTAAGAGAATGGTCAACGTTGTATTTTTAAGAAATTAAGCTTGAGGATGACCCCACGAATTGTTTTTAAGCCCGTGATGTGAAAGCTATTGTAATTAAAGGAGATGTGTGATTATCCTACAGTGCCGTTAAGGGTGACTCTACTGCTTTTTAAACGAGATCTCACCCACAGGCCATTTTAAGAGATTTCACTTTCTCTGAAGACCAAATCCAAGCAGATTTTTTTTTAAGCAATTATCCCCCCCTCCCCAATTTTGCTCCATTTTGCTTTGTAAGATTTGTTAAAGGAGGTGTTTGGGGGATTGGACCGTTCTAACATTCACCCTCCCTTTTTTTGTTTCTCTGCATGCCATTACTGCATGCCATTACCACATCCATTCATTTAAGAAGCCTTAATGTTTTTGCACAGAGTTGAACCAACAGCCACTGGTCTGTTATCAACATTGAGGATCTCAGCCTTATCAACAAGCCAGAGTAAACAAATAAACAAGTGTCCGGAACAGATTTAGTTTTTGGTTGCAATCCACTGGGCAGAGTTCATGTGTGAATCTTGTGCTTCCCGAGTATTTCCCAGCAGAGCTTGAGTATTTTAGTGAGCTTGTTCAAGTGTCCTTGCTAATCTTGTTTGATGAGGCATATAAAAACTCTCTCTCTTTCTCGCTCTGTGTGTGTATCTCTCTCTCAGTCCGTTTTGTTGTGCTATCTAGATGAAGCCAGAACCAAAAATAGTACAATGTGACACTAGTGGGTGTCAAAAAAAAAAAAAAAGGGAGTGAGAGAGCAGTCACTGTGGCATGAAATTGTAAACATATACTGTTTATGAGTTTTCTTTCCCCTGTGAAGTCTACAGTAACCTGAAACATATTTATTTATTATTATAAATGAATTGGAAGCCCAATGTTCTTTGCATGAGTGCGTGTATAATGTGCAGAGAAAGAGAGCTTCCATCTAAGACCCAACACAATGAAAATGCAATGAATTGGAATGCCTCACCGATCATAGCAGAATCAGAATTTCCAGCAAGGAAAATCTTTTCATGGCGAATTAAGTGGTGGAGGAAGAAAATGGTAATGAAAAAAAAAAAAAAAAGGGAAAGGCACAGATGACAACCGTGCTCCCTGGGCTACGCACTGCAGATTTAAGAACTTTAGCTAAAGCTATGCAGAATAGAATGTGGAAAATTGAATTTACTAAACAATTAAGCATTGAATCAATCTACATCCTGCACTTGAGAAAGAGAAGGACATGAGGAGGGATAGAGAAAAGGAGCAAGGGAAGAGAAAACATGTGGAGGGGGAGGGGACGAAGCCCCCCCCAAAAAAAAAAAAACCCACGACTGAATAAATCCTAGCTAGCTCATTAGAGGGACAGTGAATATATCAAGTGTGTTGTTGTGTGCAGCAGGACAGCATTCTCTCTGTCACGGCACTCATCTCTCCCGTAACCATCTGCATCCACACCGCCTCCACCCGCTGTTCATTTTGGCCCACATATTTACTCCTTCTCTTATGCGCCTGTGCGGTTTCCTCTGGGTGTCTGCTTGCTGGTGGACTGCTCTGCGTTTTGGACATTTTTTTTTATTATTATTATTAATTAGCTGTTAGATCTGTGGTGGACGAGATTGTTGGGGCAGTTATAAATAGACTCGAGTGCACCCTGGAGATGTCACTCACCCTCAGCTGAGACCCTCCCCCATTCCCATGGGGCCGAGCGGCAGCCTCCCACAAGCCCTGCTGCTCTTTTGTTCAATTACAGTTAATGCAATAGTTTGCTATTTTCTCGTTCTAATTATATTTTCAAGTGGGATTTGTTGTGCGTAAAAAACATCCTTTTACGTGTGGAGGCTCTGGTATTCTCGGTCTCCAGGGTGCTGAACCATTCTTTTCCACAAAGCTCTGAATAAACAAGTTCCCTCCATTTTTTCCCCCTCTCTCTCTTTCTTTTACAAAGGGTTGTAGAAACTGGCAATTTCAGTTTTAACTGTTTGCTCCCTGGGCATGTGTTCTAGATTACCTCTTACGGCATACTTTTGGTATGCTGCAGAATACACCATTTTTTTCCCCTGGATATTTAAAAAAAAAAAAAAACATATCTGGAGTGGCTGGCACTATTATGCCTGAAGTTTCTAGGAGACTTGTGGTCAGTCTATAAAATGCAATTTGGATTGTTTCAGAATTTAGGATTTTTTGTATTGTTTTAGAATTTTATTTTATTTTATGTATTATTCACCTAGAAATATTTTGAGTAGTTTTAATTCAAAGAGTACCGTATAAATAAAGGAGAAGAATATTCATGTTTCATATTTTTCTGATAAAAATTTAACTTTTTTTCACAATCGTGTTTGTGCATACGTTTAGTAATAAACTATCTGTGGAGCAAAGCCCTTATTATATTTCCTCAGAAATAGAAAGAAATTAATTCCCAGAGTTCTACTCATTTGCTTATGTAATATTTTGATTATGTTCTCAGTAAGAATACAGTATTTTAACTACATTACACACGTTTAAATCCTGAGAACTGTGAATATTCATTGCAAAACCAGCATTTAAAAACATCCAAAAGTCGGAGTCACATGACGTGCTCATGAACCTAGTTGCACTTGAGTAGAGCTCCGTACGTTTGGCCCCTTTTTGCAGTTTTTTTTTTTTTGTTTTATTTTAAGTTTTATTCATTAATAATACTTTCACTGATGGCATACAATCGGAAACAGCAGGAGTTGTCTCCATCGGCTTCTCTGATTAAGAAGAAATCAAAGTTACCGACCCCGAGCAATATGGTGGACAAGATGGCGAACACTGTTACACACTTTGAGGATATTCTAATAACCGAGTTGACGGCGATGCAGAACGAGTTCGCTTCTCACATGTCAGTTGTTCAGTCGCTGTGCTCTAAACTGGATCTTCTGCAGGGGAGATGAGAGAACAAAAGAAAGTTGTTGCAGATCACGATAGGCGAGTTGCCGCGCTCGAGCAACAGGTTGTGGACTTACAGGATCTCAATAGGCGCAGCAATCTGCGTCTGGTTGGATTGCCTGAAGGTTCCGAAAAGCACTACCCAATGGGCTTTTTGAAAAGATCACTACCGACGTGGCTCCCGTCTCTGGTGGGCATCGCATGTACACAAGGCTCTCTTCAGATCGTGCTAAACCACGGGTTTTCATCTTTAAACTGCTGCGGTACACGGACAGGGAGCTCATTCTGTGGGCCGCCAGACTTCATGCCCTGGTGAAAACATCCGATGGAGCAACGCTGTCTTTCTTTCCAGATTTTTCTCCAGTCACCACAAAAAGAAGTGCATTTGTGCCAATTAGGAAGGAAATGAGAGATGCTGCAACGCTGAAGGTCATTCTCAATCAAGGTGAACCTAAAATGCTACACTCCCGAGAAGAAGCAAGAGATTTTCTCAGATCCCATTCATCCACCAACTCTCATTGAGCTTCAGCAGGACATTTGCTGTCTAATCGGAGAAGAGATGCTCTAAATGGTTAGGTGACTGTGTCTTTCTAACCATTTAGAAAAACACAATAGTGGAGAATAGGAATATTGTATTTCTTTCAGTTTATGCCCCTTGTACTTTTTTCTCTGTTTTGTCAACCTAGCTCTTGAAATTTTGGGATTTTGAAATTGTATTAGATGCAGACACGAATTCTGTAATGTCGCATATACTAGATAAATTTGGACCAAAGGAATCACACTCTCAAGGTCTTTTTTTTCCCGAATATGAATCTGTCATCTTCTCCTAATGGTAATCTCTGTTCGCAAGGATCTTTAAGCACGTTTTCGCATAGTTTTTTTTTTGGGAGTGCCCTTCTCTCTCATCTTTTTGGTCTCACAGGACCTGTTATATTTTTTGGGTACTGAGATATGTTTGACTCCGCGCCATTTTTTCACGAATGACTTTTGGGACTTCACCTTGTCCGTCCAACAAAGATGTTTACTGTTAGCTGCTCTCACAGCAGCAAAAAATTGCTAGTCAACCGTTGGAGTCCTCCTCACACAATGGACGGACAAACCTGGACTGTGTGTTTGTTGGACATTGTCTCGATGGAACTCTCAACTTCTCGTGTGCATGGATCTAGTGTGGAAACTATACGTTTGTGTCATTCAGCGTTTGATGTTGTGTCATCTTTTTTGGAATCCATGTGTAAATTATTTTACTGTGAGTTGGGGTGGGTTCTGAATTTGCACAGTTGTTTTTTGTTTGTTATTGCTGTTTCAGGAAGAACATTTTATAAAAAGTTGTTAACAAAAAGTCTAAAGATTTTCTGGGCCTACTCTTAGGAGTTCTCATCTCTGATAGGCATATTTTTACATCAGAAAAGATGCTGCGGCCTTCATCTCATATTTTCCTACTACAGTTAATGTTACTTTTGTGGAGGCAGCCATTGATAAGAGGCAACATCTGTTTTGTTCTATAGTACAAGTAGACCCTGCATGGGGCTGAGTGTGTGCAGGCCCCGGCTCGCCATTGTTCCGTCCACTTCTCTTTATCCCCATGTCTGCTCCATTTGCCACATACCATCCGCCCAACAGCTGACACTTTCTCTCTATTATACATCTAAGCTTAATTGTCAATAGGATTTCTCTCTGGGTTTTTCTTCCTCCTCTTCCCAACTTGAAGGAGAATGGCTCTTATTTGATTTCATTTTGATTCGCTAGGCCAGCAAACTGGCAGACACGCACACACTTATACCCTCCCTCGCTCTGGGATATAAGAGTGGTGACTGACTGGCTCTTGTTGTATTCAGAGATCTCAAGTTAGCTAGTATGGACAGGCATGCACATCTTAGCTGCTATTGATAATTCATCTGTCTTGGTTTTTATATTTCGTTTCTGGATTATGGATATCCTGTCACTGGTAATACAATGTTTTTTATGATGTTCTTTAAAATAGTGCAATTGTGCATTCTGGTCTGTGAAATGAAAAAGAAATGTCTATAAGAAAGCCAGCGATTGTGTGGCGTCATTAAAATGCTCAGTGACAGGGTTTGATTCAACCGTTCCTGTAAACTGTGCTGACTGAATTGTCGTGTGATGTTGTAGGGCCTGGAAATAGGATGAAAAACAATGAAATGAGGAACATCTGATAAAGCCAGCTGTCTTTGGAGCATGGGACTGTAGCCTGTGTGTGTTTCTCTGTGATCTGATGCCTGATTGTGTGCCTTATTCCCAATCTGTTTCTCTCTCCCTTTCCGCACAGACTTCATGGAACAGAGACCATGACGATACAGCTTCTACACGCTCCGGAGGAACACCAGGACCATCCAGCGGAGGACACACATCGCACAGCGGTGACAACAGCAGCGAACAAGGTAAGGATCTGAGACACCCTTTGATGCATATTAAAGGGATAATGTAGTCAGCCTGTCATTGACAGTTACTTATCAATTATACAAATAAAAGGGCAGGGAATATTGATTTTAGTTTATTAAATAAATCACAGAGTGATAGGAAAGAAACTAGCACAGTTAGGTAGAAAATACAGGACAACGATTAGTTGCACAATACTTGATTGAAACATTGACCAATCAGAGTCAAATATTCCAGAGAGCAGTGTAGTAAGTATGCTTCTATGGAAATGCTACTGACTATGCAGATGTGTCCAGCTTACCATCTGAAGCCGAGCATGTGTATGGAGAGAGTTAAAGCAGATGTTTAGGCCGCTGCTAGCTGGTCATGTGGCGTAGGTCCATCAGCTGGTTGTGATAAGACTGCATTAATGAGCCTTCCTGGGCCCATATGGACAGGGTGTCTGAAGAAACCGCTGGTGACGACAGTCTAACAAAAGAGCTTTTACACTGATGGAGCTTTATGCGTTCTGTTATATTCCAGATGAAGATTCTGGAACTTTCAAAGAGAAATTAAATATTCTCCAAAAAAAACAAAAACAAAAAAAACACCTCTCTTGGGTATCTTCTTGGTAGGATTTCTCTCTCAACGGAATAAAAGCTAACAAAAGCCAACTTCATTTCAACTGTAAACTGAGTCATCTACTGTTTGACACTGTGATTGGCTAGTTCTGTGGTATAGCCAATGAAAACCAGTGTGGGAGGTGCCGGATGGAAGGGTGGAGGAGGGTTTCAAACAAACTGTAGGCAAAAATCAACTTCATTTATTATTGAAAGGGATGTCAAGGCAGCAGTTTGAGGGCTGCACAGCCAGCAGGCAAAGCAGGAAGAGAGCAGAAAGGACCACATTATGTTTCGGATGACTGAGCAAGAGCAGGAGAGCAATAAGAAAGAGGCCGGCACAGCCTAGTCAGTCAGATGGCCAATGACTAATGGCCCGGCTGCTCACCACACTCTGATTGGATGCCTTAATGAGCACATTTTGTGCCGAGTTTGGGCTCCTGCTTGCGGTGACCTTTGCTCTTTATTGACCAAAGTGACACGTCATTTTTCACATACTTCCAATTATCGCCAGGCTTTTAATGTTCACCCCCTCCTTCCTCCCCTGACGTTCCCTCACCCCAGTGTTTTGGATGAGTGTTTGTTGTGTCGTACGCTAGCGGGAAGAGGCAGAGCTATGAACCTGGACATATGCTGAGTGTGTTCAGCATGAACAAATGACCCAAGCATTTCAGCCCCTTCAGTCTTATTCACGCCAGTGGAGGTTTAGTGGAAGTATTATGTTAATGTGGGTTAATTGCTGATTGTGTAAAGCAGTGCTGCTAACTGTATTAGCATGTTCTGTAAGGAGTGACTTCATAATCCCAATAAGACCATTGTTCTGCTGTTGGCCAAGAAACTCGTGCCAATATGTCCCCAACTGGTCCCCTCACTCACGCTCAGACACCCCCCCCCCCCCCCCCCCCCTCTCTCTGTATTGTGCTTCTTTCTATGTGCTTATGCTTAATAATTAGCATTAACAAGCTATCTATGTTACAAATATCTGTACAACTTCTGTAAAAAGGCTTGTGTTGCTACTGGACGTTTCCTGCATGTTTAAAACCAAAAAATGTCAGTGAATGAAATGAGAATGGCTTCTATACAGAAACGGCATCATATCAAACAAGGATACGCCTTCGAACTGCATAGGAACATTGTACCCACATGCATAACACAGTACATCTGTAATCCATCAACGTAGAGATTGGCACCATAGCTGATGGTTCTAGTGGTTGCCATCTGCACCATGTTTTCCATACCGCACCTAAATAGCATCTCAGTATGACTGAGGACAGCATTTTCCTTGTTCGTGATTCTGTACCCTTCAAAGTGCGAGTGTCCCCTTAAGGGAGGAGGATAAAGCCCGCTCCTCCCTCTCTGCGCTCACAGAAACTTTCTTAGCGGAGTCCAGCAGAGACTCAGCCCGGCCCATCTCTAATTAGACCCCATTTATTAGTGTGGTGTGCTTGTATGCACCCGCCTTTGTTTAACAGCCGCCCTCTCGGGGGATATCTTCTTGAATTGTATCTTGAAGCCATCTTTTCTGAGTGTCCACCCTCAGTGGGTAAAAAGAAAACAAATCATTATTATGGACTGCTGAGTATTGCTCGTTCTGGACTCTTGGCAAGGCTAGCGCCCATCCAGATTAAAAGAGACACCCTTGGGCTGCAGCGGGAATGCAGGCGATATGAGCCCCTACCAAAAAGGGGCAGGGCACGTGGAAAATGACATGCTCTCACATACGCAGAGATCATGCTGAGTGTTTTGAAAGGCTTTGGGTTTCCTCTGCCTCATCAAAGGGTCTGGGAACAAGGTGATGACTACAGGAGTCAGATATGTATCAGCAATTACCAGGACCCATTTGCGAAAGGCCCCATGTGTGCCAAGTCAAATAGTTCCTGTGAGGCTCTTGTTATTGTCTGCATAAATTTACATGCAGAGCCGTGGACTCCAAAACTGTACTGCGGTAAGTCTATGGGAGCCAGTGAGAGCTCCAGTGAGTTACTCAAAGCAAGTTAAGAAGTTTATTTACTTCGACCGAACTCTACAGGAATGACTATTGACAAATGCGACCATTCGGCTGCGGTGTAAACAGGTCAATGTACAGTAAAAACCCACTGAAATGTGTGAAAAATTTTTCTGCTGTAATGTTACATGGTCTTGTCTGGTGCTTTTACTTGTGTCAAGAACAGCTGCAGCTAAACTTCATGCATCAAACTGATCATTATTTTGTTAGATTGATTGTGGTGAGTGCTGTTGTCATCATTGACTTAATGGTCAGTTTGCTAACGGCTTGTGTGAAGGTCAGTCTGAGCGAGAGCTCTCATTGGCTCCCGGCCACCATTACTGATCTGCGATTGGCTGGCATCAGAGACTGACCAGCAGACATGGCCTCTGACAGGATGCCAACGAACCTCGGAGCCTGGATCCGCCCACCTAGCCCCCGCCTCACGTGTTTGTCAAAGTCACCCGTTAATTGCAACGATTGTCCAGCAGACTGGAAGAGCCCAGCCCCTTTCTCTCTCACGCTTTCTTTCTGTCTCTGAGTGCCGCCTGCATGCCTTTGCATTTCTCATGCGCTATTTTCAGTGCTCTCCTCAATTGCTGAGTGCACTACAATGCTGATCACTTTCCTTTTTGATTTTACAGCAGGGTTCTGGCTTTGTTTAGCTCAGTCACTTTGAGCTGTTAAGAGGACGCCTCTCCGTTCGCTTGTTACTGTCTAGATGCCCTTGCTCTTTGACTTTGTTTTTTTGCTTTAATCGTGCCTGGTGTATGCTTCAAAGAGCAATAGGAGCTCTATGTTGTCATTCAGGTGTAGTCAGTCAGTGGTTGTTCCTGCCTCACTAGATTCTCCACTGTGCATGCAAAAGTGCTGCACACAGGAGGGGGAGGCTGAATGCTCTCTGCGCTCCCCGTGTATTAGTGGCAGCACGTTGGTGGAGTAATCTGGTTAAATCAGAGGCATAATGGCTGATAAAAGGTGTGTGGTTTTTATAGTGCAGAGATCCAAGAGCGGCACCGGGCGGCCCGAGCAGCCCCTGCTGTTTTCCTCTCTCATTCACATCACACAACACATCATACACAGCCACAGAAGGAGCAGAGAAGAAAGAGAGAGAGGGGAAAGCATAGGGAAAGCAAGGGATCACAGGAAAGAGAACAAGGTGCCAATTCCAGTAAGTGTTTGGAAATGCATGTGCTTGACAGGAAGTACGAAATCAAAGAGCAGTTTTTATTTCACACAACACATCCCCTTCGCATGATGCTCTCATGAATTTCACATTGTGCCTGCAAATGGCTATATTTAGCCATTACGACAAAGTCAAGGAGATGCCAGCCGGTGTCAGTGAGGGGCACAAATGGAGCCGTGTCCTCAAGAGCCACTTGGTAGTTTTGTTAGGTTACCTAAGGGAAGGATCCAGCCTGCCGAACCGAGGGGAATCTGAACCACTGGCGTGTTTATGACCCCACTGAATCTCAGTAGTGATGGCACAACCAACAAGCTACCACTTGTTTCTCCGAATACGATCAGTGCCAATTGTTTTATAGCCCCACTCCTGATAAGACTCTGTGTACGCACTGCGGTCCCATGGGGAAAAAAGGGGAAACGCCGCCGGTTCCCACACCAAGGGGCAGTTTGCCTTTGGGATTAGCCTGATGTCCTGTGTCATGTGGGAAAAGGAGAGTGAAAAGTGAGAGAGTGCAAGCAAACAACCTGTAACCCCCCCCCCCTTTCCCCATATATCAGCTGTTTCTTCTGCTTTTTTAATCATTGCCTTTAACTAGCTTTCATAGCCTGATTGAGCACCTTGTCTCTGGGCAGATAATACTCATAAAGCTGGTATGATAAAGTGTCACTGTTGTGTTTGCTCCTCTGTTTGCTCTGGGATTTAACTACTGCTGAAGTACTTCTCTTCTATCCCCTCACCCACGATCATGTGAACTCTGGGAGGTGGCTGGCTATAGCACTGTTGACATCTTTCTCCTCTTATATCCACTCTTCTTTTATTCTTTGATATGAGAGTTTGGTTTAATGTGACTGTTACATCTCTTCTTGTCATTTTGATGTGGGCAATATACGTGCCTCTAGTGGCACCTAAAAGAATTGCAATTATTTAAATAACCCAAAATTGTCTCAAGCTATTTTGTGGGGTGGGACTGCTTGTTTGTTCTAACAATGGAAGACAGGGGAGTGTTTGAAACATGTCATAATTTTTGCAATTCTCTGTGGTACCACTAGTAGTGCAGAAATTACACTCTTCACCTTTAAGGATGTTTAGCCCCAGGGAGAGGGTGTTTCGGGTCGGACTCATTTGCTATGTGCTCAGTTTAAGTGGGAAGCAGATGTTAAATTTAGATCAAATGCTATAATTGTGGTGTGTTAATGATGTAGACACTTTGCATCTGTCTCCATGTGTACAGGAAGTCCTTCTAAACCAATCCTTTTTTTCTTGCCAAAACCAGATTGTTGGTGTTTGCTAAATATTCCCTTTACAGCCACTCACTGTCATCATCGCTCATATGCTTCCAAATTCTCAAGCTTGAAATTCTTTTATCTCTTTTCTTTCTTCATTAGATGTTAGAAACATCACTGTAAGATCGGAGCAACTGTAGAACTATTAAATTGTCATTGATAGAATGGCGATGATTATTGAAATAGCTAGCAAGAAGAGCTCTTTTTCTAATAAGTACTTGAGATGTCCACTTCATTCATCGTTGATTCGTCATATGCAGGGTCAATGTAAGGGGGGGGGGTCATGTTATGTTTCGCAATTTATGTTGCCTTTCCTGATCTGCCTCTAAAAGCTGGGAAATACCATTGCTCTGTCTGAAAAATCCCCATGCCGTGCCCCGTCATCTGATCTGTGCTGGAGAGGTTCATGTGAATTTGACAGAAATCAGCGCAGCTCATCACTGACGTGTCACAATGCATTAGGTCTGCTGTAGAAGACCGGAGTGAACATTACTCAGCACGACCTGGGAGGAGCAGTGCGCACCCACCGGGCGACTATCAGATACACACACATCCAACTTTTCAGGAAAGAGCTGATATAACCCAAAGAGATATGCTATCACCGCTTTGCTTGCCTGATAGAGAGGGTAGGAAGGCCAAGGAGGGAGGTGAAGAGGAAGGGAAAAGAAGGGAGGGATGGAGGGGATGTTGGGAAGGGAGTCTGAAGAACAGTGAGTGACAGTAAACAAACAGGCTTTAACTCTTTGTTCATTAATCAGGTGCTCTTGTGTGGCTGTGTCACATGCACTCGCCTTATTTAGGGCTTATTTTATGTTTATTTAGGGCTTTGATAAAGAGATTAGCAATCTCTTTTTGGGGTTGTCCTCTGCCAAAAAGATGCCTCTTGTTGACGATTCTTTTCTACAATATCCCCAATGACCTGTAGGAGCTATTCTAGTCAACCATGATGAGCGCCTGATAGATTGTTTCCAAATAAAATTAGATTAAAATTATAAATCTTTCTGCAGCCATAGCAGAAAAAAACATTATCCCAGCAGGATAATCCTCCCGTGATCTGTAGGGATGTACATTCTTTCTCTAAGCAGGAGGCCAGTCTTTTTATTAGCGGTATCAGAGTGGGTTCGAGTCCAGCTTAAAGCCACAAACAGTATTGTGCTAATTTTAGCCTCTAAAGAGGATGAGGATGAGATGCCTGCTGCTAGTTTGCCATATGCTGCCCTACCGATATTACTGCGTGAGGAATATTTTCCTGCCGATAGCGACTGGGACTGTGCGTGTGAGGTCCTGGGACTGTTACAAAGATACGTGAGCTGTCCAGAAGAGATAAGACGAGGAGATGCTTGGTAGCACGTCAAATTGTACTGATAGACCAAATTGTATTCTCTGACAGTCAGTTTATTCTTCCATATGTCATCCTCTTCAAATTTCTTGACTTTTCCAATGCCTTTGGTGTGTCAATTGCTGCTTTCCCTGACATGTAAATTTACCCTGATGAACAGCAATTTTTGTACACCACTTGAGACCAAATAATTAAATTTGGACATGTCAAAGCTCCATCACAAATACCATTAATGCATGAAGCCTAACAAAGAACGAAGGAATTCACCAGGCCTGTTTGGAGAAAGCCCAGAAAGCCAATTTCATGCGAGCAAGCACCACCAAAGCTCCATATTTGGGGAATCTGGCTTCCCTTGCACTGTGTGCTAAAGCTATTTGACCTTTGTATTTGTCACCAGAGACTTCTCACAGAGAGGGATTATTTGCTGGGGTGCTGGAGTTTTGGAGTGACGGTGGACGAAGGTGTGTGCAGTTGGAGACCGGTGCAAAAAGCACCAGGGGGAGGGCTGTGTTAACAACAGGTCGAAAGCTTGACCCAGGACTGACCCTTACTAAACAATCCTCTCCCAGATCCCAGCCCTGGTCTTTTGACATGGATACCTGCTGAAGGGATTTAGGGGAAAAGATAAAGACCTCCTCAAGCGTTTTTTTTTTAAGATTTAAGGAGTGAAAGAGAGAGAAAAAACAAACAAAAGTGTGTATGCTTTTAGAGGGTGTGTATGTGTATGGAGAGAGGGTGTGTTTGCCTTAATGTGTGCTTGAGAGAGAGTGAATGCATATGTGTGCGAGCATGCATGCACGTGTTTTTTTTTTTTTTTGCAAGAGGTAACCTGATCACCAGCCATGACCTAGGAGCCCAAACGAGTCAAAGAATGGCAGGAACCAGAAAGATTCCCAGGTTGATAACCAAAAAATGCCAAAAAGGTCCCAAGAATTGTTCCTGCTCTTTGTGAATATATGTTCAAGTGCGTGTGTGTGTGTGTGTGTGTGTTTTGTGGTCTCAATAGAGGACTGCACAGCCGAGATGTAATGGTATCGCCCACGTCCAGCCGCCCCTGCTCTGTTGCTGTCAGGAAGCAGACGTTCAGCCCAGCTCTGTTTCCGTCACTTCCAGCCCTGAGCCTTATCTCCCTAGTTCACCCCAAGCTGATAGAACTACAATTCCCCCACATTCCCTCTGCTCCACTTCCTGTGGCCTCAGCATGTCTGACAGGGGTGAAATCGAGGCCTTCGTTAGATTGCAATATGTGTAGGCATAATGGATTTGCCACTTTAAATGAAGGACAGCATATGAAAGACGGAAATGTCCCCTGATGTTACAGTTCATCCTTGAATGACTGTTTTCCTATGTCTTTATCTTTCCAATGTCTTTATTCTTAACCATTACTCCTAACCAAGGGGTCAAGGTTTGGCTGTCAGTATGAGTCCATTAACCCCTGCTTGTAGATGTTGTAACTACACTATTTCTCTACTGAGAGCCAATCAACATAGGGTTTGTATTCTGACTGATATAGCCAATATGTAAATCTATACAATATACACAATATATATATATACTCTATATATTAGGGCTGTAATGGTTCACAAAATTCACGGTTCGGTTCGATACGACAGTGGTGTCACAGTTCGGTACGTATTCGAAACGCGGGGCGGGGTAATTGGTTATGCCGCAGTGTTGGAAATATTTCTGTTTTAAGCCATGAAGGTGAGCCATTGTTTATCACACAAGCACGCGTTTGCCCACGTCTGATTTTGTCTGGCCAGAGGAGAATGACACTATTTCGACAAACTATTTCCCCGTCTAAATACTGTAAAGCTGATATAAAGCCACCCAGCTTTATATCAAGCTGATGTAAAGCTGCTTTGACACAATTTGCATTGTTAAAAGCGCTATACAAATCATATTGACTTCACTTGACAATATTTATACTGGTGAACAACATCTTAGGTGTCTCAGTCAATTCCCTATGCAGAAAGTGAAAGTAAAAACGGAATGACGGAGTTATGACGGAGCTTTCGGCATCTGACACCGCTTATTCTCTCAGAGACGACGAGGCGAATCTACTTCAACATATGCTGATAACGATATAGGTTATAGCTGTTTTCATTTATTCCCTTAATATTTCTCTAGTGGCCCATACATAGTGAAAAGAAAAAAAAATTGAAGAAATGTATTTCCTGTTAAACAGGTTGTTTTTGCAAAGTCAGCGCTTGAAATAAAGTCGGTACATTTTTTTAATTGATTTTTATTGATGACTGCAGGGTTAATATTTTAATTATAGGACTATAATTCATTGTATAGCCTAATAGACCTGTTTTAAAAGACCTTTTTAAAAAACATTTTAACTGAGGAGTAAATAGCCTAATCTTATCTTCTCAGAGTGTCAGTTATGGGGCAAATTAATTGTAATTTTAATTTAATAATAAAAGTAACTTCATAATAATAATAGGCCTAATAAAAATAAGAATGTAAGAGGCCTACATTAATTGGAAACTCCAAATACTCTAATACTCTAATATTGCCAATAATTTATGTTTTTGATAATATCTCTGACTATCATCGATACAAGATCGTCGTCTTTTGACGCATCCCAGCAAGGTGAGGTTATCGCGGGGCAGAAAGCACGTTGCCTATTACGTCGTTTCGGCTGCCTTGTTGAGCGCAGTGGCACTGAGAACATTATATTTCACACACTTTAAGCTCTTTTATTTTCCAAACGTAATAGGATTAGTCCAACGAATCGTTCGGTTTGTAATGCGTTCCGAACCGAAAGCCTCGTACCGAACGGTTCAATACAAATACGCGTATCATTACACCCCTAATATATATATTCTGTATTTTTGTTGAAATAACTGTTTCTTCTTAATTTTGTTTCTCAGGGTTGTATGTTACATCTAATGTAGTTAGAATGTTTATTGCATTATTTCAGTTTCATGTGTGTTACTATGATGGTATTTAATATTTATGTGAATGACACTGCATACCTTCTTTATTTGTTAGTATTTTCCTACTCAGCTTGTGGAAAAGCTGCTTGTGATGAGCTTTGGTTCATCATGTGACTTTCTCATCACCACCTGCTTTTTGTGGTTATCAGTGTATTACAAGGGTACTAAACAGATTTCAGTACTTCAATAGATTGGTATATTAACATCATATCAGCTAATGAAATGTAAATTTTAAGTTAAATCTGAAAATCCGTATTTTTTTACAGTAAAATTCTGGCAGTAACATTTTTACAGTGTTCATTTATTTTTTGGCTCAGATGCAATTGAGATGAATGGCAGTGCTAACTGTTAGGTTTCTCCTGCTTTTATAAACTCCTTGGGTGAAACGGGGGTCTTCGTTAAACTCTGGTATGTTTAGACATAATACATCCGCCAATCTGAATGAAGAGCAGCCTATCAAAGATAGAAAAGCCATTTGATGTTACAGTTCACTTGGATGACTTAATTTTTTCTCCGTCTTTTCAGTAGTAACAGTGCCGCCCTTTGCTTTATAAGCGTGGCTCATTGTGTGTAATTCTGCCATACAATTCACTCTCAATGTTAACTAGATTTAACAAATGCAGGGGAAGCCAAGCAGGCTATTATTAGAAGTGAAATACCCTCACATTATCTACTGTACTACAGCCCAATGGATTGCGATACGCCGTAGTTGGGGAATATCCCTGTGCATTAGAGCACTTATCTCAGCCTGTGTCATTTAGATAGCTGCCATGTGGAAAATTATCTGCCAGAAGACCTATAATGAAGACCGCCGCAGTTAACCACACGGCTCTGGTTCCATTTCGCTCATTACCAAAATATACAAAAAACACAAAGGAACAATACAAAACAGTTTGTCTCCAGGCCCCTGTCTGTTACCCATATTGAAATGTCGCTATGCACAATTGAATTTCATATTTCAGAGTCAAAGGATGGGTGTCATTTCTTTATTTGGCTGTGTGTATTGTTTCAGATTCACCTAGAGTAGATGATGAGAGGTTTAAAAGCATTGAGATGAGTTGAATTCCAGGCAGATTGCTGCAGTAGGGCTGTTTTTGCAAGCCAGTGAAGGCTCTTAGCTTTTGTTGCGAGCCATGTTCCTTTTTTAAAAAACACTTTCCTCTCAGCCATCCGGTCTGCCTGGATATCGAACAAAGCTGGCCCTGGAGAAGGTGTCAAAAGCTGTCTGAGAGAGAGAGAGAGAGAGCGAGGGAGAGAGAGGGAGAATAGAGTATGTATACTCTTTGTGAGTAAGTGAGTGTGTTGCCTCAGTGGAATCAGAGGACTCTTAAAGTGTTCCCGTTTGAACCTCACCAGCCTGCCTTTTCTGCCCGCCTTATATCTTCAGATTGAAAAAAAAAAATTACAAAGGAAAAAAAATCAATAGTTACACAGTAAAAGTGCTTGACATGAAAGGGTAAACTCAGGGCCCTACACTTTCATTTGACCGTTTTCCCCCTCGACACACGGACCGGAGGAAGAATGAAAAGAGGAGGAGGGGAGGGAAGGGGAGAGAGTGAGAGAGACCTCAGTTTAATGCTGTGTTTGTGCCCCTGGGCCTCAGTACGCTTTCCAAAGTGTCAGGGGCTTCAGTGGAAGTGACCCCTACACAGACACGGACGAAAGAGAGCCGTAACATTTGCAATGACATTTTTGCCATCACCTGTGGGTATGTCAGCGGCCTGATCCCCGAGACCTGGGAATATGCATGAGGAGCTCTCAGCTAGGACTCACGCTGGTGACTCTGTTTAATTAGAGGCATTATAACACTGAATATGAGCCACATTATGCACTTATTACCCTCTCCGTTAGCCCTGCTGCGAGGCGTTGACAGAGACACACGAGGTACGGCTGAAAGACTTGTAATTACACTGTTTTTTCCCCACAAATGATGAATTACAGATCTGTCATTGTCATCATATGCATAAGAACAGTGGGGGGAAAAAAGCACTGTCATTATTTAAGATGCCTGCAGTTATTTAAAACTGTCATTATTTACTGTCATTATTTAAAATGAATCTCGGCTAATTACGGATTGTAATTAGTACTTACAGAGCTATTTTATTCTACATAATTATAAATCGGAAAACTAGTTATCTTTGCAAGTTCAGCATAAGTACACAAATATGCACAGCTGTGCATGGAAATATCACAAGACACACGCGATCAAGAGGCAAACAGAGTCAACATAACTACAGATCTGCCACATTGCCACCATGTCGCATCTCATTAAACCCTCGACTTTCCTTTATATTTATCCCTCCAAATCAGAAACTAGAAGAGCTCGGGCCATTTTTTACAAGAGGAGCAAGTGATTGCAGTCAGCAGACCGCTACTAATGTTTGTATGTATTTTAGGAACAGAAAATGTATGGTGGGGCAAGCGTGCACGGCAAGCTCCCTGCTAATCTGAGTGTCTCTTGTTGGGAATCATACCGCAGGAATTCCTGCATGTTCAGAATATTTTTGAGGTGGGAGGCGCTTGTGACCCATGCAAAGGGAACCCCCGCTGCCTAGTCCATTCTAACCATGTGAATGGCCTGAATACAATGAACCCGGCTTTATCTTTTCTTCCCCAACCCTCCCTCTTCCCATTCGCCCACTCTCTTTATATGTGACTCTGTGTGTGTGTGTGTGTGTGTGTTAGAATGAAGAGTGTGTGAACGTGTGTGAATGTGTGCATAGCGAAAAGAAGGCGGATGGCGGGCCCTTAAGGCTGAGGTTTTGCAGGACCAGGAAAGCTGTAGTACAGGGTCTGTTTGAATGCTAAGGGAGAGTGAGAGAGCAACACAGGTCACCTGACTCCCTCCACAGGGAGAGGCCAGAGGTGCTCTAGAAATCATCCATGGACCAAATGTGGTGTAAAGCAAAAGCCAATCTGTTTCCACAGCTTGGCCCCATCCATCAGACCATGGCCAATAAAATTTCGTCAAAACACTTCTTAAAATTGGGCAAGAAGCTGTACTGCATGAGCTATGACAGCCTGACTTATAACCAGGGCCTAAAATTAACACACGCCAAGTGCCAAATGCAAGTAAAAATCAGTGTTGGTGAGTATATGTGTGCTACTCGCCAGTGACTTTTTAAATTTTTCTTAATTTCTAACAATGCATGAGAATGTGATATGATTTAGCACAATTATCAACAGCACTGCTGCTCCACACAAACTCCATCTCTGCGAGTGTTTTGTGTTTGAGCCACCTATAACATGCATTTGAAAATCCAACGTGCCAAGCATCTTCCCAAGTTTGTAACGAGAATGGTTGATAAATCTGTTACAGTTCAATAGTACTTTAAGGATATTTCTGTATTGATTTCTTTTCCATTGCTTGCACAAACAGGTAGCCCCACCCCCAAACTCACACTATTGGCTTATCCAATGCTGTTGTTTTTGTAATCCAGTTTGGTGCCACTATTGGCACATACATTGCATACTTCACTATTACCAGCAAGTTCTGTTGGATCTATAGGAGCCCCCATCTAGACCTAACCAACCAGCCTAAGCTGGTCTTTTCAGCAGAGGTAGTGGATCTCAATATCAAAAATGTCACGTCAACTTCTTCGTAGCATGTAAATAAACGCTTGACATAGTGACACGGAAATGTGCTCGATGGATCGGAAGTGCCATTCTGCTAATTTGTAAAGCAGCAGAAAAATGGCTTACACTTTGGAGTTTTGGATGCACAAAGTGAGAGGAACAGGTAGTGTCCTTTTCGAGTAATCAGATCATAACAGATTAGCCCACATCTTTCTGATAATGTCAGAAAGCGCCTTGAGTAAGTAAGAGAGAGTGGTGGAGATAGAGAGAGAGAGACGGCTGGAAAGAGAGAGAGAGCAAGAGACAGGTATCGAGATGGAGCATATGAGCCAATCAGAAGAGCTGGCTGACAAAGGCATGTTGGGAAGCTAATCTGATTTTAGCAGCAGCCAGGCAGCTAGAGCGTCACAGGCTGATCTCACACGTGGATGTGTGTGTGTGCGCGTGTACGAGGGGTAGTGATTTTCATAAAAAATTCTCTCCCTGGTTAGCCGCGGGACATCCTCCTCAGCCTCTGGCCTGCTCCAGTCACTGGCCTGCTCTCTAATTGCTGCATAGACTCCACCACACATGGCCAGATGAGATGACATTTTCCTCTCTGTCAGTGGTGAACCGGACCGAGCGTCCCCCCTCCCTGCAGTAGTTGCTAAGACGCTGTCATAACCCATTAGCAGTTGGCCAAAGTTCGCCCGTGGCATTTCCTCACGGAATCAGCGAAAAGGCGCATAAATCTGCCAGTGGAGCCTGCTGCTGGACTAATGAGGCTGTGAGCTTGTTTATGGACTAGCATCATTTTTATGATTATTTCCACCTTTTCAGTCTCGCCGCCATCGCTCGTCTTTATTTGGCGCGGGAAGAGTGCAGAAGCTCAGCAACGGGCTGACATTTTGACACAACAGTGCCGTATAGACACTGCCATATGCCTGTGCATACACTCCGGTGCTAAAATAGATGCAAAATTAACCCTAGACGAATAAGGTGAACTGCATCGAAGATGGAGAAACCAATAAAATTGACAGCGACAAGCACATCCTACTTCCTGACACACTAAAATAGGTGTCCCGAGAAAACCCACATCCCCGTGATAGGCCCTAGACTCTGTAAACAGCGAGAAACAAGTCAGGGGAGAGACAGCTTTTTAGCCAATCAGAAATGCTCTTTTCTTGTAAATCATTTTGCATGTTTGACTTTGCTGAAATGATTTTGGAGTGCAGGGTTTTGGTGAGCCGTGTTGCAATGCGGAAAATGGCAGAAGTTAGCAAAACGACTAAAATCACATCAGTCACATCACATTTTTTAATAGCATATATATGAACATTTTGTCTAAAACTGTAACTGGATAGACACTGCCATGTGCTAACAATGGCAAAAAAGAGGCAAAATGAGTCCCAGACTTGAGTTGAATCGGTATCAAATTGCGTCAAAACTGTAAATCCCAATAAAATTGACAGCTTTCGTTTCTCTCCCCCTCGTTTGCCTTGAAGGTCTAGGCCATCAGAGGTCAGTTTTTAAGGAAAAATATTGGGGAAGGGAGGTTAAATAGTTCAAAATGGCTAGAAGAGGCAGAAGGCAAAAGCTCAAGAGAGCACACACGCAACAGAGTTACCTCAGATATCACTTAAACGCCCCCTGCTCTCTTTTACTCTTTTACCCCCCCCCCCTTCTTCCTCCGTCTGACCTGATATCCAGTGTTTGCTTCTGTTTTGCTAACTCACATGGGACAAGCCTTGGGTTTATTATTTTAAGCTTTGCGGAACACAAACTAGTCTTTACACCGGATTTGGAGCATTTGCTTCTAATGAAAATGGTGTCTTAGATTACAAACCAGCGGTGCCACTGCCTTCCCAGATGGGAGCTGGGAAGTTCTATTTGCCTAAAAACAGTCGGAAGACAAACTGCTCACTAGGCCAGGGCTGTTTTTGGCATCAGTTAATGATGTAATCGAAACTCGCCTTTGACGTCTTATATATATTTTTTCTTGTGTCTGTGTGTGTTGGGGGAGGGCGATTCGGCTCTGGTCAGTTTCTCAGTAAGTGACTGACTGAGGGAAAGTGCCCTTGTGTAAAAGGCAAAGCCATTGTATCTACATAAGTCTTCACTTAAAAAGTCTCAGTCTTTTCTGGGGCTTCTCTCATAGGCGAAGGGCTGGCAGAGTGTTTTATATGGAATGTAGAAAGCTTTCGCTCTCCTAATGGCGTATATAATTCAGGTGCCCGCAAGGCATGCTTTCAGGAATTCTTTTGCCTGAGGTAATGGGGAGCAAAGACTCTTTTAGACCCTTGATTATTCTATTGATGCATGGAGCTGGGAAAAAAAAATTATCTCTAACCGGATTACTGCAGACATTTCCATTAATTATCAATGATACAGGTGCCTTATGTCGCTGACTGAAAGCTACAGCGAGAGAAAGAGTTAACCCACCATAATCTCTCTGTACGAATAGCACTGGGGCTTTTGGAGGTGCTTTATATGTAATCAATAAGTTACTCTCTCCATTCCTGAAACCCTTGCAGTGTGCGGTTGTTTGCCTCGCTCGTGTTTCTTTTATGGTGTATTATCTGAATCGTGGCTTCATAATAACAATTATCAGAAGTCTTCTCGGTGGCGTGTTTGGGCTCTTGGTGAGGGAGAATGCGTACGATAATTGAGGATTGGAGTAAAATCAGCGTACGCAAGCAAACCGGCAACATCAAGCTGAAAAGGCGACGTAAGCCATCTCCTCTGCTCTGGTATGTTGAACTGCCCATTATAAAGCCTTATCAAGCACCCACAGGTTGCTGAAAACACCCATGCAGCATTGTTATTAAAATGCAGCTCTTTGAAAAGCAGCCGTTTTGTACGGCATCCATATTCAACCCCCTCCTTCCTCTTTTTCATATTGTGTAACTCCCCCACCTGAGGTAAAAAGACACCGGGGCGAGCTTCAATCAATATTTCCCTGGGATAATGAAGACTAAATCTCTCTGTCATTCTCAATTCTTTGGTGACTCACTGTGTTGGAAGGCAGGGGGGAAATGCAACCTTACAAGTCCATTGTACTCTCTCTCTCTCTCTCTGAGCATTGTATGGGGGATGAGGAAGGGGGGGGGGGGGGTATTTATAAAAAGTATTAAAAATTAATGCATTCAGACGTGACGCTTCAAAGCTATACTGAAGCACTGTTGTTGCCAACTTACCCTGTTACCTGTTACCTAAAAACTTAAAACAAAAAATAATGCAAGGCCTGCTTGACTCATGTGTGTATGTGGTGTGTGTTTTGGCAGGTGACGGGCTGGACAACAGTGTGGCGTCACCCAGCACAGGAGATGATGACGACCCCGACAAGGAGAAGAAGAGGAATAAAAAACGTGGTATCTTCCCTAAAGTGGCGACCAACATCATGAGGGCATGGCTCTTCCAGCACTTGACGGTGAGATCAGTAGAGTGATGTTTCCTCTTTCTGCTTCTCTTTGAGCTTTCTACAGCCAATACTGCGTGCTTGCACTTCAAAGCCACTGAAATGGTCAAACGTAGTGCTAATGCTATGCACATGCTTGCTCACACACACAATTTACCTTATCTTGCCTAGCCCTAACCACACACGCTCTAAGTTTTAAGCCAAGAAAAAAAAACAGCCTCAAGCTAAAGATAGCAGAGATAGCTGATACAGAAGAAAACTGTCATTTTCCATTCATTGTACTTTTATTTGTGGGGAATTTTAGGAAATCTCTGTGCAGTGTTTGTCAGGGAATTATCCGTATTAAAGACTGGAGATAGGATAGGTTACATACAGTGGTCCCAAAAATATTTGCGACATTTCAAGATGTAGGGATGTCATTTAATTATATAAGAAAATATCAAAACCAAGTTTGTTGGTTTGATGTTCAAAATGAAGACTAAAGTAGTTGTAGTAACATTTTAAACCAAGTGGTGTAAACATTTAAATAATTTTGGGGCTATTGTACATCTAGGTCACATGATCAAAACTGAGTTAGCTGGTTAGTTGAATGTGTTTTGGGGACTGGTGGTTAGTTCTCTTACTGTGGCTGTCCACACCTGCTATAGAGAAGTGATAGATCAGCATGGGCCATTGATGTGGTTGGCTCTTCCTCTTGCTTTGATGGATTTCACTTCCTCTATTTCATTTACCACAAAGTAATCGGAGTGCTGTCAAGACACCACTTATCTCCATATATCTACCCTTCTCGCAGGCTTAACGCACCTCTGCCAGCCTGTCTCTCTCACATACACACATGCACACTCTGCACAACTCATAATAATATTGTCTCTTAATTAAAGACAGTGAAATGTTCACATAGGTGTATTTTCAATAAACATATTACTTAAGCCTTCACTTGTTTGCGTTACGCTTTATGGCTGAAGTAGCTATTATGGCTCAGCAACGTGTATTTTTAGGTGTTGAAAGGAAATGTGTTTCTAACCAAACTGGAGTCAAAAGGGAGTCCATTTGATCAGTGCCAAAAGCCCCCACATGCTCGTCCCCCCTTGGCCCCTCCATTCCTACATCTGTGCCACAGAAAGGCGCCTGAGCACCCCAGAACTTCACCTGCCCCAAGCACGCCCCCAACACACACATACACACTCTCAAACCCCCACCAACTACCACCTTTAGCGGCCCCAGGAGAAAGGTGTGTGAAAAGAAAGCCATTTGCCAGTTCACACAGGCACGCACACACGTACACACAAACAACAGTGTGGAATACCCACAAGAGCACAGACTGATGGAAGTTTAGTTGCCTGTTTGTCTTGGCTGACCAATTTGGTGGACAGTATTATGTCATTTAGGGCTTGATCGGTGTTAAGTATTTGTGTTTAACTATACTTTAGGACAAAGTTGTCACAAGGAAGTTTGCTAAATCTGACAAAACCCTTTTTATGGCAGCTTAAAAGTAAAAAATAATTTATAAAACATATATATTTTTTTTATTATTATTGCTATAGAAATGCTAAAATACTATATATATAGTGTATGGTTAGGGTTTAGGTAAGGCTTACAATAGTACTCTTACTATTACTTAAACCTTAAGTATATCTTAAGTATTAAACTAAAGGACGGAACTTGTCATTCATGCTTTGCATATCTTAAATCATGTGGCTTGTTAAGGAAAGATGTGCTATTACATTTAAGCACTCAGACGTAGTATTTTTTTCACCCCTAGCAAGCACTTAGCAGTGCTCTAGCAACCACTTAGAACACCTTTGCAAACAACCACATAGCAATGAACAAGAAAACACCCCTAACATCCTAGTATCTTGACGGCAAGTGCACAGGACTCTTTTGCAGTAAAAGGGTATTTACAATGACAGTGATTGCTCGTAGACGTTCCTACTTGACTGTAGTATTCACCTGTATCAGGCTGGAGATCCGTTCCTGAAATCCCATTAGTAGTCGCAGAATTGCATCCATGCTCATTCAAATAAAGTTGAACTATTTTTGCTATATCATGACCATTATTGCTGTGCATTCCATTGGCAGTGTAAATGTCGTTTAAACTCAGTGCATGAGATGAAAAAAAAAAATTTAGAAACTAAGATGGCATCATAGTTCCTGCTAAAAGAGTGTCTGAGAAGAAAGTGTGAGAAAAAAGAAGGGATATATTGACAGACAGACCAAAAGAGAGAGAAAGGACGTTGACTTTAATACAGAGACAGAGTGTCAGATCGAAACATAAATGGAAACACTGTAAATAGGTTTGCACAGCGCTCCTTACAGCAAACTCGGGAAATTAGACTCATTTCACTCCCTGCTCCGAATGCTTCAGTCTGACAGCTCAGAATTTGTGTGGGGAACAAAACAACACACTGCATGTGAGGCACGGATGACTGACCATACGGGCAATGCAGTCGTCCTGCCTTCCATCTCCAACTGGCTTTTAGTCAAAGGACGTCGGAAAGTCTCGAGTGGGGCCACAAAGATGTGGGAGAAAGTGTAAGAGCACGGGATTGATGGAAAAGGTAGTTGCTGAACCTCTCATGTCCCTTTTCCTCTGAATTGATGTGTGAAGGAACAGACTTCAGGTCTGGCCCTTGGAGATAAAGACAGTGGCAATTAGCAAGCGGCACAAACAATACACACATATGATAGCCTTCTGACTCAGAGAAATATAGATTACATGTGTGTCTCGCAGTTCATGGCCCAACCGCAACAAGAATGCACTCTTTGCATGTCACATGAATCAACCAGCGAAGCCATTGTGCCGAGACGGAAGTGTGAAGTGGGTGGCAGTACAAGATTATTCTGACGAGCAATTCGGTGGAAGAGAGGAGGAGAGGAAAACCATAAGCGGAACAGGGAGAGATACAGAGGAGACTGTGTAGGCTTATGGGGTAACTCCACCCTGAAGCTGCTCTTTAATCAGTTGTTTTCAGTGCCTGGTTATTAGCCGGCTTGCGAGGGAAGTGGAAGCGGGCATTTGCAGGTCTGAGAATAGTCTGGAGAAAAAGAGAGAGAGATGCTTGCTAATTACTTGCCACTCACAATTGTTTTAGCATGCTGTAAAGCTGGCGTGAACACGTTCCAATAAACTTTGTGGTGAAGTAAAAAAAACAACAACAAAAAAAAGCAAGAGGCCCTAAACTTAGGGCTGTTATTTTTCCTGCTTTAACTGTTGTTTGTTTTCTTTATTTTATCTGAACAGAGATAGTGTGATTGTGCCAGGCATCCTGGAGAGGAATGCTGGGTGCACTGAGCAGCTTTCCTTTTCCTGTGGCCGTGAAATTGGACTCTCTGCCCCCCTCCTTCCCATTCCTTGTTCCCTCCTGATTTTCACCCTCTATCTCACAAACAGTATTTTCTTGTTTAATTTAACAAGAAATGAGTAATAAATGGAAGCCATTGCCCCAAATCCCGCTGTGCTTATGTTTTTGCACTCAGCTCCCCAGTGAAAGGGCAATTTGCAAAATTATGTGATAGAGTAATTAGATGAAAGCCAAGCTTCAGATTGTTGCTATGCAGCCGCAGTGAGGACCGATCCTGGAACAGCCGAATATTAGGCTGGCACGCCGTGCTCTGGGCTTCATTCTGTTTGTACACAGAACCAGAGAACAGGAGGGAGCCTCCATCACAGCTCGTAAAAGCAAACCACAGCACAATATGCAATTGCCCGTTTCCCCCCCACCCCCCATTTTACATGCTGCTCGTGTTCAAAATGAAATTGGAAGGCATAATCGCTTTTAATGCAATTAGGCTCCAATTTAGCACCCTCTTCACACACATGTAACATTTCTGGTGGAGGCAACATTCTTGTTTTTCTCTTACTCGCTGGGAGCACATTTTGCCAAACCTCAACTGTGCTGCATCTTGAGCAGAACCAGGTGTGAAAAACCCTATAACTCATTTCTGCACTCGATGGAGTGAATCGTGCAGAGGGCCTTGAGATGGAGGGGGAACGGGCTGTGTCCTCTTCGGGGAGTTGGGCTGAATTTGTTGCCCCATAGTTGGAGGCTGGAGTCGGGGGGAGAGAGTTGGCCTGCTGATGATTTCCTGGGCAAAATTACAGATGTTCAGCATATGACCTCCTCAAAAAGCAGTGCTTGGAAAACACAGAGGGGTTTTCAAGAGGCTGGACTTTCTCGGTTTTACTTTAAAACAACACTGGCGGGGAGTCATACATTTGGCACAAAACAGTGAATTTTCGTTCATGTTAGGGGTGTACGATATGACGATTTTTGATCGTGGACTTTTTAAGAAATATCGTAGTATTGTGCTACAGCGCACATTATGTCAAATACAGTTCTGGCGCCTCCGTCTCTGACAGGACACTGCACTTATTCGCGATTGCAAAAGTATATTATTTGCATACAAGCCTTGCTGGTTAAATGTTCCATTCGCGCGCTGGTCTGACGTGCGCTTTTTCTGAGCGCATACACCTGAAGCACGGACACTAAAAAGCGTGTCTGACAGCGCCTGATTACACAACTAACTTATCTTTTGCGCTAATACTGTCAAAACACACAAGGTTTACATACAGACTCAGTTGGTTATCTCTAAAATAAAAGTAAATAGTTAAGAGAGAAACAGATGCGTGCCTGTGTATTAGATGCGTGCAGCTCTTAAAGAGACAGGACACTAAACATGCTGTCGACTGTCATTAAAGGGATAGTTCACCCTAAAATTTAATTTCTGTCATTATTTACTCACTCACATGTTGTCCCAAACCTCTATTAATTTCTTGTGCTGAACCCAAAAGAAGATATTTTAAAGAATGAGGGTAACCAAACAGTTGCTGATCCACATTGAATTTGATAGCAGGAAAGAAAAATCCTATGGAAGTCACTGTGGACCAGCAACTGATTGGTTTTCCACCTTCTTCAAAATAGCATTTATGTTCAGCAGAAGAAAGAAACTCATTCAGGTTTAACACAACTTTTGAGTAAATCACGGTATAAAAATAAAACATTATGACAGAATTGATAGACAGATGACAGAATATTTATTTTTTGGGGAACTATTCATTTAACGTTAACAAAACAACAAAACGCAAACAGAAAAATCACTCACTATTCTTGACTGAAAAACTTTAATACAGTTGCTTTAGGAATCAGTCTATGTAGTGTTTTATTTTTATATTTGTTCATTCGATTTCATTGAATGCTCCTGCCTGAAAATAAAGCACTGTTTGTTTTATTTGTATATTATATATTATGTGTATCTTTGTTGTTATTTTTTAATAAGAAAGATAAAATAATGACAAAGATTTTTTTATCTTCGCCCACTTTGGCCTAAATATCTGCCATGCATCTTTGTCTTTCTAGTTTGGCTGTAATGCTCAGACAACTTGTAAAACCAAAATAGTAAAACTAACATGACAAAGAATCGTGAATCGTGATATTTCTAAAAAAAATTGTTTTATGATATTTTTCCCATATCGCCCACCCCTACTTCATGTCCATTTTAATTCACTTTTTAAGTCAAGTTAATTTACTCTCACATATCTCCCACATTAATCAAAATCTAGGAACTTGTGCAGGGCAGAAGAATATATGTGGTGTAAGTGTAGTGCATAGCAAAATATGAGCATTTGTAATTATATTATTATGACCAAATGCCAGATCGATATTTTTTTAAAAAGCTGAATAAAAATGCAGTCTTATTCATAGTGCTTAGCATGGTAACACTTTATTTTAATGTTTCTTAACTAGTTGCTTATTAGCATACATATTACTAGAGTATTAGCCATTTATTAGTACTAATTGAGCACATATTAATGCCTTATTCTACATCCCTAATCCTACCCAATACCTAAATTTAATAGTAGTTAATAGTGAATAAGTGTTCCCTATTCTAAAGTGTTACCCTTAGCATTACATAGAATCCTAAATGTTGTCTGTGAAATGGAGTGCTGCTGTGTGTTGACATTGTTCAAACAGTAAGACCCTGACACTCATATCGCCATAGCAACCGGGTGCCCTGACAGAGCTTATCACAAGGGTTTGGGCCAGATGGTATGCTGCCCTGACCACCTTTGGTTGTCATGCTAGCTTGTTATCATGTTATCACCTCTACAAGAAAAAATAATAATAATCATTTGAATTTCACATAGCAAACGCATCAAAAATGGATTGCCAGACATAACAATTTTAGAAAAATCTTTACAATGGGACAGTGATGTTATGTATGCCATAATATTTACACGTCACGCAAAGAATACCATGGAATTACTATCATGGTAGTTTTCAAAAACGTGACAGTACAGCTGCAATTTTTGTAAAGATAACAAGCATTTGTACAGTCCACCCAAAAAACATTAGCACCCTCACAATTGCCTTTCTACATAACATCACAGCATCTTGCATTATATCTCACCTTAATACATGGCTGCCGTTATTGCAGGTGAGGTTCTTTGTCAAGAAGAGTGACGTCCTTTAGGCATGGTAACAGTTAGCCAAGAGCCCACTCTGAATGGCCTTGTCAAAAAAGCCACCCCAACTATTAGAGGTCAGAGGCCAACCAGACCTCAGATATCATTAGTCCGTGATTATTTCCAAAGCCCTTGGGTGTCAGGGCACTGGACACCCATGGCAACCCCAGTGTGGCACTTCGCATTCGGCCTGGTAGGGAGCCTACTCTCAAGTTTTCTCTCACCTTTACTACTCAATTCCAAACCTCAACGCAAATCAAATGACCATTGCCAGTCACTCCTAAGAAATTGGAGCTCTGAGTGTATATTGTTTTTACATTCATTCATTCATTTTTTTTTTAATAAGAGCAGAAAGTCCATGCAGATTAATATCTGAAAATTGAATTTAGCAGCCTAAGGTCGCTGGTTATTTCTTAATTTCATCTAAGTAGCGGTGAGTACTGGAGGCGACACAAAATTGAAATAGCTTCAAGGAATTCTTCAGACAGTGTGGATCTTTGAAAAAACAATTGCCTCCTTCTGTACTTTGTTCCTCTGAACTGTGTCTTTGCCATTTTACTTTGTTTTCTGCAGCCAACTGGGATTTTACATCAGCTGTTGTAGCTGTTTTGGTCTCCGTGGTGTTTTTGTTTGAGAGAGAGTATACATGTTTATTTATGTGTGTGAGACATTTGGAGGCAATGACTTGATGCTTTTTATAAAAGTTGGTGTCAAAGAAGAGGCAGCTGAGTCAATCTTAGGGCTGTGGCTGCCCATTGAGGCAGGATGCGCCCCCCTGCTCCAACATCTTGTAATGAAAACATCATCAATTACCCCACTGACAGGCCCCTGGGATGTGGGGCAGGCAACTCTTTGGGGCTGGTCTTTGTGGATAGACAACCCCCTGCACCCCCACCCCTCACCTCCAGAGAGGGAAAGAGAGAAAGGGTGGAAAAAGACTGTATATCCATCATTGGCAAGGCTTCCAGGGTGACAGCGTAAAAGGCATTGGTGTGTCATGGACAGAATGGATCGAATTGGTAAACTCCACATGGTGCAAGGAGAGGTGGATGGACGCTGCTCTGTCACTGCTGACACGGCCTTTCACAAGCCATCTGTGCCATGATTGATGAGCACCACATCAGTAGAAATTTTTCTCCACAAGCCCACCATGGCGTCCCCAACATCAGCTGCACTTTTGGACAAAGAAAGAGCCGTGTTTAATTGACACCACTCGCTCTTTCTGCGTCCCTACACGGTGAGTTGGTTCCCTTCCTCTGTAATGTCCCTGAAAGGCAGTTAAGTTTTACTTCATGTAACCTCTGAACTGTTGGCGCATAACTGGTCCAGATGAGAGCTGTCCCTCAGTCTTACTCTCTGCTCTCAAGAACCTGACAATTTTATAATGCCCAGAGGGCCAGCCACTGTTGCAGCCACGTCATTGGAGAAGATAGTGTTCATGTACTCCATTTTCCACAAGGACACAGGTGGGCCTCACTGAATTCCATCCGTGCAGCTTGTGAACATGCACTCTTGGGCAGTTTCATTACATTGTCAGTTAGAGAAAGTTATACGCTGGCCTGCTATATTATTATAGTATTGTATTTCATTATCAGCTACTTGTGAAGAGTTAGCAGCTAGCGTCTATTTAGTGTGAGATCATGCCAGGCCTGCATGGTCTCCTGTCTGCATACCAGCCGTTGCCTTAACATGAGAAAGTGTGCTCTCAGTTTTAGTTTCTATGTAAATCCCACTAAAACACCCTGCCAGCATGAACTCCACAGCTGTTCTAGAGGAAGCTTGTAGCTCAGGTGTGGTGCAAGGTTCTCTAATATTCACCACCTCATGAGCAGTCTGTCTGTCAAAGAAATTCAGAAGCCAACTGAGGAAATAAAGTATAAATATCCTGAAGTCTAGTACATTCCATTTAAATATCCACTAAGCACCCAGTGTTGGAGACCACAGTGGTGTTAGATCAGTTGTCATTGGGATGGAGTTATGGGGCATTTAGGGAGGATGTTAATCAGGGATTATGGTAGGTGCTTGATCCACAACTGTCAAAGCTGGGAAGGGCAGAGGGTACAACCCGAGGTGACATAAGGACAGTGGAGACAACAATGTTTGGATGTCTGTGCAAGTCTATATTCTACAGCATTGCCAATTTGAAACTTTGGGTGTCAGTCCAGCATGCTCTGTTCTGTAATCCATTTTAATCAGAGGTGTCCAGTTGGCCAGGGTTTAGCTATGGTCTGGTAAAGGTCCATTGGTGTTTTTAGATGGTGCTACGTTTGTTGATTCAGACCAGGCTTTGCTGAATTATCCTAGCTATGCTGTAATCGTCAGTGCTCAGGGATCTTTCCGACTGCAGTCAGCAGCTCAATACCTTTTACTTACAGCCACTGCAGAGCATTCCCCCACAGAGCAGAGCTCCAGCAGTCTGTCCCAGATACTCTTGGCTCACTCTGTTTGTGTGCATGCGCTCGCCAGTGTATGCCTGATGGATTATATGGCAGGAAAGACGCGGTAATCAGTTTGCACGTTTGCTGAACTAATTTATCAATTCGGTTCCTCCTACTTGTAATCTCAGCCATGCGTGCCACTCTGAGCTCATTGTGCTTTTCATCTGGGGACAAACAGTTCTTCAGGAGGAAAAGGCACTACCCTCAGGCCTCTTGATGGGGATTTTTTCCCCTTCGTGAAGAAGTCACAGGGCATCAACAGAATAATTGTCTGGCAATGTGTCTGGAAAAAAGTACATACACATAAAAACACACATGCTCATTTCTGCATCAGTATCATGCACACCTAGACTGATACTGCTTTATTTTGCATTTCCCCATTCCATTTTTTCAAGCGGAGTGGCCTGAAACCGAAAAAAAAAAGAGGGCAAGCATTTTATAGTCTATAGTGTATCATTAAGTGTGCTGGCTTGGAGAGGAGATAAATTCAATTATTTTATACCATCATGCGTAAGTGCATAAATTGTTTAATGGAGCTAGCGTGCCCTGTGCATCGAATCCAAGACCCTTTTAAAGTGCCGTTGTCTTTGTTGTCATTGATTTCCCAAGGCGATGAACAAAGGGGAAATGATCTCAGACACTTAAAACCTCTTAGATTTGTCTTATTTGCCTTAACTTTATCCAGGACCTGGCATATATTCAACTATTGAATAGGATTCTCTCTATTTAGCTCCGATAGTGGATTTTGACCTTTTCCTGCCGCGCTGAGTGCATGGTGTTTCCTGTCGCAATAAGGGATGCATGGCTGCATGGGAGTTGCATTGAGAGCACCTGCTGATCCATGTCGTCCCCATGGAGATTGCTGCGTGCAGCCAGAGGATCACTCCCTACTGTGTGAGGAATCTGCAATGTGTGTCTTGAACCACATTTCATCAGATTAGATTCACAAGTTAATAGAAAGTGAGGTCACTAAGAGAAGGGATGAGAGTGTTGGTCCATGGGCCTTTTTATTCTTATTTTTGTTATCAGCAGAGTGTTTTAGCTGTGGTGGAAAAGGAAGCAGACAGAGGCAAGGCGCTGCTCACTTGTTTGTTACGACAGATTAAGTCATTGATTTGTATAAGCTGTGCACCGATGGAGAAAGATCCGTCTTCCGCTCAGTGAAAGAGAGCTAGAGAGAGAATGGAAGAAAGAAGATGTAGGAGAAGGAGATAAAACAAGATGGCAAAGAAGAGGAGAGGATAAATATGTTTCTGTGTTCTTCCTTCACCCTGCCCTTCTTTTATCGAGACAGTGAAATGACATAAGGGAGCAATTGTAAAATGCCTTTACCTTCTTTCAACTCTTTTCCAACCGTGACCAGGTTTCTCCTCCCCCTCAGGCCCTCCACTGAACATTAATTAAAATGGCCAGGGCAAAAGGGTAATTATGATAATAACATAATAATATCGCATAGGTTATTAGAAATTTTTTGTGGTTCCGAAATTGCTTCCTTTGAGTATTGCATTTCAGTGGAATTAGCTAAAGGATAATTTCCTTGAGAGTAAAGGCATTGGAAAGGATTCCTTGGTCAAGGTGCAATATGGTAACCCGATTCTCTTAACATTTAATGCACCATGAGTTCCTGCTCCTGCCATTCGGCCCCCACCTTAAACAAACCCAGTTTTGGCTACTGGGAGGCAGGAGGGTGGAGTAGCTTGTTTACCGAAGCATGCATTAATAGCTCTGCTTTGCATTTCACTCTCAGCCCTCTTGACAATAGCTAAAACAATCATTTGGGTTTTTATCAGCTTTAAATGATCACAAGCCGTTCTGATTTTGTGTGTCAAACAAAGCCGCTGGCAGGCGCTCTGGAACAGGGCCGGCCGAGGTGGCATGTACCTCTTTGTCCGTGATGCTACCTGACTGACTGTGCTAAAATCCCCATCCCAACAGATATTAAACTCCCCCGCCGAATGCCGGCAGCCCACCTCCAGCTGCAGTCGGCGTGGCACGGCACGGCACAGCTGAATTGCTTTTGAATGTTCCCCCCTCAAATAGGCTGTAATTACAAGCTTAAAGAGGTTTAGTGGTCCAGTAAACTACATAATCACCCCTGAATTAGCCCGGGCTCATCAGCCGCAGTCCACCAAGCTCCAGTCAGTGTTTGCAGGCTGGCCCCCTTATTACCTTGTGACTGTGAACAGCAGGTGTGGAACAACACGCATCCCCCTTAAACACAGACTCCCCACCCTTCTACTGGGATCTGTAATGAGACCGAATAAGAGGCTGCTTACCCTACTGCGACTGACTTTAGATCAGTGCCTGAACCTGGCTTACCTCTTTGCAGTGTCTGGTGGCGCTTGAAGCTATAGGCCACCCCATGAAAAATATAGCTCTGCTCTACTCTATGTAAAGCTATTCAAATATCAGCCACTGTCTTCAAATGAAGTGGCTTACAAATCCGGGTGTCCAGATATGTGTTATTTTGTCTTTTGCCTGTTGCACTTTGCATTTTTGAATGCAAAGCCTATAGCTCAAATTTGATAATGTTGATTTAGCACATTGTGGGCTTGAAAGTTTACACAGATATGGATAGATCTGATTTGTATTCCAGCCCACACCCATCCTTTAATTTTAGACTTACATTCTGTCCTCAGCTGCCTCCAAACCGAGAGTGCCTATTCCCTACCGAAAAGCACTTGTGTTACACCCTCTTCCCTAAACCAACAAAAAAATGTTTTTTAACAGAGGATGACTAATTAAAATGCTGGAAACCAAATTAAACATATCTTCTTTTATCAAAAGTAGAGATTAAATGGTAAAAAAAAATAAAAAAATTGCTTCCATGGGTGAAATTTCCCCAGCTTTAGCTTGTTGTAGTACAAGGATTTCTAAAAACGCTGCGTGTGAATAATTCATGTGCCGGCTTTGTGTTGACTTAGCTCGCTACAAACTTAGTGGCGCTCCCAATGAAGCACTCTCACTTTCTGTGAGCCAGGCAGTCACCAACTCCGCCAGGGCATCTTAAGCCCTGGCCTCCAGTTGTTTTCCAAATCTAAGATCTTTCTCCCTCTTTTGTTGTTGTCTCATTGGTGAATCAGTCTTAGGAAGAAATTGGGTTACAGAAGATTTGCTGTTTTGTCTTTTTTACTCTCGCTCTCTCTTTTCAGTTTTCCATATGAAGCATGTTTTGTTTTGTTTTCTTAATGAAGGACAAAACTTTATGTTTATGCCACGTACACAAAAAGGAATTTGAAATGTCTCAACTCTTCCTCAAGACTTACTGTGCTTTCTTGAGAAATAACACTTTCCCTGATAATAAATAACTTTCCAACAAAGCGGTGATTGTTTCTCTCGTGCGTGTCTTACTGATGAAGACAACGAGTGCATAATTTTCTGGTGAGACGATAATGCTCTTTGCCAAATATCAAGGGTAATCCTTCCTCCCACACCCTGAGGTTTGGGCTGAATGTTGTAGGTGGCCCTATCTGAAGAAGGCCTGAAGCTGTGGCTCTGGTGCAGTTAATGCTAGCAGAGCTGGAGTAGGTGGAGCACTAAACTTCAGACCTAATCCTGTTTTCTCAAAGGCCAAGCCACAGAAGAGTGGTGGACGCAGCCCACACGTACAGTGGCTGGTTCTGAGATGGGATGTTGAAATGATACTCAGTAGACACCTTGGCCAAAATGGCCCCTGGATCAAGCCTCAGGCATTCCTCAGGGGCAGCTTGGCTTCCATGGGGATTAGCCACAAGGAATATGGAAGTGAGGCAGCGGTAGGAAACCTAGCTGAAATGAACCCATAGATACTCACCTTGAAAGGACCTGTTGACCTGAGTCGCCCCTGCAACATATTTACTATTTAGACAGCACGTTGCTTAGCGAGGAGGAGGCATTGTCAGATGGAGCCACTAGGATTAATTCCCATGTCCTGCCACTCAAGGGACATGCCTCATTTTTGTGCCATGCCTCCCCACTCTTTTTCTGTGTGAAGAATAAGCACCATGTTCAGCACACACTTATTTTATTAAGTTAATCTTGTGTGGAAAGCTTCTTTAATCCAAATCACACAGGATAGAGAGAAATGTTCCCTTAAATAGAACATAACGATAATAACGGTAATGTGGGTAATGAAGGCAGCGGAGTGTGGGGGGGGGGATTGTGGCTGATTGTAATTAACTGGTTAAATGGAACACAAAAAGACGTGTCCACAGCGAATGGGGGGAGGATGTGTTCAGTATGTGGTCCTAGCCAACCCTGGGAGTTGACGGGTAAAGAAATACTGCTGGGATTCTGGCTTTTTTTGTGGGGGAAGCAAAATGATGAAGAAAACACAGAGATGAAAGGAACTTCCAAAATAGTTCTCCCCTCACAGTGAACCAGAGGATCCTGTCTAAGGACCCGATAAGGAGCGCAGCTGGAGCTCATCCAGACCTCCTCCTCCCTGTTCTACATAGACACAACTCTCCTGACAAAGACATAAAGACCAAGAGTACACACCTCTCATGTTTCTGATCTCATAGACTGGGTTGTACCTCTCAGCTTCCAGGGTACAGTGCAGTAAATTCTGTAATTCTACCCTCTCCCATGGAAAGGTCTCCTGACACAACTTGACTCCTCATATCTTGGCTGTATTCAAAACAGCATTCTCAGCCATCGCTCGGAATTGTGAGTAAGGAGAGCAGAGTCAACCAAGGGTTAGGGGGGAAAGTCTGAGTTTGGTTTCGAGCAGCAATCTTGGGCTCAGAGAGAGCACGAGAGAATGGGAGGGACCTGTTCGCCTCTCTTATATCACCGATAGGACACGGACTCTACGCCCTTCCCCACCATTCCCTGTCAGAGGGGGCCGCGGAGGAAGACCGGGAGGGACTATTGTTGATGCACTGCTAGACACAGACACACACACACACAGATAAGATACATGATGGAGAACTGAGCATGGGGAGGACATTGTTGGCTTGATATCCACCAGTGCAGAAGAGGCTGGAAATTCTGATGAAAGGAGTCGTATATTTGGACAAGACATATCATTAAGATAGGCGAAAGGAAACAGGGAGGATGCATTGAGATTTTCCATCTGTTTTTTAGGCAGTATTATTTCTTTCTCACTAAAGCATCACGAGACCCTGAGAAAACAATTCTCACCCAGTACTGCTGCCAAGAGGATTGAAATACTCAGTCGCTCTCTGACTATTATAAAATCTGTTGGTTTATCTCAGTTAAACCAGAATCTAAATCACACTGTTTTGACACATAGGGATAATTTGGGGTTTGGAGAACCAGACAAAGAAAAAAAAATTGTTTCTGAACATATCCACTTCATGAGTTTATGAATGCTTTTATGAAATACATCAGTATTACAAGGATGGAAATGGTGTGTGAGAACGTTGTTCAAAGAGACAGAATGGAAGAATATGTGTAAAGAATGTGAAAAAAAAGGTCAGACATTCTACAAATGTATGCATTTAGCGTACACATTTAGCGTACAGAAAGGTCCAAAACAACAACAAAAATAATATCCCAGTTATTTTAGCCACAGAATTTATCTGTCACCTGTCATGATTGCAAATAAATACTGGACAATTTACATATAAACCGAAAAAAGGCAGGGCTTAAGTTAACACAAGGGCTTTGTGTGAGCAGCTATTAATTAAAAGTGAATAAATCATATCTGGATTTTTTCCGGATATGACAATAAGTGTAAATGGGGCTTCAGTCACTGCTGCCCCATTCTGCTCAAGTACAGGTGTGTCTACCTCGATGTCGTTATGACAACAAAGGTGAGGCATGTACGATGCTGTGGGCGGAAGAGCTTGACCCAGTTGGCGTTTGAATCCTGTTTGGGTACTGCTAAATGCTCACGGTCGGAGCCACCTGTCAATCACAGAACAGCTCTTTGTGTGGGGTTTCTAGGATTTAATGAGAAGTTAGGATAGGATTAGGTTACATTTAAGTTGAGCAGAAACTTGACTGCTCGTTTTCTCCAACCCATTGTGCATTGTTGTAACATTTCATTTTGCAAAGTTGTCTAACAAGTTGCCTTAGTTGACAGTCCTCCTCCCACTTCTTTTCTTAAAAGCGAAGCCAATACAATGCATTCTTCATTCTATATCTCATCAAGATATTTGAATTTTAGTGTGAATGACTTAGTAACCCATACCTTTACAAGTTTAGGCCATGTCATGACTGACAAAACATACAGTAGCTGTAGAAGAGACAGTTTCAAAATAGTGGATTGAAAAAGAATCTTGTATGCAAATGGTCTGGCAAAAAGAGAATTTCTTGTTTCCAAATCATGTTGTCTTAAGTGGAGCCAAGCTGGAATTTAACCTGCTGTCCTTAAAATATTTCAGTTTAGGAGAGGTATGTGTGATGTGTGAATCTCATCCGGCCTATTTTCTCATACCTGGAACTGCAGCGGCCCAGAGCTGGAGTCATTCTTTGTAAGTCAGCACCATAACAGTCAGTGTTTGTGCTGTAACACAGTCTTTGGCACAGCTTTCCCCTTAAAAGTCATGAGGCCTCTGATACTTTTGTCCAGACATGTTCACTTTACTACAGGGCTGACTAGCCATCATGCCACAATCAATGCCATTTTTTACCTCCACAGTTCACTTGTAAAGTTGAGCATGACCGCTGTTCTCTCTCTGATGAATTGGTGAAGTACATAACAGGGCAAGGATGACATAAATGTGATGTTGGACTTATACGTTGATTTTATGATTATAGTTGCCATTACATTTTTGATGCTCAAAGGCCTTCTATCAGCAAATATCACTGATCAGATGACAGTGAGAGAGGCTGGAATGTTGTTTTCTCACATTTCCAGTCCTGGCCCTGGTTTCACACAAACCTCATCTTTGTGGTTTACAAGGATGGACACTGGAAACATATGATAAGGCAAAAAAGAAAAAAAAATCTTAAAATCTATTTAGAAATGGCTGGAGGCTACACTACAATTATAACTTTCTGCATGAATTTATCCACAGTTTGTTCCAATTACCTACAATTGGATCACATGAAAATGACAGAGCGACAGGAAAACAGCTCACTTTCTCTGGCAGTACCAGTAAATAAACATGCATTCAGCAACATGAAAGACATTCCAATTTATTATTGCTCGAAAAAAGAGCAGACAACCCGTGGCGCCAACCAATTTTACATTTCTGTTTGTTCATTTGGAAGCCTTGTTCTTATTATACCTCTGAAAGGGTGAATCAGAATCACAGTTGCCAGTGTCTTCCTTTGCAGTGCTATATGTTAGATCACATAAGTACAAGTAAATTATATTCATAAGTGCCCTTTTACCTGTGACATGCTTGGCTACTAGTTACTTTGCTGCAGTGTCAATGATTTTGACTCGCTATGGTTTGAGGACTAGTAGAAAACATTCAGATTGCCATAGTGATATGCTAATTTCTCTGTTAAACAGTGATCTGTTGTCACTTTGGTTGATTTGCAGCCCAACGTCAAGTTAAAGTCTCTATTAATCCCTAGCAGGTTGTGCAAGGTTTGGTAATGGGCATAGAAGGTCTGAATCTGTTAGCACAGTTAGACAAACAGCGCATCGAGTCATCCACAAAGACTGGAGGTGTCAAGGTGTCCGCTTATTGTGTTAACAAAGCATTATATGAAAATATTTTACCACAGAAATGGTAGAGGTGTTTTTGCTGTGTTTTAAGACCAAAACACAGGGTTCTCTCTCCTTTATTCTCTCTCTCTAGGTATAAATGTGGTGTAAACATCTTTGCACAATGTACCTCCCATTTTACATGCTCAGCAGGGGCCTCAACGCAGGCTCTGTCTTGTCTTTTTCATGAACAGCACCTTGTTTAGACTCAAAGCTAGCAAGCTCAATACTTCATACTAACGCTAGTATAAATAAAACAAATTTCACCTCACCTTTATTTAAACAGCTGGATCAGCACAACTCAAGTTCTTAAGAACTCAGCTGTATTGAAAACTGTTCACTGTACTTTAGTACCACCCATGTTGTTACCTTTTAGCTAACTGGCTAATCATCTAGAATGACGATTAAAAAAAGGAAGAGGTATATGTCAGATTTGTGGTCTGTATTCCACACAAGGCTTCAGATATCCATTCTCTATCATGCATTCATGGCAGCAAGATGACTAGAATAAATTTCAGTGGGGTTGCACGGCACAGCACTCTAATTACTGTTTCTGTTCCCACACTTCACTTAACTTTATAATTGGCTTGCCTTTTTCGCTGCCATTAATTACACGATTTCATATTCCATTAATGACTCTAAGAAAGAGGCACACCTCACTTTTTCACACTAATTAACAGCTGCTTTGCCACTTTCCTGCACAAATGTGTGAGTAACGTCTCCCTTCTGTACCTCAGACCTTTCTCTCACTAACAAATGCGCTCATTAATTGATTTATTTACAATATTTCTCATGTCATTTCCTGTTTTTTTCCCCTCTCTCTTTTATCAGCACCCCTACCCTTCGGAAGAACAGAAAAAGCAACTGGCACAAGACACCGGGCTCACTATACTACAAGTGAACAACTGGTAAGTCAATTGTACTTTTGTGTTTACATGCAATCAATAGCTTCGCCCCTGGCAAGCGGCTCTTAATGATTTGAATTAATACACCCTCCCCCCACCGCGCTTTTGCTCGCCCCTCCCATCTGTCTCCCACTTAATCGCCTCATCTCCCTTCAAATCAATTCACCCAAAGGGATATTGCCGCTAGGATTTTTCCGACTTTTTATTTTTTTTGGTCACTCATTCAAATATGAATCCCTGTGGGAGCAGCTACTATTGCGCCTCTCTGAATCCTCTCTCAAAACTTGTCTGTCCCATGCTCACTGTGACACGGGACTCTATGTCTCAGCCTAAACAGCTATTGATTTAGTTGTTTCCACCGTTAAAAGTTCCGTAAAGTTTGACAGAACCTTCACAGGAGTGCGTTTGTTACCAGAGATGGCTATCAGCACATACTTACTGTTATTAGCCTTGTCTAATGAAGGGCCTGAGATAGGGAGTGGGGAGGTGAAAACTAACCTTCACCACATATTTCTTCTTGCCAGGCCTCTTTTCGCAAACTCACTCTGCTCTTGTTCTCTAAGTGTCAGAGATTGATGTTTCCAAGGATCTGATTACATGCCCTAATCCATTTTGCTGAATAAACCGGCCTTGATGTAGGCGCTCCCAGCATGGGATGGGAGAGTTGCTTTAAAAACGCATTCCGATACAAATTAGGAATCACAAATTATTAATTACTTCACAAAGGCAATCGGTAGACTAATCATCCAAATAGCCAAATACGAACCATTAAACTACTTTAAGTTAAAAGAGAAAAGCAAAAGAAACTAGATCACATATATACATAGCCATTTTTATAGAACGAGAAAACACGTATGCACACATTGAAAGCATTTTTCCAGCTGTTGTCATTTCAATGAGCTGGCAACTTTAAAAAAAAAAAAAAATGTTTTGTTTCACTTAAGCGTCATTTAATTTGTATGTGGTAGTTACAATTACTGTAGAAACTGGTTGTTAGAATCGGCGCAGTCTAATGTAGCTGATGTGGATAGTGCTACGGAATGCCCATTTGAAAGTTTGTACTATAGTACTTGTTGGTAGTACTATATATTTTTAATACTCATAAAAATTTCCACTAGCAATCATTGTTTTTACAAACCGCATTTCTAAACATATCACATTTAACTGTAATGCAATATACCTTTGTGTCCTGATTACATAACATTGTTATTCCATCAGGCTTCTCAAGCTTATTAACAACCAATCAACAACCAATCCCTTGCTATGTACACCAGATGTTAGGAGAGAGAGAGAGAGATGGGAGACGTATTAAAACCCATTACACAAAATGTAATTTCTGACAACATAATCCTTACCATTGTTCGGTTCGGTACCTTGGAGACAACCGGTGACTAAGAATGAGGATTAATTTACAAAAGTGGCTTATCAGTGGGACACAGACTGACGGACACAAGAAAATCTTGTTGGGGTTATCAATTTCTGTGACCTCACAACAGCCCATGGGAGATCAATTCTTTCAGCCATATTAGTTAGCAGAGAACACACAGGCAATTACTTCACACACTGTCCTGTCCTACCCCAGCATTCGGCTACTGGGCCAAATCATTGTGTATCAGGGTTTGGTCTGTGTTGGAAGAATTGTTAAGTTGCCTGTGTTTGTGTGGATGCGGGAGAAGGAGCACTTGTCTGAGCAAGGCTGTAAGCGATGAGCCAGAGGTGGTCAATTTAAGTGGCATTAGCTGCTAAACCCTGCATGCTGGGATCTTGCAGCCTTCTTTTAGATTGTGTGCATCAGTGTGGATGTATGCTCAGATATGTGTGTAAGGGTGCAGATGACAAAGTGTGTATGAAAACAGAGGGTGAGAGAGAGACGTTCAGCACATTAGGGGTTAGAGAGTAGGATCTGTCATTTCATAGGCCAGTGGTTGTGCTTTGTAAGAAGCTCACCATTGGGTGTCTCCATGGCAACCCCTGGTGATGTTACCTCCTGACCTGCTGATTTTTAGAGGCAATTTCCCTAGCTGTAATTCTATTTATCAGACTAGTCAAAGCACCGGGCCAATACAGCTTATTTCCAACATACAATATTCGTGCAAGATAAATTCCAACATTCCACTCTAGCATGCAAGCATATAGATTTCATTGGCTTAGCATGCAAGTCAATCATTTAGCCATATCTCTAAACAAAAATTTAGTTGATTATAGGACTTAAGGGTGAACATGTGGAAACCACAATGTGACATCAAACAAACAGCTAACAGATGGAGCTAAACAAGAGATCAACCGAAAATGACGGCTTCCTTGAGCCCTGCTTCCATAGACTTGTTAACACACATGTACGTGTCCATTATTGATGAGGACTCAGAGAATCCGCGGGCTGAAGATTAAATAAAAAATGCTAAAGGCCGTGTGGGGTGCGGATCACTCATGAATTATTGGCGCTAACATAACGTGAGGGACTGCTGCAAATCTGGGTCCACGTATTAACAATTGATCCACGTGGGTGGGTGCGTTGTTTTGTCAACATGCATTGAGAGTGTCTGAAAACTATTCTTCAAATCTGGACGATATGCAATAGACGTACACTTAGTCACACCCTTATGGACACTCTTACGCACACATGAGCACAGACGCATACGCACCCGTGGACACGCATGAGCACACAGAGACAGCCTAAGACGTGGTGAGCGAACTTGGCATCGAGGAGGCATCGACTGTGAGATCTATTTTTGGAGGGAGATGTCAGAGCTTTGATAAGGATTATGTATAACCACATAATGAAGACACAGTCAGTTGTTCAACATACACATGCAAAACTTTCATTGTATAATATGATGGTAGAGTAAGAAAAAGGAAAGATGCAGAGAGAAAGAAAAGTTTTAGCCTTTGACGATAAGAGAAAGCATTCTCAGAACACTCCATAAAGATCAGTGATGTAAAATCAATGGGCGGGTCATCGGGTTTCACGTGTTGCCCGTTCTTCCCTTCCTGACGGAATTTAATAATCCCTTTAAAGATGCTGTTTAAACCTTAGGGATGGATTGTTTTGTCAATAAGGCGGCTTTTATGAAAGTCTTAAAAGCATGGAGTGAAGTGTAGCGGGGCTACTTTAGAGAAACAGCGTCCACACACCCTGGATCAAGTTTCTGCGCCTGAGAGAAAAAAAGGAGCGAGAGCAAAATAAAGAGAGAGAACTGGATGACTGGCATGCTTCACTTCTCTGACAGCCAAGTCCGCCCATGTCAAGAGAAGTTGAAACTTGTTCAAGAAAAGCTCTGGATGATTGCTTTATGTGCTCTTCGTGTGTAGTATCTGGTAACGTTCTTATAGCTTTGGGGGAAAATGTGACCCCTGACCCGGTAGGTATCTTGGAAAGGCAGTTTTACCTATACGAAAGCAAAATCACAAATGAGATCTGTGTGGTATATCAGTTGTTTCTCCTACACCACGATGAGATTTAAATTGAAAGCAAATGGAGACTTGCTTCACAGCAAAAATTACAGTTTATTTTCAAGACAAATTGATACTTAGGTAAAACATAGCAAGGAACTAAATTAAGTCTATCACAGAGCAACATCTGGGCAGTAAAATCTTCCTTTGGATTGTATGTGTTTGCTAGATTTATAATTCTGGATGAAGTGTATTATTTTCTTAAGCTGAGCATGTGTGCATATGTGTGAGTCTCACTGTTCATGCATGCATATGTGTATGTGTGTGTGTGTGAACGCAACAGCGGCCCAAAGGATGCAAGCAGGTCTGGGTGAGATGAGCCATTGCCCATGTCCCGAAGCAGCCTTCACACAGCCTTCCTGTCAAGGTGCTTTAGCGTGAATATCCGTGGCCTTTCAACAAAATACCAACACACCCTGAGGTCAAACCGCCAAACAAAAGACATATTTACACCAGTGAGACACAGGCATGCGGCCCTACCTACACCCTCAAAATCCCCTGCTACATCAGGTGGAGATGGAGACATAGTGGAGAGCTCAGCTCCACGAAGCTGGATGGATATAGGGATTGTTTGCCTTTCTGCACAGTTGGGCTCAGTCTGTTCTCAAGTGTTTGCTAACAATTCTGCCATACTGGAATTTCAGCACTTGCTCAGACCTGAACTCTGTGTTGTGTCAACAGCAGACAAGTTGGAGTGGTTCAGTGTGTGTGTGTGTGTGTGTGTGTGTGTGTGTGTGTGTGTGTGTGCGTTTAGTCATGTGAAGTCGTTTGTAATGTGTGTTGGACCACGTGTGCGTGTGTGTGCGTGCGTGTAAACGAGACCAGCGCAGATAAAATAGTTTCTTTGTTTCGGAGAGAATGCGTCTCTATATGTGGGGATATATGTGCATGGATGGCTCTTTGGCAGTAAGTTGTCATAGGATATGTGCGTGTGTGTATGCATGCATTCGTACAGAGTCTGTGAACCATACAAGGGTGCACCCCCCTCTTTCTCTCCCTCTGTCTTACATCACAACAGGCCCCAGGCACTGCCTACATTTTTTGCTTCTTTTCTCTACTTTTTTTATCCTCTCTTTTGTGGGGGAATGTGAACATGACAGACGGAGGGTGGATCGGCACTAGAGCATATTGGTTATGTTTATAAATCTAGGAACAGATTGGACCGCTGATTAGCGAGCCGACCACTGATTAGCTAATGAGCTTTTAGCATTACAGTGATTGCAAGGTCACGCTGATCTTCACCCCTCCAACAACAACCACAAAAATATACACGCTAGAGAGAGTAACACTCCATATATGCATTCTCTACGTATAACGCAAGTATAATAAATAAATATGAAAAATATTGCCCTAGCCATATTATCTGCACTGTTTATTTCACCAAATGAAATTTCACAAAATGAAAACGAAAATAATGAAAACGCCTATCTGTCATTGGTTGGACAAACAGATTTTTTTTTACATCATGTCAACACTTACCTAATAAATATAATGGTGCATGAATCAAACAGTGCCATGGTACTCTATATAACAGAAAACCCAATGTGATATCAGCATGGTGCTGTCACAGTTTTTGTAAGCGAAGCTGAAGTAGAAAAGTGACTAAACTTGTCAGACCACAAATCTTAAGCTTTCATTTATGGTATCTGGTTATTCAAATTACCATACCATCAGGTGTTAAAGTAAAACAAGTTTTTTTGTTTTTACTCAGGTAAATTCCTGGTTCATGGTGCGTGTTTAGTAATCCCAGTCAGAGCTTATGTGTAAGGTCTTGTATGTGTATCAATAGAACTGGCAGTGCCAACATGAGCTCTACAGCACCCGGCAGAGACCACCACAGTGACAGCTAGGCGGAGGCCCCATTAAACCTGCCGCCGTGATGTCATTTCCTCTCTAACGTTCCATGTGCTGCCACACACGGCTGCCAGTTGACGTCCCAACACTGCGGTTGTTTGTTTGCCCAGACAGAGAGGCAGTGCCCTCTGGCCCAAGCGTTTGCCTCCGGCATCAGGCTTGCACGAAGAGCCCTCGGAGATAGACGACAGCATGGAACGGAGTGTGTTCCAATGTTGTGTTTGTGAAGTGGGCATATGATGGTGCCCTCCCTCTCTGATGTATTATTGCTCTATTTCTCTTGCTCTCTCTGGGCTGGGTGGGGAATCAGAAGAGAGCAGGCAGGCCATGTTCATGCCAAGAATGACCTCATAGTCCCCGGCTCCAGAGGAGTGGGGAACCGTCTCTGAAGCAAGTCCAGCACTTCGCAGCAGTTGCACTCTGCTTTGTTTTTCGGTGGTCGTTTGAATGAGCAAAAGAGGTTGATCACAGCAATGGTCTCCTCTCGCCTCAAGCTGGAGGTTTTCTGGTCTGAAGTCTGCATTTGTCTTCCTGGCTGCGTTGATCTGTTGAGCAACTCGTAGCAATCTCTGCTGCACCCCTCTCTTTCTCACAGACCGGCTATGTGTTTATAAAGTGTTGTTCCTTAGCCCCCAGGCGGCAGCCCCACTCTTTAAAAGCGGCTTTAGAGGGAACTTCACAGCTCTGTTAATGGAAAGGTTTCGACTTTGTTTGGTAAGAGGAGCTTGTGGGGGTGCACCAGGGGTGAGTTTGCTGAAGTAATGGCCAGCCTCTGTTGGAGGGGGGCTGATTCAGCAGGGATTAGACCAGCCCCTACTTGAGACTTCCCCAAAAGCACCCTTTACATCTCCTCTGTTTTCTTTGGGCAAGCTGTTTTGCCTTGCTAGAGTGGACCAGGTAATCCCGGTAAAGTCTGTGAATCTCTGGCCACATACACACTGCAAAGTTTTCGGGATGATGACTAGATTTAAATGTGATATTGAATCCCCCAAATTAGTGTTTGACATGAAGATAGCTGTGCAGATCTCACAGTTGCATGCAAGAAACCTGGAAGCCACCAAGTTTGGGATTAGCTGGTCTAAGCAACTACAGAAAAATCTGCAAATATGTCAAGACACATGCTTATGTTTCTGTGATTTTCTAGCACCACACCTCAGATGAGCTGTAAGTGTCTAAAGAAGAATGACATCACTGTACTAACAACAGTTCACATTCATGGTTCCTGCTTCCTTAGACCCAGTAGAGTGGGTTCTTCTTATGGGATTCCACCAACGCAGGCAGGTCTAAGAAGAGGGACAGAGGGGGAGGCTGATGTTATTAAGAACATGACGAGAGGTGAGAAAGGCAGGAATATGCAGTGCGAGGGGAGGAAGAGGGGTGTGATGTGGCTGAATGGAATTGTCTGAGGTGAGAGATGCAAACGGGTGTTGGAAGTTGGTCCTTTATATACGCCCCATTCCCCCTTGTCTGTCTCCAGCAATGGAACAGGTTAACGCCACTCCTCCAGGCCTGGGTTGCTGTGCGCTGATTAAAAGAAGTGTGTAAATGTATTTATAAGTGTGTGTGTGTGTGAGTGAGTGAGAGCGGGTGGATTGGGGGGAGGCAAGAGTGTAAATGGAATTTGTGCAGCAAACAGCTGGACTAGTTTATTTAAGCACAGGCAGGCCATAGCGACTGACCCCAGCTTGACTTGGAGAGAGGAGGAGCCAGGATGGACTTTAATGACTTTTAGGTCGAAATGAGATGCTCGTATTTATGAAATTTGCCTTGAGGCATGCCAGCATGCGAATTACTAATTACTTAAATAAATGGATCTCCGGAGCAGATACTGATAATAAAGTTGGTTTCACCAGAGGGGTCTTATTGCGTGATTAGCTAGTTGAATTATAGCAGTTAGCAAGTTAACCGGTGTGGGGGAAGCTACTTCAAAAAATGGAGTTTGCCAAGATACAAGCTACACATTATTTGAAATTGTTAAACTCCAGTTGAGCTATAATTTTGAAAAAGTAGATAATTACATTACAAGCTAACAAAACATAAATTGCATTGTCGCTAATTAGGGAAGCAATCTAATTTTAATTTTAAAACTATTTGATGATTTGATCAATTTAGAATTACATTTTTAAGTACAATTTAATTTATATAATTTAAAACTGGCACAAAAACTGAATAAAACTGAATGAGTGTTTCTGAATGAACATCTAGGTAGGGTGACAGCATTACATTGAACCTAAATGCATAGCCAAAAACCAGAAAGGACACTAATTTAAACAATTTCCATAATAATGAACATAAGCTTTCATGAAATATTTTGCTTCATATTTAAATATATATTTTTTTAAATATTAAAGAATACCTAAAATGTCACCGAAGGACTCAAATATTTATTTATTTTTATTATTTTAGATTGAACAAATCAATGGATATTACATTATGTATGAAAATTACTTTGTGTATGCACAATACAGTGCAACATTGAAAACAACAATGTAGCATGGTCAAAAAAAAGCTTGTAACTGGAAAACTACAATGTTTTGAAAACATCTGAGCTACTGTCACACTACTAAAATGTAGTTTGTAGATATTTTTAGCCAGTTATTTCCCAACACAGAGTTAGAACAATGACTAAATTGATCATTTTAACTGATAATTATCTTAAAACCATAACATCTTTTTTATCTTTTCTTTTAATGCATATTTTTACTGGAGATTCCTGTAGAGAGCCACAGATGCATATCCGAATCATCAGATCATTCTATTCCATCGGTATTACTGATATGCCTGTTTGTGGGTTTTTAATATACATGTAAATGTAGCTGAGTGTGTTGAAATGCGATTTCATGAGTGAATTTGGTCCTCCGTAGTCATGCATGCGCCCCCTCACACAGTTTACATCTGAGAGAGAGAGAAAGAGCGAACGAAGGGGGCATTTCTGAGAAAAATGACATACTTCATATGCATTTAGATAGACATACTGAAATATAACCTTTTGTATCTTCAATCTGGATCTTTCCAGCAATGCTTATTAAATTATTCCCTAATTGGTCACGCAACAAAGGCAGCTGATGAAAAAGACAATTTCTTGCTTTTAATTGGCCATTTCACGTGCCGTTCGTGCTACACCTGTGCGTTTGTAATGAGAGTGGGATATTAGCAGAGGCCCTGGCAGACCCGACAGAGATCAGATCGACTGTCAGTAAAGGCGGGAATGAGCAATAGCGCTCCAACATGTTATGAAACACACACGTGCTAAAAGAATGAGAAGAACCAAGCCTCTGTCTAGGTTCATTTGGCTCATAAACACTCTCATTTCAGTCTTTGTTTCTCATCCTTTTAGTAAAGCTGTGTATTTTTAACCCTCCTCTTTTTACCCTACTTTTGAGGTGCCACTAGTGGCGTTTTGCTTTAAAATAGCCCCCCATTGTCCAAGGCTGGGCTGAATACTTGGCTTCATTGTGTGCCTAAGGGAAGTAGAAACTGAACAGGCCATAAACGCAGTCCTATAGCGCGGAGAGGTCGCGTAAAGGTGAACTTTTACTCCTAATGGAGGCTCCAGCTTTAGCCTGGCCCATATGGCTCTCTGCTCCTTTTGATTGCCTTCTTAACCGTCAGCGCCAGGGCGTCCGCCTGGCTCACAGAACAGAGCATGACCATTCTTTCTCTTTTTCCTCACACTCCTAAACCCCCTCCCTCACCCTCACCACCTCTCCATCCCCCTGCCTGGTATTGTGTAGCACTTGTCCTTTGTTCCAGCTTTTGGCGCATCTGGCCTTAGATATAAGAAGGAACGAGAGAGGAAGCTTAAGATACCTTAAAAAGAAAAAAAAAAAAAAAAGAAAGAAAGAAAGAACAGCCATTTCCACAATTCAAAAAAAGAGAGCGAAAAAAAGGCAGAGGGAGAGCGAGTGAGCGAGGAAGGAAAATCCAAACGGCAGAGGTCAGCAGATAGACAACAGTGCCCCCCCTTTGACCCCAGCTTGTGATAAAGGCAGTAAAAGGAATGCCTAGCCTGAGACTCCCCCTGCTCTCCAGCCCGCTGCTGGTGATAAAACCCCAGACATTCTCTCATTTGATGGTGCACTGCCATGTCAGTACATTCCTCCCCTGATCTTTTTTTTAAGCCTTTAAGGTGATGTCGTAGAGTGATATTGGTGATTGGTGATAGTCATGATCTCTGGTACAAAAGAAAAAAAAAATATGTTTTTCAACTTTTACTCCATGAGAGATAATTTATTACAGTACTATTACCATGGGTAAACATGAAGAGTGCCTAAAAATCCCATTAATCATGGTATGGATGGATGGCTCACTAAAAAAAAAAATAAAAAAATATATATATATATATATATATATATATATATATATATATATATATATATATATATATGGTTCAATAGTTACTTTTATTTAAAAAATAGTTCAGTTTATTAATAATACTTATATTGTGAATGTTAATTATATCTAGAGTAATATAGTTAATTATCCAAACTGCAGGTGGTTTACAGTTGCATTTTCCAATGGCTTAAACACAATCAAAATTTGAAGTTGGAACGATCCGTTTTATAACTAATAAAGAAGAAGCTTAGCAGATGCCTATGTGAACATTTCTTTGTCTGTTAGTTCTGCTCTTTCTCTTTATCTCTCCCTTTCTCTCTTTTTCTCGCTCTCTCCCTCCACCCCGAGCTCTCCTCCCTTGCTTTTTTCAGCCTGAAAAGAGTAGCGGAGCTATTGTTTCCTTAAAAGTCTACTAATTCCCCCCTCAAAGGATGAAATGGAAGTGTCCAACTGTGGTAACAGCAGGAGGACATAAATCAAGTTGGAACCCCTGAGCATGGTCTCCTGGAGGTGACCAGGGTCACAGGGTCACTAGAGGGGATTTAGGCACAACAAGGCCAGAGCACTCCGATGTATGGTGCAAAGAGGCTACGGGTCAGAAGCTACAGGGGCCAAATATGTTTTTGTCACAAATGTTAAGCACAATACGCAGAATTGCAGAGCAGCCTGTTCTTTTTGGCGGGGGAAAAAAATCTCCTCATTGAACCCACAGTTTCATTATTCTCCCTCTAGGGAGACAGAAGGGAAAAGAAAACATGGCTTGTACTTGTGTTCTTTGACAATGCAACACTTTTGCTGTTAGCAAACATTTCCTAAACATATTAATTCCTGTGGTGCATATAAACTGCGTTACATCTGGCATCAGGGTTTGAATGGTTCAGTGGTTTAAAATAAAGTTGTTAAAAAAGAACTGCACAGATAGAGGAAAACACCACTTTCTTCAAAGTGCTATTGTGCACTTCGCTTAGTAGGCAATATATATTAAGCTAGCACAAGTTTGTACAAGTTGTAAGCTTTGCGAACATTTCTGTGTTATGGAACAACTCTCTGACACTCCCACCGGAGTACTAGAGGATTAGAAAAAATAATCCCTCAATTACTCCTCCAATTAGCTATCTGGGCTGATCTGGACAGCAGCAGGCTTGGACGTGACTGTGTTTACAGAAAAAAAACTCCAGTAACTTTTCAGTCATATGTTGCATCTTGTTTTTTACAGGTTCATTAACGCAAGAAGAAGAATAGTGCAGCCCATGATCGACCAGTCCAACCGAGCAGGCAAGTCCCCCATAGTTTCTGTATTCAAGTCCCGCAGGCGAAAGCCCCCTGCAAGCCATGCACCCGGAGGCCCACCTGCCGGTAAATACTTAGCCCAGCCTGGATGTCAACAATGATTGACCACTAAAATCCCTCTAATTAACCCAAAGCACTAATCACGCTGACTTGGGCACTATATAACCCAGTGACGAAGAGAAGCGAGCAAACACGTACGATGGATTAAAGTATTGAAACAATAACTACAACTGGATCTTCTCTATCCAACTTATACTGGAGAACAGTGGAGAGTTGTTCGGTCAAGTACAGAGGATATCAGTCTTCTTTTATTATTAATATTATTATTCAATATTAAGTTTTAAAAACTTAATATTTTATTTTGAAGTGGCCATGTTTGCTTCCCAGCTCAGTTCTTCCTGTTAGTGAACAGTGCCCCGGTGCATGGCTTGTTGTGGACTGCTGTAAATTTTATTACCTGTAATAGGGTTCAGGGGGCAGGGTTGCATTAGGGACTCAGTAAAGTTCAAAGGCATTCATTGGGGTTGAGCTGTTGTTTTTTATCAAATAACCCCCCAACACACACACACATACACACACTTTTAAAAGCGTGAACTCAAGGTAAGTACATCTGAATTAGCTTGTGTGTGTGGGGGAGATAAATTTGGTTTTCCTTAATTTTTTTAGGTTGTCTAAAAATGTTTCCTGCAATACAGAATATAGGCTTAGCTCTTTGTTCCCAGTACTTAAACTTCATTGGGCATGTTCTGTCAAGTGTTTTATCTCTCATGAAACCCAAAGAAACTGTGTGAAATGCCTAAGTCTGCATGTGTGTTAACAGATTATGTTTCTCCTGCGACTTAAACTTAATTAAAAGCACTAATTGACCACTGTTCGTTTCCCCGCATTCCCTCACCATGCCCTCCTGCAGTAAGTCAAGGAGCTCCCTACAACCCAGATGGTCAACCCATGGGAGGCTTTGTGATGGACGGCCAGCAGCACATGGGAATCAGACCACCTGGTAAGGCCTTGGCGTGTCTTCTCCTCTGACATCTCCCACCTTCCCACAAGCCCCCTCCTTCTCTTCCTCACTACCTCCTTCTCAGTCTGATTCTAAGACCCTTGGTTTGCACAGGTGTGGTCTAATGCATGACAACCCTTTGTCCCTTGATGTTTCCTTTCTAATACCCATCTTCCCAGAATTTGCTCTTCTCTCTGAATCTAAGCCTCTTCCAACCCGTGTAACTGGTCACTGTTGCTAACCACTCATCCCCTCCCTCCCCACCACTTTAAGCTGCAGGATTTATCCAAAGCCCGGCTTCCTTCCAACCTTTAGCCTTTGAATGCTATATTTACTTGTTTGTTTACTTATATTGTCTTATTTGTACCATATGGTGTTCTTCTCTTTTCTTTTAATAAACGGGGAATTGTGCTTTTGTTTCTTGACCTCCTGTCTCTGAGCTGTGGTCTGTTTATTTTCTCATCTTTCGGCATCTTCTTCTTCGATTGTTTTCTCTCCTTCTAGGGCCTATGAGTGGGATGGGCATGAATATGGGCATGGAGGGACAGTGGCACTACATGTAACCTTCTAGTTAACCAATCGCAAAGCAATGGGGGAAGTAAGTACAAAAGCAGGGTCACCAAGCATCCACAATTTCTGACATGTTTTCAGCGATTAATTTGAGTTGCTTTTACGAAATGGGAGAAACCAAATGTCTCTTTTCCTCCAGACAACAAGCTGCTTTCTCCTGCTTACCAATACTAATATTTCCTGTACTTGTGGGTGACGAGCTCCGATCAAGAGTTTGTGTGCTTGTGTATGTGTGCTACCTGTGCTGCCCTTTCTGAGCATTTTTGGCCATGTTACTAAACAGTGCATAGAGTCATACATAAAAAGGGGAAATGCGTGTGGGCGAAAGAGAGAGAGAGACAGAGAGAGCAGGAGGAGGAGGAATAGCTGTGTGGGGAAAGAGGCAAATGGAGGGTGGGGGGATTGAGATTGGGGTTTTGGTCGGAGAAGGGGAGGGGTGTGTTACCATAGCAACAGACTGATTGGCAAAATGTAAGCAGTCTGCAGCAGTGCAAGGAGAGAAAAGTGCATGTCCCCAAAGTGTCATAAATCTGTCTCCCTACAGTTGATGCATGAGTTACATTTATACACCAACCTGCGAGGCAACGCACAAAGAATCACTCTCTCACCCTGCAGCCAAATACATAGCCACACATTTGGAAATTATGTCAGTCTTGCGTGGAATGTTTTAGGTGGAGCTGCTTCTATCGACCCTGACTTGGTCCACTATTTTCTTGTCTGTCTTTCCTAATAGGATTACTAATGGCAAAGGCAGGGGAGAAGAAGGAGTGCAAAATGGAGGTGTGCACAGCAGGGTACACAGCTTAGTCCAGCCTAATTGACTATATCCAAATTAAATATGCCATCACAAGCGGTGTGACAAATGGATTTGACTTATTCAGTATACAAAAATAGCGATCATTAACGCAGCCAAGCACAGAATACCTCTGTTGTCAAAGAGACTCTCTACCTCACTGTCTTTAACTGAGAGACATGAGTTCATAACACAAGCTCTGTGCTTTAAAACGTCACATCCCCGCTTTGTGTGCGTATCTAAACACTGAGAGTGTTTTCCGGTGTCCAAATGGCTGCTTACAGCAGCTGCCGTAGTTCCCAGAAGAGACAGAGAAACCTGCTTTAAACAGCCTCAATTTGCTTGCCGAATTCTGTAATTGGGCCGCGTGTGGAATCTTAGATGAGATGGGTTGAGGGGAAAAAAGAGAGCAAGCGAGAGGGGGAAATGAGGAAAGAAAAGGAGGCAGAGTGTGACAGAAATATGTCGCCATGGTGAAGAATGCCTGGTCTTTATGGCTTCATCGCTGAAATTTCCTAGCTTGTCTAATTTAAATATTGTTACTATAGTTTCTAGGTCAATTAAATGCAAGTGATGTGTTTTATACTTCGCGACCAATTAAATTAATAGGTTATCACAAAAAACGTTATCTTATTTGATTAAGAGACCAAGGCTTCATTATATTTTATAAGCAATTTTCATTAGTTGAGGAATTCTCCTCAAGGCGAGATTAAGCAGTTATTTTCTGGGAAGTCCCAAGACCTGAAATTAAGGTGTTCCAAGCAGTCACACTGCAACATTACTTAAAACCAAAGCCAATTAAACCTACTTAGCAAAGCGTTATGCTTTCTGCCCATGACGATTATAGAGCTTATAGCTCTTCGAAACAATACACCTGTCAGCGTGGATAAAGCCTAGTTACTCAAGCAGAAGAGGGCAAACCTTTGATAAGCGAGGGAACGACTGTTTTATGACCATTTCCCCCAGTACCGTTCTTTGTGTTTCTTCAACAAAATTAGCCAAGGGTGGCCAAAATTTTTTCATTTTAATTTCAAGACAATAGTGACCGCAGAGAGCATTAATTATGGGCATATGGACAAAAATGTCGCCCTCCCCGTCCATACTTGAACGCAGCTGGTATGCTTTGGTGAGCTGGAAGCTCTGCTGGAGACTCCTTTGTCTGAAATTTCATTCCTCCCATTCATTAAGCAGAAGTTTGTTAACCTTTTGCAGGGTCAAGGTACCCATTTTTTCTGCTCTGAACTTTTACTTTTAAGGGGGGAAAGGGTCTTCGGGGATTTGGCTCCTGTATTGTCCATGTCAAACATCCCCTGTTGATTCGGTCCCATGGCACCTCAGAAAATAGACAGGCAAGGAACTCAATGTATTGATTGACTTATTAAGTGAAAAACCACATTTGCAACGTCTGCCCTTTTCACATCCAAGCATTGCTTTTCTGATAGACTGGATGTTTTCCTTCCTCACCAAACAACGTGTTCAAGGATTGAAATCAAATACAGAAGATGACCCCTCAAAAGCTCGGGTCAGTCCTTTAGTGGTAAATAATTGCAGGGGCATACAGATTACCGCTTCAGTGCTAGTGCAAAACACCAATCATTACATATGCCATTCTGAAGCTGAAACCTAAAGACCTACAACCAGGGCAATAACAAAAGGGCTGTTTTTTTTTTGGTTTTTTTAACTTGAGGTTGATTTGTTGCTTTGAATTGCCGCTGTCACAGGGTTAGTGGCCTTTCTGGTCATGGCACGTGCATGCACCCAGGTGAGGCCTCTCAAGTGACGGCCTTTGTAAATTTTCACCTTTCGTCTTTAATTTAAGCACAATAGTGGCATTTCTCTGAGGGGCTCTCAGAGCGAGCCACAGACCTTTGCTCATTGTGTTTAAAGTGAGATAAGTGAGGGGAGAACATAGAATAAAGGCATGGCTTATTTTACCTCATTTGTCATTGTTGTGGCTTCCTCTGGCATAAAGACTTGGCTTGTGGACACACAGCAGTTAATTTCCACCTATGTGCCATTTAGTGTTAGAATTTCATTTATATCATTTCGAAGGTACAAGCATGTGATTAAAATGCTAAGAGAGAGAAGATTTATCGATGAAAAATTATTGTTGTAAAAATCATCATGTAAAAAACATAATAACAAAGTTAATGCCTTTTAGAATATAAGCACATCATAGTCACGGTGGGGGAGCGAATTATATAGATTTCATCATAGCATTGCTCTCTTGAGATGAATATAATATTAGCAAATAAAGCCTAATAACAGCTACATATCGACCTTCTGGTTGACCTTAGTGAAGGACAAACTTCCGGTTGACTAGTCGGGTATGACTGTGGCATTTCCAGACCTGATGGATACGACACTGAGTACAGATCCCTGGTGCAAGCAGCAGTAAAGTGCTATGCTCAGGCCCGTAAGTTAGTCCCTAGAGAGCCACCCTCTCCCACTACACAGATTCCTCTTCTAGTCTCTTCCCATTCATTACAGAGGACAGTCCTCTCTCAAAGGCTTCCCTTACAACCACATTACTCATATGCTTTCTGGTGCTGTGATTGTAGAGTCAAACCTTCCTTGTAAAGGAAACGATTGGTTTAATGACCTTCCAAAATATAATATACATAGTGTTATGTCTGACTATTCCAAATGCATCAGTAATAATCGCTTTAATCTTCTTTTTTTTCTTCTTATTCTTCCTTAGGACTACAAGGCATGCCAGGGGATTACCTGTCACACAGTGGCCCGGTGGGTATGGCTATGGGGCAACCAGGCTACGGTGCCTCCCAGATGCCCCACCACCCTGCTCAGTTGCGGCACGGCCCTCCCATGCGTTCCTACATCCCTGGATACCCCCACCACCCAGCGATGTTAATGCACGGAGGACCACCTCACCCTGCCATGCCCATGTCAGCCTCTAGCCCCCCTATGTTCAATCCAGGAGACCCTACCATGGGAGGACAATTCATGGACATCCATGCCCAGTAATTTACTAAAACGGATTCTTTAAATGACTGCTACGGATAGACGAGGAGCTGCGATTGTTTTTTTCTGGGGCTTGCCAAGCACCGATTACATACTGACTTGCTACAGAGACTGAGGAGCTTGTATCTTGGCTATAGATTCGGACCAAGAAAAAAAGCCAGATTTCTGTATACTATGGGACACTTTAAAAGGAGGTGCCCTTTGCTTAGACACAAAAAGAGAGCGAGTGAGAGAGAAAGAAAGATTGAATTTATTACTATATCAGCCTCTAAAGGGGAGGGATGAGGACATACTGTATACTGTTGTAAAATTGCATTGGACTTTCATAAGAACTGGGAAAAAAGTATTGTAAATGCTATCGTATTGTTCTGCATATTATGTTGTTTCTAATAGATTTTTTTTAAAAAGGATGTGAACTTTTTTTCTTTCCACACTATGTGTGTGCCATCTCCATAGACTTTTGGCCTCCTTCATAAATCACTTTGCGTTTAATCGAGAAAAAAATATATGTGAATAAATCAATAATTCATTGAATACATGTTTGCCAGGCCATTTTTTGTCCTGCGGGAGGGCGGATTTCCCATGACCTATCATGGCCTTAGGAAGAAACTGAGTGCTATCCACCTGTCTGAGCCACATCCTCCTGCCTTTCAGGAGGTCTCCATTTTGCATTCCCAATTTGTACATCATAATAGAACTGCCCCCAAATCAAATTATTTTCACTTACCTATACTGGATGTGTGAGAAGCTGAATGTGAAGAACAAGCATGTGTGAGTGTGTGAGTGAGTGTGTGTGTGTGTGTATGTGTGTGTGTGTGTGTGTGTGTGTGTGTGTGTGTATGTGTGTGTGTAAAGCCAACCCATCAAACTTTCAACGTTTAAGTTATAAATGGGATTTGGGATTCATATATGCTTTTGATTAAGCAAACCTGTTTTTGGGATATTGGTTTAACGTGTTGCTATCACTTGTTTGAATTTTGAAGAGTTTATGTATACATTGTAAATGAATAAATTTTGTGTAAAAAGAGGGGGAACTATTTTTCATATATTTGTGGTTTCCAGGCCTGGTTTGGTTTTCATAGGACTGGTTCATTATACGAGGCTGTTTACTGACCCAAACATTTAGGTTTTGTATGGCTGTCATTCACAAAATACTACAAATCCTTTAAATATTTTGGGTAACTTCATTTCACAATAGATAGCAAATAACAGTGTAGTACTCTGTTTCTCATTAACACATTTTCATTAACCTAATATTTAAAACATTATCCAACATTAGATAACTAGCATTTTTTTTTAGTATCTTAAAAAAATCTAAATGGTTCTATTGTTCATTAGCCAATGTTCACTTTACTTTGATTTGCAGCTTTTTTTCTAGTCAATTTTGATAACATGCATTGCCCTAAGTAATGAATCGAAAATTAAACCTCCTGATCTAATTCTCCAAATTATTAACTGAGGTGTTCAAATTTGAGATATCAAGACCATAAACCTGGATCCAGGTGTTTAAATCAAATTTTATGAGTCTATAAGACATTTACAGATTATAATTTGAGACATTTATAAATTAGACCTACAGGTTTATCCCATCTAAAATTATTGGGTCACACCTTTCAGCAGTGTCCAATTAAATAATTAAATTCTGAATAACACAAATTAACGTTATTATTTTATAAGTTGCATGTAATTACAAATTGTTTGTTGTAGGCTAATTAATTAGGCCTACAAGACAAGTGTGAACATGAGGCTCTAAATGCACAAGGTGAATCCAACTATAAGAAAAGGACAGCATATATCATATATAGAGAGAAAAATATGTAGCAAGCAGATTGAAATGTTTGTCCAAATGCTGCATATTCAACTTTCTGTCGTACATTTGCTAATGTGCAACAAATGTGCGGCCCGCTCGAAGGAGGCCTAAACGGGGGGCTAGATGAGGTGGAGGGACGGATAAAGGAAGAATTATCCCCCGTTTAGCATTAAAATTCATTTAGATAAAATTGCCACAAACACTTAAATGGGAAGATTAGTTCCCCCTCACGCCTTATTTCACTCACTCAATGGCTCCATCAAGAGACGCCATTATCCAGACGACGACTGTTTCCAAGCTACCGGCTAAAACAGACAAAACTAATCGAAATGTATGTTTACGATGGATTCGACAAGACCACGACAGGGAAACGTGGTATATTCTTGTGACAATGCTGGAAAAACTTACCCAGCTTATAACTAAATCATGGGTGATGCCAGGTTAAACTACACTCCCATAATAAATCAATACGTTTCCATTATCAAACCCGTCCCTCGGTTTTCTATCGCCATTGTATTTTTATTACCTTCTCTTCTGAATGTTTCGCTCTCAAGCAACGCGTTTCAGCTCAGATTTGAATTCCTCAACTGTTCGCCATTCGGTGCTCTGGAGACACTGGAGATAAATCCCATGTTTGACTGCCATCTTTAGGGGATCTGGGAAACTGTCCTTAAGGGGCATGTATATTTTATATCTTGAAATTTAAGCAGGTATTTACTATGGACTGAAATAGTAAAGTAGCCTACTAAAATGCATACAAATATTTTGATAATCGTATATAATTACAATATCTTAATAATAAATAATTAAAGTGTTTTGTCACGCTTTATATTACTGTGTTCATGTTATCAGCTGCAAATGTTAATGAACAATAGGCTATATAACTATGTCGTATTTATTTAATTATTTTTTGAAGAACCCATTGTTTGTTGCTGTTGTAATTAACTATCTGTAATGTGTATCAATAATAGGCTACGTGTAATAAAGCACTGCGTGTATTTTTTTTAGCTAAACCTTTTATCAAATCTATGTAATTTAATAAAGATATCAGGAAGCATGCCTACATTAGTTTAGAAAGATCGTCTGTTAGTTCCCTGAGTAGGTAAGTTTCCTAATGAGCGTTTCGTGACTTTTGCAAATGAACATGATTATTGATTTTCTTCATTTATCTGCAGTAAAAGACATATAAGGACGACGCCTTTTCCATCTGTTGTTAAAGAAGAAAGCTTTTATGTGGCTTTGACCACATACTGAACTCTGTGAGTAATGACTGAAAGAAATTTGTTCCATAAGCACTGAGGTGCCCAAACAGGACTTTCTGCCTCCCATAAAGAGCAGCATGGGCTGTGCTGTTGCATGTTTCTGTCATCTGTACTCTGTATTCAAGTCGTTTTGCTTCAAGTTGAAAACTTTCACAAAGGGTCATGTGTCTTCGCAGCACGCATGCAAATGTGGTCCACTCTCCATCCACTGGTCATATTTTAGAGGGTTATGTCCACTCCGTGAAGTGTGTGTGTGTGTGTGTGTGTCAGTGATTGATTTGACATTTATTTTTTTTAATAGGCTATTTAATTTTAATACTTCAAAAACAAAACACAATTTCATTACATTTACATACTGCCACAATGTATTACTTATTGTATACAACAACAACATTAAAATCACTGTACACTTACAAATATGTCAGAAGAGACACTATAGACAATATGATTTTAGTGGAAGGTGCTAGAATAAACAACTGAAGTTGGCCTATATTTAGAAGCGTTATTTTACTTTAGGATTGCAGGCACGTATGCAATTGCAAACAATGCAAAGTGTTTTTATAACCTAAGCAACATTTCAACTAATATATTTAACATTCATTTTAATTTTTTACAGCGTATATGTAAAGTAAATAGCCTATGTCACTTTTTTTCTTGTTTCTTTTGAATAACTCAGAAGACTATGTCGGCAATCACACCAGGTCAACATAAAAACAAATAAAACATAGCCTAAATAAATGAATATAAGCAGCTAGGTCGATTTATATCAAATTGAAAGAGCAATAAATAGACGGAATTGTGAGAAACCGATGCCGAATATGCATGTGTTAAAGTGCAATTGTGTTTCAGTAAGGTCGCAAGCGTGTTACTACATAGAATAATGTTATGTGGCAGCTGGTGGACTACTGGAGAGAAGTCTGGAGTGAAGAGATGGAGCGTCCAAAACTGCAGGGCCATTTTGGATGTCATCTGTTTCCTTGGTGACTTCGCCCACCCCTGAAAGCCCCTGGGCTCCAGGATTGTTGGAGAGAAACGCGCTATTTTCTGCACTATCATCTATCACTGTCACCACGTAATGATTCCCCTCGCAGCTCCTTATTGATGTTTGTAATTGCATTATCTCATAAGGGGGTGATCAATGAAAGCGGGCTGCATTCGGGGGTCAGAGGATGCAGGACTGCTTTATTGTCCGTTCAATTCAGCAAGCGCTTATTATACAGCTTTGCACTTCACAATTAAAGAATATCAAAAAGACATATCGCGTGCAAAACAGCACAAAATTAAATTAAGTAATAAGCTTTGGAATAGACTGTTTATGAGGACTTAAAACAAGAATATTTAGGCTATAAATGTTTGTGCTAGAGCAGACCCGAAGAATATTTAGAAACACGAAGTGATTTTTTTGGGTTAAAATGCTCTTGGTGACTTTAAGAAGTTGAGTCCAAAACGAAGCACGCAAATTAAGTAATAATATCGTGTTTCAGCTTTCAGAGGGAGGTTGGTAAGCCCACGAATTAAACAAATGCGCCCTTTTCCGTGAAGGACGGACAACAAGAGCTTTCCCACTGATGCAGCAACGCTTTAAGAGCAATTAGAATGAATTATCGAATCTCTATAAAGACAGCATTGAATTAGTAAATAAATAACCTAATATTTTAACAGAAAATACAATTTGTGATTTTAAATAAAAAGTTAGTAAACACCAAATGCGCTGCAAAAATAAATAAATAAAAACATTAAATAGCTATGCATGTTCTTTTTTTACATTTTCAATATTTTTAAGCTACTGTCATTATGCTTTGTGAAGTGTTTTGAATAGCGGCAACAGCACTGAAAATACGATCGATATATTAATTTACTGATGCATAAATTGAGCTCTTAGCTCTGTTATGGCACAGAAGAGCTGCTGTCCTCAGATATGAATGCAGATATTCCACAAGACGCGCGTGCTAGTCTGTTTCTGCAAATACAATAATGCTTCTGCTGGAACAGTGTGTGTCTCTAGAAATTATTAGGCTACATTACGTGTTTATTGTTTATTTACACAGATATTAGGCTATTATTATTATTATTATTAATTCATGTAAAATGCGGTATAGGCTACTGATTTGTCTGTTTAGATGGCAAAAGTATGTATAGGTAAAGTAGAAGGACCGCTGATATGTTGAAGTTTGGACATCGTGCAACAGAACCGCGTAGTATCTCTGAACCTCTCTCTCACTTTCTCCCTCGATCACTATCAAGGTCAGCACAGCCGCGGCTTACGAAGGACAAGAGCCGGTAAAGCAGCCTCGGATGTCAGTGAAAGGTGCGCCAGCCCGGCTCCCATCTTCACCTGGTGAGATCCGATCCAATAATAGCCGTTGTGTGTTAGGCTTTAATGAGAGCTCACCGACCCCCACCTGCCCAACAGTCCCGATGAATGCCAAAACGCACTCAGCAGCATCATTTCTCCGCTCTCTTTTATGTTATGAGGTATTATGTTTCGCTTACAATAACCACTTATGTTCTCTCGTCGCTTTGATCCCGGTGAGACAGTGAAGGACGATGCATCTGCTGTTAGGGGCGAAAGATTAACGCAACACACATTCAAAGAGCAAAACTAAAAGAACCTATAGCAAGTTATGAGAACTTTTGCACGATCACGGAAGTAATACAGTATTTTACAAACAGCAACTTTTTTTCGATTATAAATAAATAAAAATAGACATAGACTTCATACAGATATTACTAAAGGTTATTAATTGCATGCATTATTAATTCAGCTAGCCTAAAACTTAGTGTTGAAAGTAGCACAGGCTCCTACGAATAATAATAATAAAAATAATAAAACTCTTAACAATTATTTTAAATCAAAGTATTCTACTTTCTATATGATAAATACGTTTGAAAATTATTTTATTTTATATCTAACATAATGTAATTAGTAATAATGTTGCGTTCATCGCAATATTCAGATATGCTATAGCCTTCGTGAGGAAATTAATCACAATGGCAATATTGGAAATAATTATTTAAAGAGTGTTAATATGCAATTGCTTTATGCAAAGCAATATATATATACAAATCTTGTAACGAAAATTAAATTATTATTATTAATTCCATTCTAAGTATGTATAAACCAAAAGACTTCTTAAGTCTAAAGAGAAACGTTTGATACAGTAGAAAATCCCTGTGTGTCACATGACTGGGGACCGAAGGTGAAAAGGTCACGACTGCTTTAGGTAAATATGTGAGCTGCAAGTTGAGACAAGGCAGAGAGTCACAAATTCCACTCGCATAGCAGAAGAGTGATAAACCTCTGACCCGAGGCCAGTGGCCTCCTCATTTATTTATTTTCGGAGGCTGTAATTCGGTCTATGGGAACGTTTCTTTTTGATGTGCCAGTTTTGCTGCAAGAATCTGATGGACAACGAGCCAAAAATGGCAAAAAAAAACGATACATCAAAAAGAACCATTCAATATTACAGTAGCCTATTATAATAGCTTTTACCCTGCATTATGGTAGAAACTAAAGAATTATCCAGTGTATTAAAATATTGGCGGATTTAATTATTAAAATGTGTGAAAATAATAATAATGTGCAACTTTTTCATTAATAATAATAACTTTTATCAAAGAAACACAAAACAGAATTAAGCTGTGATTATCAGAAAATGTGTACGGTATAAATAGATCATGATTAGATTCAGATTTGGGAATGTACATGAATCTGAAGTTGTTCAAATATTTACCAAAAATGAAGCATGCACATGGGGAGAGTTAGAAAAAAAATCCAACAATGTATGTGGGTGAATGAAAAATAAAGAGATACAAATAAAATAAAATCTAGCCTATTTAAAATGTGTGTCAAGCCTGTGTTGATAATATACTATGTAAAAAAAAAAAAAAAAGAAGTGGTGTTACCATAATAATAAAAAGGTCTAAAGTAATCGTGTACCTTTAATACACTTGGGTCTATACATCCATTATTACTACAAGGTTTTCTAATATTTTCAAGGTAAAAACAATCAAACAAATACAGTGTAATGATCATTAATGGTTTACTTGTGATTAGTCCAGTTGACCTGCACGCTTTATTATTAACGTTTTATTTAATTCCTGTTCATTTTGTTTGGTTTCTTTCTTGTCACATGAGAACAAAAAGTTTAATAATTAACAAAACTATATGAGTGTATAGCCTATATTTAAATGACATACATACTATATGCCTTTAGTTTGTCTTGACGCATTGATCTGCTTTTCCTCTGTGCACATGGCGTCTTTGTGCTCTGGGCTGATTCTCTAGTAATGCTGTTAATGAAACAGTTGTTTATTCACACATCAAGCTCCGTTTTAAGACAACCATTTCCTAATGATGAATTAAATCCGGTAGCGATTTCAAAGAAACACCCAGAGTGTATCTGTTCCTTACAGCGCGCATAATTATCAGCCACACATCCGTGGCGGGTTACAAATGTCAGCAAGAAGCTCTCTCACCTTGTCAGTTTTTCGGAGTTGCCTGTTTTCACTTTCCCACCCTGAAGTCCTAGTGCGTGAATCAGACGCAAATACTTTGTTATTGTTGCAGTGAAGAAGCACGCGCAAATCCACAGGATGGTATCATGCATGCATTCGCAATTCATTAAGTAAATCTAATTATAAGTTTTGGTATGCAGCTGTTTTTTTTTTTTGTTTTAATCAACGGGAGCCATTTTCACGCTTTATCACTTGTAAACACCGTGCAAGCGCGGGGAAACTATTATTTAGAGAGAATGCAAATTCCTCAAGGGTGAAATAGACAAATTTCAACATGAGACTCTTATAAAACAATCATAAATATGAACGTTTATATTTCTTTGTGCAGCTTCAAATCATTAGCATGCAACAATCTTGTTAGAACCTTTTCAAGTTGTTATTATCTTTATAGCAGACCTTTTTAGCATGATTGACAGACCTCATTATACACAGATTCTGTCAGTGCAGAAGCATCAGAATAGATTATCCTGCTGGCTGGTTCACACAGCCATTTGAAAATCTTTATATTTACCCATTTATTAATCTGTTTTGCTTTCTTTTCAGTCGTCTCTCACTGTAAGCTTATGGGTACAGGACGTATATTTTGTCTGACTGTGAATCTGGCGTTAGACCATGTGACAGGCCACATGTTTATACCAGTAGGACTGTTTATTTTACACAAGCATTTTAAGGCGCACCCATTCAGGCAACACAGGGATGGGCACTTGGCTGGATTATTAATTTAGCTGCCATGGTGTCATGATGCCAAAATACTGGCCCCATCACACACAACTGGGAACAGCTGGGGGGAAAAAAAGTAAGAGAGCAATAAGAATATACTTTGAAATAACCTGCTTGTATGTCTTTTATGTGAAGAAAGTGACCCGGTTACAGTAAGAGAAGCTTCCAGAGGTCTAAATCCTGAACTTGCACAACCCAAAGCAACGCTTTCTGCTGTGTAGTTTATGGTCCATAGGCAGTTCATAAAGAGCAATGTAGTCTATCAGACCTCTGCACAAGAGATTCAGTTACTCACTCTGCTGTGGAGGTTTTCAGGTAACAGCGGGAAGCCCATCGGCTACTTACCCTAAACTAAACATTGAAAGAAGTGGAAAAGCCTCTTCTAGCCCTTTAAACTGAAAAACAGAGGAGAACATGCAAAATGGATGACATGGCCTATATGTTGTTCTGCTCTGCTTGTCCAGTTTTGGGCAGAAAAAGAATTAAAATGGCTCTTTAGGGTATACATGTTTCTAATTCATTCATTTAATATTTTGATAGTGATTGATTTTCCTAAAAAAGCCATATTTATGCATTTTAAAATAATAAACACCCTGTAATTCTCCATCCTAGTATAATTCCCCATGATTCCACAGTAATTTAACATCTACCTGTGGCAATACGTTGAAAGCCCAATGAAGGATTAGCTGAAGTGTGAGTAAGAGACAGATTTACTGATGTGTGAGAGAGATAGAAACAGAACGCCCAAATAGTTGAGCTGATTCGAAGATGTGCCACCTCCGTTCCTGTTTATGTCCAAGATACATCTCTCTCCACTTAGATGTAAAGGAAACAAATCCATCTGATAAGGGACCCTTTGCCCCCACCCCTCACACTTTACTTTGGACAAGGCTACACATTTAGCATAAAAGCTTTTAGTGCACCGTGCCACAGTCGAGGCAGGCTATTGTTAGGCTTTGTGATGGATTAGCCTGAGATCCAACTAAGAATGTTAGTGTTACACGCTATAACATTTTTGAATTTATTAGAGTTTGTATAAGCAGGGTCAGCGACACTAAATGGGATGTCAATGGGTAAAACACAACAGGAAGATAAATAATAAGCACTTTAAATGAGTAACCTGAGTTGCACCTCCGCAGATCCGGGATAAAAGCATTATTTGAAGTGAAGGGTGTTGGCTTAGGGGTTAGAAGGACAGGCAAACCGGTCAAATGCCGCCAGGAGTTTTCGACTAGATTTTACATTAAAAACAACATCCATTAGCCTGAGTCATGTTTTATTTTATTTTAATCTGGTACATTTTTGTTCTAGATGTATGTGGTGCTGTGATGTTGTATTAAAAATTGCTTTCTCTTCCCTGACTGTGTTATAATTCGTCTTCATCAGTTTCACCTGTGAGTTGTGTTAATTACATGGTAAAAGGATACCTATATTTTACCACATTATGATATCATGAGCATTTCATGCAAGTGCTCATAGTCTTTGTGGTGTAGGTTTTGTTTTCCATTGCACAATCCACTTTATGGAAAACACAGGCTTAGAAGCCTATTTTCAGAAACATTTTAAGAAATTTAATTAGACTGATGCATTGTAAGCTTAGGCAAAAATATGTAAAAGAAAAAAATTGAATTGAAATGTCTCCCTTGCTGTCTCTCTCCCCTGTTCTTGTTGTGATGGTGTAGTCCATGTCCACTCTTGGGACAACAGACCTTGATTTTTCACTTACAGCAGCAGTTCAGTTTACCGATGAATTGTAGCAGGGTGCTAAACTGTGTCCGGGCCGCAGTCAATGTTTATGTCTACCAATCAACTGCAGTGTGCTTATGTTATATGGTATTATGGACACAGCAACCTTAAAACATGCCAGGCGTATTCAGAGGGGTAGATTTATGACATGCTGAATTTCAGGAGCTGGAAAAAAAAAAGCATGTGGGAGATGTGTGTGTGTGTGTGTGTGTGTGTGAGAGAGGGTGTTTGTTTTCTATGAAGAAAACCTCTATTGTTTATTCTTCATTTGCCCACTGTTGATGTAGATTCTTAACTTATACAGTTTGTAGGTTTTTATGTTCTCATGAATGCATCTATGTAACATTTGTTACAAAATGAATTAAAATGAATGTAACATTTTGCTTTGTGTTGTTTGCTGCCTTCTAGGCAAGGTCAGTGAGTGTTTTTGCACAGTTAAATAAAGGTAACTTAAATTAACACACACACACACACACACACATATATATATATATATATATATATATATATATATATATATATAGATATATATATATATATAGATAGATATATATATACAGTTTATTTAATTCATATAAACCTTTTGTATGGCTCAAGAAGACTTACATCATCCTGACCGTTTTATAATACTTTTCACTGTGCTTTTGCATCCTTTAACCATTCATGGTAAAGAGCAACAATACAACTCTTTAAAGTTTCTCCTTTTGTGTTCCCAGGAAGAAACAGGGAATTGTACAGGACTGGAGCACTGAGAGGATGAGTATATGATGACAGACTTGCATTATGTTCATTACTGGGTGAAGTAGTTGTTTCCATCCCTTTTATAAAACAGCAATGAGGTTGAGATGCTTTTACTCAAAAGAGCTTTTTTTGTCATTGAACTGCACATGAGCAAAAAGCAAACAGACACTTAATCCTGACAGAGAGAACAACTTGACATCAATTTGTCCCTAGAGGGGACAGATATAGTATTCAGGTCCTTTTTCTTCAACCCCCCCCCCCCCCCCCCCCCCCCCCCCCCAAACAAACGCACATGCAAATCCCCCACCACCCTTCATTCAAAATGTTGTGCCCTAATAATAAATCCATAACCAGGGAGCTATTTTATAAACATAAAGCTAACCATAGCTAAAATCAAGAGATATCTTATTTATTGCAATTTTGCTCTCTACACATGGAATCCCCATCGTGCAGGACCTTCAGTGATTGAGAGGTTTTTTGGACTTTCGGAACCCCAAGGGAGAGGTCAGTGGGCCAGAACACACTAGTGCAGACAGAGGAAGTTGCCCGTCCCCTAATCCCATGCAGACTCTCTACATGGCCGTCCCTCAGAAGTAGAGGCCCAGGCCAAGGGGAGTAGGGGGGAGTGTCTGCTAGAGGCCCAGTCAAACATCCTCCCTTTTTCCTCTTCTCCATAAGGTAAAAAAAGCTGCTGAAAACCTAAGGGGTGACTGAGAGGACACGGTGTCATGTAAAACACATGCACTTAATATTAGAGCCATAAAACTTGTTAAATTAAAAGCTATTTTGGAAAATAGAAAGGGAAATATTTATGTGTCTGGCCCATGATAGAAGCCATTTTATCCTAGGGCCAAGGGTCTGCCAGGGCACAGGTAACTACTGTCAACAAGTGAGAAACCCCGCGGTACGAATTCTCAAGTGAAATGCTCCTTTTAACAGGGCTGCACAATTCACTTGACTCAGAAAAAAAGAAAGACATGGCATAAATTAATACGTGAGGTGAAATTAAGAATTAAGAATGAGGTGAAAATACCCCTGGGCCGTTGTGTATGGTTCAGTCCTTAGAATAGAGTGAGAGACAAAACAAAAAGAGCTCTCAGTGATTGAAAAGCTGCAAAAAGCAATTATGATGTGAAAATATACAGACCTCTGGTTGTAGCCGCAGCAAACGCCATAAATCGTGCCGTGTGCTGTGTTTACACTGCGCTGACTTCACAGTGCCCGAACGGGATTGGTCGGCTTGGAGGAAGCATGACCTATATATATAGTATAAGTATAAAATAAGAATGAATTTAGGATCTTTCTTTAAAAAATAATAATAATAATATATATATGTCATGCATATATCAAATTTAAAAATAAAAATCATTAATTAATTTTCATTTTGCTTCATTTACCTTTTTAACTTACCTTTTGTTCACAAATGTAAAGATAAAGCCCATATTGTTTTACTTCAGCATTTTATTTTGTTACTTAGAATTCCTAAAATTCCTATTGATTGTTGTTACGATATAGAAAATTTAATTGATTTTACTTTTAAATCTCATACCTTTAATATGAACAATGCTATTTTCATTTTGCATGAATGTGCTCCTAAATCTTTTGATGCAGCAAAATGCATGGGATGGTTTGCCTTCCAAGGATTTTTCGATCTTTAATGTAAACCAGCAAATACGTGAAGGAACTCCATAGAGTTCTGAAGATTTATGGACCATTTGATCTTAGAATGGAAAGGTGCTTTAAGGCCCACAATGGTTTCGGTGCGTGTATGTGTGTGCTTGCCCTCACTAAAACGACAGTGAAAAGCCATTATTATTAAAAATAATAAAAACACAGACGCACTCACACGCCGAAAGACACATGAACAGACATGCATTTACCCAAACACATAGCCAAAATGCACTAAAAATTTACGGCTCTAACATTCCTACAGGGTCAAGCAATTTATCAAATCCTCCATATTCTGGTTTCAATTACACAGCCTATTGTGAAAAGCGGCTATTTTAGCAGGTTCATTTGACTCAGCAGGGGACGCGAAAGCTCTCGGTTAATGCTCCTTCTCTGAAGGCTGCTAGTTTGGGCCTTGCTGAGGAGCCGCACACCGGAGTTTTGTGAGAATAATGGACAGTTACCTCCCTCCCTCTATCGGCTTTTAACAGAAAGGGCTATGACTGTGGTAGAGAGGTGATAAATCCACTTTTTATTACTGATGAATTCCACTCACTCCACAGGCCTGACAGCTCCCCACGTTCTCAGACCCTTTTGGACAATTTCGACACCATGTCCATCTGGTTCTGATTAAATCCCAACTGGCCTGCATCGCATCCAGAGCGAAGAGGCGAGATGGCAAGAGAGAAGGAAGAGAGAAAGACGGCAAGGTGAGAACGAGGAAGAAATGGCAAGAGCCAAAACGACAACAAAGTGAGATCGACGCAGAATGACTGAAAGACGATGCCAACAGCAGAGAGATCTGTAACTGATGCCCAACATGGGCGTCATTACCGAAACACAGGATTGTTACATTAATAACCCCGCCATGGCCAAAAGACATTATTTGGAGTGAGTCTCCAGCTTGTAGCTGGTGTTTATTAGCCTCTCTTCTGGCACCTGCTCCCACACGAAGCATGCCAGCAGTCTTCCTCGCCCTCATTCTGCCTCTCACCATCAAACTAATGACGGTGGTTAAAAGAATAGTTCACCCAAAAATGAAAATGTCACCATTTACTCACCCTCTGTCTTTGTCAACAGACACAATTTAGCTTATTATTTACTGATAATCAAATCTTATTCAAATCTAACGGCCACAAGAACCAAATCTCAAGTTTCAAATCTTATTAATGCACCATTTTGATCTACACTGATGATAAAGTCTAAGTGAACTAGATATATTCAAGTCAGAAATATTATCAGAAAATCAACCTAAATACATTAACTACTTTATATGGGTTTAATTAGGTAGAAATATAAAGTTTGGGAACAGTAAGATTTTTGATGTTTCTTATGCTCATCAAGGCTGCATTTATTTGATCAAAATACAGAAAAAAATCAATAAAATAATATTGTGAAATATTATTGCAGATAGTGGTTTTCTATTTTAATATACTTTAAAATACACGACCGTTCAAAAATTTGGGTGCGTATTTTTATTTTATTTTATTTTATTTTCCTTTTGCATGAAATTTAAACTTTTATTCAGCAATTTAAATAGTCTCACCAAATCATAACCCAAATATTGCCCTAAGCTAAACTCATTGACAGCATCTGGCCAACTCTCACCAAAACAACCTTCACTTCCATATCACACTGATTAAACAGCGATCAGGGAACGCAGAGGTTAACCAGCCTCTGTTCTTCCCACAGAAAACGTCAGTGGAGATAGGTTATTAAAGGAATAAACACTGGATTAAAGCATACCAGTGTTTATTTCTCACAATGCAATAGTGTATTGCTGGGACAGTATGGAGGTAGAGGGAGGTAATGAGCATGTGTGTGTGATGGGATGGAGGTGGGTCAGATGGTGGAGGTGTCATGGTGTGTCTGACCCTGTGGAGACCCCACGCCTCATCAGACAATGAAACTCACCTACGCAGCTCGGCCTTTTCTCTTGAAGAGGCTTCTCTGTAAAAATAGTGTTATTAATAAAAAACAGATGTGGACATTGCAGTCCGGATGCAGTCCAGCACTCATCATGTGCCTCAGATTCTCACAATGAAGGAATACTTCTTATGGATTAATAAAAAAGTTAATAAACACACTGAATGGACTTCATTCAGCACCTTTATACCCAAAAAATAACGATTTTATGAATAGCTGTATCTTTTTATTAAATTTTTTTTCTTGAAATTCAAGAAATTAGTAAATTAAATAATATGAATACTATCATGATTTTTTTTTCCATAATCTTAAAAAAATATGTATATACTATAAACACTATGATCATTGTACAAATCATTACGCAGACTATATAGATCATATAATATGTGAGAGTACATTTGCTTGATATGTGCATCATAACTCTGTGGAATAACAATATCATTAAAAGCCAGACCGGACAGATAAATCATTATTGCCATTAATGTCTGCTAACCTATTCAAATAGGCTTTTCTTTCCTAAAGTCTCCCCATCTGTGTGGGCTTGTGTTATATTCAAATCACCATAATCAACTTTGCTGTGTGTGTGCTGCATCTGGAAACCATAATTAATGGCATTGTTTAAAACCTAATTTTTGCATCCTTGATAAATGAATAGATTGCTAATGGTATCATTTGAATAAAAAATGAAAGCTTAAAAAAACATATTAGTAGGAGGGGACTGTTGATCTGCAGTGAAAAAGAGGTGCAATCTGTGCCGTGGTTATGGTTATTTTGAGTATGAGCGTGTTGTAATGGCATTCCTAGTTCAAGAAAATCTTCGTTCAATAATCATAAAACTAAAAATGGGATATGAAAGCTATTTCATGCACTGACATCACTCTGTCTAGAATTCCTAAATAAATGAAATCGCCGCAATCAAGCCTCTGTCATCACCTGCCATTTGAGCCTTATTCATGTCAAATCATCATGTCATCTCTGCAGAACTAAATCCACACAGCCATGCTGTGAATAATATTAATCACAATCTTCCATTTCAGATTTTGTGGAATATTCCTTTCTTTGAGGTGAACCATATTGTTAAAAATGGGATTTGGTGACTTTTAAGAGCAACTTTTAAAAAACTGCAAGGTTCAAGAGAATCTCAAAGCAAATGAAGTGACACAACATAAATTATTAAATTAATAAACATTTCCTTGATTTGCATAGGTTCAGGAAGCAGTAAAGATTATGAGTGGGAACTCAGAGGCCTAATTAAACGTGATGGATCACATGGCTTGTGATTTTATCCACTATTGATGAGTGTGAGCTTTGGCTGCAAGAAAAACAGAAATGCAAGCCGCAGACATGTTAGGCTACGTCAAACTATCAGTTCCCACTTAAGCTCGGTGACATGCTCCTTAAACTGAACGGAAAACTGAATTTAACACCTAAACACTCCAGATTTGTTTTAACACAGAGAAAGGCCGATATGACGCAGACTGATAGGTCTCCTGTAAGCACCACTCGGACTGCGATGACACTGATTATGATTTTCAGCCTCTCTGAAGTCGATCTGCCCGCCAGCACAGTCAGCCTGACCTGCTAATGCCATATGTCTAGAGTAAGAGCTTCTGGGTAGAAAGGAAATCTGACTCTGGTCAAATTATACCGTCTGCACTGTGGTAAAATCACTCCGCCTGGTGTTATTTCTGCCACGGTGGCCAATATTTTTGAAAGTTTGCACCGGCAGAGATTTTAAATCAGCCTGACAAGGCTTCGTGAATGCTCAGATATGCTCCAAAAGCATTCGCAGGTGCAGCAGATGTTAAGCAAGCACACAAGTGCAATTTACGAGTCAGGTTGGAGAGCAGCCTCCCAGAGATGGGGGAAGTGTGAACAAATTAATTTATTTTGGTAATCTCTCTCTGCCTCTCTCTCTCTTTTTGCTGTCTTTGTCAAAATGAATGACAACAATTTGGCTGAGGATCTGGGATGTGCAGGCGGCATTGACAGGCGAATTATCAGGGGCCCAGTGCTCCTTATTATCAGTGGAGAACTCATCAGAGGTGCGGGTCCAGGAGTCCTCTCTGCTGTCACTATCTGTCAGTAGGACCAGCTCTGCTGCAAGGGCCAGCTGACAGGTCATTTCAACAATAACAATTACTCCGATTACTGGTGTCATAAACAATTCACCCAAGGCAGAGCAATAACAAAGCTTTATAATTCACAGCCACATAAATAAATGCCAGCAGGTAACAAGTAATTTACCAGAGGAATGGATCCCAATACATGACACGTTTCATTGTTGCGGGCCAAATGAAAGCCAGGCACTGGAAACATACTTGATAACAAGAAACAGGAATTCGGCCATTAGAAAAATTACACGTTAAACCAGTGCACAAGGTGTACTGTGCAATATTACCGCACAATAAAAATAGATGTGGTTATACAAATGGTAAAAAAAAAACACGGTTATTACACTTCTATTACAATAAAACCATCGTTAATTTTCGTAAGGGTATATGTTCTGATGTTTAGAGATATTGAGCTTTTTAAAAAAAAAAAAAAAAAAAACAATTCAGAAAAATAGTCGGTGCTGTAAAACAGTGATTGCTATAAATTGGCAGCGCGTTTGATGCGGACAGACATCAGCTCTCCGCCTGCAGCACTTCAACAATTCCGAAATCCCTAATGAGGAGAGCTGTTGAGCAATTAACACATGTCAAACTCGCCATCATCAGGTGCCTCTCATTTTCTCACTAAAGGGCTACATTTTTCCTCTCGTTCTGTGTCTATACCCGCGGGCACGTGGGAATCAGATTCTGCTCTAATGATTTCTGTTTTTCTGTCGCGCGCGCAGCTCTTCTGTGGACACCAGCTCACGAATCCTTCACTCGACTCATTAGATTTCTGTCTTTTAGCAGCAGTCAAAGAAGACAGATGCTTAACGAGAAATCATGGTAGCGGTCGCGATGACCATCGACTTTGTTGAAAACAAACACACTTTCAAATGACACAGTTCTCCAGGCTGGATTGCTGTATCCAAAAATGGTCATCCGTATTTCGGCATGCATTTTACTAAATATTGGCTCTGTAAATTTAGCATTCTATTCTATTCTATTCTATTCTATTCTATTCTATTCTATTGGAATAGACTTTGGTATGATTGTCACCTGTCAAGACTTAAAGCATATTCTCGCTTTTAAATAATTCGATTTTTTTTGTGTTCATTTGCCGTTTAAATCTGCCCTCAGTCATTTGCCTGAATTTATTAAACGAACATTTGTATTAAGAAACGTTTTATATAAAATTCCAAAACGTTTTATAAATCAGTGAAATAATAAAATGATGTTTAACGAAAAAAAATACGCATGGAAATGCAAATATTATATTAGTTAAAAGGTTTAATTCTGCTCACTGCCCAGAAAACTAAAAGAGGCAGAGAATCAAAACGAGAAGACGACATGCTTCAGAAAACTGTTGATGACTCTCCACAAATTCAATTAGAAGAGAAATAAAGCTCTTATTTAGAAAGGAAGGGGAAATCAATATTAAGTTTGTTATAAAACGACACTGCTTTCATTTTATTAAACGTAAGCAAATAGATTGGCATCAAACATGCACTTTGCATTAAGACAATTTATTGCATTTATTATAAATGTATGCATTTCTGTGTAAAGATATAAATATATGAAAAATACAAAAATGAGAAAAACACATCTTTCTTTATTTTTAATAGCCACAACTGTAACATCACATTTTTGTCAGCTAATAAAAATAAGATATGTAACAATTTCACAGTTGTAAACACTGGTTCACCATGCCTCAGAATTAAATGTACAAAATTAATGTGCCAAAGCTTTGCAGATTAGATACAGCAAAACACAATCATATTTCTGCCAGCATTTCTATCCACAAGAATCCTCCTGACATTTCTAATTATTCCAGCTACATCTGATTGAATATATCTAGAGGAATCAAGATCCAACTTCACCCTGACTTCTGATTAACTGAACTAGTTAAGCACAATTCCACAGGGTGTAATTGAACAAAAGCCGGTAAGAGCCTTGCCTACAGTGGAGGATGAAAAAATGTGCTTTTGTTACCAGTTCTCAGATGAGAGAGATAGTAGAGCTCATCCTGGTGCTGGTTTGGGGAGGGGGGACTCACTCCTCTCTCAGTCAGCTGCAGTTCGTCTTCTCTTCTTGGACCACCATCCTTTTTGGGTTGTGCATCTCATTTGCATACATTTGTTTCCAGCCGAGGAGGCCTTCAGCTCATTAAGGTGTTCTCTTACAATCTCCCAGAATCCTGCTGCTTCCAGCCACTACCTGCTGCGGAACGAGAACACTGCTAGGCGCAGAAGAAAAAAAAAGAAAAAAGAAAGAATGAAAAGAAAAGAAAAAGGAGAGGGGAAGAAAGCAGAAGGGAGGGGGAAAAGGCAACACGTTCTTCAGTCCAAAACAAAAGCCGAGGGCTGGTATAAAGGAATCCACTGTGTGTGTTTGTGCCTTGTTTTCTACTCTCCCTTGGAAGCGGGCACCGTTTTGTGTTAAGTAGCCGCCTGTCATGATAGATACCTCTGCGGGTCAAGAGTCAAAGTTGAGGGGAGGGTCAGCAGCACAACATGCGAGCCAAGCACCGAATGGGATACCTATCTGACTGGACAGCACTGGCTTTTGGGTGTCTTTTTTGGAAGGTTTAAAAAAAAAAAAAAAAAAAGCACACAATCTTTCAAACCATCAAATAATTAGATTTTAATGTTGCTATGCTTTTTCAAAAACTGTCAAAAATTCCATGTCTGATTGCTTGGAAAAGTAACATAATTCAAGGCATCCTTCATATGATATGGGATAAATTTCACACCAAAGTATATTTCTTATGGAGTTAAGGGTTTGTTCATAACCATAACCCTGAGTAGGAGAAATATTGATGCTTGCCTTAGCAAACACCACTAATAAACAATCCATTGAGTCTGAAGGCATGGGTAAATGCTGATACGGGGTGAAGTGCTGGAGCGACTTCAGTTTATTTAAAGCATGACGACCCCTGGCCAAAACCTGCTTCAGTGGAGGGATGAATAAAATTTTAATGGCTCATAAAACACAGCAATTCCTCTCAGTGAATTTTTTGACCGCATTATTCGTGGCCGCGCCGTGTCGCCTCTTTTTGTCTGCAAAGTGAAAAGCTGCAGTGAGTGGCCACGGTTGGAGCTCTACTGGCATGAAGAGAGGTGGGAAGAAAAGGAAAGCCATGAATACGACGGCATGATTAGTGGCGTGAAAGAGACTTTCACACACACACACACACACACACTTACTTATCTAAATAAGGACATACCACACTATTGTTTTACACTGAACTAAATATATTTTCTATCCCCTAAACTTTTTTTTGCATTTTGCAATTTTTATTAAGACATTTTTTTAAAATGTGTTTATTAAGCTGTTTTTCTCGTTGGGGCAGTTGTCTGAAGTTGATGTCAGATTTTACTATCCTTATGTATCCATTTGGTCCTCCGTTGTGGGAAAAATCTGACCCACACATATATTTTCAAATGAAGCTAATTAAAAATACTGAAGATTAATTCTCAACTAAACCTTAAGGAATCGTTTAGCAATTTTAGAATTACTTTTGGAAACGCTTTATTTTAACATGGCACAGCTATACATGTTAAATGCACTTATTATAGAAGGCTAATAACAGTACATTTTGCATAATTATAAGCAACTACATTGTAATTACACTGTAACCTTCTTTATTTTTTATTTTTTTTCATTCATTCAATTGTTCCATTTTTGAATCAACATTGTAATTAAATTTTGTCATATATAGCTTACTTCTGGGGACAAACTATATAACAATATGGTAAGTACATTGTAATTACATTGTAAGAAAGTAACCTTATTTAATATTTGAATCAATATGCAAATTAAGAATGCCCCCAAAAGGAAATTCTGTGATATTTAGCTTACCTCTGAGGTAAACTAAACCCAACACACTAAGAGTAAAAACTGTCACTTTCAGACTCTTTCAGATGTAAAGGCAGTAGGCTCCAGCACAATGGGAGGGGGTTAAAAAAAACCAAACAAGCATTGTCTCATGATTAAAAAACCCTCTCAGCCATATTCATGTTTGCTCCACCCATGACATGCGCCATTTGCTCACATGGAAATGGCCCTGGTGTTGATTCACTCACCAGTCGAGCTGGCCTGGGGGCTAGATAAATAAACATGCATCTGTTGTGTTATTTAATGCTCTGTTTCTTAACTGTTGGGTCCGAGTCTGCAGGCTTCACCAGATGCAGCTCGCACTGAAAAACTCAGCCGCCCCTCTGCCCTCAGCACGATAGCTAATGCTGTTAGCATAGCGGCAATCCATCACTCTCTGGATATGTGTGTCTGAGTAAACGTATGATAGAAATAGAGATGTAAGCTGGATCTCCCTGTGTGCCTGCTTTCAGAGTTTGTGTGTATTAGCGGATTATGGAGAGCGGCTGTCAGACAGACTCTATATCCCTGCTCAGTATCAGTGGTCACCACGTCTCTTCAGGGTTTCAGGGGCACATTTTATTTTTTGCCTTTATATTGCTTGTATATACTTTTGAGATTTGTTCCAAACTGTCAGGCTATAATTTATTTGTATATAATATATAACTTTATTTCTATATTATACATTACATTATAATATAACTGTGATAATATATATGTATATATAATTTTTCAATGTGTTTCAATTTTTTGTTGCATATCTGAGATATGGAAAGGTATGCATATGCTGATTTATCTAGTATATAGTATACATTAAGTTCATTATTTTAACTTCAAATCACATCATGTATTTTCTGTTGTTATGAAAGTGCTTTAAAGGCGATTAATTCTCTTGCTTTTCAATCAGACATTGTTTTGTACATATTTTTAAACTCATGTTTTCTATCTATTATTTAACATTTAAATTTATCAAACAAACAAATAAATAAATAAACAAATAAATACAGTTTAATAATCTCCACCTGACTGATAGAATGCTCAGCATTCAAATTTGTATTAAGTACAATGGTATTATAATAATATTTGCATATTGGTGTTCTTTCATACATCAGTTTGCATAATGATTCAAAATAAGTATTTCTTTTTCCATATATTTATCCAAAACAAATTCTTTAGAAAACTCTTTATTTATAATTTTCACTTTTGCCTTGCAATTAGTTGTGTTTACTTCAAAAAATGCAAATCTATTTATATTTAATGTCTATTTGTGTGCATGTGGATCAATGTTTCTTTGTTCTATCCTGCTGCAAGAATATTGCCCTCGAACACACAATAAAGATATACTACAGCTGTTAGTATATTGGCATTTTAGAAAGCCTATATACTTTATAGCCATTATGGCAAGCATTATCTTATCAAATCACTGGAATGAGCATAACTGAGCGATATTATTATTCAGACCTTTCTAATGATGACAAATAGACCCAGTGCTTTGAAAATTAGCATGGAGGCTTGTTTATATGAATAGCATTTGTAGACAAGAAGGTTTATTCGTTGGTTTTGGATTGTTTGTGTATATGGAGGACTAGAGCCCTGCTCTTGAACTGTGGATCTGCTCAGGTCGTGAGACTGTAAATATACAGGCAGAGACCTGAACCCATAAATCCGTCTGTGCAGTGCCTGCCGTCTCTTACACATGGCCATTACAGCATGCACACACACACACACACACACGAACACACACATCTAATGTACTGTACCACAAGCCGCCCCAAAACAACAACCATGACCCGAACTGTGTTAACAGTACAAGTTACTTATCTATTTCTCTCATGCAGCCTATTAGGACATTAGTTTCTTCATTCATAAATGACATGCTGCATGATTTCAAAAAGTAATATGAAAAATCTGTCTTTGAAGGCAAATCTTTGTAATAATAAATAATAAATAAACTGCTTAGCTAGTAAGGTAGTTTTTAAGTTTAGGAATGGGGTGGATTAAAGGATCTAAAATATGGTCATGCAGAATAAGGCATTAATATGTGCTTTATAAGGACTAATAAACAGCCAATATGCTAACATTATGAATTTTAATAAGCAACTTGTTAATAGTAAGAATTTGTCCCTAAACTAAAGTGTTACCATCCGTCTATAAGGAGTTAACAAGCATTTTGCCAACTGTAATGAATTTCTGAGGTGCTTCCAGGAAGAATTTTATCTTTTTGGGGGGGGGAGTATATTTATTTGTTTTGTAAAACTCCCAGTGTCTTAAATTAATGTGTGTTTTCTCAAGGGCACATATACAAAAGTGAATAAATGGAAAAGCATTTTGTCATGATTTTTACTGCTCAGAGGGGATTTTGGCATCCTTGTTCACCTAAGACATGCTGTGACAGTTCCAGTTTGATTGCAAGCCATTATTTCATACTTTTCTGAAAATAATTTATCATCAGAGAAATACAAATCTCACAAAACAAACGTGATTCTCCTTGACTATTGTCTGGTTAATTTGTTTGTTCTTTGAAACACAATTGTTTTGTTTTTCCATTTTTTATAAGTTGTGAATGCACTTGTTGGGCAGTGTGTAACGTTAATTGATTTTCTTTTGTTTTCCTTCTCTTATTTACCGTTTGTCTGGATTCACCGTGCAACAAAACCACCTGGTGCCTGGGCTTTCTTTGTCTCTTGCACAATGCACTTTAATGCTACCCTGGCACACAAAACATCAAATATAAATTAAGTATTAATAAGCATCAATAAAGCATTACTTTAAACTAGAATTGTTTTTTATTTGATATTATTATTATTATTATTATTATGACATTAATTGTATAAAGTAAACTAATAGCCACACAAATAAATAAACAAATAATTAAAATTATAAAAATAAATTAACAAACAAATAAATAAATAAATGCACACACAAAACAAATAAATGGATCATATGTATATTCTGTTACATGAGTACTTCATGTGTGTAAGCGTGTGTGCTTCTTGAAAATAAAATAAATAAATAAACAAATAAATAAAATAAAATAAAATTACAAAATAAAATAAAATAAAATAAAATAAAATAAAATTAAATTAAATTAAATTAAATTAAATTAAATTAAACTTCTGAACAAAAATGTATTTTGTGTCTATCAATTAGAAAAACATAGCACAGGGTCTCCTGGCACATCGCTGCCTTATCTCACTCGCTGCCATGGTGCATCTGTGATTTCTCCAAGGCTGACCTGATGTGAAACACTCTCGGAGAGCTGCTGCTGTTGTTGTGTATGAGACAAAGCCCCTGCTGCCCCCTACAGCCTTCCTGTCATGACATCTCTACCTCAATGTTTTCACACAACACACCATATCAGAGCAAACTAATGCTTGAAATGACGGAGGAAAGTAATTACTGTTTACCAAAGTACACTCTTAAGTAAATATTGACTCCACGGCATAAAGTTCGATACAGCAGTCATTTATAGATTAAGAGGTGGATCTTTAAACACACATATTTTTAAGGCTGTGATGTCTGTAATGTGCTCATTAGAATTCATTGTATTCACACAGTTAGCAAGGTCACCACTTTGCATTGAGTGATGAGTGCCGGAAGAGAGAGTGTGGAACTGTTTAAAAGTAATTGCTTTAATTCAAGCACACTAGAAGACCTTGAACCTGGAACTGAAGTTTAAATCACCTTATGGAGAGACTGCTGTCCTTTTTAGGCGGCCTATAATGAGTGTTGTTACAGTGCTCCTCATACATTTTCAACACTGATATAATTGATAGAATATCAAATAACTCTAAATTATATGTTGTATTACAGATTTAAGATGGCAGAATAAAATTAATACACTTTTCTACATTTCCAGAACAAATGTGGTATAATGTTGCCAAGGTTTTTTGCATTTTGTTTGTGTGTGTGCATTGTTATGCGGTTGCTAGGGTGTCCTGGATGGTTGCTAAGTTACTTGCAAGTCCAAGTTAAAATACATAGTGTATAGTCCACTTTAAGTTTATTTTTTTTATCTTCTAACCACATGTATTTGCTGGTGTTATGTTAGTGCCTTAAAGGCTATACATTCTCGTGTTTTGATTTTTTTTTACATTTAAACTGATCAAATAAATAACTAAACAAATAAACAAATACAGTTTGCAAATCTCCCACTGACTGATAGAATGTCCAGCATTCAAAATTGTATTAATTATAATAATTATCATAATATTTGCATATGTGTGTATTTTCGTAGATCTATTTGCATAATGAATCACAATTAATATTTATTTTTTCATATGTTTCAATTACTTTGCATGTTAAAAAGTTTGTCACCAGTTTTTTTTATCCGCAAGCTGAAACTCATGAGTCTGATCACTTAAAAATGCATCACCACATCTGTCACGGTCGGCCTCTTGGCTCACCACCAGAGGCTGCCAAACACATATACACCACATGGACTTTATCTTGGACTCCATTTCCCATCATGCTCATTGATTACACTCTCAGCTGTTTCCAATACCAGACACTATTTAAGCCACTCTGACCCAGCATTCTGGGCTCAGTATTGTTAGATCTTTCTGTATACAGTGCCAAGCGTTTTCCCTGTTTCCAGATTGTTGGTCCTGCCTTGTCGTGTTCCTGACCATTGCCAGTTGTTATTGTTTTTGACCTTTTTTCCTGTTACCTGGATTTCCCGTTTGCCTTGCCCATTTGGATACTGTCCTGCTGGTATATGACCTCTGCCTGTCTGACTACTCATTATATTAAAACTGCATTTGGATCCACAAGCTTCTGTCTCAATTTCACCATAACAACATCTCTCACATGATTTATTATGTAATATTTCATTCAAGTATGTAGTAAATTAATATTTAAGGTTAGTTGTTTGTTGAGATCCCTAACAATAAAAGGGTAACATTACATTTTTACATTAAGGTTTTATTTGTTAACATTATTTAACTAAATTAGTTAACAATGAATAATATATCTAAAAAAAATTATAATCTTAGTTAGTGTTTAATTTCAACATTTACTAATATGTTTTTGGATCAAACGTTGTACCTGTTAACATTAGTTAATGCATTGTAAACTAACATGAATAACCAACAGATAAATATATGTTTAGCAGTAACCTGTATTAATAAAAGATTTGGGGATTTATTTCTGACTCTTAGTTTATTTTACATAATGCATTAACTAATGTTAACAAATGAGACCTTATTGTAAAGTGTCACCAATAAAAGTATAATAATGTAAAATACTAATGCTCGGCTTGGCAAGCAAATCAAGTCACCTTTATTTATATAGCGCTTTTTACAATATAAATTGTGTCAAAGCAACTGCACAATATCAAAAAAGGAAAATAATGTGTCAATCATGTAAAATGAAAAGATAAAAAAAAAAAAAAAAGATTTTCAGTTAAAGGCATTTCATTATTGAATTCAGTGATGTCATCATCCAGCTCAGTTCAGTTTAAATAGTGTCTTTGCAATCAGGTCGACGATATCACTGGAAATGAAGTGTCCCCAACTAAGCAAGCCAGAGGCGACAGCGGCAAGGAGCCAAAACTCCATCGGTGACAGAATGGAGAAAAAAACCTTGGGAGAAACCAGGCTCAGTCAGGGGGGCCAGTTCTCCTCTGGCCAAACGAACCTGCAGTTCAATTCCAAACTGCAGCAAAGTCAGATTGTAAGGGGTCAACTGGTTCCAGTGGTCTTTCCCGATGGCTGTCTAAGTGGCGGTGTCCTCACTGGGGATCTGTCTCTGGCGCTCATCCAGGTGTCCGACGATCAGGGCCACATACATCATCTCCCGGCACCGATCCACCATCTGATCCGGACACGGAATGAGAAACAGAATAGAAACAGACAAAATTTAGCGTAGATGCCATTCTTCTTATGATGTAACAAGTACATCATGTGTTATGGGGAGTGTTCCTGGTTCCGGTTGATCTAATTTATGCAGCCTAACAATACTTTAACGGATTTGAATAATAGAAGTGTAGTAGTGTGTTATGTGTAAGCCAGGTTAAAGAAATGTGTCTTTAATCTAGATTTAAACTGACAGAGTGTGTCTGCCTCCCGAACAGTATTAGGTAGATTGTTCCAGAGTTTGGGTGCTAAATAGGAAAAGGATCTCCCGATGCAGGCGATTTTGATATTCTAGGTATTATCAAAAGGCCAGAGTTTTGAGAACGCAGCAGACGTGGAGGACTATAATGTGATAAGTGCTCGCTCAAGTAATGAGGAGCTAAGCCATTCAGGGCTTTATAAGTAATTAATAAGATTTTAAAATCTATACGATGTTTGACAGGGAGCCAATGCAGTGTTGACAGAACCGGGCTAATATGGTCGTACTTCCTGGTTCTAGTAAGAACTCTAGCTGCTGCATTTTAGACCAACTGTAATTTGTTGATCAAGCGTGCAGAACAAATTCAAATTTGTTCTGCCACCCAATAAAGCATTACAATAGTCTAATCTTGAGGTCATAAACGTATGAATTAGTATTTCTGCATTTGACGTTGAGATCGCAATTTAGATATGTTTTTGAGATGGAAAAACGCAGTTTTACAGATGCTAGAAACATGGCTTTCAAATGAAAGATTGCTATCAAACAGCACACCTAAGTTCCTAACTGATGAAGAAGAATTGACAGAGCAGCCGTCAAGTGTTAGATAGTTTTCTAGGATATTACATGTGGGGTTTTTAGGTCTGATAATTAACACCTCTGTTTTTTCAGAATTTAGCAGTAAGAAGTTACTCGTCATCCAGTTTTTTATATCGACTATGCATTCCGTTAGTTTCTCAATTTGGTGTGTTTCACTGGGCCGCAAAGAAATATAGAGCTGAGTATCATCAGCATAACAGTGAAAACTACCACCATGTCTCTGGGTAATATCTTCAAAGGGTAACATGTAAAGCGTGAAAAGTAACGGCCCTAGTACTGAGCCTTGAGGTACTCCGTACTGCACTTGTGATCGATATGATACCTCTTCATTCACTGCTACGAACTGATGGCGTTCCGATAAGTACGATTTGAACCATGCTAATGCACCTCCACTAATGCCACCAAAGTGTTCTAGTCTATTTAAAAGAATGTTGTGGTTGATAGTGTCGAACGCAGCGCTAAGATCCAATAGAACTAATAAAGAGATACAACCACAATCAGATGATAGAAGCAGGTCATTTGTAACTCTAATGAGAGCAGTCTCAGTACTATGATACGGTCTAAATCCTGACTGGAATTCCTAACAGATACGATTTTTCTCTAAGAAGGAATATAATTGTGAGGATACTACTTTTTCTAGTATCTTTGACAGAAAAGGGAGATTTGAGATCGGTCTGTAATTAACTAAATCTTTGGGGTCAAGTTGTGGTTTTTTAATGAGAGGCTTAATAACAGCCCTATATTTATGTATGTATGTATGTAAATATGTATGTATGTATTTATTTATTTATTTATTCTAATATTAAATAAATAAAAAAGTTTGCTTAACTTGTGCAACTTTATGTATTAATACATAATTAACATGCTTAAGTGGATGATAATAGACATAGTTGGTACACATGATCGGTCACTGGACTCATCTATCCATCATCAGGAGATTAGTAAAAGGATCTTTATGTTTTTTTGTGTTCTTTACCGCATTGCATATTTGACTGGATTTGACTTGTGTAATTGCAGATTTAAATTTCCTTTTTCCAGCAGGCTCTGGTGTCACATTCGGAGGTCATGTCTACTCCCATCAGCGAGACAGCAGGTATGCGCATCCCGGGCCACAGCCATTGTCTGCGCAGGAAAATAAAACAGCATCATGTGGATCGCCTTTCTTTCCAGCACACCTCCTGCACCAGAGCTGAACTCAATCCCACAACACTGCGCTCACTCCCCCAAACACAACCGCCTCCCCTGGGATCAACACACCACTGTCCCCTTCGCATGCTGGGAAGAGAGGTCCTCTGCTGAATGGCCTAATGCATTTTCTTCTCATTCAATATTTTTTTTTGTTTACAGCTAGGTTACATTAACTAAACTTTTACCATATTTCCATGGTTTTTAGGGCATTCATAGTTTATTAAATGTCATTCCTATGCATTTGTTTTTTATGCAATTTAAAAAAGAAATCTGTTTGTTTGTTAATTTATTTATTTATATATAATTGGTTATTTAGACTAGACGCAATGTAAAAGCTACCGTGTAAAAGCATTGCAGAGAATTTTGAGTGAACAGTATTTTACTGCTAAGTCACACTAACAAATGTTAACCATATTACCATGTGTTTTTAATAAATAAATAATATGAATAAATTATTAACTTATTGTAATACATTTTTTATATTATTAATATTATTTAATTAATAATTAATTTGATGTATTAATTTCATTAAATGTAATCATTGCTTTGTAATTGTAATTTAATTTAGTCATTTTGTCATTTGTAGGCCTTGTAATTTCTTTACAAAACTGATTTAGTTAGTTAGTTAGCTAGTTGGTCAGTTAGGTAGTTGGTTGAGAGAATGTCCAGAGTGAGCAATATCTTACAGATAAGTTACACTGACACATTTTTACCATATTACCATGTTTTTAAAATAAATAAATAAATAATAGTTAATCGTAAAGTGTAATCATTGCTATGTCATTTCTTTACAAAACTTTATTTATTTAGTCAGTCAGTCAGTCAGTTAGTTAGCGGAGAGAATGTCCAGAGTAAGCTGTATTTTACTGCTAAGTAAACAAATGATTACCATATAACCATTTTTCTTTTTAAAATATTATCATGCAATTTCTGTACAAAACTCATTCATTCATTCATTTTATTCATTCATTCATTATTTTATTTCAGTAGATAAATAGATTGTTTTGACATCTTAATCATTTTGTTTATTAAATATTTCTCATACATCCATGTGTGTTTTCATGACTTCACTACAGCTAATATTTAAAAATGCGTAACATATGAATGTATCATAGTGATTATCAAAGTTCAATAGTATTAGCGTTTGATATTATCACTGTATGTACTTTTTTAAAAGGCTAATGCATATATTTCCAGTTACATGATCCTGTGCTTAAATGTTGAAGTTGGCCTCTAATATCAACCTACAGCATTACGTTTGTTTCTGTGAAGAAGAGCTGCGCACATTTCTCACGGCTGGCATTCTAGTCATCTTCTTCTCCTTAGCCTTGTAATGAAGAGCTGCTTCCTGACACCGAGCCACAGAGGAAAGAGGCAGCAACGGTCACAACTCACCACAGCGCTACACCATGACAAGCCATACATCCGCACACACACTGCTACTGACTGTATGAAGCCATGATGGATGTCATGATGAAAGCCAAGCGCAGATCGTTAGCAGGACGCATGATTTTGTACTCATGCTGAGAGCACTAAACATACTCTACTTATGCAGGGCTGTACTGTTTAAGTGTTCAGTAGGATGAAAGGAATCTGGTGCGTTACATCGCTTTTAGGTCATAGAGCTGGGCCAGTAGAGGCTATTATGTTGTTTCTGACATTAATTGTTGCTTGGATAGTTTGATTTGGTCAGGACATCGGTACAATTGCAACAATTATACAATAGCATGTTGATTAGTAGATGTTTGTTGGATGGCAGGTACAAACAATCTGAAATACAAATAATAATAAATCATATCATATCATCATATCATCATGCATACTTGCAAATGCTTTATCTTTTGTTGGTGACGTCCAATCTAACATTATAATACTTTGGCATAAATTCATTCATCAGAAGCTAGACAAATTAGACATGCCAACATCATCCTCAAAAAATCAAGAATAACACAAAAATGCTGGCTATAGGATGATGCACAATTCATGCACAATTAGTTTTCAACTGTGATTATGCTACCAAAATCATGAAATCATCATATTAGAATGATTTTTGAAGGCTCATGTGACACTGAAGACTGGAGTAATGATGCTGAAAATTGCTATGCTATCCATCACAGGAATAAATTACTTTTTACATATATTAAAACAGTTAATATTAACGCAATAAAACAGCTATTTAAAAGTGTGATAATATTTTAGAATATTACTGTTTCTAATGTATTTTTAATCAAATAACTGCAGCCTCTGTAAACACTGGAAATGAAGAGATTTCTTTCAAAAACATTAAAAAATCTTATCAACCCCAAAGTTTTGAACAGTCATAACAACACATATACTGTATCAGTGGTAACATTTAGATTAGGGAACACTATTCACTATTAACTACTTGCTTATTAGCATGCATATTACTAGCATATTAGCTGTTTATTAGTAGTTATAAAGCATATATTAATGCCTTATTCTGCATGATACCAAAGCACGACTACAACTACCTTACCTAGCAGAAGCAGTAGTTAGAAAATTGTCAATAGTGAATAATGTGTTCCCTAATCTACAGAGTTACCCTCTCAGCATTATATTGTTGAATTGACCACTGGCTAGCCCACTCTCTAGATATCTGTACTGAAAACCCTTTTGGCCTACTAATTCAAACAATATTTAAAAACTTGACAAGTTTTATAATCTATTTCTAAAGTATCATCACAAATGTGGAGAACAGCTGGACACAAACAAGAAGACATCAAGCTTTGATCATCACCTGAAATATCTGAGCTTCCTATATTTCACTTAGAAGCACAGACCAACACACACACTCCATTAGCGAGCGCAGGCCCAGCCCAGGTCATTTGTGTGAGAAGGGCAGCGGGCATAAAGAACAGGGAGTTTAGTGAAGTGGATCGGCACCCGGTGCTCTCTTACAGTTCTGCCATTACAAGCCATTACAAGTGACCTCTGACCTCTATCCGCCCTCAGATGAAACAGCAAGTCTGGTCTTGCTCCACTCGTTCAAGAGGAAGATAAAAGACAGGAGGGGGGGGAGTAAGTGACCCATTCCTCAGACATGTCCCAAACCCACAGACGCACAGCTCTGGGGCTCTCTTGTGGCTATGCAGATGCGAGAAAATGCAAAAAAAAAAATAATTTTAATCACCAGAAATCTCCAATTACCGCACAGCTACCCGCCACGAATCTGTCTCCTCGGGACGCGTTCCAGAAATGACAGAGATACTTCAGCGAGGCCTCTACACACTCCTCTCCACGGCACGCGCCACCCTCACGCACCCATCCTGACAGCAGACGTATCTATAGTGGATGCCTCCTAATTACTAGACGTCTCCTTTCCTTCCCCACTGACCTAAAGAAGCCAGACACACAAATTCTGATCTGCGATTGGTCGACCAGCCTTGCCGCAATCATATGGCGATCATAATTCACTGTACTGTCCGCAGCAGCGTGGCACGGCGGATGCATGGAGTTTGTGTTAATTAACATGGGGCTTGTGCGAGGGGGCTGTGCTGTGGGTAACTAACCTCAGATGAGACTTTGTTGTCAGATTCATTCAGCCATGCACACGGTTCATCCTCCTCGAGAGCCATTATTAGAATACAAAGATTGATTTGAAGCAATTTAAATCAGTTTTCAAAATCTAAAGCGTTTACTTATAAATGTTCCTGTTTATTTTAGTGGATTTTAATGGATTCAGTAGCTTGTAATAAGACTTTATTTGTAAAAAGTAATGAAATAAAGTACTTTTTTGCTGAATCTTTTCAAAATCTCGTTCTGTTTCTTTAAGCTTTCTGACTAGCCCAATAAAGTAACAACCAATGATATGATTTTGCCAAATAATTTTTTTTCACATTTATGCAAAGCAATCTTCAAAAAAGTTCAATATCTGAGATAAATTTTAACAATTTTTCTCAAACTCATGCAATTTTCAGAAAATAAATAAATAAATAAAAATGTCCAAATTCATGCAAACCAATTTTCAAAAATATAGTACTTGTCTAAAATATTTGCGATAGGGTTGAGCAAATTCATCAATGGTTAATTATGTAATTTCTGTTCCAATAATTTAGCTTTAGTTCCACTACTAAATCATGTTTACAAAAATATTTCCTGAACATAGAATATTTTTTAGTTTTGCAAATTGGATCACACCGATTTTTTTTTTTTGGGGGGGGGGGGGGGGGGTCAATATCTGACCCCAATATCTATCCCTAAACTTAAGGGCGTAAGCAGATGGTATAAAAATGTAAAAAAAAATGATTGCATGATTTGGTAGAAATTTTCCAAAAGTTTGTCAAAATGTGAAATAGTTATGAATTGCAACAAGAGTGTGTTGGTTTGTTATGTCCTAAGCAATTTTGTAACTTTATCATTTAATATGGTGTCTTTGACTACGGTACATTTTACCAGTGCAGAAATGTAAAAAACACCCCCAAAAAACATTAAAAATAATAAATAAAAAGGAACAACATCTGAAATACAAAATGAGTTTTAACTCATACGTTACAATTAATCATTGTCAACTAAATAATCTCCGCGTTCATGCCAAACTAGTTGTTGCTGCTAACGAGAATCCGTGCAGAGTCGCAAACTTCAAAACATCGACACAAATCCCTTCTCAAAATCCTCCCGTCAAAAGCAGAAAGCAAAATTCCTTTCTTCGCAGCAGCTTTGATATCCTTGCGCTGGAGCCAGGCTAATATTCAAATGTAAATATTAAACAAGGCGAAACAGAGATCCACGCAAAGGCCTTTTGTTCGGAGGCACTGGGAAAGCAGTCACCCTGAAACAATAGGTCAAATTAGCATGCAGCAGCCCTGGAGCACAGGGCCGTCGCACAGTGACGAATCCCCCCCGTCCTGATGGGGCAAGGGGGCGGGGGTCACCGCTGAAGATCCGTCTCAGCCACTGGCAGTACGTCAGGCCCGTTCGCTTTATTCCTCACTTTGAGCACCTATCCAGGAAGAGAGGATGTGGGAGGGCACAAGACAAGATTAATATAGGAAATACCTGGTGATCTGACAAATGATGACAGCTGATAATTACCCACGAGCCCTTGAGAGTGGCAACCGAGAGGGCCATCCCTTCACACAGTTATCTAGTCTCTCTTTTCAAAAAGATTTTTCACCTCAAACCCTCCTGTTTATAAGTACGCTCTCATTATAAAACCAAAAATGGCTGCTTTGCTGAAAGAAGATATGTTCGGAAAATGGAAAATCAAATTAATTTAAAGGAAAACTTAGTAGGAGAGATTAAAAAGGTGACTGTAAATAAAATAAATGATGTCAACACCATTACCACATTAGGAATATCGAGAGACCAGCTATACACATAAAACCTCGCAAGAAATATCACTCAAAGTGATCTGCTCTTAAAACAATATGCATCGAGGCATAATTACGGTGCCTGTGATTTGCCATTAAAATCATTTCAAAGCAATTCAGAAAATATCTCAAGGACACTGTGAGGTAATGCCTTGGGTATCCATCTAGCTTTGAGGTGGCAGATGCAATTATAAACACACACACACTCAACCCCCACCCATCATCACAACCTGCATAAACAGAGACGACAACTTGAGATTAATGAAAGGGCCCAATTTAATTGTCAGGCGTCAAGATCAAGCTGAACTTAACCAGAAAATACACGAAAGGTTATCAGGCTTTTAAAAGGTTTGTAATTGGTTATGACCAGTATATAATTAGAAAACCTGATCTGTGAAAAGGGCACACTGCATGATCTTTGGAGAATAATCAAGGACAACAATAACCTAAAATCAATAGAGACTGAATATAAAAAGATTCTACTGCGAGGAAAAGTGTGGCGTTGTGTCATACAAACCAAACCAAAAGACTGTCAGGTTTACTCAAAGCCATCTACTGTGTGATGTAAACTTTGCTTTTCTTTTCACATCAGTGGAGTTACACACTCAGCGCGCCACTTCAGTCTTACAGAAAAAAATAATCACATTGCATATACATCATATCAGTTGAAGTAATGGATGTTTGTTTTTGTAGCGGTTCAAGGGTTGCGCTGCCATTCCACAAAAGATTTCTGCCACATGCAGCTCTGTTTGATATGCTTAGATAAACAGCGAGCACACTGCATCGCTCCAGCACTGTCAAAATCTCACTGAAATGAATTCACAAGGGTACTGAAGGTTAGAGTCTTGTACATTTCACACCTGTTTTTTTTTTCTCCCCTTCAGATTGCTCTTAGCCTGACACAGGAGAGTATTTCTGGCCTGCCCTCCTGAGTTTTAATTGAAGTCCAGTCCAAGATGAGCTGACAGCACCCTTGCTCTGTTGGCTTGAGGAGGGAGAACTTTTGGCAGTCCTGCGGCCCTGTTCACATCAGCTTAATGGGAAAGAATGTGAAAAGCACTTAACAAATAGAATCAGAACGCTGCAGGTGTGACCCTGCACATCACAACACACATATCTGGGCTCATGGCTGAGCAATATAGTACAGTGATGCTGTCAGATGGTAATACCAAGTAACCTGATATAGCCTACCTTCTGTTAACATATTCATATACCAGAGCATTTACACAGTACTCCAAATCACTTTAAACCATGGTACAGTATTACCATTTACATGTCGAAATAAATAATTCAATTTAACACAATAAAAATAAATAAATAAAAATGATTTATAAATTATTTTATTAGCATTTTTTCATAATAAATCTTATTTTTATTTTTATTAATTTTGAAAAATGTGAAACATATATTTCAAAAAAAGGTATACTAAGTATTAATGGTTAAAGGGGTAGTTCACCCAAATTTACTGTTAATTTACTAACCCTCAGGCCATCCAAGATGTGACTTTTTTTTCTTCAGTTGAACAAGAAGATTTTCAGCTGAAACTGTGGTCCTTGGTGATTCATCAAATGAAAGTCAGCTGCTGCACTTTTCTAAGAATTAGAATTAGAAGAAGCTACACGATGAACATAAAATGAATACCTTCGACTACTGATGATATTGTGGTCTTAAGATGTGAAACGATCAGTCTGTGCAGAAAACTGAACATTGTTTATAGCATTTTTTATTTGTTTATCCACAGCCTCAGGAAAATGGTCCAGAGTAATGTCCGAATCATTCTTTTGAACCGGTTGTTTTTGGTTAAGCAGTTGAACCAGTTTACCAAATCGGACTGAAAAGTCTGAAACAGTTCACGGCTCAAGCAGCAACGATCTACAAGTTACTCAATCAAAACTCACTTTTGGACTGCTAGAAAATCACTCTGACTCGACATGAGCAAATATACCAATGTATATGATCCTATGATGCTGGTTTTTCCAACTCATTCAGTGATTCGGTTACTTCAGCAGTCACTGCACTGAGGAAACAATTCCGACTTGGACCGAAGACTGATGAGCCGTTGATATGCGCATGCGTGAACCAAGCACTTGAATGGAGGGGCAAAATTAAAGTTCTTATGGTTTCTCATTGTTTATGTAAAAAGGTGAGCTGATGAAGACTAATTTATTCGCTTCATTTGCTTTATTTACATCCGCTTTTATCACATTTAATAATACAAGTCATTGCGTGATTACGTAAACTAACTAATTGAATCGGTTCACAGAAACGAACAGTCTGAAAGAACCAGTTCGCAGGAAAGAATCTAAATTTCCCGGTTTGCCTTAGACTCTGGATTACAGGTAATACTAATGTTGTGAAATAATTATGCAGTTTCTCGCACAGACCTAAAGAAGGACATGTAAACACATTTTCAAAACACGCAACAAAAGCCAACAGAAGCCATAACAATCCATGATGTAGGCTATACACTGGATGTGATATTGCACAACGTGATGAATCGAGTCCCCTATAGTAAACTGATGCCTTGTCATGCTGCCTTCGTGTGTTATTGGAGTTATGGTACAAATATATTTCATAGATGGAAATTGTGCCTGAACGGCCTCTGAAGTCGTATTTATGACTGGGAGAGTTTCTGAATTGCTCTCTAGTACTGTAAACGTTAAACATAATAATAATAATAATCCAAAAATGAAAATCCATTGGATACTGGTTGAACATTTTAAATAAATGTAAGCTTTAATACGATTTGGGTCCATGGGTCCTGTTCTTTCTGATAACAAAGCACTTGAACACGACAAACTCGTAATTAGAAATTCAGAAGTGGGAAGCAAGAAATATCCGATAGCATGTGAAGGCAACATTAGTTCTCACATGTCTTACTTACTGCATTTTAAATGTGCAGAATGAAACTTGAGAGATTTTCAGTCAATAACAACTTACATTTCCGCCTGTTCCTCACACATATCAATCATATGGCTTCAACAGACTTGCAATAAAGTGTATCACATGCACCTTTTTTCCTGGTGTTTTATCCTTTTTAAATCTAGGCAGCTGTGGGCATATTGATCTATTGTTGAAGCATCTTCAAAATATGGTCACACTTTATATTAGGTGGCCTTAACTACTATGTACTTACATCAAAAAATAAGTACAATGTACTAATTGTGGTCATATTGTATTGCAAAACACATTTGCTGCTATTGAGGTGGGATACGGGTAAGGTTAGGGACAGGTTTGGTGGTATGGGTAGGTTTAAGGGTGGGTTAAGGTGTCCCTTAGGCCAACAGTGTAATTATAAATGTAATTACAGAAATTAATTACAGATGTAATTACATATAGGTATTTTTAAAAATATAAGTACAATGTAAAAACATGTATGTACACAATAAGTTCATTGTATCAAATGATTAATTTCAATGTAAGTACATAGTAGTTAAGGCCACCTAATATAAAGTGGGACCCAAAATATTTTCTCTGGTGTTGCACAAGAGCGCACAGGTTTGGAACGCAATAAAGGTGAGTAAACATTTTCGGGTGGACTATTCCTTAACAGGCTAGTCATTGCAACAAGCACATCATACTACACCATTTTAAAGTGAATCGAAGGAAAAAGCACAGTGTTTATGAGGGAGGTGCTCTAATTCCTCAGCATAACTCACTCAGTGACTCCCTTACTTTCCAGCAGTCATCACCGCTTTGAAGTGAACTTCAGGATGAAATACAGCAAATGAGCAGGCACAGGTAACACCATCTTCACATCAGAGGTATAAACACCAATGAGTTACACGGCCTTATTTGGGCAACAGTGGAGCCAGACCCCATATAGAGGCTCCCTGTAGGATCCACTGCGGATGTCTCAGTATGTGGAGGACTGTGTGTTTAACACCACACTACTGAATCATACACACCGGGTGTCACTAGATGAACAACCCACGGCTCTATCATCATCCTTTCGCCACTCCTGTTTGGCTCATAACGCGGCGCTGTGGCTTTGGCTCGTTGAAAAGAGGTCATGAGAAATTTAATAGAACACGGTGGACACAGCATCATTTATTTCGCTGCTTACAGGAGGGAAAATGAAAACTATCCTTCTTATGCGCTCCAAATTTTAAGCTCATTAAGCTCGCCGACGCAGCACGGGTGGGAGGTGGATGTTCATTAGGATGTGATTAATTGCGGTGTCAGCGATTTGGCACTGACGCAAAAAGACGCCTGCGTTTAGACTGCAAAGGTGTGGACAGATCTCAGAGACAGGCTAACGCAGGCAACGACACCGTATGCGAAAACGACCTCGTTTCGACATTGACTTTGCCGCGCTGCCATCAACCTCTCCATAACGACATAGACAGCACAATTACCCATTCATTTATTCAAGCAGCAAGTGCACAAAGAGCATTTTCACATGCACCGCTAAATCGAATTTAAAGTGTCGACGCCCTTTGCCGCCATTTACTTTAAAGTGTAGTAGCTAATGATATGTGTGTGTGAGAAAGAGGGTGATAGGTGGCGATTGTGTGCACATTCTCCTGCTGTTCTGTGAACCTGCTCGCTAAAAACAGGAAGATGGTGCGTCCACACTGCTGACACAACACGACACAGGCCTTACTGCTCTCAACCCCGTAACCCCACTCCGCTCCCAGACACACGCAGGCCTGTCTGTCGCCCGGGACGTCCTGCAGACCAACTGAGCACTGAGATACATGCACCCTGGGTATTTTAAGGTCTGGTCTGGGATGTTTTTTGTTATTTTGTGTGTGTGTGTGTGATCTTAAATTAGTGTGACTATGAACCTCATATTTAGCTTCAGGTATGGTTTTTCCTATATAGAGGTTTCATAACTTGCAAGGTGATGTAAATTAATTAGTGGTGGCAGAGTAATTAGGACGTGTGCAGAGACTGAAATGGAATGCTAGTTTCCCCACTGCTTTGATGAACGTCCCAGCTTGTCAATGAGCCTGTGAGGCATCTGCAATTCACAGAATATTGGCACTGGATATGTGAGAAACTAGTATGCACACCTCAGAGATTTATATACACTTTTTAACATATACAGACTTGGAAAAAAAAATAGATGCTCACATTTTTAATTGGTAAATTACTCAATGATTTTTTTAAATTCTGGAAGGAGTTTGGGCCATATGTGGATGTTTCTCTGTACTGACTTAATACTTATATATTTGTATATTTGCAAGATACAGAAGTTAGTGAAATGATCTGATGAAATGCAAAAGAACTTTGACTTTTAAAATTAGACAATTTGAATATTATCATTATTATCAAATTCTGCATGTTATCTTTAACATGTTAATGTTTTTTTTGTTTTTTTTTTGAGAAAACGCAGATTTTTTTCATGGCATTTCAAATGCAATAAATAAATAAATAACAGTAATAAAGTCATATGTCAGTAATATTGTTTTCATTATAATGTGTTCATTATCAAATACTTAACTTTTTTTGACGGGATTTAAATAATGCTGTAAAATTAAGTTTGGGGCCTGAGGTAAGAAAATAAGCTTTTATCAATATTCATCACTAAAATTGAACTAAAATAGCATCTATAAAAATGTTAATTAAACTAACTAACTAACTAAATGCTACAAATGATACATTTTAAGAGAAAGACCCAGATTATCACAGAGAAAGTACAATATTCTGAAATTTCATGAATAAAGAATTCTGAATAAAGAACTGGGAAAAACAATACTTATCAAATCTTATTGGTTAATTCAGAAAAAAATTAAGATAAAAACAATATCCTATAAGCACTTTTATACTTTTTAAACCTTATGGATAAATAAATAAAATAAATAAATTGTGATTTACTTTGGTCCAATAATGTCTGCACCTGTAGTGTATAGTTTCATGATCTGAAATGAAAATAATTAATTAGAGATGAATAAAACATGGTTTGACTATCAGTAGCGCTGTGCAGGGGATCAAGTGCTCGGTTAAAGGATCTTCAGATCAATGTTATTGCAATGCACTCAGGTTACTGGAACACAACCAACAGGAAATGATGATCATTAATAAGAAAACGACTGTTTTTCTCTGTGGGAGGCTGGCTGGGCAACACTGATGTACTGAGCCGGAAGCACATTCAGTAATAGCCCTTCTGTTGACTCTTTGATAGGTTGATCAGTTTATTACTGTCCTATATGATACTGTATATACACATTTAGCACTGCTTTTCCTTGCTGTTCAGGGATTTAGAAGAGGCCTGCAGCCCATTTTGGGTATGCAGCCCACCAGTTGAGAACCATTGATTTAGTATGGTAATATTCACATATTATCTAGAACTGAACACCACAATCTGTTGTTCGTTTTCCATGGCCGGACCACTTGATCCTAAAAAGCAAGAAGTGCAATAAATAGTGAGCATGTCCTAAAATATACTACAATACATCATTTTAATGGGATTCACCCACCATACACCATCTTTTTGCTGCAGATCTTTGCATTCAGCTGTGCGCTCTGGGCTTTGGGTGCGCTCTAAATGTGGAAAATGCTGCAAAGAAGCACAGGGAATAAAAACTACAGAAATGAGGTCATGTTCCTGGATTAGACGCACAATGCAAAGGAGGAGAAACTACTAAACGACTCACAAATCAGTATGAAACAGTATTCATAAAACATTGAATGTTTTTGCATTTTAGATGAATTGTCCTTTGAGATGCAATTCAGATGTGAATTTTAAGAAATTAGGACAAAGTGTCTCATTATCCTCTACAAGAAGAATGAGAATAACTTATCTCCGTGGTAGAAAGAAAACATGCAAAACTGATCCAAAAACACTTTAGAATCATGCTACTGTAAGACTTTACAATTATTTATAAATGTATACATTATTTATACCTTACATCACTAAGTCACACACTTAATGTGTTTTTCTAAAATAGCTGAAACTATGCAGTTAGGGGGATTTATACCTGAAATTACATTTATTTCAATAAAGGAGCCAGGTTGATTCATGCATGCTAAATTTTTATTTTTGATTAGAATAACACCAGTTACTACATTGCTGGCATCCAAATCTCAGCCTAATATCAACATAACATATTGATATTTTCACAGTAAAACAATACAGCGCAATCCAAACTAATAACAAAATTTTGACAGAGATTGGGTTTCGACCTTAAATACACATAATTAGTCACGGGTCATGAAATTTTAAAAAAGCATTAAATGCACACTGAAAAGCAGAATATGGCTGTTTTTGTTCTGTCACTTCTCAGAAGTTGAAGTTGCATTACATGCGTAACACCGCAGCAGTGACTCCTGGGAAGGTACATATGGGAGCGCTTGACAAGGGGGTGAATTTTAAAGTTGATGAATTGTTTTTCTCTTCTCACGCTGCAGTTGTTTCATCACCTCACAAAGCTTTGCTTTGCATATACTATGAAAAACAGCTATTGTAATTAAAAAGGTGGCACGGTTCACCTCTCGGTGTTGGTAAATTGTTAACAGGGGGGTTGGTCGGGGTCTTCATGCCCTCCACCTCCTCAGGTCTCCACATCTGCGTATATGACAGCGTGATTCAAGCACCCCTGCCTCTGAGCACGCGTCACCTTCCAAAGTGAAAGGTTTATCGCCTTGGAAACACATCTGTAAGCATCGAGTCTGGCGTGTTAAACATCCAGAAATGGTGTATAGAGTAGTAAGTAAATATGGTGTGTTTCTCCTTACTGGTTGGCTTACCTAATTGTGTTTGTTTCATTTGCTTGGGAAGAGATATTTCACGAAGTTACATCTGCGCCCGCAAAGCTGTTTGTTGCTTAGCTGCAAAAGTTCATATGTTGTGACAACATTGAGGAATATTAAGAAAAATTAAAGCAGCTTTGAAGCTGTTAGATAAAAGCAAGCACAGGCGGACAGAATGAGTATGAAACCTGATCTCAGGTCTTTTGATGTACGTCTGAATCCAGCAGTTTCCACTGTAGTACATCTGTGTTGACCTTGGCCAAAGCTGGCACCGTCCCCTGGCGCACACCCCAGTTAACAGGGCACATGACCAAAGAATTGCACAGAAACTCACTTCCCGGGAAAATCTCTCAAACTCGTCTCCTCCCTGGTAGACCAGTTGTCCTCTGTATTTTATTATGTTTTGATTAAATCTGACGAAACGTAATATTTTAATTGAATGTTTGGAGCCAAACCCCTCTGAGCAATAAATTTCCTGCGTCTAGCTATCAAGTTTCTGCAGTAATTACATTTGCATAAATGATGTTTGATGGAATTATCATGCAGGTTATATTAACACAGGATAGACAAAGAGAATGCTGGAGAGACAGATGAGACATGCCGAATGAATACACAAATCAGCTTTGCCCATTAAAACTAACAGCAAATAAGTTACCATGTCAAAGAATGCGTCATATACCTTGTTTACACTTCAAGACTCACAGAGTTCATTATAAAAATCCTTTTTACACATTTTGCATGTACTTCTTATTATAATAACAATAAACTATGCATAATTGCATGCAAGTAACCCTAATCCTAACACTAACCATATAGTAAGTAATATTATAATATTAATATTACTTAGTTCTTAAATGTACAGTATAATAACACTGTAACAAGGACACCTTAAAATAAAATGTAACCTAAAAATGATGACAGTGATAGTTTCAAATGGTAATACCATAGTAATAAGTGATTACCATATTCACACACTGTACCATGCTATTAAAAGAATACCAAAAATGGCATCATTACCAAAAACATAATGATATAGTACTTTTTTGTTATATCAAATTTTGCAAGTCTCATATCACTCAGTTTAAGATTTAATATCAAATTACTGAAATTGAATTCATTATATGTTATATGCATTAAGAAAACTGGATTTATATATTTATTTTGTTAGTATTATTATTATTGAATTATGCATTTGAATACAAAGATTTTGTATTCAAATCAGAATAAAATAAATACTACAATAGTTTACATTACATGACTAGGCCTACATTACTTTTGATAAATCTGAGAAGAGTTTTTTATATAATTCAGAACTCTAGTCTAGCTTAATATATATATATATATATATATATATATATATATATATACATACATACACACACACACACACACACTCACACATATACACATATATAGTATATATTTGAATACATTTGAGCCATTCTGTCTCTATGACTGTTGGATCTGGGAAACCCTCCACATGCATACACTTACCCTTCCTCTAAAAATAGACCTTATTAAGGGCAAAGTGATTAAATCAGTGAGAGTTTCACACTGCCAGATTCTTCTGGCCAGGGTCAGCGCCCCAGTTATTTTAAGGACAATGCAATTAGAGCAGTGTTAATTTACAAAGGAAATTTTTCTCATGTTTAAACACTGGAGTCGTCCATCAACATCAGGTGCATAGTTACAATGTATAAGTACTCGGTTTGTATTCAGTCATCTGAATACAATAAGCCTCATGCAGGGGCTGCTATTAATGTGCCACTCAAACCCTGACACCGGCTCTGGACTAATGCAAGTCGCCCCGTCAAACCTGTAAGTAATGGGATGGGGTAAAGCGATCTACTGTAACATGAAGACCACTTGTGGCATATATACACACTACTTCAAAGATTTCAAGTGGATGTCAGCTATTGACGGAGGCAGGATTAGGAGACAATATGTGCTTGAAGAAGAATAGAGACGCTACTGGACCTCAAAGGCAGATCTTTATTTCCAAAGAGACACAGGTTCAGCACAGCTTGTCCTGCCTCTCCATTCAGTGTGGAGGTAATGTCCCCTTAAGACACATCCATGGGGTTTTATGTTTGGTTTTTAGACACGTGGAATGGGTTTTAATCTTAGACTTTATATTCTGTGGAGCACAAAATAAAATATTTTAGAGAACTGTTTCTGTCCAGAGAGTCAAAATCATATTAAATGCCATTGACTTTCATTGTATGGACAAAAAAAAGCTACTTTTTCTAAATATCTTCTTTTCAGTTCCACAGCAGAAAATCAGACTGATTTGGAACGATATGAGAGTGCATAAACAGAATTTTTCAGTTTTGGGTGAACTAGCCGTTTTCTGTGTTGCCGTGGCAAATGGAAGAGCAAATAATGACTGTTTCCAAACAGGTTTCTCAAACAAATCTTCCATTATTCTGTTAAACAAGCCATTGCGTTTCTAAACCTGCGATATTAAAGTTGAAAAAATGACACATTTTCAAATCTAAAAAGTTTTCTCTTTTGACTACGTCTCTGTTTCTGTTGCTAAGGTGGGAAACGATGTTTTACACCTTCTAAAACCAAGGTTGTATTTTATCCCTGAAGATGTTTGGAGACGAGTAGTCTGCTTAAGGCCTCAGCGCTCAGCGATCCTATTAAGAAGTGCCTTGTAAGAGCTTTCCTCCCCTGCTCTCAGGAAATGGCTGCTGTAATGTCTTTCCCTCACTGTTTTGGAATGCTGCTCAGCTCCCATGCTGGGAAAATAAGTGAGAAAGAGAAAAATGATTAAATCATTTTTCAGGGGGGCCGTCTTACAACAACATTGGTTACATTGTCAAAGGCCGATTCAGTGCTTGTGTTACAGAGGCTGACTTACTTCCAGGGAGTTTTTGAGCCCTGCGCCACATGCGAAGGCAGATAAAATACGTCAGGGCTCGAGTGCTTCTTTGGGAGATTAAGGACTATTGCCGACTACGAGTGGCAAACGCAGGTTACGCTGAAAGGATAATTTGCAGCACACGACACTGCTGGAGACCGTAAACTTTTTCTCCCAGACTCCCCCGGAGCTCGGAATCTCTTCTTCCACCAGAGAACTGCCCATTCCAGCCTCCGTGGCTGAAAAATGATATCATAATTAACAATCTGAGGGAAGGCTGATGTGCTATCTAAGTCCCATCTTAGCTTTTGTCATGATTAAGGGCATAGTACGATGCCTGGGGGCAGTCTCCTCTTGTCTGAATGAGACAGATTGTATTACGGTCCCGCACCAGACAGACTAGGGCAGGTAGCCCATCAACAAACTGCTTTATGATGGCGCGACAGCGAGCACGCTAGCATTGTCAATGCTGGCAGCTCACGCTCTGGGTTTTGAGTGTCACGTCAAAGGCTTTTTCTTCTCTCATCTTTGAAATGCCGAACAGGAGGCTGTAACACAACTGCGCTGCTTGGCCAGCAGAGGAAAACAAACAAAAAACTTTAGTCTTGATTATCTGCCTCATCTGATCCAATTACCAGAGAGCTTTTACAATAATTCCAGTGTTATTTGGGGGATGGCGGAAGGCTCTCCGATTTAATGCTTCATTCAGATTAACTGGTGAAAACATCAGACTGCAAACGTCCCAACATGCACAATGCACCGTGAGGTAATTACAGGTAGACAGCTAAATGAAGAATTGCAAGACCTTGGCTCGGTTTCAAAACTTAAAACAGCAAACTGTCTTCTATACACTGACTACATAGGCAGCTACTCTCTTAAAAATAAAAGTGGCAGCTCTACTATATTAGCATCTGTAGTTCCAAACTTTACTATCCATGAAAACAAAGGGTTCTTTATCTTATTAAAATGTTCTTCACAGTGGTTTTAATAACCATAACCTTAATTTTAGAAACTGTTTGCTGAAAAAAAAACATTTATGGCAAACTAATACTTTAAAGTCATCTCTATTAAAATTTGTATGTCATGTATTTGTAATTACACATTTGTAAAGATGAAGTTGTAATTTGGTCAATTTAATTTAAAACACATTTCCTTTAAATGTAATATCAGATAACACTACCGTTAAAAGTACTTTGTGCAATACTATGTTAGTCAACAAATAAAAATAAGTGCAGTTCTTGAAAGCCTGGCAAAAGATTGTTAAAACATGATTCAAGTGTACTTTAAATGAAAACATTTGGCACCATTACAAAGTGCACTTTTTCAAAGTGTGCTTACATAGTCATGAAAGTGTAAAGAAGTGGCTATTTAATTCACTAATATTATCTGCAAGTACAGGTGTTTTTAAATATACTTTTCAGATTTAAGGTACACTATAGTACAGTTAAGCACACTTCTTACTTTCAAGGGTTCCCTCGCTTAGTTCGCCACCTTGGATGGATTATTTCATTTCCCTTGTTGAAATGCATTGTGGGAATGTGCCAATATTTAGGATTACGTAGACTTCCTATTGCCCTTTAGCTGCTAAAAGTTAGTCTCCAATAGTGCTTGAGGAAGTAGGACTGGGCTTGAGTTAAGACGGGCCGCCCTGTCAGGGGTCACCCACCCATACACGTTCAGCAAGCACAACTTCTCCTGTCAAAGCCTATTAAAAGCAGTTTACATGTGCATGTCCGATTTGATGAATATGTATGTGACCTCCTTCTCTGGCGGCTACCCACTCGGTGGCACAGGGGCCCGAGGCTCCTCATTGAGCTCAGCTTGCATAAAGACGACGGTTTAACACTGCCAAGAAGAGACTCCCCTGTGCCTGGCCTGACCTTTAACTCTGTGGATTTAACTGGGGGATAATGGAGAGAGAAACGCCTTAAGACAGACAAGAGGTGGAGGCACTGATTTAAAATTCAGGTTCTGACACGCCTTAATGAAATAATCCCACCGAGCTTGTCTGTGTGCGTCTGCGGCGTATCTTGTAAAGGGACGAGGTAGATAACAATCTCCTTTGATTTCAACAATTAAAAAAAAAAAAAAGATCCGTTCTAGAAAACCCAGAGGAAACTGGCATTGCTCAAAGGTTGTTCTTTCATTGCTCAGGAGACTTAATTGAGTTCCCAGTTATTTTCCATTAAACTTTGCTGAAGAGGTTTCACCTGAAATGACTACATTAGAAATGAGAAAAACAAAGATATTGAAGAGATGTGATTGAAGACTAAAGACGAGTAGTTTCATTAAAAATCAACTTTGTCTCAAGTGCTTCTCCTAAAATTTCTTAGAGGACAAGAAATAGAAACAATTAGCTAACAAATATATGGTTTCAAGATAATTTGATAAGAAATGTTTGACATCATATTGAAACATATGTCTTTTGATATACTATAGTCTTGGTAGAGCACAGTTTGAGATGCTTCTTCTGAATCTCTGTAAGAACTGGAAAGTTAAGCAAAAGTCTCTTTCAGAGTTATCAAAAAAGAAATTGACTTAATGTCACATTAGAGAGATTTTAAGTTAGATTTCTGTTGTCTGTGTCAATGTGTGAGGTATAGTAGACATTATCTATATATATGCTGCCGTGTGTCAACTCATGCTTAATTGTTTTGACATCTTATTTGCCTTATATAACCTGTATTCCTGATTAAATACAGCTTGTACAATTGTCTCCAGCTATAAAATGAAAATGTCTTCCATTACAGTTGGATTGTCTTCAGTAATCTCTCGCACACAGTGCACAGGCAGATGTAATTGGAATCCTTAATAATTGTCACCTCTTGAAAAACTAATTAAACAGTGGCCAAGGTCAATCTGGCTTTGGTAATTAACAAGGGAGCAAGCTGAAGGTAATGATCACTAGCACTGCAAGGGCACGTAGAGAGTGTGTGTGTGTGTGTGTGTGTGTTGTGGGGTTTGGGTGGGTGTGCCTTGCTCTGCATCTGTGAAGGAAAGGTAATCAGACTCATTTAAACCTTCATCTACCTGGCTAGATCAAGGGTACAACATTAACCCTGCCATGAAAGAGACACAGAGGCATACATGGGATACTTTCTCTTTGCACATTTTACACATACAAACTCGTGGAACCCCAGGAAGCTCGAAAGTAAAGATGTGCCATGAAAACAGCAAGAGCAAGTGAAGCGCAAGTGGAATGATAATTTATATCTATTATTTACATAACTAATCATTATATAAATTGTGTGTGTGTGTGTGTGTGTGATCAAGTCACTATAGAAACCTTCAGCAGTTCTTTAGTATAGCACATAATTTCAATGTCATGTTATAACATGCTGTCGGTCCACTTATTGTATTACTCCTCAACCTCAAAACATGTAATTTAGTCATTTTCTATGCAAAACAATGAGTTTCACTGTGGAAACCAGAAGCTTTATGGTAACAGTATCTTCTTTACTCTGAAAATACACTTTAAAGAGGACTTGAGGTACAACTGGAATGTATTATATTTGCATACCAGTTGCAAATGGTGCACTGTTGTTAGCTGTCCCTTGTGAAAAAATAAATGCACTTATTTTATTGAATGTACACTTGTAGTGTACTTCAAATCTTAAAAGTGTATTTAAAAAGCTGTGCTTACAGATAATATACTATGAAATAAAGAGAGTACACTTTCATGACTAATTTGACTTTAAAGTACATTTTAAACGATTCTGCTATTGTTTAAAATAAGTACATTATTACTTATTTTGATGTGTTGACTAGCATATTAAATACCTACTTAAGCACAAACATACCAAATGCCATGTAAAATACTTCATTATAATTTTAACTATAGTGTGTTATTCAAAGTTAATATATTTTAAATATACTAAATTGTAACTTCAATAGTTATTTTTTTTTTAAATGCATGGCATACAAGTTTTAATCAAAATGACATTATTCAGTATAGAAAGTGTATTTTAGTTAGTGAATTTTGCAGTAATAGCATTTTATATAAATTGAAAATATAATTGTTTAAAGTATTACTCTTTCAAAAGGGGAGCTACAGTATTCATGCCTGATCTGACTTTTCTGAATGACTTTTGTTAGTGTAACCTAATGCAGTCAGGCTGATTTAGTGAAATAATCATTAAATACTCCATGAAATCTGAATCTGACCGTGGCATAGGCCATAGTCTAATAGGCCACCTATTGTGAATGTTAGTGTATGATAGCTTAGACAAGACTTCACATACCTCTCCTCAATAACACATATGATTTGATACAAACATAAGTATGAGGAATGGTAATAGTGATGTTAGCCTAAGTACCTCAGTTACAGATCATGACTTCCCATTGTCAGAGTAAATGAACCTCTGTCCCTTTGACATAAACCTCCATTCCCAGTCAGTAACATCCTCTGACTTTCCCAAAGGCTCAGCTGGAAGGAAGTGAGAGAGGGGAAATTACACTTGTCGCTATTAATGTCCCAACGCAGACGTTTCCCAAGCACTGGGGGACAATGTGCTTTCTGTGCCTGTCCGTGACACTGAAATGGGGCACTTTGTGTGTGGTGGCACCACAAGAGAAAACATAGCCGCCGGACCGGCGGCCCATAATGCGCGGCGGTGATTCAGCAGTCAAGTATGTCACACTTATCTATATTTTTGTGTACACAAATAAAAGTGAAATAGTTGGGTCATTAGTAATAGAGGGGTGCACACAGGAAGTGCAGGGTTCAAATGGTCAAGGCCATGCAAGCGGAATCCCGCGACCCATCCGTTAGCTTGTCAGAGCCCAGTTACTTCACACTTATTTCTCTGCAGCGCTATGTCATTTATGATTAGCCGAGCAACTCGCTAAACGCCGTGGTGTTGGACAGCCAAATTCCTCTGGACAAGATTTGTTTTCTTTCCCATTGATCAGTGGGGGCTGATGACTGGTTCTCAGCAAAGCTGAAATACTGCAGATATTTTCTTTAGAGTTTAGCCATGAGGACAGAGCGAGGGGAAAGTCACAGCGTGGAAAAAAACGTATAGTCTCAAGGTATAGTCTATACGAGGTATAGTCTCAAGGACAAGTCTAGCCAGACAATTCAAACATTTAGTTAGCTTGTTGTCTGGAGCACTGCACAGTGACTTTTTAAAGCAGACATATCATACTTTTTTGTATTACTGAATTTTTTTATTTCATTTCACCAAAAACTGTTATAATGAAGTTGTATCACCATTGTTCACCCTCTCTCTGACCTTAGGAATTAAACAGGCACATTCTTGGATTTTAACTTGAAATAACATGAAAAATTGGTAACACTTTACTTAAGGTACCAATTCTCACTATTAAATAGTTGCTTATGAGCATGCATATTACTAGCATACTGGCTGTTTATATGTACACATATACATGTCTTATTCTGGGTGACCATAGTTTAGATCCATTAATTTAATCCTACACAGTTCCAAAACTTAACAACTACCTTACTAACTATAAATAAGCAGCAAATTACAAGTTTATTGAGGCAAAAGCTGTAGTTAATAGTACGAATTGGTCCCCAATCTAAAGTTTGAATATATATATGTGTGTGTTTGTGTGTGTGTGTGTGTATGCATGTATGTATATATATATATATATATATATATATATATATATATATATATATATATATATATATATATATATATTTTTTTTTTTTTTTTTTTTTTTTTTTTTTAACTGTATACATATAATTAAATGACATAACATTCAAATATAATTTTTCATTCGGAATAGCGGGAAAGAGGATAACGGGAATGCTGCAGCCACATTGAGGACACTGACCGCGGTGACCATGGTGACCTCAGCACGCGCTCTGATTGGTCATCGGCTATCCAGGCTGGCAGATATTGCAGCCATCCTTCCTCCTTTAATAAAGAAGCAGCGGTGGTAATTGCTGTCTGTGAGGAGTACATTATTCATGCAGATATCCAATAAAGACCGTGGGAGGGGACGGAGATGCGGCCGGAACCCGTACATGTTGATCCATATGATTGATTTTTCCTCCTTCTTCCAAACTCAATTTTTCATATTCAATGAGCGACTTGTAGATTGCATCAGTCAATACAGATACATCTCAATTAAGTCTCACCCAGGAGCTCTCATGGGGTGGAACTCATGGATTAGGGTGGGCTTCCCAGCCACTGCAGATTCACAGAACCATCCGTAGCGAAAAGCGGAGATAAAAATGACAAAAAACAGGCTAAGTGTTGAGCCATGATGTATTAACATTGAGATTAATTATAAACTCGTTTCTTGGCACATTTCTTCCCCTTTATTAATTACAGACTCTCTCGGCTTGCAGAACTAAACTGTGTATTAATTCTCAGACGTAGAGGACTGTATATCACCGCTCCAGATCTCTCTGCCTTTCTGCGCCGCTCAGCATTTTATCCTTGTGGACCGGAGAGGATCATTTACAAACATGACATGGTGGCCACAGTGTTCACTTGTGTACTTCATCTTTCCTGCCCCTGAATGGACAGCTATTTTCCTCTGGTCCAAGGGCACAAAGAACATGGTTCGTGCAGAGAATAAATGGGAGTGAGTTGATGGGAAATGGAGAAAGTTTGGTTTGGTGTAATTGTGCACCAAAAACACACACACAAGTCAGTTCTTTCCCGAAAGACAAAAAAAGAGATGGAGAAAGGGAGAAACGTTGCAACGGGAATCTATAACTATAAAGAAACCATAAGCACTTTAAGATGTCTGTGGCATTGCGGAGATGGATACATTCATTTGTGGTAATGCTATGAAGTCACAGAGGGTCTGCAGCTGGCATCCTTTTACAAACACATAGATTCGTTTTTGATGTTAAAATACTTTCTTCTGTACTAGTATTATATGCGCTGGGAAGGCTTTAACTAAGTCATTTGTAGGGTGACTTCCCCATAGACTGTAAACACTGTGGCTTTGTGGTGCTTGCTATTTGTTTGAGCGGCCTGAGATAGCGATATTGGCTCAAGCAATGACGTGATTTTGGGGTGGGACTTATCTGTTTGTCTTGTTTGGTACACCAATTTTAAATACAGCCACTATTTTGACACATTTGATGAATTCAGAAACTACAGATGTCAAAAGAAAAGGCATTCACAACTGTTTCCCTTTTGTAATAAGGCATATTTAAGAGTGAAACGGGATAATCAGTGGGGGAAAATTGTAGGAGACTTCATTCCATTCTGGCTGAAAGAAAAAAATCATCTTCTTTATGTACTATAAATGCTGCTTTTTCAATACATTGTTGTTTGGTATTATTATGGTATTATTACAGTAATGTTAACCGGCATTAAACCTGTGTGTTAACTATAGACAGGGTGCATTAGCTACGCTAAAAAAATTACTAAAAAGCTCTTTGGATTCTAAAACATTATCCAGTAACCATGTCAGCCAAAAATGAATGTTGTTTTAGAGGCAAAGCAAGTTATGTTACATATTGAATAATAACATGCACTGATAAATTGTGCCAAAACAGGACAGAAATGTGTATTCAGAAACTCTATAGGGTCAATTTTAATGTTGAATTAAAGCAACCATTTAACTGCTTTTTCCATGTTTAAATCTAGAAGTCTGCAAATTTATCCCAAAAATGAGCAAAGAAAATGAAAGAAGGGAAGGAAAACACAGAGAAAAAAAAGAGAACATGAACAACTTTCCGTCAGATAAATTATATTAAAAAAGCTACAATTAAGGAACGTGTCTTCTTTTACGAGAGAACATGAGAAAACCATGACAGTAAATCGGTACATGTGTGTACTGAACAACAGTAAGCCCAGGTGTTGTTTGCTAAATTTCAGTAAATTCAGGATTGCATTCAAGGCTAAAATGAAAATTAGATGTAATTATTTTAAGCAATATTACTTTCATATCATATGCATGTCTTTGTGAGGATTCATCATGACAGAATCCACCCATGCCCCAACAAATATTTTCAGTCTGTAAAAGAGATGCACTCATGAGGGAGACCGATGAAAGCAGGCCTCTGGGAAAAAGGGAATTACTGTATTCAGCGATAATGTACAAAAAATAAACCAAATGTGTTGGCGTGTTAAATGACAAGAAAACTTTGTCTGTTACAGTGATGCACATGTGATGCACATCTGTCAAGATTAACTGAAATGATTGAGGATTTTATTAACAATCCCTTCCGGCTGATTTGAAAGGATCTGCAGAGCGGAAGGTGCTACACAGCCAAAACAAAGATTTACACACATTTTGTCATTATAGTTCTTTTGGTGTGTAGGAATAATAATAATACATTGTACTTTAGCCTTATTTTCGCACCATGAACACTGAATAGAGTGAAAATGTGGGCAGGTATGCGCCATTTTATTCAATACTCATCTAATATATATATTTTTTAAATGGTAACATCTAAATTAACTAGTCAAAAATTAACAAAATGAATAATTATGGGTTAAATCAGGTAGAAAGAGTTCTTAAGAATTGCAAATTGCAGTGCATGACACTATGGTATTATTTTTACGAGTGCATAAGAAAACTTGATTCCTTTTGATATGAGCCCTTTAATGGAAGAAGACAAAAATGAATGGGGGTCTAGGAGGAGGAGAATGGATTCTTCCATCGCACTGCTGTCTCTGGGAGGCGGGCACTTAATCAAGTTTTACCAGGTGGTGCTCCAACAATGTCCGATATGCAGCGCTTGTTATCTTTCTCACAGCCCGCTCATATTTCCTTTGACATTCAGCCCCAAAGACCCCGTTCTATATGTTGCTCCTCTCCCTCTCTCTGTTCACTCTTTCTCTTTTACGGGCGAGAGGAATGTGGGGTCTCCTTAGTGATTTATAAACATACACATAATAAATGGCCGTCTGTAGTTTAAGCAGTGATGAAGCATTCTGTGCTTGGCCGCCAAGCTCCGACGTGATTTAAAGAGCTGACATTTACAGCAACCAGGCTTATTATTCAGAGTGACTGTCTATGTGCAGACTATATTTCACCATGGGCTGCGTGGAGGTGAATGTGGACCGGTCCGGCTCGGTGTCATAGTCAGTTCATAGCCTCTCTATCCCAGGCCCCTGGGCAGGAACCCTCTGCTCGGTGGGAGTCATAGCCAAACAAGTACTTGGACTCTCAGCTAGCTTATTATCGCTAAGATCTACGTAGCACAATGGGAGATTATGACACTCTGTTCAAAAGAATTACAAGGCGAAAAGCTGCACAGATACATTTTTAAACAGATAAGCCGATAATCCAGCTGTACAGTTGTACAGCTGTGCGCGGGTGTTTGCAGGAAACAACCTCTCGCTGGTTCTTTCGCAATGCTAATTGGTGCATAAAGTAATGCAAGTCTGTTTTTCGCTAATTCACCGTGACGTGGTCCACACTCCCCGTTCAAATGTGGCTCTGTATGTATGATCTTCACAAACAGCAGACCTTAGCTTTTCCTAATCAAGCAGAAGCAGACGTGGTGAACTTCATGAAAGAGTGACAGTGTCCTTGCGAGGGCTCTGCGTCCTTCCATGAAATTCGTCGACTCGGTTTTCAAACATTTCAGTCAAACGTCTGCCAGACAGCCTGGTCATACCTCTTCTCAAGTTTCCATTCGATTGGTATGGAACACAAAACCACAGGACAGACCTCATTTTCGCGGCGCCATGTACCGTACATGAAAATCAATACAGCTTAAAGAGAAAACACTCATTTAGCGTGTATCTAAAAAGTTGGTGCCGCTCTACCGCCTCCGAAATCTTTTGATTCTCCATGTCAGCTTTTGAACCCTTTGCTCAGGGCAGGTACTACACAAACTCGCAGGCTGTGACATGGTGATTGGCGGTGTTTTCTGGACAGGAACAGTCTCTGGAACTGCATTACAGGCTCTTGTAACTTAATTCCAGCAGCTGAGTAAGGAAATAATTGAATCGTGCTCCGAAGATGGATCCAGAGAACAGGGCGCAGAAATCGGCTTTGTCCGCTATCTGGCTTAACTCATGGGAGATTAGAAGCTAACGACGAGGCTCTGTTGGCATGGAGGCTGATTGTGCCTGTGCCTCTGAAAACTAAAAGAGCAGCCTGCGGGCACTGGCCGACCTTTCTGCAGATTAGAGCAGCCACGTTTTACATCTCGATAGCACCTTGAATTACTCTGCCTTGTTATACCGTCTCAAAGCCTCCAGTGTCTGCTGTCTTCAGCTTTCTCATCTGTATTCGGAAGTCAGGGCAGTTAATGGAGCTGAGTGCTGGTATCAGGCAACGGTGTTTACTGCAAACTCGGCCAAATGGAAGGGTATTCCTGATATGATAATATAAACTTTGGAAGATGGGGGTTACATTTTGGTGAAAAGAAGTTGTTTAGTGACACCAGCTTTAGCTTCAGAAAACCAGCGTTGCACTGCTCACTCTGAGGTGAGCTTTAATGAGGTAAAACAGCTGTCACGTTTTATTATGTTGTAAGAGTTTTGTGTTTCGCCTGTGGGTAAATTCAGCTTTCTGCCACCCATGGAGCTGGGAAGGAGGTGCCATATCAGTGTGTGTGTTTATGGAATCTTAGTCAGGTAACTGAGGCAGTTCAGTCAACCGGGTCCGAGTCGGGGTCATGACTTTGCCAGCAGTGGAACGAAACTGAGGTTACCCCAAAGGGAGGCTTGAACTTCCCCCAAATCAGTGAAGTGCAAGCAAACGTTACCCCACACTGACTTTACATTACAGTGACCCTGCATGAACCCTGCCCGATCCCCACAAATAGTGTCTGAAGAGTGAAAACAGCGCTGAAAAAAAAAAAAAAAAACATATCATTGTGAGTTATATATAACAGCAGGCCTAAATACAAATTTTCTGTTACCAACTCTGTTATTCCACAGTATTTGTAGTTTTAAGAATATAAATGTGAAACTACACTGAAACAACCAGAACAATGTCAAGTGGATGCAATGTTAAGTACTCTTGCAAGATTTCGGTAACACTTTATTTTAGGGTCTCTTAGCTAGTTGCTTATTAGCATGCATATTACTAGAATATTAGCCATTTATTAGTAGTATTAAGCACATATTAATGCCTTATTCTACATGACCTTATTCTACATCCCTAATTTTACCCAATACCTAAATTTAACAACTACCTTACTGACTATTAATAAGCAGCAAATTAGGAATTTATGAAGGGAAAGGTTGTAGTTAATAGCAAATATGTGTTCCCTATTCTAAAGTGTTACCACAATTCCTGAATGGAAATTATATTATTTTCCACGACCCCGACTCGGACCCTGTTCACTGAAATTCCTGAATTTGAAGTGCATTTATCACACTGCATATTACATGTATTCATGTTACATATATTATGTATTCATTTGACTGAATTTTGTTCGTATACAGTGCATTCAGTGTATGAATTTTATTAGCTTGTGTTTACTGAGAATCAAACCAAGAACCTTGCTTTGCTAACTAAATGAGTTGTAAAAAGTACATATAGTGGTGAGAATAATTTGCAATAAATGTATTTGTTTCTGATTCTGATTGTAACTGACTCTATAAGTTAAGGAAGTAGAATTGCCTGTGTGTCTGTGCTTCTTGACATTTGAAAGTATTTATTTAGTCTTAAAGACCTGCTTCCTGTTTGGAACATCTTTTGACCTCTATTTTTATTGTATTTTTTTACCTCTATTTGTTTGGTTATTTGTTTGTTTGTATATAGTCTCTATATAGGTTTTTATATAGTTTGTTTGTATACAGTTCATGCCAATACAACCAAACTGTGATACAATTGTAAATTGTATTTTTTTTTATGAGCAACAATACATTTTTGCAGTGATTCCAATGACAGAAAGAAAAACTATGTTGAGTTTCTCAAAGAACATTTAAAAGAGTTAATCATTTTTTTTTCCTAGTGTGAAGAAAATTTAAGAACCTTTTTCAACCCTAAGGAGCATTTTGCACAATGGAAATGTTCCATGGATGCTAAAGGTTCTTCATGGAACCAGATACCAGTAAATAACCTTTATTTTTAAGAATGAAGGGTTAAAATTTCTTTCTAGCTACTAGCAGCAACATCTCCCTCCAAAACTGTGTGGTAGCTTGCAATATTCTTGCCCAGAAATAAATGATACCGAAACAAGAAGTGGCACATAAATTAAAGTGACAGTGTGATTGATGAGTTAGCAGCCAAGGGAAAGGATGTTTGCAGCATTTTAGGGGGGAGAGGTGGGGGAGACGTAGCCTCGTGTGGCTTGCAGGGAGCGGAGAGCCATCAATCCCAAGCTCCCCTGTGCGGTGAAGTACGCCCCTGAGAGGAGTGGCTCTGGGCTTCTGCCCATCCACTAAATGAACTGCATGCAATATTAAAAGATGCAAAACGAGCCCAGGCTGGACCGCTCCCAGGAAAGCCCACTGGCAACTGACCCATTAGCTACCAGGGGAAATAAACAGCTTCCGAACTCGTTTTCTCCTGTCTGACATTATTCTTTTCTTTTGTTTTGTTCGTAATGACTCGCTTTTTATGTTTGCGCTCTTCCTTTACAAAGGGCCAAACCACTTATTGCTTCTTTATTAATCCAAAACCTCTGTCCTGCTAGAGAAATCAAGCCTAAATTCCATGACGGTCTTACCTGGCTTTAGATGGGCAATGCTGGTCTGTTACTCACATAGACCTTATGTGCATTTGATCATAGTTTGATTCATCTTTGGAGACAACAACTAACTAGTCATAACTGTTTTATAAAAAAAGTAGTTCCAACCATGTACATTTTTGTTTTTATATGGTTTACAATTTTTTGTTGGAAATGTGGTTTCAGGAAACATTGACGTATTGCAACGAGAACCTGCAACCATAATTGATTAACACTGCTTTTGGGAAATGCACCCCTGGTTGTTTTTGCAGATAAACCAATCTGACCAGCTAAAACCACCTTTAGAGAAGCCAAAATGCCTTGTACTTTTAACCAACAATAAACTGGTCAACTGGGCTGCATGCTTTTAATGAATGAAACAGCACTGAGAGAATCTACTCTACTGCAGTGCAGTAGTTAATTCCTCTGCTGCTGTCTGTCAGATACGGGATGGTGGAGATGATGATGATGGCTCATGCAGATGAGGGATGTAAAGGTGCAGGGTGGGGGTTCTTGCTGAAGCACTTGTGGTGTTTGTTTGGGGCAGTGTTAATGAAACAAAGAGCCTGGATGAGATCAGCGTTCACCTCTGAGAGTGTTACGCCACTTTTACAGCATTTGAGAGAGATGAGAGCAGTGATGGTAGGGCAATCACCGTGCAGTTTGCTTTTTACTGCCCATTCTAACAGATGAACAGCATCAATCTTTAGCTCGCCATCACGCCGTGGCTGCACGTCTGATGAGGGGGGTCGCAGCTCGCATGTAATAACAACGTGCAGCAATTCACATAAAATGAAAACACAAGCAGGTCAAATGTGACCTTAAAATTAGTATTGCAAATTGAAATTAATATTAATTGAGGAATTATATTTTTAATAAAGAAAATTACTTTTATTTACTTTTATGAACCATAAATTTTGTTTTACAGTATTATGTCAACATCATTTTGTTTTACTTTCAAGTTTTTTCCCCCATTATTTTAATTTTTTTTATAAATTGCTATTATTCTCAGTAGTAATTCCCTTTAGATTTGTTTTACTGAAATACAATATTTTTATTTTCTTAAACGTAAAAAAATTAATTATACCCAGATATTACCCTAACCTGTATACATAATAGACTTAAACTTAACTTAAATTAAATTCCAACGGGGCAAAGTTTTACATCTGCCATTCACCAACACGAACTGACTGGCAATGACTGTATAGTTGAAATAAATACAATGTTTTTGTAAACTGGCACAACATGCAATTAGTAGCTGTGCCCTTCTGTATGCACACACCACACTTTAAAAACAAACACAAAGGAACTTTTGTAAATAAAAAGTGTTTTGAATTATATAGTCCTGGTGTCAGAGACAAATTGAGATTGGGAATTCTCATAAATCAGCAGCAGTGTTCTCTTGCCTGCAGAGGAATTGCCTGGTGAGCAGACGTGATTTAAGAGTGGGTTCAGGCTACAGCGCCACTCTTCCATCCCCTGGGAAACGACAAAATCCCAGCGCTGCTTCACACTTATGCTCACACAGTCTGTTGTGTAGAGAACAATGCACAGATGACAACCAGCAATTTATATGTTCTACTGTGAACTTGCTTAAATGCATCTTTCAAGAATACTTTGTGGTGATACCATAGTACACAGACGTTATAAGATGGTACTATGGTTGTCAGTCATTAGGCATTCCATGGTGTCAGTGTTGGAGAGTAACTAGCTAAAGTACTTGCATATCTTATTATAGTGTTGGAAAGTCCAATTCATTTCATGGAACCAGAATCATCTTTTCAGTTGAATGTCTGTACAGAAATCCCTGGCAGCATTTTATGCCGTTTTTTTATAGAATTATTTAGCTAAATATTTAGTTTTGTCTCACAAAAATATGTATGTATTTGAACTTCATATAAAAATTCCATCTATTTGGATTAGAGTTTTAACATAAACAAACTAATAAACTTAATGTGATGCATATTTGTCAGTCATTTATAAATGAAACCATACAAAACGGGTAAGATGTCTGCATGTAATTATAAACTGATTGTGTTTTAAAGACACAATAACCAGGTTTATTTATTTATCATCAATAAATACAGTTTGTTTCATTCTCATACATTTTAGCTATACTTGAATATTGCTTGTTCCACAGCTATGCATATTGTAACCATGTTCATGCTTTTAAACGGAATAAATGTAATTGTTGTGAACAGATTTATGCGGATTCAAAACTATTTAAATAAATGCATTTTGAAAATATGATTTTCCAATTTATCTATTTGATAAAAAAAATTATCAAATAGATGCAAATAGTTGATAATTAATTATGGCATAATGTTTTGAGTAGATCAATTTGACCTGCTTCTTGTCTGTTTCATGACTGACAAACGCATACCACTAGGTTTATTAATGTTAAAACTGTGTACAATTCTATGTAATTTTAAATGCCTTTCAAATACATGTATCTTAAGTTTAATCCTTAATTAATTATTATTATTTTTTTTTAGTGTAGTCGCATAAATGCATGACTTTAGTTTTAGTAGTTTATTTAATATTATTTCATACAAATGTACTTTTCCAACTAATATTTAGATGTCTTGAGCCAGATATTTTTTGCTACTTATTACTATGGTTTACAATTAAAATATTTATCTTCCCGTAATTTATTTATATATTTGAATTGATCTTAAAATAATTTTAAAGTTCTGTGATAAAAGAGCACAATGCATTAGTTACTGCATCAGTTAGAAATTATAGGCATTTTTGGTCTCAGCATAATTAAAGACGGAGGAAAAAGAAAAAGAAAAATAACTTTCCATTTTCCCCTGACAAAATCAACATTGTCCCACCACAGTTTCTAAAGTTTTTTTTAATAAAAGAGCGCTGGACAAATATACAAGCATCAACTAGTCATAGTCAAGAAAAAATATCAAGAGATACAGTACATAACACACAGACATAGGTACTCATACAGAGATATCTGTAGGTACTGTAAAACCCTAGCTGGTGGTAGTGTGGCCGTGGCCTTGACCCTGATCTGTAGGACACCTGTCTGTGTTCTAGACATTCCCAGCAAACATCAGCACAAACCCTGCCATAAATCAAACCCTGCCTGAACTTCTGTATTTATTCAGTGATTAAAAAGCTCCAGGAAGAGTGCTAAGCCAAGGCTGACAAAAACCTAATGAGACGGGACATCATCAAGACCCGTTAATCATTTACTCGCTACTAAACTGCCCAACATGTGGAAATCCACAAGTATCACCCACACAATCATGTCTACGCACTCTCTGAAACTATTCCAACTATTAAAGAGTTCAAGAAACTCATTAAATACTTGCCAATTCGTATCATAACAAATGACGGCAAATTAACCATGTGTGCATGTGGGCGGCAATTAGGTGGATATGTCAATGTCAAGTTTATAATTGAGGGTCGTGCCAAATGACAACTGCACTTGGTGAACTGGTGCTATTTTAATGCTCTGTGGTAATAAGATAATTGTGTGCTAATGAATATCCACATCTGTAACGGCACGCACATTAAAACCGATGCCATCGTGTATCTGACACCTTCTTAAGACCCTATACTGCTATAAAACATCTTTATCAAGCAGACTTTTGTGTTAACATACAGTATGAAACTACATTGGTACAAAAGCAATAGACAGATTAAAAACAGTCACAATTTTATATTAAGGTCCCATTCTCACAATAAACTCCTAATTTGCTGCTTATTAATAGTTAGTAAGGTAGTTGTTAAGTTTAGATATTGGGTAGGATTAGGGATGTAGAATAATGGTCATACAGAATATGTGCTTTATAATTACTAATATACAGCCAATATGTTAATAATAGGCATGTTAATAAGCAACTAGTTAATAGTGAGAATTGGTCCCTAAACTAAAGTTTTTCAGAAAAATCTATGATTTCTACATTTTCAACATTACAGTGTTTCTCAGTTTTATATCATTGCAAATATGTCATGAATATTCAGTATGTCATTCAGGAAGTCATTGAGAGGGGAGGATTTCTGGCAAAGAAATAAACTAAATGAATGACCTAGATAAATGATCGAGCCCTGATATAGCCTAATCCAACTATCTAGAAGATGAAATATTTTGTTTGGACTTCAATAATATCAGCTGGTTGTACGGTACTAATGGCGTTTTTATTGACCAGACTCTTAATGGGAGCAGGGCATATTTGATGCTGCTCATTTAAAGGGGACGTGAGTAATAGACAAATCAAACCAGACCATAAAGCCTCAGTCAGGATGAAAAAGATTTCGTCTATTGCTCATGCAGGTGAAGAGAGGTCAGGTGATGGAAAACAGAAAAGGAAAGAGTCTGAATGATTAAGTGCATTAATACATCCATACTGCACAAAGTAAACATACCTTGTTTTTACTCACCCTTGCTGCAAAAAAATGCAAACGGAGCATCTGCGCTCCACAACCCACCTCCCGTCCTCTTCTGGTCATCAGCGAGCGAAAAAACACAACAAAGGGGCCGTTTCTACAATGACCTTGGCGGTGACATCATGTGGCGGTAGAAAGAAATGAAGCCATTAGACTGAGGCAGCGGTAGGCTATAAATCAAGCTATTTCCAATAAGCTGCCTTAATGGTCATCCATCATGGAGGTGCGTGAGGCAGGGCGAGGCGAGGTCCAGCTCGGCGGAGCGGCCCGGGCAGGCCAGAGACATAAACAATAATAATCCCCATCTGATGGCCCTGCAGGAAATTTAGGAACACGCTCCTGCCTTTTGTTTGTCAACGGTCATATTTAGAGGGGAGGGGGAGAAATGGATTCTCATTATCAGCAAACACAAACACGCATAAAGGTGCATTGTAAAACTGAAGACAGATGATAGTAGAGGGGTCAGGACAATGAAGGACACAACCGAATGGAAGTATTTGATTTACGGGAGGGACAGACACGGCGAAAATTGACTGGAATCAAGAATGACTGTTTGCTGGCGTATCAAACGAGCAGCAGGTGCTTCATGGAAGTTTGCGACACATGATGGTTTATATTTTCCAGTTTGAAAGCTGCCCAGAGGACATTTTACCACTCTTTCATCACTCAGAATAGCTTAATCACTTCGCCTCACTTTATAATGTTTCATAGCTCAAAATTAGAAGAACAGAAGTACAAATAAGAACAGGTACACATAAGAAAACTGTTGACCTATAAGTGTATACAGATTTAAAAGGATGGTCATTTGAGAATTTGGTTATGCTTTACATTAGGGAACATATATTCACTGTTATTCAAGAGTTTTCCCTCAATGAACTCCTAATTACTCCTTATTAATAGTTAGTAACATAGTAGTTAGGTTTAGGTTTTGAGTAGGGTTAAGGGATGCGGTCATTCAGAATAAAGCATTAATCCCGGTTTCACAGACAAGGCTTAAACCTAGTCCTAGACTAAAATGTAAATCTGAGCTGTTTCAACTGAAAGAAACTTGCACTGACTGATCTTAAAACATGTCAGTGCCTTTGTTTTGTCTTAAAATGAACACCAGTGTTTATAAAAATTACTTAAATGTCCTAATTGAACTATGGCTTAATCCTGGGTTAGACTAAGCCCTGTCTGTGAAACCGGGCCAATATCTTCTTTATAAGTCTTAAGTCTTAACAGCCAATATGCTGGTAATGTGCATGCTAACAAGCGACTATTTCATAGTGAATAGTGTTCCCTAATCTAAAGTGTTGCCGAATTTTTTTTTTAATTGATATCGTATTTTTTGACTTCTTGATTTTTGGAATATTTTCAGATGAAAGTACATTTTGAAACATTGTTGAGATATCTTCTAAATGAGAGACAATTAAGATTATTAGATTTTTCTTTCTTTCTTTCTTTCTTAAAGGAAAAATGTGAAAAGCAGGACACTTAAGCAAACATCTCAAATTGCTCTCCCCTTTAATCTAATCTCAGCCAGGAGAATTCTTTTTTTTATTATTATTATTATTATTATGAATTAATTGATTTCCCTTAGAGTGAATTTGTTGGGAAATGACTTTGAGATCACAGGCTTTTGAAAGTCTTTGGTATCTTGAAAAGAGCACAATTTGAGACACTGTTGATATTACTGCTTCTGAAGAGAACAATTTGAGGACCAAGGGACTTTTTCCTATTTGCTTTCCATTTAATCTCATTATATAGGAGAAACAACTGAGATATTAAAATAATCTAAATTGATGATCAAATAAGTGTGTTGCATATATAAGTTACATTAAATTAGAGTTCATAATAATTCTAAAGATCATTCGAGAAGAAGAACTCTGAAGAAAATGGCCGATGATGATGATAAGCTAGTTTTTGACAAGATCACTGGATATTGTTAAGGACCTGGACGGCTGTACAATACTGCTCTGTTTTCTGGTCTGGAGAGCTCTGTGCAAGCTCTCTTTGGCGCTCTAGGGAAATATATCTCCAGGGTTGTCAAAACCCCAGGCCTCAAAGCCAAACAGCACAGTTGGGATGGATTCCACAACGTCCCGGCAGACATGTCAACAGGAGTGAAGAAGGCCCACCACACTGACCTTCTGCTGACAGCAATACTGCAATTTATTACATTTACAAGCTGCAATTTCGGTCGGAACGTTTCACTCACCCTTTTTGTTCTCCTCTCTGTTTCCTACTGTCTCTTCGTCTCTGAAACCTGGGTAAAGTCTGACCAATGTGGCAGACCAGTGTCAGCTAGACTTCAATCTCACTCTCATTTATTTTTCTATAAATGAAACCTGAAATATTCTTGTACTTTGACGTGTTATAACTTGACCTTTCAGTGAAACGATGCATCTCTGTTGAAGTATGCTGGATTTCTTCAATCATTTAGTCCACTTAAACCCTGCCCCTTTCTTAGAAGTTGACTGCAAGTTTGCGTTCAGGTCTGCCTTCATCAACAATCAAAAGACAGAACAAAAATTTAATCACTGCAGTGTTTTTTTTTTTTTTTCCACAGTCCAATTCACTCAGATATACGATTCAAAACAGGCAAATAGACCGCTACTCCTGCTACTTGTGTTTCATCGCCATATTCCTTACACAAATAAAAATATAATTTACACAAATATGACAATTAATGTCATGCAGTAAGAGTATGGAGTTATACAATCAAGGTGATAGCACAGATAATTTGTTGAGGAGACACTTATTGGTGGCTTTTTCTCTGGAGAAAAAAGAAATCTGTAGTCACAACCACCAAATTCCCCAAGACATACAAGAATAAAACTAAAATAAAATTAAATAAAATTAAAAAATATAAACAAAAAAACAGACATCAAAATAAAACTAAGAATAATCAAAATAAAGTAAAAAAAAAAAGTCATTACGACGTGTATGATTGGACTAAATAATTTTGTGCTAAATAAATTAATAAACAAAGATGAAAGGTGGCACAAAATAAAGACCAGAAACTGTGCATTGGTGGGTAATTGATTATTTAGGTATGTATTTGAATATTGATGTATCACCAAGAATTATGGAAAGTTTATTTTTGCTGCAAAAGCTTCACACTTTAGTGTTTTTTAGTCTACATTAGCTACACAAAACTACCAGTCAACAATTCACAGTTTAAAAAGACAAATGGCAATGTGCTTCCACCATGTTTTGAGTTCCCCATTGGTAAGTGTGATGGCGTTCACATGCACTCATCTACATCAGCATAGGTTTCAGGTCTTGCTCAATACAGAGCTCTGAAGCGAGTCAGCGGAGGCTCTTTATGGACTCTTTGTGCTCATAATGGGGTTATGCCTCTCAAACCGCCACATACCCCCGCTTAAACCAACAACATCTGCTGCAGGCTAGCCCTCGCACTCGGCCGAGCACGCACAAGAGCTTGTTCTATACGTCTCGCCGAGAGAGCGCGCGTTTTGCGACGTGTGTCGCGAGGAGAACATTAGCGCAGCAGCCTCTGTTGTATTCACAGTGGCTAATCCCCACTCCGCTGCGCTCTAATCCCTCGCTATTGAGCTTTCTCTTCCAGCTTCCTCTGGCCCTGGCTGCCAAGGCACCGGTCACTTGTCTCCTGTTATTCACTTTCCCTCTGGGGAGCTCTACTCCCTCTCGGAGCTGTTATACGGCCCATATGTTGTTGTTGTTGTTGTTGTTTAATCCTAGGGCAATTTGACGTGCGTATCCATGACAGTGTCTCGGCCGGCGTCCAGGACTTGTGGCAGAGGTGTGGGTGATTTCCTTTAGCCAAGGGGGAGCTGGGAAGGAGTAGCCAGCCCTGACAGCCCTTCACACAGCCTGTGCAGAGCGGGCAGCCGCCCAGACGCACACACACACACTAACAGACCATCTGAACACAGGCAGCCAGGCATATTAGATTGGGTTACACTTGACATACGCAACTGGGAGCCGGGGAGTTTGCAAATATGGCATGCCGAAGGAAGTGTTGCAAGATGCCTGTGTCAGTGCTTACACAAACAAACAATGCCTGCAGAGAGAGAGAGATGCGATCTGCGAACAGCTTGCATGCTCTTTCCCTGTCTTTATTAATAAATAAAGGCACTCTTCAGTGTCATTTAAGACGGTTAAAGACTCGCAGCTAGCACAGAGACTAAGGACTTGGTTTTCAAAGAACAAAACTGGTCAGTTTCCTCTGCACAATTGTGGTACATTTACAGTACCGTTCAAACGTTTGGAATCTGTACAATTTTTGATGGTTTTGAAAGATGTCTCTAACGTTCACCAAGGCTGCATTTAGTTAATTTAAAAATGAATTTTTTTTATTTTCAGAATTTTCAGCAAACATTAGTCTAGTATTCAGTGTCACATGATCCTTCAGAAATCATTCTAATATGTTTATTTGGGGCTCAAGAAACATTTACGTATTTATCAGTATCGCATTTTTCATATTTGGAAACTATGATAAATTACCATTAAAAAGTTTGGGGTAAATATAATTCACAAACAAAGAAACAAACACACACATACACACACACACACACACACACACGCACACAAACAAACAAACAAATAAATACCCTTATTCAACAAGGACACAACTTTCTATTCTATTCTATTTAGTCATATATTATTATTATTAATTATCCCATTATCCTTGCATTGCTAGCGCCATGCTATACCAGTTTTTACAGTTTTTCTCTAATAGCAACATAATTGCTCCAGTCATCTCCATTCGATCTTCGGAACAGAAGCAGATCCACTCTTCAGCTGGGGTGAAAAAGGTGTTCAATGTTTAAGTCCACCAGAGTGATGCTCATTTCCATCATTTAATGTGTTAGATTACATAATTACACTTCTTTCCAACAAAGAAGTGCAGCTGTGGTAATTTCAACTTAATTACATTAGCTAACACATTTCTTAAATTTAAATAATTTTCCCAAATAACATATCTTATCTCTAGAGATACAGATGGCAATGATTCAATTACAGAGAGGAGAGGGGGAAAAAGTGGAAGAAACACTTTAGTAATGTGGAGCACTGCTTCCCCCTTCAGAGCTTTTAGAATAAACCTCTTTGCCCCAGATTTCACTTTTATTTTTTTTTTCTCTTTTCCCCCTTCCATCATCAAACATTAACGTTTTGTCTCACGGGATGGTACCGACACTGCCGTTTTATCGCTCAAATTTCCAACCTTCTGTCTCGAAAACAGCCACCCACGGCCGTTCTTTACAAGAGCTTATAACTATAGCTAGAATGCCCTTGCAAATGTTCCTTTTATTGTTTAGAGCAAGTTCACATAAAAACGCTGTTTGCCAAGTTGAAAACGAGTCTATCACCGCAATGGCACAGAGCTACTCGGGTCTGTGTGCGACTCAAGACGGCCGCCGTAAATCAATAAACTAGATGTAATCTGCGGTGCCCAGAAAGCTGGGGGAAAATCTGAAGTATAATGCTGCTGGTCCTCTATTGTCATTCAGACACAAGCTGCATCAGAAAGAGGGGCTTGTGTGCACCTGATAAGGCCGAGCCCAGAGTGAGTCATAAATCAAGTCAAGCAGCCGCTATTCCGCTGATTTCACACAAGAGTCCCTGCTAGTCAACACCGCACAGGAGCAGAGAGACAGCAAGAGAGACGCGCAGAAATGATAGATCTGCAATTTGCTTTCTTATCTCATCGGGCAAGAAGTTTTTCTCTACAAAAGCCTGACCTTCAGCGAATAAGCAGCCCCATACAGAAAACACACATGGGGCAGCATGCAAATTTCGGGAGCCTTTTACACGAAGGCTCCTCCACTGTTGTTTACTAGGTCAAGCAGGACAAAAAACGCCAAAGATTGAGGCGCATATACCAGAGCTTTATTGTATAATAAAATCAATCATATGTTGAAGCAGAAACATCTTAATTAAAGCTGCTACAAGTGTTTGTTTTAAATACCATGTATAAAATGGCCCTGCTATATCTGACAGATATCTTGCTATTTAAAAAATTCACCACAAGTCTTAATGGGAAGCTCCTACTTATGAGTAGGAAATACAATGAATGTGTCTGGCAATATGGCTGCATACGAAATCGCATACTCTCTAAGGTTTTTCACGCTGCACTTAACTGTGTTTTTAACACCGGGTAAAAGGAACGTTACACTTGTAATTTAGTAGCAGAGATAGAACTGCTTATTACTCGGCGTTAACCCCCGCGTTGCGGTGCCAAACTTGTACATTGTGAAACAATGCGGTGTTAGGATGCTACAGGCTAGATGCTTAGCAACTGTCAACCAACTGCATACCTCACATTCACATGCTTTGGACAGTCATGGAAACACAGCATGTTGTAAAAACAGTCATTGCAGAAAACAAGTGAATTAGAGTGAATTTTTACTTTTATAGTATGAGAAGTGCATTCAGGAAAATTTAATAGTACATTCGGCAATAATATGATGACGTGCAATGCTAGAGCTGTTATGTAAACACGGTGTGTGCTTTGTTTTACCTGTCAGTGACACTGACAACACAAATATGCAAATAAGAACATTAACCCGGGGTTTAGGAAACAATTCAATTGTCAATTTAGTGATTATGTCACTACCTGCAAGGCACACAATGTCATAAGGCACTGATACTTGGTTAAATTTCAGTTGCGATGTCATGTGACCAAAATTCAATGTCCATTCAACGTCTAATGTCAATGTTAATTTGATGTCCAATACCGACGTCAGCTGATGTTGATAATATGAGTTATTTTTAGGTTGTTTAACCAAAATCCAACATTAAGTCAACATCAAATTGGCGTCAAATACTGACGTCAAACCGATTTTCATTCTCAACCAAAACGCAAATCTGTCTGACGTCATGTCCAAAGTCAATCTGATGTAATGTTGACATCCTGTGCCTGCTGCGTAGATTTAGCAACTTGCCTCTTCAGGGAAAAAAAACGAAGAAAGAAATAACTACCTAGAAACAAACCTTGGGACAAACCAATTGACTGTTCTTGAGACTCGCTAGTATGATGTTATCTAGTGACATTTAATGAGAAGGCTTTAGCTTCTGAATCAGCTGAATAACCAGGACTGATTGTTAAACACGGATTGATTGTGAGCAGTGTGAAACTTGAAGCAAGATAACCCAGGATTCTGTTTACATGGGGTTTAATGGCGCACGATTTAAATTTCAAAAGTGAAAAGCCCTTCTGAGTAGATTCTTCTTTTGAATAAGCAATTATGTACTACTACATCAGTTGTGTTGCTTCAATGGCAATCACAAATCCTCTCCTGTGGCCTAGTGGGATAGTAAAGTGTCTATCAGATGCACACTTCACAATCTCGCCAGAAGTAGTAGGTCATCAGGATACATTTCACCTACAGTTTTATGAATAGCTCCTATAATTTCAGAAATACTCCTTTCCTTTCCTATTCTGTTTTTTTTATATATATATATAAGCAAATATAAACATTAGGTGTTTAATTTTTGCTTAGTTTGTGTATTTTATTATTCTTTCGCTGCCGTAGAGAATAATGGGAAGTGTATAGCTTTGTTCACCTCATTATTTTCTTACAACCTTTATCAGCAGTCATCAGCAGTACAAAAAATCATCTCAAATTATTATTTTTTATTTTATTCCCCCGACTCAGGAAGTCAAGTCAAAATCTAGTTTCCCCACTACTAATTTTGACATTGTTGTGCTGTTCATGTGTGCTTGTCTTGAGAATTCGGACACGCCTTGAAGGCAGAAAACTAACCAATCAGAAATACTCTCTGCCTGTCAATTATTTTTGTGTTCATACTAACTGACTTTGGGCATGCTGACATGTATTTAGAAGGTGGGGTTATAAAGAGAGGGCGTGAGGATGAAATTAGCACAATGGAGGAAGTCAGCAAAACATCTGAAATCGCTTTCAGCTTTTAAAAGGCCAAAAATCTCTGGAAGATTAAAGCAACTGCAAATCCTAGCATGATTGAAATGACCTCACCATCAGCTTTCTCATCTCCTTGTTCATATGCTAAAAACTGCCAAAAACAGCACGTAATGAGCGTTAACATGTGTAATCCTCTCTTGGTTTGTACGCTCTTGTCTATGTCTCCTGACGCCCACACTCCCGGAGGGATTAGCTCTGTGGGTTATAGCGCAGATATGCTAATTTCAACCATCCAAAATGTCTCTGTCTCTATGTCATACTGTATCAATCTGCATGTAATATGCATTTAAATAAGACACATTCATGGACATGCTAAGGCCCTCCTTCACATGTGGGTTGAATGAAGCAACTGCACAGTGTCGGAGTGCAAAAGAAAGGCCATAGTAGACATGCGGAGAAAAAAAAAAAAGGTTCCACTTTATATTAGGTGGCATTAAAGGTGCACTAAGTGATAGTTTAAAAACACTTTTGACCACAGCGTCGGACCAAGTCCCAAAACACACTTGTGGCCAATCAGCAGTAAGAGGGCATGACTTGTAATGATAGAGAGAAGAGAGTGCTCAATTTGAGTGCACAGGACAGATTTACAGGTTTATGCACAGGTTTATACGGTGGGTTAAGATGTAATGGATGGATCAATAGTTTAATTATATACTGTGTGTAGTTACAGAAATTAATTACAAATGTAATTACATGCATGCATTTTTTTTTAAATATGTGCAATGTAAAAACATGTATGTACACAATAAGTGCATTGTATCAAAAGATTCATTTAAATGTAATGACTTAGTAGTTGAGGCCACCTAATATAAAGTAGGACCGAATGTTTTTTATGTCCATTTATGGTAATACTATGTTTTAGACATGAACCAATTGGAGTACCATGCAAATACTGTGGTATATAAACACTCATCCAGTTACATGATTTATTACAAGACTTTCTAGAAATGCTTGGCTCTGATAGGTCAGTCCCGGTATTCATTCAAATAGTTTTGTATAATGACCACTAATCTGACCGTTCCAGGAAACCAGTGTTGTACGCATTTGCACAAATGTCTCTGACATCACTCCACTTTTTTTTTTTTAAATCACATAAAAATTTAACTTATTATTATTATTTGTTTAATGGTTTCAGCCTTTGATTTCTTTGAAATCATTAAAAATCTAAAAAAAAATAAAATCTAAAAAAATATATATATATTTCTCCCAAATATATATATATATTTCTCCCAACACAACTTTTTGTGTTGGGAGAAAGCAATGCAGAGTACAATAATTTAGCAAAGTGAGTGTCCTGCACATGGTATGGTCAGCTCAATCTTAACATGCATTTTCCCTCGGCCAAACCAAACACAGTCTGTAATGATGCAATTGCCTGGACGCAGGGCTTGAACCAATCTAAAGGCCGTTAGCTTTAGGACTGTTGGAGAGCTCTTTAAAGGCAGTGTTACCCCAGACTGAGGATGGAGATGTGAGGGTTCGACTACTCCAACCTCTTCCCAAGAGGCACAGTGCAGATTGGAACCTTCTGGCACGCTGATGATCACACATATTACTTACAACACAAAAGCAGTCCAGACATCTGACATAGATTACAATCTAACAGTCAGTGGCAATAAATGCTTTCCAACATCCCCCTACGAAGAACGTCGTTGGGTAAACCAGGAAAAGCAAAGTGTGCATGTGAGAGAATGCTAACATTATGTGTCCAAACTGGCATTTGCATAGCGTATGTGCCAGTAATGAAAGTTTAATAAGAGTCAATTACACACATTAAAGTAGACACCGTGGAAATGTAGCGGGGTCATTGGCAACACAATATTCTAAAGCCCGTATGCTGTTACATTGCATCAGCATGGGAAGTTCAACAAATGTGTTAATTGCTGGAGTCCTTTCAAGCAACGCCAAGTGTTTTGCAGTTGAAAGCCTTATACCATCTATTATATAAAACTGTCCTTCTAATACGCTTATTACATCATGTCTACAACAATTGTCATCAAAGGTTTGTCACTCTATGTGACAGACCTGCTCCTACGGCTCATTGGGTTTCATGTTCAGGTGTTTGCTAAGCAGAGATGAACAAAGTAAACCAAAGATAGTCGATCTTTAAAGTTTTGTGTCATTCTAGTGCCGTTCCCCTTGGCTTCATTTCTTGCTTGAATTAGAAATACTCACACCTTTAAAATAATTTTTATACTACACTATAATCTGAACCCAAAGATTTCACTGTAAAAAATCATGTTCTTAATCATTTTCTTAAACATCATTTTCTCTTTTCGTTTCTATTTATAGATTTGAGGTTATCTGTCTTTTTTTCCAGACACACACACAATAAAAGAAAACATTCTGCACTGCATGCAGTTTTGTCCAATCAAATGCTCTCGAGAATGAGAAGGTGCCTTTCTCTAATCTAATTTGCCACTGATTAGTAAGCAATGCAAATATATCATAGTGATATAAAAATACAAAGAGCAAGAATATATATTCCATTTGATGTTATCAACAACATGAAGTGCATTGACCATTATAGTATGTCAATGTTTTCCAAACTGGGTTTGAGAAGGAACTGCAGGGGGTTTATGAGCTTAATGAAAAGCTAATGATTAATGAAATCATAAACACATTTAAAAATTAAAATAAAACAATAAGTTTAAAATGAATCAAAATAAAACACTAACTGAAAAAATATATATATATTATTTGTTTACCTGCATGTCATGTGACCATAAGCAATGTCAGATAATCATGAACATGCAAATATGATACTTAATTATTCAAATATGTATTTAAAAATTTCAGGGGTACTTCAAATAAAAATATATTAGGTGAACGAGGATCAGATGACAAAAAAGTTGGTGAATTTGTGCATTTTAAAGTGTTTGAAAGACAAACGCTTCCCAAAGTTATACATGGTAAAATGACTGAGTGATAATTCAAATAAAAATTAATGTGTTCATCAGTAGTTGATGTGACGTTAAAAACACTACTTAAACCTGAAATATGTTTTGTAAATCCAGTGATCATGTGCTGTGTAGCCACCTGACATTGTTTTTGTTTTGTTTTGTTGTTGTTGTTTTTTTCAGATTTGAAGCATAAACCTTCAAACAAAACGTAGAAAGAAAATGTAAGTGTGATAGGAAAAACAAATTTAATTTCAAATACTTTTTTATAAAACTTGTAATAACTAATATTATATTTGGCAAAATATATTTGTCATGATTTCATTTTATTTACAGTAGTTTTAAGAATAATTAGGTTATTTGTACTTTTTTTTTTTTTTTTTTCTTTTTTTTTTTTTTGAAGATATGAAGTCTTGGAAAGTTTGTCCACTGTTGCATTGATATTCCTAAAATGCAGCAGACAACAGCTCAGGAACCAGATACATCCTTGTCAAAAAGGAAGCATAGTATTTTAGTAAAAAAAAATATTTCCCAATCTCCTCCCTGGAAATGGAGAATTAGCTGAAACATGAGGACAATTACAAGTGGGCCTAGTGTAAAGACCACGGGGACTAGGAAAATAAACCAATCTCAGTCCTCCAGAATCAATCTGGTTTACTTTAAAAAAGCCCTCTGAACTCATGCCAGCTCCTTCCATCCAAATAATTTATCCCTGCACAGCCTTATGTTTTCACCTTTAAACATCGACAATCAAGGAGAGCCTTCTTGTCCCCCTTTGCTTTGCCTTTTGTTCGCCGCATCAAGGTCGACTGAACATCGCACCTTACAAGTAACATTAGAAATATCTAATAGCGCATAGGAATGCAGGTCAGCCTTTTGAAGTCGCTTGTTTTTTTAGCACTTAAGTCTATGGGAAAGACTGCATGGGCCAGCTTGTCTTTCAGCTTCTTGATCCGCCTTTTTTCACCATCAACCCTTTTACAGCTTTTCTCATTACGCCATTTGAAAAACAGTGTCTGAGGAGCAGTGATGCATGAATGAATTATTTAGACGGAGCAGTGGATAGGCCTGACAGTGTGTGCAGAGTTTTAGTGCGGTGCAAGTGAGTCCTCCGAGGCACATCAGAGGGGCCGAAAGCCATAATGTAAACCCACTTTTATACCGCTGAGGGAGGAGCGAGACTACAGCTGTAAGCTTTATTTAGTAAAACAGACAGTATGTAAAGACGAGCCAAGGCCGCAGGATTTCAGAGGGTTGATGTGCTGCATTCACTGTTTATTATGGACAAAGCGACTGAGATCAGAAGCACAGGGTTGTGAAAGAAAATAGTTCTATTGCAGTTCCTAAGTGTTTGAAATTGGTAGCCATGGAGAACATTTGAACGATTAGCAGTCTGTTGTCTCAGACAATATCATTGAATCATTCATCACGGCATGTTTAGCTTGACGTTAGCGAGCGCATGTCCACCGTACTCAACCCACACATTCTCCTGAGGCTAAAACGTAACAGTCACGTAACTGCTACATTTCCAAGGTGGCATTATAGTTCTTAAAGGGTTAGCTTTGTAAAATTATGGTTGAACCCCTGATGTCACATGGATTATTTTAACGATCTCCTTGCTACGTTTCTGAGTCTTGATCGTGTATGGATCCTTGCTGTCTATGGGAGGGTCAGAGAGCTCTCGGCATGCATCAAAAATATCTGAAGGTCTTACGGGTTTGGAACGACATGAGGGCGAGTAATTAATGACAGAATATTCATTTTTTTATGAACTATTTCCTTTAAAGGAAGCGCTCAACAAAAGAATGTATGATTTTGATAAACACATGATGCGATGACAGAGATATAATGACAAAGATAACATAAAAAAACAAAAAGCTCTCTGAAAACAAACTGTATGATGGTGTGTGCGGAGGTACTGTACATTGTTGTTGTCCGTCTTACATCTTTCTCATTCCAGCGTCAGATTTAAAATGGTGCATCATGCTAACATGAAACACTTTTAGTCCTAACAAATCACGTGACCAATCATAATGAATCTTGACGAATAACTGTCTTGAAGATCATTCAAAAATTATGCTTTTGTGTTTAATGTAAAAAATAACAACATAGCAGACTGGAATGAAATGAGGGTGAGTGTATAATGAAAGAATAGTTTTCTTCTGGGGTGAACTGTTCCTTTAATTCGTTTTCAGTTTATCACAGCCAGTACAGCAGTACAATAAAACTCCATGTGCAGCTCCAACACCTCATCTGTTTAATGATCTGTGGTTATCTGCAATCCTTTTAAATGTTCACTGTGAAAATTGCATTAGCCCAGTAAAGGTGGAATTATGCTAATGTAATTAAAAAATGGCCTGCCAAGCATATGGTATTTACTTTTATAATCTACTATATTCTTTTCTTGCCTTCACTCCAACAGTGCCAGACTATATGTGAAACCATTTGATTTGATTAATTTTGCTGTGGAATGAAATTAAAGGGTGTTTCTTGTGATCTGGGTTAAACAATAAAACTTCTCCTTAATCTGTCGTCTTCCCTTGTTTCTTGATTCCTCTGTTCAGATAGATGAGGGTTGGCACAGCATGGCTCAGGGTCTATTTATAACTGACGAGGTAGCAGTCGGTGTGGTGGCATCTGTGTGCCAGGGCCCAAGCGCTCACAAGCGCCCTCTGACAGTCTCTCTGGCTCAGGTGGTGTGCACAGCCCTACCGTACGACAAACACAGCTTGGTAGCGGGCAGCTGAACCTGTGCCAGGCATCCAAAAGACAAGCGGCAATAAACAGAACAGCTACTAGATAGGTGTTTGCATGGCATGTATAATGATTATCTGTAAACACTAAATGTGTGATTATTATAATTGTTAAATATTTGCTGATATTGTCTTAATGTGACAAAAAAACTTTTTTTATTTTTCTAGTTCTGTTTGGTGCTGCTAATGGCACAAAAATGACACCTTTAATTACCATTCACTCTAACCCCAACCCCATACCCCCCCTTCTTTTCCCAAGAATTATACCTTGGAATGATGTCATTCTGCAAGCACTATCAGAACATGCATCATACATCACTTGACAGTCTTCCTTGCTTGCTGATCGTATCACTGGGATAATTTACAAGGTCTGTTGCAATCTGAGAGTGTGGCCAATATCCAAAACAAAACATGTAGTCATAAAGAAGGTAAGGTTTGTATTTCCAAATACGCACTGACAGCAATTGCATTAATTCATTGTTGATTCATTACAAGAATGAATGCCAATATTTACACTTCCTCCCATTTCCGTTTATTTCACCAATATCTGGTAGGGATCCGATCTTGATACATGTGTGTGAACAGCAAACCACATCACACAGACAGATTTGGGCCTCTTTCAGATGTGATTCTAAATTGAGTATTTATCGGATATCTGCTCATTTGATATTTCCGTTTGATTCATATTAATTTAAATCTTAAATCCTCACCTGGTGCTCAGGTAAGATAAAGATTTTAATTTTTTCAGTTTACATTTTAAAGTTTAAAGGGGCTTGCATCTACCTCACAAATTGCCTAATATTCTATATTGTTGAAGTGAAAGTGACATGTGGCCAAGTATGGTGACATGTCCTAAGTGCACACACACAGCAGTGAACACACAAATACCGTGAACACACACCCAGAGCTATGGGCAGCCATTTATGTTGCGGCGGCCGGGGAGCAGTTGGGGGTTCGGTGCCTTGCTCGAGGACACCTCAGTCATGGCATTGAGGGTGGACAGAATGCTGTACATTCACTCCCCCCACCTACAATTCCTGCCGGACCTAAGACTCGAACTCAGGATTACGAACCTTTGGATTACCATTAGGCCATGACTTGTTTTACAGTTTCATTTTATTATGATGTGGTAAAGAGCATAAACACTCTAAAAGACCCACAGAAATTCACCAATATATCTGTGATCCACTGTGTGGTTTAAGAGTAGACAGTTTGCAAGCATGCAGCAGTCTGATGGGTGTAAATGAAAACACAGTCAAATGGAACAATGGTACAAAAAATGATACAAAGTATGTGTGCATAAGGCCTTCCACTGTAGATGTAGTCAGTATCCACACTGTAACTACATTTAGAGCTCATCCTGGCAGAGAATTTGAATTTACACCAGCACTGAAGCAGCATGTTGTGCTGTTAAATTTCAAGACTGCCCAGACAACTGTGCAATGCTTATGGCTCTCTCGTTTCATTAATTTCTCTTTTGTTTTAATTGATCTTTATTTCCCCTGATTATGAGCGTAATTAAACACCAGAAACTAATTCCTGGTCCATACCATCTGCCTGGACAGCCAGGCTTTCCAGAAGGGCATATGGATGCTGAGATACTGGGCATGAACCATCACCATCCCCATCACCTGCTTCCCAAAGCATTCTTTTGACATGCACTTTATCCACAAAGTCATTTTTAGGACGCTATAAAATTATGGTAAATAGACTCCAAAAATGCATTACGGTAAGTCCAATTAACAATATTCATCGCACTAGTAATTTGCAATTAAAAACATCCATTTAGACGCCTTGAACAGGCACCAAAAGGATGAACGTAACAAGTCCTCGATAGTGGCACGTTATAGCATGTTCACATATTTGTTGTGATGACTTTGAGACCTGTAAGAGTAATTAGAAAATGTGAGTAGGTCTAATTATAGACATCCTTAGGGACCTGGGATGCCTGTTCATAAAATTTTGTCATTAAAGTGTCAAATTGAGCTCTCTAATGCCAAGCTATGCCTTTGCCAAATTCTCTGCTTTTGTGTTTCCGCTAATTGGTGACTTGTTGGATTAGCTAGGATCTGTTTAATGAGCCAGCGATATGAAGTTAAACCTATTCAAAGCTTAAAGAAGAAATCTCCCATTAGAAGGAAGAAACAGTGCTATCAACTTTTGACCTCCACAAATTAAATAAATTGAGCTAGTCATTCGAGTAGCTGAGACTTGGACTAGCATAGTCCCCACTTACTCAGGCTTGCATTACAACCATATGGCCACTGCCAAGACTGAGTGCTTAGTGCAATTTCACAGAAAAGCACTATCAAAGTGTATTGCTTTTTCTTCTCAAAGCATCATCCACAAAAAGTTTGTAACCATCTCAGAACATTCATAAAATAATCCTAAAGGCAAACATAAACAGTTGATAGTGATTGAAATCTAAAAATTGAGGCCATTAAAGACTATTTTACATTTGGATTTTCTAGAATTATATGCCAACATTAGATTTATTTTCCAATATATTATATATCTTGATTTTTATTGCTCTCGCTCAATATGCCACAAATCGAGTTATGAACTTGATCAATTGCCGCTCTGCTGCTGTGACTGTTTTATGATTGGACAAGGTCAGGGATTTTATTGACCCGATAACCCTGGATGAAAATGGACGTGCTTGATGACCGAAGTAGGAAGATAGAGTAAGAGCCAGAGAGTTCAACCAATTCTTTCTTCTCTCCGGCATTTGCCAGTTCCACGGCTCATAAATGAGAACTGACATGGACTAATTTCTTCCGGTGGTATCTCAAACGCTTCCTTCACCAATGACGCCTGGAGAAAAGTGCATAAAGCTGGACTGAGACAGACGGAAAGCTGGAAGAGAGGCAGAAGAAAAACAAGGAGAGGGTGATGGATGGTGCCTGAGACTGGCGCAAGCTTCTCTGAAACTTCCCCCGCCCCCACTCATACCATCTGTATTGTGTAGATACATTCCCTTCTCCTCTGAAGGAAGTTGGAGCAATTTTCAGAGATGCTCACTGAGCGGATAAGAGAGAAACTCCCTAGCCAACATTTCATAGTGGGGCCAATGTAGGCATGATATGGGCTTGAGGTATGGGCATGCATGTATGAGTTTATTCACAGGTTCTATGTTGGCCCTATCTCAGAAACCCATGAAAAACCCATGTAGGACCTACACCTCCAGCCCATATTGTGCCTACATTGGCCCCACCATGAAATGTTGGCTGGGGGCAAATTAACATGACTTTTCAGCTCAAAAAAGTCTGTGTAAAGACACTACCATAAGAGCCCTAGAGCATGCAGTACTCTCAAAGCTACACCCACTGTACTTTTAGAAAGACACCTTAAGGTACAAATATATCCCTTTAAGGATGAATAAGGTACAGTACAAAATATGCTTCCAACTGATGTTAAAGGGAAGAGCAAATGTACTGTTGTGGTAACTACCCCAAAGTCAAGCTGCTGTACCCCTAAAGGTACAGTTTTTTTGTATAGCACTGTTGTATGCACATTAAAGGTCACTGCATTTATTTCTGCTCAAACATGTAATTTAGGCTTATTATTGTGTGACTGATCATAGTAGTCTATTGACCAGCTGCCAGTTCAACAACCTACAGTGCTCTGTGCAAGCAATTAAGCACTTTTTTTTGTTATGTGTTTGCACTGGATTTTGCTTTGCATCATTCTTTTAGTGAATCAGGAGCTAAAACAATGCAGACGTTGCTGTCAGTAAAATCCCCTCATGTGGTTAGCATTCAAACTTCCTCTTATGCAGCCATTACTGTAACATTAAGACACATTGCTGCATGGTATTTAACCAAACAGTCACACTTTACTTTAATTAAGGTCACTGGGAAAGGAAGACTCCCAGTAAACCGTTTTAAATGGTTTTCTGACTGCTAGTAGTTTGACATTCTCCAGACCTTTGACTTTCTTCATCACGTAATTAGGAAAATTGCTTTTTGCAGACCTAAATTAGTAATGGTTCTCTTTTTCCCATCCTCTGACGAGGCTAAACTACAATAAGATATTACCTCTTAACCCACTTACCATCACTACCTCCAAACCATCAACCAATCCAGGCTGATGCGGTCTTTTCATATAATGGTCTAAATAAGCTCAGCCATTGTCTGCTTCATGGCTGCAGGTCTTTGATCAGGGAATGATCATAGCGGTGAGTTCCAAGATTCGGGCAACTGCCGACACACTTGTGGAGATGGTGAGGCGGCCCATTTGAAAATAACCCATCCAACTTTCATCTAACAGGCCTGACACTCACTAAAGCTCCACGTTCATCTAACAGCTTCCCCCTCCACAAAATTAAATTGGAAGCAGATGGAACGGACCCGCAATGCTTGTCCTGTCATATTGTCATGGCACATTTGGAGTGATTTCACTGTGGTTTTGGATGAGAGGGGGTTATGGGGGGATTGGGTAGGGGGGTTGAAGAGAGAAATGTGGAAGCCACTTCTGCCAAGACATCAGTGCATGATCACACAGCTGGCACCAGTCTAGAGAGAGTCCGCATACCACCTTATGGAGGAAGCAGCCGGCCTTCCACCATCAGTATGGAAGGTTCTTTGTCATTTCCATACTCCTAAGCTTCAAAACTTCCTGTCAGTTTGAATCTCTGTTTAGTTTTGTAGATGCACCCTCGAGGTTTATGTCATTGCATCAGGGACTGGTGGTGCAAAACGTCCAATATTGAGAATAATAGCTCATTCTGACATGTCTCGATGTGATCTCTGGGGATGCTGTGATTTCAGTGGTATCCTTCGCACTGTTGGAATTGTCACTGTCAAATCTGCTATTTTTTCAAGCCCAATAGAATCAGAGCAGTCCCAGAGCATTGAGTTTCATCTGCCATTATGCCTACCCATCCCTGCATGCTCTCCATACATCCATAACTCTGCCATCTGATGCGTCACGGCCGCATGCTTCAGCGGGGTCGAAGAGAGAGGAGGTCTGGAATGTACAGGCTGATGTGATGTGTGCTTTGCCATGGTTGTGTAGTTGACAGGTGGAGTTCCGATGAAGGGGTGAGAGAGAGACCAGTACACCTCCAGTGACCTTCTGTAGACCTGAACCCTACCCTAGCCTTCCCAAAAGGCTCCACAGGGGTCACAACAGCTGAACCGAGGAGACGTTCCCAGAAATTGTGAGAATACGCCTGAGAGGGTCTAAATGGATGATGACTAATATCTGCATAGTTAAAATACTTAATACTTAAAATTTCTCACCCCAGAATGAAGGCTTGTTCATATTGCCACAAAAGGATAACAGACTTATTTGCTATTTTCCAACTCTTAAGCTGTTAGTCCCCGATTATCTTATTTTTTGCTGATACTCAACTTTTGGACGAGCCTACGAACACATTGCAATCAGTATTGATGTCATTGACACCAAATGCCATTGGTTCGAGAGTGTCACATGTTTGATTGTAAAGCATTTAAAAGCAAGAAGCCAAATGAGATCGTACTAACTAATGTGATTAAATGCCAGATTTCCAATGGCTTCAGAACACTTACAATATAGATCACTAGCTGTACTTTCATGATATTTATGCAATGCTTTGTTGTCTTTTTTGGAGCTTGGTGGTATAAATCACCACTCAGTTTTGTTGAATGGAAAACAGAAGCCCTGACACTCTGCTTTAGTGTTTCACAGAAGAAAGAAAATAACACATGGAATGTCATGAGTAAATCATGACCAAATTTTCATATTTGGGTGAACTACTCCTTCAACACTTTTTGTCAGTCCAAAGGTCTTGGATTGTGTCTTGAAAGGGTTTTGGATCTTCGTCATAGAAGCTTAATAATCGATTAGAAAGAAAAGAAGAAACGGGTTTTGTAGACAGAGATTTCAGTACAGAACAGCAAAGTAATGTTCCCCATAGGATATAATGCGAGCAGTTTCCTGCGAACATGCAGTAAGTGTGATAACATCTCCTCCTTCAACGTTAACAGGTAATAAGTCCCTTGACATTCTAGGGCTTGGTCTTGAGTGCTTTCACCACATGGCAGAGGTCTCACACTGTGCCAGAGAAGCACATTGGAAGTTTGATTCCGGTTGGTAATGTTATTTCCGCAGGTGCCATTAAGCTCTAATAATTGTCAGAATCATTAACATATCATTAACACATAAGCTAGGACTTATATTTGAACCATTTAATGAGGCTATCATTCAACATTAATAGATTTGTTATCATTAGTAATGACTTTGATGTCATTTGCCATTCCCTTAGGTCGAAGTGGTGCGAGAGTTACTTTGCATAATGTAGGTATCAGACCGTGCCTGTTTGAACGTGAGGTCCTCTGGCTGTTCCCAGACACGTAATGAATGGTTTCCTTCCAGGGAGCTAGCTTGGGCTGGGAGACAGGGCCGAAATCCAGCGATGGCACACACATCACCGCAGATCCAGGGATCCGATGGCCTGGCCTCGTCCTCACAAAACACCTGTCTATCCCCCAGTGGGGCCAGCAAACCCCCACTCATGCCTCAGTCCTTCAACCACATCCATCAGGTCTCTGTTGGAGATTCGGCCACAGGCCAAAGCTGCTGGCAGGCCCGTGCTCCACTCCCCCGGCCCCCAGTACTGCTGCTCTCTACGCCAGATCTTTTAATGGCACTCAAGGGCAACTCGGAAAGATATGGGGCCGAAAAGCCGATGGGCCACACAATGAAGCACCTCAATGAGCAGTGAATGACAGAGCTGATGTCATTTCAGAGGTGTTTTGGTGCATTTTTTTTTATTTGACAGTGTTTCAAGAGTAAAAAGGAATGAAATGAAGGATCTAATTTACAGCATGTATTACATTCTGACACCCACATCACTCCCATGTTCAGATTGAGTGCATCCAAGCCTCTTCAAACCAAGAAAGGCATGAATGCAGTAGTAAAACTTTGTGAAGACCAAATTTGGTTTCCTTTACCACTGGATTAGGGTGCAATTAATCCCACAAAATGTCGCTCTTCTCATTTGAGTGGACGATGACTGATTGAAACGAAGGATCTGTTCTGCCATGGCTTGAATTATCTTGCGTTTCAGTACCGAAGGCAAATAAATCCTTTGATTAGGGTCTGAGAAGACCTATTGGATCACGTGTGAAAGCACAGAGACGTTTCTGGAAGCGAGGCTCTGTCATTTTTCTTTTTTCCTCTGATGTGAAAAACAGGTAGGCGTTTTTTTTCCCCCTTGCCTCCTCTTCTCTGACGGCACAGTGATGGATTATATCTCAGTGCTTAGAAACACATTGTTTTCTTTAGCACAGCAGGGTATTCTATTTGCTGGGTCTCCCCGTGAAATATTATGCATATCTATCATTGGCTAGATGCCACTGCTATGCAATTCCAAAAGGGAGCATTTGTAGGAGATTGCAGCTTTCCTTGACTCTCAGCAGTGCACAAAAGAATACAAGGTGAAACCTGGGTAGCTAATGTTAAATGGCGCTAGCAGAGAGATGAGCGATTGGAAAGTTTATGCTCGCAGGGACGGTGAAAGAACAGAGGAGCTCAGACCATTTGTCGTATTGCTGCGGAGGCCACACGCACTTCAGCACAAGAGATTCATGTTCACTGACAAAAACAGTTACAGGTCACAACATCCAAGCTGGCGCTGAGAGTCCAGAGCCTTAAGATGCTCCATGTGAATCTACTGCATCAACTGGAAGTGCGGTGGTTTTAGTTTGCCATTCCATCAAAAAGACTTGACAGGATACATTAATTCCATGTTCACGAGTACAAATTTGGATACACAGCGGAAAAAAGACAATTTGTTAGTACCACATGAATAATTTGTCACAGGTCAGCAATTAGCACACCATGTCTAGACCCAGATTTGCTTCCACCCACACTGCATTTTTTTTTTTTTTTTTGCTAATTAGGAAAATTACAAATACAGCATCATTTTCTTAACGTGTAGTTTCTAACTTTACAACGAACAAACTTTTTTTTTTAATAGTGGTAATAATACTCAACATATTTTTATTTAACCTTCTGGTGCTACTCATTTGGGAGTCACACTTGTGACCTTCATGGTCAAAAGTGACCATGAAATTTAACTTTTTTTCGCCCCAGTAAAATCAATGTAATATATTTTTGTTCAATAATATTTTTTTGTTTTTTATTTTTATTTTTGAGGCAATTTCATGACACTAATTAATATTTATGCAATAATTATGATACATTTCTGCCCATTGAAAATAATACAATTTATTTTTAAAAATATATTTTTATATTACTTTTCAATGAATGCAGTAGTTCATGTTAAAATAGAGTCAATGCCTTTAAAAATTCAATTTTTGAAGCCAGATTAGTGCCATATAGTAGGAGTAAAATAAAAAAATAAAAAACATCTGAAATTCCATGGTTTAGCCCATAGATTCCTATATAGATCTATATAAAAGGCCTATACATTCTCTAATTGTTTTTAGACATAAATACTTATTTGTATTAAGCTGTGGGTTTGGATATATATTTAGACATTCTCAAAGACAGGTTTAGATTTTTTTTGTTTGAAATGTTGATTTGAAGCGTCAGTTTTTGAATTATTATTACTACAGTCAAACCTGAACACAGAGAAAGCATTTTGTTACACAAAACATTAAAATTCTATAAAAATGTAACACAAATGAATAGATATGTTTTATCAGAGCTTAATCCTTCTTTGTTTGATCTGATTTCAACCTCTTATTTCAGTTTACTGACTCGTTTTGGCTATATGGTTATAGCCATACCGAAGACCACAAGTGTGACTATTTTGTTTTAGGACCACTTAGTCAGCTTGAATCATGCCCTCAATTTGTTTGTGTGTTCACATTCCAAATGCCATAAAAGTCACCAAGTTTCGTACCATTCCGATGAAGCAGTGATTTTTAGTGATTACTAATTATACTACCTGTGCACAATACACATTTCTTAATATTAAGCCTAAAATGTGTTTTAAAGTCACTATTGATGAGGATTGTATGATCTTTGAACAGAATCAGTCTTTAAATTAAATTGTATATATGAAGTGTACCTGACGTATATTTGCAATAGTTCCACTTTAGCCCAATCAAATTTACTTCAGTATATCTTTAGTTGGACTTCAGCATTACTTCTGCACAATTAAAGTGCATACAAATTAGTTGTTCCAATTTTTGCAGATTTTAATTATACCATTTTAGTCTACCAAAAGTACAATTGCAGGATATTTTAATTAAGCACATAATATAAAAATAGTAGCATGAAATAAATGTATTTCAAATTAATTTTAGTATATTTATTTTTCACTAGGGTACTTACTTGCTTATTTTAGGATTCTTCAAAGCAGAATTCTTTGAGGGACCGTTTAGGATTCAGTATTTCTTACCTTTCTTTTTATTTCAGTCATTTACAGTAATTATATCTGAATGCTTGATTGTCATATAGGATTTCAGCTTCTAAAAAAACTATACGTCTGACTGTTCAGACCTTTAATAGGCAGGAAATTTAGAACTGTAATTGTATCCCATGATCTATATTGTGTGTACATTTATGTCTATATCACAATGAAAAGTTTCAAAAACAATGCATACAAGTGTTATGAAAAATGACTGGGAAGCTAACCAAGCCATTTGTGTCTCGTCTGAGTTTGAGAAATACATTTAGGCCTGACACCCGCTCCTCTGTGCGCCTGGCTGGAGCCAGCTTACCCTCGTCACAGGGGATGTACTCCTCTCTAGCCGACCAGCCCTATGAAAGAGAGCCTTGTAACACTGGGATCATTCCAGCCCTTGGGAGAGCCGCGCCTGAGCACAAGATGGCTGCTGCGGCTGGGAATGATCGAAAGCCTTTCAAATCCTCGCTACGTTTGAGAAATGTCTCTGTATGCGTTTGTGTGTGAAGATAAAAATGAGCTTGTTCATAAAAATGTGATTTTAGGAGAGTTTGGTATCCCCTCGGTCAATAAGCGTTACCGCAAATGTTGTGAGTGCATGTTTATTTGTTTTGTTACGTAGGAAACCACGGCCGTTGAGGGGCAACAAGGGCACTTTCTGGCACAATGATCAAATGGAGGATTATCAAGGAGGGATTATTGATCTAAATCCTCCTATTATGATCTTAAACAGTGAGTAAATAAGAGTGGGGTGCTTGTTTGCTGCTGTTGACAGCACTTATGCCATAAGCACTTTGTGAGTGCCTTGTTTGAGTCAAATGAAACTATTTGAAAGGGCTGTTTCATGGCATTTCCTCCTTTTTATGTATCTCTGGAGAAGCTGAACACATATACACTCGTTTTGACATGCTTTACATGTATTTCTCTGGGGGATGAAGATATTTAAATACAGTACAGTGGCAGGGCCGCGATGATGAACGTGCGGTATGTGTCGAAAGAAATTGTAAATGATCTGCAATGCAAACAAGACCAACGACCCAGTCAGAGCAGAGGGTTTTGTCAACGGTGGATTCAAACTTCACCCTTACGCTGCCCTTGTGAACTAATGTGAATATTTGCAAACAAGAAAAATTTGATTGTTCAGTGGTTGCTCTTTTAGGAGATTTAATGATGTTTTATTTAAAAATATCCTTTGTCTTAGCTGATTCTCCTAAAATCCCTTGGGAGACATTAAAATTGATGCAAATGAGACATTATTGTGCTTTAAAATTTAGTTGCAACCTTGTAAGTGTTCATTTCTGTCGGTAAAATTGTGAGGGATTGAATAAAACAAATTATTATTATTTTCACTGCTCTGTGTCTGAGACCATCTGAAGAGCAAGCTCCATTTATGATATTTCTTTGTTGGCTCCAGTGTGTGTGTGTGTGTGTGTGTGTGTGTGGTTATGGGCCTGCTGTTCCTGTGTGAACAGCAGACGAGAGAGCTGAACTTCTGACCCGTCCCTGAGGTGGGGGCCCTGAGGCTTCAGCAGAATCACAGAGCCCATCTACTCCAGCCATCCTTTCAAACGCCCCAGCAAACTCTCACACACATAACACTGACTATAAATACATGTTCACCATACACACTGCCATTTACAGGTCATGTATAGAAATGCATAACAGCTGGAATAAAACAAATTCTCATCATACAATCCTACAAAATGCTTATCTGTGGGGATTTTGAACAATAAAATCAGACTATAATATAATAGACTTAAAATTTTTAATTTTTGTCATTATTTTACAGTACAGAACAAATAGTCAATTTAGTAAAATTCAAAACAAAATATTACGTATAAATAAATTATTGTTTATATGTCATGGCTCATAATGTGTGTATTATGATTAATTATATTCATTACACACCCACACATTTATATAAAATAGATATATTTTGTCATCATTAAAATATGTTGTTTGTGATGCAATTCAAGTACCAATGCGCCCTAAAAAGAAATGGTGGGTTGTTCCAACCCAACTTTCTGTCAAATATGGACTAACCCAGCTGGGTTAAAAATGTAATTTCAAATGTTACCCAATGGTTGGGTTAGTCCATAATTGACCCAAAGTTGGGTTGAAACAACTCAGCATTTTTTAGAGTGTACAGAAACTAACAAAAGGTCAATTAACAAGTAAAATTCTGAACAAAATATTGCTTTTTATAAACAAAGTATTGATTTTTTATGATACAGCTCATAATATATATTACGTAGCAGTTAATTTCAAGTATTTAAAAAAACATAATGTCATAATCATTTAAAAATGTTATTTGTCAAAATCAAATCAGTGTTGTGTGCACGTTGCTAATATGCTCAAATAAATAGCATTGTGAATATATTGTAATTATTTCTATCCATGCACGCAAAGCATTTCTATTGTGATGTCTTTTATCATAACTGCCATTCAAAATCCCATTCTGAATTTAATTCACAAAATCTTTCAATGTCTAAAGCAGTATTTCTTGTACATATTTTTGAGGAAAAATGAAATAAACAGCAAGCTTTTCATAATATCTTTTCAATATATGTATATGTATATACAATATTTGTAATATATATATATATTTTTATTAAATGGATAAATGTGTTTAAAAAATGCTTAAAATCCAATTGTCTGTGCTTAGCGGTGTTAGTGTTAGTCTCTCCATGTCTCTTCCTGAGAGCTCAGTTTTTATTCTTACTGCACAAACACAGACAGTCATGGACAGACACAGCAAGGAGACCGTTGAAAGAATAAGAGTAGGAAAGAGGAAGAGAGTGGGAAAGAGCAAAAGAAGGTGGGGTTGAGCTGAACATGGTTCCCAGAGTGTCAGCACCCCCTGCTGGTTTTGCAGCACCCTGGGCTAAAACGTCTGACCCTACGACCTTACAATCTGCCCTGGGCAACACCTAGAGCACAGGCCCCTCCAGCACAGAGAGTGTGTGTCCACTGTCTGTTTACTTCAGCTCACAAACACGGTGAATGGAGTCATAGTCATCTCCTCTGATAACCCCTCCATGGATCATTTCAGCGCTGGATTCTGGGATGGAGGGGAATGATGAGAATAAAAAGTGTGAGCTGCAGTGTTTGTCTGCGAGCGCTGTGAATGAATGTGTGTGTGTTTTGTACGAGGCTCATATCAGAGGAGAGGACGGGAAACATGCCTCCCGACTGCCGATGATCTGACGACCCCAGATGGAGCAGCGGGGCTGCTCTGTTGTTTCATTATCAGCGAGGTTCACGTTCGGCAGAGGCACTATCATTATCCATCAGCCTTAATGAGACAATGCCACTGCTGTAAAGGTCAGGCAATTATTGTGTGCGAGACTTTCCATGAGAGGCAGCTAAAATGGGGAGATAAAACCAAACACACACACACACACACACACACACGGCAATGCAGTCATGACAGTTTTCAGACAATCAGCACAGCACCTCTCAAAGGCACAGACCTTTAGGTTTTCAAGAGCAGGTAATGCCACTTTTCTTGGCTCTCCAATACAATTACATTTAATGAATATTACATTAACATAAAAGGTGGATCTGTACAAACATGGAAGGTGGAAAATTGAAGAAAATAAGCCCAGTATGAGTCTAATATTAAACAGGTCAGCTCTTCTTTTTATTCAGATTCAAAGATGGATAGTTCAAGAACATTGTGGACATTTTTCTTTTTTAACATCAGGATTTGAGGTTAAGCAATGTGTTTTTATTTTAACAAATGATGGCCAATATTGCATTTAAATTTTGCATAAATGCATAAATGCATTTGGCAGACACTTTTATCCAAGGTACACATTTTGTACGTTCATACATAAACCATTGGTGAATAGTTAAATTTTTAATTTAATATTTTTTTTTTTTTTTTAAGTCTATTATGCTCAGTAATGCTGCACATACTGTGTAAACCATTTTTTTGTGAAATATAGTATAATTGCAGCTGGATTAATTTAAAAGAACTGTTTTTGATTTTAATATATTCTAAAATGTAGTTTATTTCTGAAATGGCAAAGCTGAATTATCAGCATCATTACTCCAGTCTTCAGTGTCACATGATCCTTCAGAAATCATTCTAATATGTTGATTTACTGCTCAAGAAACATTTCTGATTATTATCAATATTGGAAACAGTTTTTACTGCTTTTACTGCTTTTTTATTTCATGTAATTAATTTAATATTTATTTATTAAACATTCAATTGTTTGGGTTAAGAAAGAAAGAAAGAAAGAAAGAAAGAAAGAAAGAAAGAAAGAAAGAAAGAAAGAAAGAAAGAAAGAAAGAAAGAAAGAAAGAAAGAAAGAAAGAAAGAAAGAAAGAAAGAAAGAAAGAAAGAAAGAAATGATGGAGCACCAACAATTAATAATAACTGAGCACCAAGTTAGCATGTTGGAATGATTTCTGAAGGATCATGTGTGTATATGAACTGAATTTATCTAGAAGTTGTAAATATTCAAAATTCCTTTATTTTTAATTTTTTTCTCACCACTTTTTAATAACTGCTTGTTGCAGTTCACTTAAATGGGCCTTGTGTAACAAATGAATTTTGAAAGTTTAAATGTTCAAAGAATACTCACATAAGAAAAAAATTACATAAAATAAATAAATAAATACAATATATATATATATATTCTTTATTCAAGGCTGTCCGTCCATCTCTCTGGAGGCTGGATTGCATGAACCAAGTGATTAAATGATACTGCAGTGCACACAAAATGATGTGTTATCCTCTTAAAGGTAACAATGTCAGCAAATATGATATCATGGCTGTTATTCGTCAGTATTTATTGGTAGGAGCAGGTGAGGCAGATCAGGCGTTTTGCAAGCACTCTCTTAGTCATCAGTATCATATGTGGTACATAAAGGCTCACTGCCAAAGTCTGTAACAGGATCAGTGTTAAACCTTTAACCTCTGACATATGACATCACCCCCCATGCCGTTAGCCTGTTAGCATTACATAGAGCTCTACCACAGAGCTGGCACTGACCGCACCAGTGCTAATTTCTTCATGTGATATAACTGCAAGCATTTCCTTTGAAGCACATGAGCCATGAGCGCACATCCATTAATGCCACACACACCGAGAACCAATCCATTTACATTTTACCCGGCCTTGTCAGCTAGTTTCTTCTGGCTGATTGATGCATTAATAGCAAACTGTATTTTATCTAGACACTTGCAATGCCATGACATTTCAAAGACACATGCTTTATGTAAAAAGTCTAAAGCCATAACAAAATATATGGGCAGTTTAACTCAGCAGGCCCATAACAGGGTTTTTCGGTTATCTTTTTTATTAAAATAAAACTTCTCCTTAAAATAAATCAAATTTGAAACAAATATAAGAAAATGTATGATAAGTTATGGATGTAGAGCTATGAAATGAATGCTACAGCATAGCATTTGAAGACTTTGATGAAAATTGTGTTCATATTGAAATAATTGACTGCAAATTCCGAAAATCTTAGCACAATTTCAAACTCTCCTAAAATTCTAGAGGACATGCCTATGAAATGAATAGGATCTTCTCAGAGAGACAAGAAAAATCAATCCAAAAAGTGACCTTTTTTGTTGTTGTTGTTGTTTAATTAATGTCATTACTTCCATTCAATTCATGTCAGCTTTTTGTAAATAATTCAACATTACATGTTCTAGCAAATAAATGTTCTAATTATATTATCATAATTGATTATATAATTACAGTATTATAAATAAATAAAAAAATAAATAGCATGCTTAAATGTATTTATTTGTTAATTCATTTATTTATTTTCTGTCTTGAATTTTCAGCAGTCATTAATTCAGTCTTTAGTGTTGTGATCAGTCAGAACAGAAATAACTGAAAAATGCTAATTTGTGTGCTAATTTCTGATCATTTAGAAACTAAATAAATAAATTATATATACAGTATATATCTGTATATATCTGTGTATATCTAATATACAGAATTAGATTTAGATTTACAGATTAGTATTAGATTTCTTCAAACTGATGTGCTCTCCCATCAGAACGAGACGCTGATCGAATGCTTCTGTCTGTCCCTGTCTGTTGTGCTGCTGAGAGGTTTGCGATTGTAGCTCTGTGTAGCTTCGCTTTTCTGTTGAATCTCTAATAATATATAACTTAATTCCCACCATATTTCTGGTATTATCTATCAAACTAATTTGATTGTTCGCTTTTTAAAACCGCGAGTGCAGCGTGTTACCATTCGTTAGCCGGTTAGCTTGTCACTCGCAGTTCCATTCGCGTTTCTATTCGCACCTATTATTATTTTCTTTTTTCTCGCTCCGTTTTTCACGAGTTCATCAAACAACAGTGGTAAGTGAATCATTCTTCAATCACGGTGAGTAATGGCTTCTTCTCCTGCTATTGTTGTTTGCACTGTTTGCCACATGTACAGTTTATCTCTCTCTGTCAGGAACGAGGGATTCGCATGTGATAAATGCAGGGAAATAGTTAGGCTGACAGAGAAGATTTGAGAATTAGAGACACACATCCAAACTTTAGTTGAGGACAGTAAGAATGTGAGGCTGTAGATATTGCTCTGGATGCGACTAGCTCAGGGAGTCCTGTACATTGTTCGGTTCCGGTAGAGCCTGTGCAGCAGGGCAACTGGGTGACTGTGAGGCGGCCTAGACGCGTATAATTCGTTCGAAGTAATGGTGCTTCATAAAACGTTATCCAAAGAAGTGTTAATGATAAATCCCCTGCATTGTTTATACTGGTTACTGTATATAGGCCACCAGGGCACCATACAGACTTTATTAAAGAATTTGCTGATTTTCTATCTGAGGTAGTGCTGGCTGCAGATAAAGTCCTAATTGCTGGTGATTTAAATATCCATGTTGATAATGAAAGAGATTCGTTGGGATCAGCATTTATAGACATTCTAAACTCTATTGGTGTTAAACAACACATTTCAGGACCTACTCATTGTAGAAATCATACTCTAGATTTAATACTGTCATATGGAATTGATGTCAGTGGCGCTGAAATATTGCAGCAGAGCGAAGATATCTCAAATCATTATCTAGTTCCGTTTATATTCCATATAGCTAAAGCTGTAAAGCAAACTCCTTGTTACAAATATGGTAGAACCATCACTTCTACCACGAAAGACTACTTTATAAATAATCTTCCTGACTTATCTCAATTCCTCAGTATATCCAATAGCTCAGAACAGCTTGATGATGTAACAGAAACTATTGACTCTCACTTTTCTAGCACTTTAGATACGGTTGCTCCATTACGGTTAAGGAAGATTAAGGAAAAGAGTCCAACACCGTGGTATAATGAGCACACTCGGGCCCTAAAGAGAGCAGCCCGGAAAATGGAGCGCAGTTGGAGAAAAACTAAATTAGAGGTATTTCGTATTGCTTGGCGGGAAAGTACTCTATCCTACAGAAAAACTGCTAGATCTGCTTACTTTACGTCTCTTTTACAAGAAAACAAACACAACCCCAAGTATTTATTTAATACCGTGGCTAAAATAATAAAAAATATAACATCAGCAGGTGCAGACATTACCCAGCAGCACATTAGTAATGACTTTATGAACTACTTTACTTCCAAGATCAAAACTATTAGAGATAAAATTGTAACCATGCAGCTGTCAGCCACAGTATCGCATCAGATAGTGCACTATAGTTCCCCTGAGGAACAATTCCACTCATTCTCTTCTATTTGAAATTAAGAATTGTATAAACTTGTTAAATCATCTAAACCAACAACCTGTATTTTAGACCCTGTTCCATCTAAGCTCCTAAAAGAGGTTCTTCCAGAAGTAATAGATCCTCTTCTGAATATTATTAACTCATCATTGTCATTAGGATATGTCCGAAAAGCCTTCAAACGGGCTGGTATTAAGCGTCTCATTAAAAAAACACAACTTGACCCCAAAGAATTAATTAATTACAGACCGATCTCAAATGTCCCTTTTCTGTCAAAGATATTAGAAAAGGTTGTATCATCACAACTATGTTCCTTCTTAGAGAAAAAATATATATGTGAGGATTTCCAGTCAGGTTTTAGACCATATCCTGAGACTGCTCTCATTAGAGTTACAAATGACCTGCTTTTATCATCTGATCATGGTTGTATCGCTCTATAGTGCTACTGGATCTTAGCGTCACGTTTGACATTATCGACCAAAACATTCTTTAAATAGACTAGAAAATTATGTTGGCATTAGAGGAAGTGGAAGTGCACTAGCATGGTTCAAATCGTACCGCCATCAATTTGTGGCAGTAAATGAAGAGGTATCATACCAATCACAAGTATACTGTAGTATGGAGTACCTCAAGGCTCAGTACTTGGCCCCTTACTTTTTACGCTTTACATGTTACCCTTGGGAGATATCATTAGGAAACATGGTGTTAGCTTTCACTGTTATGCTGATGATACCCAGCTCTATATATATTCGCGACCTGATGAAACTTACCAATTTGCAAAACGGAATGTATAGTTGATATGAAAAACTGGATGACTAGCAATTTCTTACTGCTAAATTCTGAAAAAACAGAGGTGTTAATTATTGGACCAAAAACGTTTGCATGTAATAACCTAGATCACTGTCTAATACTTGATGGCTGCTCTGTAAGTTCTTCGTCATCAGTTAGGAACCTAGGCGTACTTTTTGATAGCAATCTTTCCCTCGAAAAACATATTTCTAACATTTGTAAAAATGCATTTTTCCATCTTAAAAATATATCTAAATTACGACCTATGCTCTCAATGTCAAATGCAGAAACGTTAATCAATGCATTCATGACCTCGAGGCTAGATTATTGTAATGCTTTATTGGGTGGTTGCTCTGTACGTTTAATAAACAAACTCCAAATGGTTAAAAATGCAGCAGCTAGAGTTCTTACTAGAACCAGGAAGTATGACCATATTAGCCCAGTTCTGTCAACACTGCACTGGCTCCCTATTGAACATCGTATACATTTTAAGATCTTGCTAATTACCTATAAAGCCCTGAATGGTTTGGCACCTCAGTAATTGAGTGAGCTCTTACCGCATTATAGTCCTTCACATCCACTGCGATCTCAAATCTCTGGCCATTTGATAATACCAAGAATATCAAAATCAACTGTGGGCGGGAGATCGTTTTCCTATTTAGCGCCCAACCTCTGGAACAATCTACCTAACACTGTTCGGGAAGCAGAAACACTCTGTCAGTTTAAATCTAGATTAAAGACCCATCTCTTTAACCTGGCTTACACATAATACACTATCGCATTTCTATAATTCAAATCCGTTAAAGGAATGTTAGGCTGCATTACTTAGGTCAACCGGAATCGGGAACACTTCCCAAAACACCTGATGTACTTGTTGCATTGTAAGAAGAATGGCATCTACGCTAATATTAGTGTGTTTCTTTCTTATTCCGAGGTCACCGTAGCCACCCAGATATAGACTGTATCCAGATCAGATGGTGGATCAGCATCTAGAGATAACCTCTACAGCCAGGACACCTAGATGAGCCCCAGAAACTGACCCCCAGTGAAGACCCTGTCTCCAAGACGGCCATCGGGACAAGACCACAGGAACCAGATGAGTCCTTTGCACAATCTGATTCTGCTTTAGCCTAGATTTAAACTGCTGATTTTGTCTGGCCAGAGGAGAATGACACTATTTCGACAAACTATTTCCCCGTCTAAATACTGTAAAGCTGATATAAAGCCACCCAGCTTTATATCAAGCCGATGTAAAGCTGCTTTGACACAATTTGCATTGTTAAATGCGCTATACAAGTAATATTGACTTGACTTGACTTGACAGTACACACACATATATATATATATATATATATGTATATATATATATATATATATATATATATGTATGTATATATATATATATATATATATATATGTATATATATATATATATATATGTGTGTGTGTGTGTGTGTTTGTATATATATATATATATATATATATATATATATAATTCCTCCTCTTCAACCATCTGTCAAAACCACTTTTCACAATTAAATTAACTGCGTATGGTTTACATCAAGTCCTCTCTGAAATGTTCTCTCTGTCCTGTTTAACTTGGACAGACATCAGATGACAGAAGAAAAAAATGGTTGCGCACAGAGTATTCATGTTAAGTTTAAGCAAACCTCTCCATTTACTTTCACTGCAGTCTAGAAACAACTACAATATAAAAGATCTTGTTTGAGATTGTTTGGCCCTATGGGACAAATGGCACTCAGGGAGTCAGTGGCCAATAAAAAGATCAAAACCAAAAAGAAGATAAAATGTCAGCTCTAGAGTAATGGCTCCAATTGTGCAAAAGCAGAGAATCAGCCAGGCCAGGAAGAGAAAAAAATAACTCTCCAACACAGTCAATGGCATTTACACAGCCACTGGCAACACAGGGACAGCTTTATGCAGACCCAATGGTTACAGTATTTTAACGGCTGGATTAATGGGGTGGCAAGAGGGGTAATAAATTGGTAATATAACCACCGAACATACTTGCCAGGACAATTAAGATAATACAACTGGAAAAAGAGGGCCTATGAATCCCGGCGTAAGGAGTGATGTGGCTATTATGACACACACACGCCCTTGAGGCTCGGCGGGGAGAAAAGAGAGCCGATTGCTGATGTGACTGACTATACTAGCCACACCAAATAACCACAAGTGTAGGAAATATTTACTCTCATCAAATATGTGCACTTTTTATTTTAAAATACTTGCATTGTATACCTATTTTATAAACATGTACACACTCTAATGCTATCAAAATCATTAGTTTGAACATTCCAACAAAGCAACATTGACTCAACCAATGGCATCAATTTGGGGTGGGGACAATATGTTTGACTAACGAATGGCAGACAGGAGTGATCCGGAAACCTGGGGCACGTTTAGGCACAATGTTTTGCTACGGTTTCAGGGTTTAACGACATGTTTCCTGGCAATGGTGGCAACAGGTTTGAGATACATTTTCTCTTGTTTGGTGGATGTGTCAAAAATGTCAGCCCAATCAGCAGCAACATGTATCTAAGCCATGCGGTATTAAAGACACAGCTCGCACTATGGGTCCAATTGAAGTCGTTTACAATTGTGTCCTCTGCAGCTCGGTATAGGCAACAATTGAAGATATTAGAAGACATGTTTGTCGTAAGAATTTTATAGTAACAATATAGCATATCAACATGATGATGATGAATTTGTAAGTAAATGTAATTAACATCAAAATAAATTCACAAGAGCAAGTATATTGTTTCACATGTTTATTTACATTAAAGGCAAACTAACTGAAATAATAAGAGCACAAGTATAGATCTGGAACTTCTTTTAGTCTGTCTAAATATCATGTAGTAATTGCAATGTCTTCTGGTCCATATCCTTTCCTTAGGAAGGTGTGCTAGATAAATCATAACACAGTCTCAGAGGTAAGAAGTGGATTATCCTTCACCTGAAATGTTTGTCTTTTCATCCTACGTTGTGAGGCAAATGTTGAATCACAATAATTAGGAATCACAGTTTCCACAAATCCCTTCACTCGATTGGGATGTTCTCTTTTATTCTGGACGGCAAGGGCAGTGACTGTAACATTGAGCGTATTTTGTAGTATTAAACACATATTTATATCGATTTCATCAGGCTCCGAAAATTCTTCATAAAGAACACAAAGAATGGCCTTCTCAGCTTCCATAGTTGCAACACTTGCGTCACCAGAACAGGGTTTCAACGCACCACCATTTCCGTTTAATAATCGTTTTGCACCGTTTTTCGGGGTTGAACGCAGCCCTGTTTTACAAACAACAATTACATTCTGCAAATAGCACGACACTTGCTTTCATTATGGAATGCTTTGTAAAAAATAAAAAATAAAAAGGGTCATTTATAATTATAACCAAATGGATAACGCTACTATTAAATTAAAACTACAGAGTAAAAAAGGTAACCTTCAATTGTTACCTTAAAAGAGCTATTTCTACCTGATTTAACCGATAATATACCCATAAATTAGTTTTGTTGGTATACATTAATGTATATAGCTTGGTTCAGTGATGTTAAATAGTATTTTGGAAATGATAACAATAGTTCATGTTAATTTCAACATGAAATTATACATTTTTTAAATCAAAACTTGCATCTGTTAAGATTATTTGGTAACACTTTACAATAAGGTTTAATTTGTTAATAGTTAACTGTTTAGTTAACTTGAACAATATTTATATAACATTTATTAATCATAGTTAATATTAATTTCTAAACTTTAATACATTATTAAAATTTAAAGATCTATGTTCATATTAGTTAATGAACTAACACGAACATGAACATTTGTATTAACTAACATTAACAAAGATTAATAATGCTGTCAAAATATACTGTTTATTGTTAGTTTATGTTGGTTAATGCATTAACTAATATTAACAAATGAGACCTTACTGTAAAGTGTTACAGATCATTTAATGAATCTGAGCTAACATAAACTAGCAATGATAAGGTATATTTTTATTAACTAATATTAACAAAGATTCATAAATACTGTAACAAATGTATTGTTCATTGTTAGTTAATGCTAATAATGCATTATGTAGGTTAACTAAGGAAGGTTATTGTAAAGTGTTACCAGTTAATTAAAATATGTTAAAATTGTTAGGTTACCATTTTGTTAGTATATTAACACCATCACTGACAAAACATGGTCCCATTATGGTTTCATAACATTGTTGTGCATGAATATGTTTATTATCCATTTCCATAGCATCTGATTCCATCACTGTACTACGGTATGGTCACAGTACTTTTATGGTAAGGGGCTGCTACCGGTAACTGCATTGCTGTGTAGAAACTAATTAATCCTCAGCAAACATATGACTCCAAGTGGCTTTGAGTATTAGACTTAATAGAGCAAAACTGAACATTTGCCAAGTCAATCCCAACTTTAACCTCCTTTTCACTTAAATACCTGCCAGGAGCAAAGGATCACATTTCTCAATGACGACCGCAGACTCTTTAATGTAGTCTGGAGGTTTACACTAAATACCTCGGCAGGATCCTTCAATCAATGGAGCTTTCGCTGATAATTAATCCCGTGCCCCTTCTGAAATAATGGAGGCACTTTTATGGCTTCATTATACGATTTATTTATATTAGACCAAAAATACTAATTGCGGCTTGATTCTTAATCATGTTAAGTGCTGCTGCAAGCATGCAGCTAGAGCCCATTTCAGAGCGTCCTCCAGAGTCATTCCTTACACCTTCAAATAGCATTTCGCTTCGGCTTCTGAGCTATCCGTAATGAGCACATTTCTCAGGGCTAGCCATTTGTGCATCTAGAAACAAAAAACGGCATAATAAGAAAGTGAAAAATGACAACGAGAGGCCGTAATTAAGATGAAAAGACTATCTGTGATACTTAATGAAGATGCATACACATATTTCTCAAACACAATGCTAATTACGATTCCATTAATCGTTCATGAATTATTAAGCTCCATTAACTAATAAACCTTGTGCATAAAATAATTCAGAATTGCCGGAGCATTGTGGGACAGGTAAAGACACACTCTCTTTGCTTTATTGGTTGGCGCTAAATGATAAAATGCAGCAGTGACTTCATTAATCCAGCTCAGTGCTAATGTGGCAGAGATTGATTAGCCTGCGACAGAATACTGAAGATAAAGCTACAGGAGAAGACTCCTGCAGAGAAATATAGTAGACGTCTAAATGATATCACACAAAAATACACGCCCAAAATAAAATCAGTGTATCACCTGTGTCAAGACCAAACAATGAAACTCTACCCTGAATTAGTTACAAATAAAACTAATTTGCTGTTGTAGCCCGATATGCAAATTATACTATAATCACCTTGACTGAAATAAAATGTGATGCATTTAAAAATAGGCAGTGATATCAAGACGTCAAGATCAGTAAGTCTTCTCAGATTTCAAATAACTAAAAGATATTAACCTAATTATATTTTTGAATTAATAATTCATGATTTGGAAAACACTATACTTTTTACCTTGAAAAACATACTTTACAACTTATTGGATAAGGTGTGTACACTCATGTGTACACATGAGTATGAAAAATATGTAATTACCATACAGTCCAATCTCACCACAGAACATAACTATTTTATGAGGTGGTGATTTTGTATGAATTTTTACAATGTATTTTGTATGAATACATACTTCTTTGAAGGTCATGAAGGTCAACTCACAAACCCAGCAGTCAGTGGGATGTGAACAGATCGTACAAAAACATTCAAATGAGATACTAATTCATATGAAGTAGCCACCAATTCGCTAAAATCGCTACAAACTGCCATAAGAGCGAATTGGTTATTATTTACTTGATGGTTACACCACATTACATTTTTATAGTCATTAAGTCATTACTATACATGCCCCCCTCCCATTTCTAACTTAAAAACGTTTTGTGCGTTTTGGCCGTTCATTTATACAACAATAGTGTTTTGGGGGCCTGCAAGTACAAACCTTTAAGAACGGGTTTCAAAGAGCATGTTTTTGAAAGCAATAACGTTATCATCTCTGTGTAAACTACGTGAATTTGTGATGTCATGCACATGAGTATTACATGTTCACTCTATAAGAATGCATATGTGTGCAGGCGCATAGTGTTTCTTTACAAAGAGACATCGCCAACTACTGGCCTGGCATGAATATTACAGCGTTTTTAGTAATGTTTGCGGATCCGTGTGAACGGGGTTTATTATGAGAACGTTGTCATCTGTATGCATACATTTTCAAAAATGCAAAGGAAAAACTTTTAGTTTTTAGTACAAAAAATCTTGTGTAAATGTTCCCTAAATTTAAACGTGATTCAAAAGTAGATTTTTAAGTCACTGACTCTAATTCCAACACTTTTTGTATGAAAAACAATGACCACTTCATGTCCAATGTATAATCTGTGTCCTAAAGCAAAACCAGTTGTGAACCACTGGTCTAAACCGATCAATTCCGGTGTAAAACAGGTGCAACATCTTGAGAGTTTTGCTAGTAAGACATAAGACATCTTGAACAAGGAGAGGCAGCTTAAACAGAGCTGATATGGATGGGGAGCATTTCCAAGAAGCATTCCTCACATGCTAAGAGTGGAACCCAGAGGGAACTACTCTGCAGATGAAATAATTAATCATTAATGCTTGGGCAGTAATGATCCCCAAAGTTGGCGTTATTGGTAAATAATAATGGATGATGCTTTGTAAATGTCTTCCTGCGCCGGCCCTTAGCTTCCCAATCCAAATTATAGCTGAGTGCCTTGGAGTCAGCAAGTAGCGGCACAGCACACATGCAGGATTGATTTTCTTATTTTCATGTCAGCCTCGCTCCACAGAATGAGTTTTAAATCTGGGTTAGTTATTAAGGCCTCGAGTTTAGCTCGCATTGATGAAGGAGAGCGAGGGGGGGATGGAAAGGTGAAACAAAACAGAAAAGAGAAAAGGCATGTGGTTGGTAGCCGGGCTGGCTGTGGGACTGAATGGCACCTGTCAACGGATGATAAATGACCTCCTTTGCCCTTCAATCCCCTCCGCTGTCAGTCAGGGTGGGGTCATTAATCTTCATTGCGGGCTTGTCAGGTCAGGCAGGCGAGTAGAAGAGTAGGAGAACAGGACAGGGCCGCATCAGGCATGCCTGGTTCAAGATGAGACGAGCAGGCCCTGAACAATACCGTCGCGTTCGTATTGTCAGCTGAAGGCCTCGTTTGCATAATTTATTGTGATTCGCTGAGCAGCCCCCACCCTCTCGATAGATCTGCGAGGTGAGAATAAGGTCTGAGGATGTGCAGACAGATGGATAGTGGGCCATAGCTGCCAGCCACACTGAACCCCAACCAATCAGAGACCAGTCGCAGCCCCCACAACCAATCATAGATGTAGCGCTTCAATTACAGCGTAATAAAGGAACATTCATCATTCAATTAGGCATCTGTCATGAATCCACAAAAGGGGAAAAGTTCCAAGCCAAGACACGGTGAAGGAAAGCAGGGACAGGGACAAAATCTACTTATAGTTGAAGTCCAGGGGCAAGAGAAGACAATATTGAGGGATTTAATTGCAATGCCATGGCAATGACAGTGTTGTGACTGATGTGCAGCTGTTATATAATGAGCATGACATCGAGAGTCGCATATATGAGTCCACAAAGAAGTTTCATGAACAATAAACACAAGAAAAGCTCAAAGATTATGAAGACAATCTATAATGAAGAATGCATCTGTTTTCAGATCAAGATTGATTTTTTTTGCAAAATATAGATCACCTCATTCCCAATACATATTAAAGATAAATAGACTGTAAGTAGAAAGTTGAGATTATTGTCTCCTTCTTATGTATAAGTGTGCCATTAGCAGTGCCAAAAGTGTGATCTGTTTTCCAAGTCATCTTTATTTTTATAGTGCTTTATACAATAGAGATTTAAAGCAGCTTCATAGTGTTAAATAGGAAAGGAACAAAATGAGTGATGCAAACTTTGAGAAAAAAAAAATAAAAATGGGCAAATCCAAGGAAAGTAGCTGTTGCAAAACAATACTGTCATTATTCAGCTCGAAATGGGAGCGTTTGAAGCTTGTTATCCAAATGCCATTGGTTCTCAAGTCGCATGACCGATCAAAAGTATTACAAAATGCAACTGCAAATATACATTTTAGAGTTAGATAGCTAGATAGATTTAGATTGTCAGCCTCTAAACCGTAAGAATTGTACGTATTTAGAGACAAACAGATGTGTATAAAAAATGCTTTTAGAGTTATAGAATATTGAACCTATGGATTTAATAGGTTACTATAATAGCATTAATCAATAAAATTAATTATGTTCAAAGCCATTTATCTCATTTTTACATTGTCAAAAATTAATTCTTATTAAATTGCGAGTTAAATTATTGACACTGTCCATTAATCTGTATTGTTTTATATTGAGAAGAGGTAAAGAGTGTTGGGTTTAGCGACTCAAAAATATCATCGTAATTGCGCATTTTTTATAATAAAAAGTATGCATACAAAATTATTAAATACTTGTTTTCCATAAATACTATGTTTTCCATACATCCATTTTGGATGTTTCTCGTTTCAGTGTACGAGTAAATGTTGTGTGTATATTAGCAAATTCTTATTATATTAGGCTGGATTCACTGTAAAAAGAACCTAATATGGGGTGAAAAATAATGCCTAGATATTGAGATGCTGAGCGATGGTTTCCATCTTCATCTCAGCACAGACATGAAGGCTAAGATTTTACCATCCAACATAAAAGCCAAGCCTCAGCATCATAACTCTCTCTGCATTCCCAGCTCTCCTCTTCCAATGAACATCCAATAAAAGTGTGAATTTGTCATATTGCGTTTCTAGCTTCTTCTTTTTTCCACTGTCCCGCTGACAATAGGCTAGGTAACACTCAAAGGCCCAAGATGAAAGAACAACCAAAGCTAGACAGAAATTCAGACCGGCATCCATCTGTTGAAGAGACGAAGAGATGAATGGAGAAGCCAAATGGAAGAAACAGACGAATAAAACAAACTGATGAGAGTAAAGAAAGGGTAAATAATTGATGAGTTCTGGGTTTAGAAGAGACTGCTCATTAATATCCTCATGTAGCTTCATTAAGAAGTGAAACAACGAGCTTCTGAACAATGGTCCTTGGTTCTCCGCTTAGAAGTCAAACGCTGCTCTTTTTTTCTCTCTGATGCCAGGTGCTTCAAAATCCCAACGGCCTGCTCTCCAACCTCCTGTAACCTCCCAGAATTCCCCTGCCACACATTTACCTCCCCAGCCAGGAGAATGAGATCTTGTAAATAATATATCAAGATAAATGATAATTGCTGCGTTTTTCGAACCCATCATTTAATGAGCCCCATTAATTAAAAAGGAATGCAGCTGACAGTGTTTGTCGGAACACATCTGATGTAAACACATCGTGGCAGAGACACAAAAAGCTCCAGTCGGGAATAAATCCTTCTTCCGTCCGCCTCGACACTTCTGCGTAAAGCTCTGTTATCGGTTTTGCTGCATATACGAGGATGGAAAATATCTGTGATGCTCTGACTGGTGCAAAAACAGACTGTCTCTGAAAATGACATGAAGACAATGGGGGGTCATCTGAATTTCATCTGAGGCTTCAATGGTTTTACTCTGCTAAAAATAAACTGGCTGGATAAGATATCCATAGTTATTGGATCGGCTTGCTTTTCCATAACAGTTCCTTGAAAGCAATGTCAAAGCAACCCGAAATGCCGCTGCAGGCTGCGACTGAAAGCCGGGGTGAACATGAGCGACTGAGTCGCGTCACCGTGTCCCCGTCAGACTTCAAACAGCCCCTTGGACATGTATCGCATGCAGGACCCCCATGAGACCACTGATTGAATTCTGGCAAACCGAACTAAACATCTGCTTCAAACAAAAGACATCTGCATATTTCAGATTTGTTTTTCATAAATTAAAGCCGCAACCTGCCAAAACCTGGGCGCAGTAGTGTGTTCTTGTGTATAATTAGATAAAGTTTACAAGCTTTGAAAGTTGGAAATTAGCATGAAGCATCAGGGCTCACCAGGGACCCAGAGTCCCACAATGGGAGCCGTTTTCCGCCTCTCTCCTCTATCATTTCAAGGAGGAGGGAAAACGCAACTGAAACTGTTTTACGGAAGACAATTTTGTGTGTCACCTATTTTGTCGAATGTAATTCTTTTTTATTGCAAATAAAAAATGTCGCTATGCTAACCTGTACCATGGTATAGTAATGTGAAAATGTAGAGAAGACCAGGACACTGAGCTGTCACAACTGACATTTCAAAAGACTTTAATTATTGAAATAAAACTGAGAAGGTAACAACATCAACAGTTACAACATTTATGTGAAGCATAAAAATGACAAATAAAGGAATCTGAATCTGAAAACATCAAAACATATATATGCTCTCATTTGTCTCAGCAATATTTATTTATTCATTAATTCATTTATATTTCCAACAGCAGATAAATAAATGAATGAATGATTATTGTGATGTTTATTGTGATGTCTCTTTAAAATATGCATCATATTTTTTCTTATATGAGTGTCATGTTATGAATAGGAAAAAAATAAATAAATCTGCAGTCAGTAAAGCTAGCCAGTATGTGCTCTTATTAACACTGTGGTGTCAAGCAAAATACTATTTAAAAAATATATATATTTGATTAGATTTTTTTTCTATGGGGATTTTTATTTGCTTTTAGACAAAATGAACAAAACAAGTTTAAACCAGAAACTGTGATCAATATAAAAAGTAAAGTGATTTAAATAAAATTCATAAGCTTTCAGATAATCTAAATTCTATATATTCTTTCCAAGAATAGTGTTATAAAAGAACTATGACCCCCAAACATAACCTTAAGCAAGAGAAGCAATCATCATGGTGTTCCTTGTCTACCAAAATCTAAACATTATGTTATTTACGCCGAGTTGAATCCCTCTACCTCGCTTCCTGCAAGGCTCTGATAGTCTCTTGTGCTTGCTTTATGAGGTCAGATAGCGGGCTGTTGCTCTTGTAAAAACGGCTTCAATTATTCAGTGAAGTCAAGTTCTGGTTTATCTCTCACTTGTTCCCGGCCCTGAGAGGGATGGTGGGCTGGAGGGAGAGAGGGGCACTGTGGGCCATGTCCCGCTATTGGAGTGTCTATTCGACAGGGCTCCTGCCTCTAATTACCAGCCTATTTGCAGCAGCTTCAGATATAAATAACTCAACAGCTGCTCCGAGTGGGTGGAGGAAGACAACAGCAGCGAGTGTGGAATTATAGAATCTACAAAAAAATAAAATAAAATCAACACTGGGCCTCTCCATCATCATCCACGATGTGGTCGTGACAAGCTTCCATCAAAGTGGAACGTGTCTGTTCACACTGAAAGTGAAAATGTTGCACAATCACAGGCCATCTGAATATATTTGATGTTTAATTTAGAGTTGCACTGTGTCCTAACCAGACATGACAAGTAAAGTGACAAGTGTATAAAGCTCTCTCTTTTATGTCAATCTGAGTTTTAACACGACACCGACAACTGTGTTTTCACACAGATTTATTTATTTGTTTGTTTGTTTGTTTATCTGACAAAAATGTTCTTTAAATGTAGTCAGTATTTCATTGTCACATTTTTATTAATCATTGTTAATATTTTTAAGGTTTTTTTTTTTCTTCCCATCACATTTTGTCAAAAGTATACATTTTAAGTAAAAAGATTTAATAAGTCATCATGATACATATTTTTCATTATCTTCTTAACAGACACTTTGTTGGCTGCTTCACTTTTATCTCTTTGTTGTGCTAAGTAGCCCAACCCACCAAGAAATCTCATTGGTCCTTTACTAAAAATAAAAGTTCCAAAAGCGGTTTTCACAGTGATGTCATAGAAGAACCATTAAGGTTTCAAGAACAAGAATGTGGTTCTATGAACCTTTTCCACTGTAAAGAACCGTTTGTACAAGGTAAGGTTACATGAATGTTAAAGGTTTTTCAACAACCCATACATACAGTACAGAAACATTAGTTTTTAAAAAGTGTATATTAAACAATTTGCATGAGAATCACGATTTTGGACCGATGCAATTTCATAGTTGGTGGAGCTATGCAGGCAGCACACAAATTGAAATCAAGGTACCAAAATGTCATGTTGCTCATCACAGCTGCACTGTAAAAAAAAAAAAAAAAAACGTAAAATTTGAAGGCAACCAGCTTCAGCAGATTTTTGAGTTCTCTCAACTTATTTCTGTAGGAGATTCTAAACTTTTTGTTGTATAACAACAATATGTACACTGACATATTTTCTTTTACTACACGTTCTTGTTCTAGAACATGGTCATACTTTCATCGAGATTATGCACATTTTCATACTCTGTCTCATTTTGAACCCATTAAACTAATTCCAGCTAATTGCCAATAATACATTAACAAGAACTGGCATCATCTTGCCCTCCACTGTGCTTGAAAGCCTACACTGATATCCTGAAAGACTACGGCATACAGCAGCATGGCAATTTGTAATAAAAGTCTGGCTGAGCGTTCTCCTCAGCTCGGTGATAAGCCTCCAAGGGAGAGCTACAGGCACCATTTAATGCGTGTTTGCAGAAAACTATTCTAAACAGGCTCAAATTGGGAGGTGATTATATGGACGATGTGGGACCTGTTATAATTACTTCAAACCGCTGTGTTGGTGATAATCTATGGTAATTGCAAGTTTCTGAGCTTGAGCGGTACATGTATTATCTTTATGATGAAAGAATGAGATACACATCCTTTGAGATGCTTAATGCATGATGCTTGCGCTGAAGACGTAATTGTTTTACCTTGTAGAAAACATCAGAAAATGCTGTCAATAAACAAATGCAGTCCATGTGGATGGCATAGCACTCTTTACTCTAATTTAATTCAAAATTAGATTAGATATGTGCGTTTTAATTAGATCTGTTCGTATTGCTATAAATGGCATAAAGACACTTAATGTAATACATATGAGAACCCTAGAGAAACAACTTGCAATGTAAAACTAGATTTTTACATTTTCTTATGATTATGCGAGTGCTTACCTGTGCAACTCTGTCACAGTAGGGTGTTGAAGGTAAGTTCAAGGGCAATGGTCAGAAATTAAAAAAAGAAAGTTGGCAAAAATCACACAGTTATACAATATGTACTGTATAATATGCCATTTGGAAAAAAGGCAAAAAAAACAACAACTCTATGTTGTTAAATTTGCCCATATAATGCGATGTGAAATTTGCCTCCTACAGTATAATTGATTTATTGTATTGTATTGTATTGTAGATTTTTCAAAATATTCAGCCTGGGCCAGAACTTACACTATTTTTAAGTATTATTATTATTATTTATTTATTGGTTGCTTGGTTGGTTGGCTAACTTCCCCAGCTATTTTAAGTGCAAATGTATTTAAACTGATTCAGGTGAAGTATTTTATGTAAATGCATGTCTTTTTATATTATTTTCTGAACAAAATGAAAACACATTCATACGCATGGGTGTTGGGTGGTAAAGTCAAATGAGCCCCCAAGTCTCTATGATATTCTGGATTCTATATGGCTCAGGTCCCTTTGTTATTGTAGGTCTCTGGGATTTTTGTGCCCATCATAACAACGTTTAGGCAAAACCCATAATCCTGATCATTTCGAAAAGTAACAGCACACCTCTCCTGTACTCTCCTTTCAAGCAGGGATTCTTCAAATTGATTGCTGTGTACTCTTCAACAAATGGCCATTGCCTAAGCAAGCACCACTAATAATAAACACACACAAAAGTTGGCCAATTAAACTTAAGGAGTCCAGCAATTCAGTGTTCTCACTTGAGCAAATTAAGCTTTGATCTTTTTCCCTCTTTAAGCAATGCCAATTACTGTGATTGCCCCATATTAAGGAGACATTCTTGACATTAATTACAAAAGAAAAAAAGGAGATCCTCCAATTAGGATAATAAATTACACTGACAGCCTCCCAACAAATGCTGAGTTTGTCAAATCTGTTTTTTTACGAGACCAGAATGGCTTTTACACGTGTGCTCTCTCCTTCACAGGTGACAATGGTGTCAAGTGGCTCACAAATCAAGTGTGCTCATTTATCAATTGAAGGACATGTTGATCATTATTACTGTGCCTTAATTAGAATAATGTTAAAAGGAATAGTTCACTAAATAATAAAATGATTTATTTTTCCAACCACATTCGTCAAGCTCCAAAAAGGGTGCATGCAAGAAAAAAATAAAATAAAAAAAAAGACTGAGTTTGGTGTGAATGACAGCAAACATGACCTCAAATTGAATATGGATGCGAATGATTTTTTTAGAAGATTTTCGGTGAATAATGGCTTAAATTTCATTAAATGTCTTAAATTTACACTTAAGTAATAATGTTATAATTTATATATTTTAACAGTTTTAACTTTTCAAAATAGGCACAATCAAAAGCAAGTGAGTACAACAAGGTGAAATGAGAGTGAGATTAGAGCATTGTGTTCCAGATTAAGGATGTCAGACAAATGCAGAGCGCATTTCAAAGTCTGGAGGAGACGGTGTGTTTGTGCTACATGTGCACGGGAGGGAGGGTTCGGGCAGCACCCTGGGATTCGCCGATGACAGGATGCAGGAATCGGAATACGGTCCCTCCCGTTGTCTGAGAATCCAGTGAGGGTGTTTGCCATATGCTCGTCGTTTCCCAGGGAAAAGGAATCAGAGGATAAAAGCGACGGCAGCTATGAGCCCTTTCAATATGTTCAAAGCCCATATGAAAATGACTGTACACAAGTGTTCTACAGAGGCCAATTTTAGATCAAAGCCCCAGCAGAGAAGAAAGTTACAGATGACAAGAGGAGAGAGAAATTCGAGATAAGTTGTGTTGTGCTGTTTGCTAGAAATAATGGAATTAGTCTTACAAACTAAAGACAATGAAACAAAATCATTCCCTTGAAAAAGAAAAGAAAACAGGATCTCAGTATTAATAAAGCTCTAGTCTGCTATACATGACTATAAGGCACGGAGAAATTAAGATATCATCAACATTAAAGGGATAGTTCACCCAAAAAAGAAAATTCTGTCATTAATTACTCGCCCTCACGTTGATGCAAACCAGTAAGACATTAGTTCATCTTTGGAACACAAGTTAAGATATTGTTGATGAAGCTCTCTGACCCTCCATAGACAGCAATGCAACTACCACGTTCAAGGCCCAGTAACGTAGTAAGGACATGGATAAAAAAGTCCATGTGACATCAGGGGTTTAACCATAATTTTATGATGCTACGACAAAAATAACAACTTCATTCAACAATTTCTTCTCTTCCATGTCAGTCTTCAATAAGTGTTGCATGTCAACACATGCATGTGCATTCAGCTGCTTGTAAACAAGGCGCAGCACATCCTGGTTTAGCGTCACACGCACAAAATGATCTAATGCTAAAGTCTGCGCTTCATTCACTTTTGAACATTATGCTGATACGAAGTAATTTTGCAACTACATGTCAACAAACTCTTATTAGAGTATTATTGGACTGTCTGCTTCATATCTGCTAACTCTTTATTGTGATGGTCTCCCAACAGACACTCCACTGACTATAAATAACTTTTCAAGTACATGCCAACTTATTCTAACCCTACAGTCTCCTAATACACTCTAATGAGAGTTTGGGGACCATCAAAATTAAGTGAAACCAAAAATACCATAGGATATAAAAGTAGAAATAAATGAAGCAATTATTGACATACAGAACAACTTTGCTGTCTTGGAAGAATTATTTGAGCAGAATAAATAATAGTTAGCCAAGAGTAAACTAAAATCTAAATTAACTAGTTTAAAGTAAAAATAAAAATATTTCACATCACAAAAGCAACCTATACCTTGTATGTATTAACTTGTATGTAATAAGGCAACGCTTTCTATGAAGCCAGTATTTATTTATAAAGGCATTCTTAAGGCATTATAATGAATACAAAATGCATTATAAAAAATATTAGAATATGTTGTATCATCTCATGAATATTCATAAGAACAGCTTTAATGTATTATAATATTTACCTATTTGTGGTTATAGCTTTTAAGAGTATGATGATTTTCAACACACAGTTACACTGGATTATATTTCTCATATGATGTATTATAAGTCTCATATCTTGCCATGTTACTTTACTTAAAGCAGACAAAGACCACTTATAAGTAATAATAATAACATTTTTGTTTTCTCAAACAACCATAAGATTAGATATCAGATCAGATGTGTAATATGGCACATTTGCTTTGACCTATTTCCATTGTTATATCAGTTTAGACAGCTGTTGATAAGTAACTCTGCAACTATATGTCAAGCATTACTAATACTCAAATGAGAGTTAGTTGACAATGACATGTAGTTGCTTATATATATACATTAGCCTCACCGGAAACACTCAAATAACACTCAACACCTAACCACTCACAAGATGTAGTAAGATACTGTGCAGATCTTAAATAAACAGTCAAGATATGATATAGTCCATTTTAAATGAAGTAGATTTAAAAATGGTGTTGATTGTGTGCTATAAATAATCAAACCCTTAAAAGTTATAACCACAAATATGTAAGTAGTAAGATGTATTATAGTTGTTGTTATGATTATTTGTGAGATGATATACCATATGTTTTTTTTTTTTTAATAATGCATGATGCATTCGTTATAATGCCTTAAGAATACATTTCTAATGTATTATAAATATGGGCTTAATAGAAAGTGTCACCAATAGTTATGGGATACCATTTATAGCACAGTCTTAGAAGAATTGAATAAGGTTTAGTTTATACTGAAATCTCTGCAGACTAATGTCACAAACTGTGTGTGACATTGCTCAGATCTATTCTTAAACTCTAAAGATGACTCTTGAGTAAAGTCTCTCCGTTTAACCTCAGTGCTGTCTAGGAGTTGACTGAGATATTTAAGAGATCTCACTTGTGATTTTTCTTTCCTGTAGGAACTGTTTTCACTCACCTTGAATGTGGTGCAGTTGGTCAGGTTGAGAGAGGCCCGCTCTGCCTCTCTCTCCCGCACCATCTGGCCTAGTTTCTGTCATTGCCTCCCCAGGAGAGACTGACCCGAGCAGGAAAACACTGCAGGGAGCAGCTGCCACCCTGTGCTCACCTGCAAGGAATCCACACATAGTGACAAAAGTTTGTTGGCAAAACAGAACAATGTACTGTAGACTTTCGGGTGTGGAATAGTAAATGTATCTTCAAAAGTGATCTGTCTTCACTGCCATCTGGTTTCTTAGCAGAGAGAAATGGCAGGATTTATTCAAAAATAATAGCTTTTCATAACGCTAAAGGGTGTGCATAAGGATCTTTTTGCATTCAAAGAACAAAAGGATATGGAAGGGATATAAAACAGCTGTGCACATTGTCTTTAATCAGAGGAGCTTGATTTCAGATTTGGCATTATGATTTTTGGTGGTCCACATTCCTCTTTTAATAGGCCTGTCGAATAACAACAACAACTCTCAAATTTGGGTCAGTTTCATATAGGAAACCACATCAAAGCATCAAACAAATTATTGTTTCCTCACACATCAGTCGCCATGCTAATTTCGCAAAGAGGAAATTACTATTGGTTAATAGCAAGCACACGGCGTATTAATCTCAATGTCTCACCCATGGCTTGCATATTCATATAAATATAACATGACTTGTCACCACTCTTGAAATTTATTGGTTTTCCACCTTCGCAAATTAAGAGTTCCAATTTATGAATATTTTAGCACATGTGCACTCTGCGGGACATTTATCACCGGCGTCACTATTCTAAACAGAATAAATGAGCAGTCAAGCTGCCGCGCAGCCGGACGTTCCTGTGGACAGATTAATGAGAGAGCGGGAGCAATGGGGCAGCCGGGCAGGTTGGACCTCCCTCGGAGGGGAGGACGGAGGAGAAGAGATACAGGAAGCACGACTGAGATCCACGGCAGAGATTCTCAAGTAGAGAGCATGATCTTCCTGCTCACTAATTAAGGAGAACTAAAATGTTGCATGTAGAAGACCACCATGTCTGGCTAATTGGCCACAATTCCCGTGGACGCTATTGGAAGAGAATTGAACTGAGCTGGATGATTACATCACTGAATCAACAATGAACTGACTTTAACTGAAAAATTGACTGTTTGCTTTAGTCCTCTTTTTAGAGCTGCTTCACAGCAGAATTGAATTTCGTTTGCATTATTGACACACAATTTCCTGTACACTGTAAAGCTGCTTTGAGACAAGGTGTATTGTATAAAAAGCATTATAAAGGTGACTTGACTTGTCTAAATGCACCTCCCATTTCCAACCTTGATGATTTTTTTCTGATGCCATGTCAAAAGAATGATGTAATGTCATGAAACAATGAGATGTCAAAATATTGTCATAATTCCAAGAATGTTGCAAAAAATGTTGCAAAAAAATATATAAATGTAAAAATACTGTAATGCTGTAATGTACTGCAATGTGTGTGTGTGTGTGTGTGTGTGTATTGTTTTTTTCAAAGAATCTTTAACTATCCAAAAATGTATCCAAAAATATTTTAATGTAATTGTGTTGATGTCATACAATGTAGTAATGCCAAATTAATGTTGCCATGCCATAACAATGTAGAAGATAGATGTAAAATAACATTTTAATAACAAAATATTGAAACGGCAAAATAAGATCACAATCTCAAAAGAATTCTACAATGCCAAAAGAATGATATGATGTCAAAATACTGTCATGATACAAAAATGCCAAATTAATGTCACCATGCTGAATGTTGCAGTGTTAAAAGAAAGTTATAATTAAAAAAATAACTTTATATATCAAAAATGTTGTAATGTAATTTCAGAAGAATGTTGTAATGCCAAATTAATGTTGCCATGCCATAAGAATACTTTAACAAGTCAAAATAATATCACAATTACAAAAGAATACTGTAATGACAAAAAAATGTAACAACGCCAAATTAATGTTACCAAGTGAAGGAATGTTGGAATTCCAAAAGTATTTTCAAATATCAAAAAAGCTGTAATGCTAATGAATTTTCTTCATATTAGAAGAATGTATCAGTCAATATACTATCATAGTGCTATCATAGTGCAATACACAATCATGATGTACTATAAAAAATGAGGCCAAATTAATCATAATGTCAAAACAATCTGATATAAAAAAAAATACTGCCAAAAGAAAGCTGTAAAGGGATTTTATGACAAAATGTTGTAATTTCAAAAGAATCTCACAATCTAAAATAATGTTGGAATGCCAAAAGCATGTTGCAATAGTTAACTAATATTCCAAAAAGATATACTGCAACTTCAAAAGAATCTCGCAATGAGATAAACATAATGCAATGTCAAATGTGAGTCATAATTCTACAAATATGTTGTAATGGCAAAAATTGCGATAAGGTCAATAGTTGCAATGTCAAAAAAATGTTGTAAAAAAAAAAATTATGAACTTTGCCAATGCCGCAACATAAGGGAAATTTTGTAATGCCAAAAAAATGACAATGTCAAAAGAGGTGTCAGGTCATTATATCATGTTCTGCTTTGAGAAGAGGCATGATGGTATCCAAGCACCATCCAAAATGAGCTGCAGCCATGCAGAACGACGTTCCTAAAGTTTACTTTGCAAAACCCATCTGCTATGGGAGCCAGTAGCATCACTTGACAACAGCCTCTGTGGTGACTCAAAAATGCCTGCCTTATTTCACATACTCCCACCCAAAACACCTGGCACAGACAAGAGTGAGATCATTTAGATAAAAGCTGGCAGCGGATCTGTCTCCTGGACTCCTTCCATATCGCCGAGTCCCACCACATGCTTGGTGTCATCCTCAAGGTTCTGCCTGCCTAGGGGAGCAAGAGCCAAAGATAAGAGAAAGAGAAGCCCTCGCTGGTAGTAATTATTTCTGCAGCTTCCATTCTATTCCGCCCCGAAATGTATACCCTGGCGACTGCTCGCCGCTCACCTGGCTCTCTCCACCACATCAGAAGGAGGATGGAAGCTCGCCCTCCTCTGAGAGAACCGCAGAACTGCCCGGCTTTTCATAAACACTGGCAGCTGCTGCGGCAATTAGCCATGCGCTCTGTACTTTTACAACAATGCAATCCTCCCTGATCTCCACAATTAGCCTCTTAATTGGGTCTAAACAACCAAGGCGGAACAGATAAATAAAAAAGGTGAGGAGAGCGGAGGGGTTGGGCAGCTGAAGCTCGAGAAGCCAAATGCTCTCGCTCAGCGGCCTTTGGCATTTTGCCTTTTGTGGCGGAAAGGCGATGGAAAACACTGTGAAGGAAAAAAAGAAAAAAAACTTTGTGTGATGCCTCATATTCAGATTGAAAGTGACATATCTTTGCCCTTTACTTCCCTGTCTAACTATCCAGCTCTGTGAAATGCCAACATTTCGTGTGACAGGGGTGTTATGGTGACTTTTAAACACGCTGTTGAGCGCCTCATGACTTGAAGATGCTTTATATGACCCCAAAAGCACACAATATCCATGTCTATATATATATCTTCATATGGTGATCCCATTCTAATCTCTTAATTAATGATACTTGCATGTCCTTATAGAGTATTTACCTCATCATCCCTTAATTAACATTAATTTGATGTCTAGAGCCACACTACAACTGATGATTTTAATGGTTTTATATCGCTTTCTGTATGTATGAATACACACGGGTGAATCGTATCAAATCTGTCAAGAGCATATTCGGGATATATGATACCAATTTTAGAACCATTATATATATATATATATTTTTTTTTTTTGCTTTGTTACATTATTTTTTATAATGGTTTGCAGTAAAGTCTCATTCGTTAATGTTAATGCATGAGTTAGAATGAACTACCTATGAGAAATAGCATTTATTATCCTGAGTCTAAGTGCATGTGAACCAATATAGTTACAGTAATTAAGGTTCATTGTGAAACCTTACTGTTTAGAGTTGCCATTTTTTTATATTCAACCTAAGCACAATTTCCCCAGAAAGAAAGAAAGAAAGAGCCCATATGCATTACAGTGAAAATTTACTTTTTTGTGAGATTCACTGGTCATTTTTGGTTCTTATACAGTATATTGGGCCTACTGTATATGTCAGTGCTTCTCAAAGTCCGGACTCCGGTCCGCATCCGGACCCGGAGGGAATTCAATCCGGACCCGCTTATATTTCATATTTCAAGAACACTAATTATATTTCCTACTTTGATAAACGCACGTTAAACTTGTAAATCATTTGTTTATTTATTCTTATTTTTTTATGTCTTTTTGGAGAAGGTCCGAAATTGCAGGCGCGATATTGAAACTTTTCCTTCATGACGTTGTCATCATGACATCCAGTGAGCGTATGACGTTTGACATAATCGGGCGACATTTCACCGCTAATATTTTTATTTTTTTGTTTTGTTTTGCTATCACTTATATTATGGCAATTTGTCTTTTAGCAGTGCCCAGTGTATATATATATATACAATATCAAAACTGACCGCTACAAATAGATTTTCCAAAAGGCTTATACTTCGTTGAATAAACTGAGCACTGCGCGTTTCAAAAATAAAGTGCTGCGCGGGTGTTTTTATATGAATGTATCTTTTAAAAGAACCGTCCGTTTTCTTCAGAAAAGCTTTGATGTCAATTTTCATTTGGTCTTTCCTGTAATGGCTGATAAAGTAGCGCTTATTTGATTATAGTCGTTACCGGGGAAACAGCTATATATCACGCTCCAACAGCGCCTCCTGCTGGCAGAGAATCAACTTGCATTTGCTAGTCTGCGGGAAACACTGGTGTCTGTCAGCAAACAAAAACAAAAAAGCATGCTTCAGAACTGTTTTGAGAAGGTGCTTAAGTTTTGAGCCATGTATTATTACTATGAATTAGGCTACTACTACTACTCTTACTATCTTGTGCCCTGCAATAACCATTTACGCAAACTCTCTTTAGGAAAAAAAGAGAAAATCGGCCCAAAAAATCAGCATCATGTATCGGCCATAGGCTGCCCTGATTTCTAAATATCGGCATTGGCCAGAGAAAAAAACTTTATAGGTCGACTTCTACTGCTGACACTTAAATTAATTGTTTTGCCACTTTTGCACTTGTTATTAAAGTATTTTGAATGCAAAGGGAACCTTTTTTTTTTTTAAATTAGTGTTTATTTGTTATATGTTATGTATGTTTATTAAAAACACGTTTTGTAATAACCAATTGTTCCGGACCTTTGACACTGATGAAAATTCAGATTTGGACCTTTGAATGTAGACTTTGAGAACCCCTGGTATATGTGAATATGTGCAGTGACATACTGCCAAGTATGGTGACCCATACTCGGAATTCGTGCTCTGCATTTAACCCATCCATCGTGCACACATACAGCAGTGAACATACACCCGGAGCAGTGGGCAGCCATTTATGCTGCAGCGCCCGGGGAGCAGTTGGGGGTTCGGTGCCTTGCTCAAGGGCACCTCAGTCGTGGTATTGAGGGTGGAGAGAGCGCTGGACATGCATGGATATTAATACTGAATCAGTAGTGTTTCCTTTATATTATCACACATAGACAGGTTATAGGCATTCAATATCACTTAGATTCCAGAAGCAGAGATTAATACCGGGACATCCATGCTGTATAATCTGACAAATCATTTTGTTACAGTGCATTACCAACAGAGCAAGTGCAACAGCAGAACTTGCCCATGACACTCTACTACTACAAGTTCGCTTGCTTTCATAGAGGCCTTTTCTTGTCCATTTATTCCAGAGGAACATGTCTCAACTAAAGGTTTTTATTTTGACTAGTAGTTCCTCTCAGCAGGTAGAGTTTGAGGCGTGTGTGTGTCAGCTGTGAGTGCTGACAGCAGCGTCTGGCCCTCACACACACCGCTCCAGCAGGGGAGCCCGGCTGCAGCGTACAGCATTTCTATATCAGCAGCACACTCAGTATGCAGCCTCCACAACATCACACACACACAAACACACCACTTATAAAGAATACAGGCACCATCTAGTGTTTCGTTTGGCAAAGACTTATAAATGCAAAAGTACATATTTAAAATCCATGCACAATACAAACTTAAAAATGCCCTGCTGAGCACCTATAGTGCACTACTAAAGTTGATATTCACATTTTAGCATTATTAGTGGTGGGTCCAAGTTCGAGTCAAGTCTTACTCTTTAACCAATTCAGTCTGAGTAAGAGACATTTATTAATGTCTTTTTATCTTAATTTTATATTGTAGCTTATTATCTTTAATGTTGTATGGATTCATCTATGAACAGTTTCCAGTCCAAAATGTCTTTGTCAAGCCCAAGTACAAGTCCACCCTATTCTGAGTTCATAATCACAGTCCGAGTCCTGTGTCCAAGTACACAAACTTTTTCTTTTAAGTATTTTTATTTAAAAAAAAAAAAATAATAATAATAATAATGCATGGATAATAAAGCACTAAGTTGCCTTCTTCCTGTAAATCTTGAAATATTACTAAGTTTTTAAGCATAGTTTTGATCATGTTGATAATTTAGAGGACTTAAAAATTAGTGTAGCAAATATAATACTGTAAAAGCTTTATGATTTATTCTTAAACTTTATTCTTTACTTTTGTTGCTATCCCTATTATAGTAAAGAGCAGTTTCCCAACTTCAGACAGCAATACTTATTTAATATTTCATACACAAGCAGCACGACGTCCTTGACATTAATCCAACTTCTATAATAAATCGTTTCAGGTAGTGTGGTAACCAGTGAGAGTGCATTATGATAAATGCATGAGAACTGTAGCGTTTTTTGTTGCTGCTGTGGGATAAACAGCTGAACTGTGTCCAGCAGGCATTAGTAATGCTCTACTGAGGACAAGAAAATGGATGGAAATCAATGGGCAGAAGTCCAACAGAGATGTGTTTTCAAAAGTATGTTTCCACAATGAAATATCTGAGAACACTGAGGTTTTGTAATGCGATCAAACAGAAATATTTATTGACAGAACATGTTTAGCAAAATATGGGGAGAACAAATATGGTATTTTAATATGAGCCTAAGGAGAATGATACATCATGTTCAGAGACCCATAACAGATAGTTGGAGAAGATGAAACGCTGATTTCACTTTCTTAAGGCATGGCCACATCTCTTTTTGCACAGCAGAATTCCAGGAGTGAAATGCAGGCTTAATGATCCTTACTTTTTATTAATTTTTTTTAACTGCAAAAAATTTCTGTGACAGTGCAAGACTTCTGATTCTTTAGCTGCTACAGGTCAACAAACTAGATTAGAAGAAAAACAAAGTTCAGTATTTGCACTACAAACCAGTGAGTTAACAACAATACATTTAAACAAAAATATAATAACAAATGCCAGTTTGCATTATGAAGCTAAAATAATGATGCTAAAATAACTAGAACACGGGTTAAAAATGTCTGTGCCCACTTATGTTAAAGATAAGGTGATAGGAATCTGCACAACCAGGTATTTCATGTCAAGGAGCCCCATTCATAAAATGTGTAGAAACTGTCCTACATTTGATCTGGGATCATTTCTTTAAAGTGCATACATGTGATTCTGAGAAACAAACGTGCATGCCTCTCTTTTAGATGTGAAATCTATTAATCCCAAATGATCTTGAAATTGATATCAAGATCAAATTTGTGCATATGCATGTTTTATGAGGCCCCTGATGTAAAAGATGCATGAAAAAATGATTTGTCACAGAAGGTTATAGGGCCTTTTTTATAAAGCGTGCATTTGCACAGATTTGATCTTAAAGAGTGCGTATATGCTAAGATCCACCCTAATGTTCAGCTCAAGTTTCAAGTTTTTTGACCCTGTTGACCATTAGAAAGCTATACCAATGGCCAATTATTAAATTCTTTTAACTTAAACGTATAAATAAATATAATATTTTACATTCTAAAAGCATGGATAAACATGACAACTACTGTTTTTTTTTTTTTTATTATTAGTAGTAGTAGTCGTTGTAAATATTTAGTTAGGCATTTTACTTTCTGCAAATCAAAGCCCAAAGGAGTGTTGTAGGACAGAAGGAGGATTGTAAGGTAATCTTCACGTTTCAGTTACAGGATGGATTTTAATTGTATATTTATTGTATTATTTTAATGACTTGTCCCATGCACTTAAGGATTGTTGTAATATGTATTTAGCATTGAGCACCGCTCCAGTTTTCAGGTCAAACTGTTGTGGTTAAAAAGCTGGAATGAGAAGACAAAGTCTCACAAGATGCCAAGGACGACCTGATTGCAAAGACACTAACTGAGACATCCAACTGAGCTGGATGATGACATCACTGAATTCAATAATGAAATGCCTTTAACTGAAAATCTCTTTTTTAAACTTTTAATTTTACATTATTGACACACTATTTTCCTTTTTTGATATTGTGCAGTTGCTAGACACAATTTACATTGTTAAAAGCGCTAAATAAATAAAGGTGACTTGACTTGACTTACCTGAGTACCCAAACGTTTTCTGGATTTGAACCAAATATCGCAACTAGTTCAACCAAGTTATGAATACTGGAGCGGTATTGTTTATATTAGTTCAAATAAGTCATGACCGACAAGAGAATCATCGGTGTGCGCCATATATCAGATGCGAGAGAAAGTCGGAGCAGAACTTCCAAAGTTTCCCAGAACAAAATGAAAAAAAGAGATGAATAATCGGACTCAAACAGTCCCAGTCTCCGTCTTGTCACACTGCATACAACTGTCGCAAAGGTAATGCTTTTGTAAGACATAACAGAATGCGTGTCAATCGATCGCAAAGCAGATGGATGTTTCTTCTGTCGCGGTGTCATGGTAGTATACTGTACTTGTACTGAATGATTATCATATTCATGTATCATGTACCTCTCTAAGGTACTTCAAAGAATAGCATGGTTCTACATTGGAACATGTCCGAAGTACTTCTTAGTGTCGACGTGAAATGTTATTTACACCATACTAACCGTAGTGTTGTGATTATTATTTTAATTCTCAGATTTTGCAACCCCAAAACGCCGACCAAGGATCAGATTCAACAGTTGTTACAGCGAAGATTCGCCTAATGAGACTGAATCCCCACAAGACATCATCTGGGATACCGACTCACCATCTCAGAACATGAATGGCAAGTGTGATCAGAAAACTTCACTAGTCTGTATTTATATCCTCAGTTGTACAGATTAGGGTTCTTTTTCATTTCTTTCATGAATGCAAACCAAAAAACAAGATTGTTCATCGCTACTAATGAACGATAAGTTTCACGTTGCATAAAGCGTAAGCTGTGTTCTGAGCAGTAAAATTAATTCAAAAGTAAAAGTATGTTTTTTTTCTTAGTCTGACTTAAGACACATTCATCTCTGTATTTGTTGTATTCACATTTTCTTGTCCCACGTAAACTATATTATATTTATAATGCTTTAAACAGTTTGCAAACTGATTGCTGTATATTTTACAGAAAATACTGTTCACAGGACAAGGAGTTGGGAGAGTCATTGAAATATCAGAGATTGCCAATAGGATTGCACCAAAAGTAAGTATTTATCTAAGTCAAATATCTACAATATACGTAATGGAAATGATGGGTGTTATGGTAAATGTAATCGAACTCTCATACTGTGTTTCAGGTTAAGAAGGCTAATGAAGGGGACTCGGTGCTCCAGTGGATTGGAGATGGTGCCATACCCTGCACTCCAGAGATCAGACAGCCCAGAATCCAGAGGATCTCAGCACGATACATGTCCTATAGCCAATAACACCATGAATACTTTAAAAATGCTGCTAATAGTTTTTTAAAAATCAAAAGCATGCTCTTCTTGGAAGAGGTGTGCTCAAATCAGTGTACGAAAATATATTTTTGAATGAATAGATCCATGCAAGTGACATGTTTCTAACCAATTTGTTTTGGCATACACAGAGAAATCCCTGCCATATTTGTGATTTTCATATTTATGTTATGTCCCCATCTCATTCCATTAGGCAGGGCAATGTTGAGGACCTCATGAAACTTGCCAAGCAGTTTGACATCAATATGACTCGTCAGGACAAAGAGAAACAACAGGAGAGCACAGAAAGAAGAAATACATTTAATAATAAGCTACAACGTGATGGTAAAGCGAGAACGGAAAGATCAAAATCTGTCAAAGTCTCATCAGAACAACTGACCAGCTGCTCATCTCAAGCCCGCCAGGAAGAGGCGGAGCTTCAGGCGTTGTTTGACTGTCCCACTCAGCACGTAAGTGGGAGGCTGAGCCCACTGTCAGTAAACTGCACACCAGAAAGCAAAACCGAACCTATAGCACCAGCAGAACAAAAGTGAAGTTCTACAGCAATCAAGAGCGCTCCCGTAGATGCACCTAAAACCACAAAGGTGGACTTTGATGATGACTGGGAAAACGATGACCTTCTGAATGTCTCGTTTGTGTTGGAAATGACTTCACCTGTGGACCAAGTGAAGCAGCAAACACATTCATCCCAGAGTACAAGACCAGTTCAGCTTGATAGAATGACCAAAGATTGTGGAGTTTCAAGTCAGGCTTCTTCTGCTAAGGTTGATGGGGTTTCAGATGAGGACATGAAGTCTCTGTTTGATTCCGATGGTCTGTGGAATGACGAAGCAGACGATGGAGAAGTTATCGGCCAGTCAGGAAGAGCAAAGACGTAACGAGGAGTACAAAAAACTTGCACAGTACAAATCAAACTTGCACATTACTAAAGCACCTTCCGCTTCTGACACCATTTGTGCTCAGACCGTGGGCATCAGCAATAAGAGCCAACCACAAGAACCCACAAAGTCCATCCGCATCTTTGCCCGCTCAAATTCAGTACCGTGTAAAAATAGCAGTTCTGGACTTAAACAGGGCTACAGTGTGTTGCACGCAACTAAAAGTTCCAGCTCTGGATTGGGAAGCCATAGTGCACAGTATTATGGGCATGCACAAGGGAAAAGTGGCTTAGGACCCCGGCCTGGTTCTGTTAGAGCCACGGACACCTCACAGACTGTTAGGCCACACAGCGCAACAGTAGGAAATGCTTCTAACGCCTACCATTACACCTTCAAAAGACATCTGTCTGACTCCATGACGCTCACCAACAAAGGTAAGCTTTGTACGTTGTGGCACCTGCAGCACATTAGCTCTGAAATTGCATCATTGAATACCCCTATAGGAGATGACTGTAATAGGCAAGTATGCTTAACCTGTTAAAGGAATAGTTCACATATATAAATGAAAATTGTGTCATCATTTACTCACCCTCATGTTGTTCCAAACCCCTATGACTTTCTTTCCTCCGTGGAACACGAGGGAATGTTTTCAGGAATATTCACAATGCTCTTTTCAATTCAGTGGAAGCACACCAGCAGTCTCTCTCTCTCTCTTCTTTTTTCCAAAAAGACATAAAAAGCACCATAAATGACCATAACTTTCGTCCAGTAGACTCATGCACTATATTCCAAGTCTTTAGAAGTCATTTGTGCGATGAACAAACTCAAGCAGTGCTAATCTTGTCAAGAAAGTAATTGATGAAAATGTTAGTTTACAAAATTATTTTTTTATTTTTGTTAATGAGAACCAAGACAATTTTACATCATGATGACAACTGAAATGATTTTAATTAAAACTGGGGCCCTATTTTTATTCTTTTTCCAATTTTATTTTTTTTTTTCATAAAGTTTCCGTTTGAATGTTTCATTAAATTTAAATGATCAAAAAACATGTCTAATTAATTGAAAATGTGAAATAATTAAACATCAGTTTATTACATTTATAGGGCTCTATGGAATGATTTATTCTTCCAAAATTCAGTTTTTGTTTATTTATTTATTTCTGTTTTAATGGTTTAATTAAATTTAAATGATCAATGATTTTGATCAGTTAAATGTTTTGATCATAAAACTTTAACAAATTAATTTAAAATAATAGTAATAATGAACTTTTTCTCTTTTTTTCTTGTTTTTTTCAGTAATTTTTTCAATTTTGATTTTTTTTTTCTGGGTTTAATGTAAATTAAAATAAGACAGACTTAACATTTATCTTCATATTTGATCTTTTTGCACTTTAATATTAACAGACTGTAGCAGATTTCACAATTTGATTAGTTGTACTGCCCTACTTTTGATTTATTCACCCTAAATTTGCCTTCTTTTTTTTTTGCCTTTTTTCTTCTGCTTTTTTTTATAACCCTATAAAACATACTGTTTACAAAAATTACAAGGCAATTTTATGCCTTTATTGGATAAGACAGTATTGTATAGTACAGAGTAGAGTTGGGAATCAAACTCAGGTTGGTGCAGGCAATAGTGTTACTATTACTTGGCTACAATTATTACAATAGTGTACTCGTCATAACGTCATACGACTGCCAAATGTTCAGCTGCTGAGATTGAGAGGAAAAAACAGGAAGCGATTGCAAGGAGGAGATTACGGATGCAGGCTAGCCAAAAAAACGGAGCACCTACATAGATCACTACAGAGGAGCCTGTACTGTATTGAATGCCACAGATGTTTAGGGCTCTAAAGGACTAAATTATGCAATTATGACATTGGAACGATTGCAATGAGGGCTGAGAAACATATAGCTATATACTAATTAAGAGTTTAACACTAATTTGTCTCTTTGAAGGACATGTTACTTGAAGATTCTCATGCTTTTCTGAATAATGTTCTGCAGTGTTATATCTGTCTAACTGCCAAACTAAATGACTAGAGTTACAAAAAAAGCAATTTCTTGCACATTACGGTTCCGTTATTACAGCCCAGTATTGTCAGTAAAATTAATGGCAGCTGTCTGCAAACTTTTTTTTTTTCTTCAACATTTGATGAGGCGTTTCTCACGTGGCATCTGAATTGTTAAAAACGTAACAGACTTTGAATTATGTCTAACAAATGTGAGGTCACTTTCAGTTGGTCACATGATCAAGTCTAGTCTTCTGATTATAGTGTTTACCTGTTGAAAATGGGGAAAAAAGATACTTTAATTTTCGGAAAATCAAGCTAAAGATCCTGGAGATCATTGTTGTTGTTTTTTATTTGTTGTCTTTATGTTCCATTTTTCTGTTTAAAACAATTATCACAGTATTAAAAGAAGCAAACATAAAGAAACAAACGTGACATTGTATATCGTTGCTTTCAGAAATCTCTATTAAAACATTTTGACTGCAATCTCTGGGTCCCTGTCAGTGCCTAACAACGTAATGGCATAATTACATCCAGAAATAGCAGTTCAGATGTCTAAACCTCATTTATAACAAATTACCTTCTTAATGTGTAATACTCTTGAATATAATCTTTTGAAAATGACACTTTCTAGGCTAATAATAAAATATCACCCTCCACACCTGGTTTATTGTATGTCACAATGTTAGTCATTGTGTGCCTCGGGGAATGTGGGCACATCGTTGGGATCCGGCCACTGGCCCTTCTCAGGTGTAAGTCCCGCAGGTGTGTGCATGTTTTGGACTCCGCCGGTCGAGATGCAGCATAGCCCCCTCGCCCCTCCTCTCCCGCATGATTATAGTAAATCAAATGCCACAGTAATTTGGCAAGAGGATGAGGACTTTTTTTATTACTGTGATTATGGTTATGATGATGACTACAATTTATTCTAAGCAGATGATGAAAACGCTGGGCCCTACAGGTGTTGAGTTCGTACAATATAGAAGTTGGTGAAGGATTTTTCTGTAATGTGGCATTATCAAGCTGCTGTGGAACAGAGTAATGGGTGTTTCGGTATTTTTGCGTCAAAAATGGAGAGCAATTACTGATTATTGTGATGGATCCGTGCCATGCAGCAGGAGCGTACTCTGGTATCAAGCTGTAGTAATTACGTCAAATTACCGTGCCTTGGTGCCAGATACAATTTGCATTTCAGCATACTTGTTGGTTTGGGCAGAAACAAGATAACGGCTCTCAGACCAACCAAGAAGGAAACTCTAACTGTAAATTAGAGTTTGGAGACTAAAGCGTTCTTGAGCAGATGTTAATGTGGTGTCTTGAAGCTTAGAGTACAGTGATGACATTGTGCTTTCCTAAGAACTAACAACACCTAATCTTTATCACTTACCTGGCTTTTCAGTGGTGGCCGATGTAGTGTCATGCCCCCACTTACCAAATTCAAACCAACCAGTGAGAGTCGACGAAAGCTGCTAACTTAAGCTCTGACAGAGTGTGTTATCTGTATGTTAACAGCATTAGGATATATTACGAGTGACATTCGCCAAATTTAAAGTTCTTTGAACTTCAACGGCCTGGGAAATTAAAGGTCTTAAAGGGACAGTTCACCCAAAAATGGAGTTTCTGTCATTATTTAAATAAATAATAATAATAATTTGTTTTATTTGTCACATACACAATTATACAGATTATAACCAGCAGTGAAATGTGTGCTCTGCATTTAACCCATCCAAGTGTACACACAGTAGTGAACATACACCCGGAGCAGTGGGCAGCCAACGCTGCGGCGCCCGGGGAGCAGTTGGGGGTTCGGTGCCTTGCTCAAGGGTCTCACCTCAGTCGTGGTATTGAGGGTGCAGAGAGTGTTGGTTTTTCACTCCCCCACCTACAATCCCTGCCGGACCTGAGACTCGAACCCACGACCTTCGGGTTACAAGTCCAACTCTCTATCCATTAGGCCACGACTGCCCCTTATTTATTCACTTTCATGTGATGCCAAACCCATATGACGTTGGAAACACAAAATTAAATGTTTTGAAGAATCTTCACACAGGCAATTTCTATAAAATGATACTTTATACATTATAATTTGATACATTCTGTATTTTTTTTCTTGCCATTTATTGTTCAATTAAGAACTTTTAACATCCACATAGCCTTTCTGTTGCTCGCAAGGTTCTATAGAGGAAATGGTTTCTTTAGATTATGAAAATGTTAAGAAAAAATTATTATTTTAAAAACTGTTCACTGGAAGGTTCTTTGGGAAACTAAAAATGATTCTTCTATTGCATCTCTGCACACACCCCTCTTGGAAACTGTATTTTTCTATAAAGTTAGTTCATTGACCTCTCTTGCCAAGTTCCTAAAATAAATAAATAAAACATTGCCCATATGACGCATGCATTATATCACTATACAAGTCTTCTCTAGTCATACAATAGTTTTGTGTGACAAAAAGATGAAAACTGAGATAATGATCAGTGAATAGCTTACATTTTTGAGTATATATGATGAGTAGTACATGTAAATGAGCAATGTATATGAACAGTTTGATGACAAATAAACATGGAAATCTGGGAGCAAGTAACATTTAGGCCTACATACAGTGCCCTCCAAAAGTATTGGAACAGTAAGGCCAATTCCTTTATTTTTGCTGTAGACTGAAAACATTTGGGTTTGACATCAAAAGATGAATATGAGATGAGAGATTAACATTTCAGCTTTTATTTACAGGTATTTTCATCTGGATCTGATACACAACTTAGAAGATAGCACCTTTTGTTTGAACCCACCCATTTTTCATGTTACCAAAAGTATTGGAACAGATAGAATTAACAGATTAAAGTGATAAAGACTTAATATTTAGTTGCAATTCCTTTGCTTTCAATAACTGCATCAAGCCTGTGACCCACTGACATCACCAAACTTTTGCATTCTTCTTTTGTGATGCTTTCACCGCAGCCTCTTTCAGTTTTGAGGGGTTACTCCCTTCAGTCTCTTCTTTAGCAGGTAAAATGCATACTCTACAGGGTTTAAGTGTGGAGATTGACTTGGCCAGTCTAAAACCTTCCTCTTCTTGCCCCTGATGAACTCCTTTGTTGTTTTGGCACTATGTTTTGGGTCATTGTCTTGCTGCATGATGAAGGATCTCCCAATCAGTTTGGTTGCATCTTTCTGTAAATTGTCAGACAAAATATTTCTGTAGACTTCTGAGTTAATTTTGCTGCTGCCATCATGTGTTACATCATTAATGAAGATTAATGAGCCTGTCCCAGAAGAAGCGATGAAAGCCCAAGCCATCACATTACTTGTGTAATGTGTACTATAATGTACACCTGTGTACACTGTGTTTCAGATGAGCTTGAATGTTTGGGATCATGAGCAGATCCTTTCTTTCTCCAAACTTTAGCCTTTCCATCACTTTGGTCCATAAAATCAGTCCATAAAACCTTGTCCCAGAAGTTTTGAGGCTTGTCTCCTATTCTTCTTGCTAATGAGTGGTTTGCATCTTCTGGTGTAGCCTCTGTACTTTTGTTCATGAAGTCTTCTGCGAACAGTAGATTGTGATGCCTTCACTCCTGCCCTCTGGAGGTTGTTGCTGATGACACTAACAGTTGTTTTAGGGTCTTTCTTTACAGCTGTCACAATGTTTCTGTAATCAACTGCTGATGTTTTCCTTGATCTACCCGTTTGAGGTGTTACTTAGTACACCAGTGGTTTCTTTCTTCCTCAGGAGATTCTAAACGGTTGTACTTGCTATTGCCAGTGTTTGTGCAATGTTTTGATTGATGGGTGGGTTCAAACAAAAGGTGCTATCTTCTAAGTTGTGTATCAGATCCAGATGAAAATACCTGTAAATAAAAGCTGAAATGTTAATCTCTCATCTCATATTCATCTTTTGATGTCAAACCAAAATGTTTACAGTCTACAGCAAAAATAAAGGAATTGGCCTTACTTTTCCAATACTTTGGAGGGCACTGTATACTACCAAAACAATCTTGCAGCAATTCGTAACTATTTTACATTTTGGTGAACTAGTTAGAGTGCTGCAGCTATGACTTCAAAACCCAGAACTAACTCCCATTCCCTTTAGACTTTACTATGGGTTTTTATTATGGGGTTTTTCAATTTATGTGTAAAACCAGGCCTGTGGTGAATATAAATTTGACGATACTTGGGCATTTTGCTCTAAAATGTAAATTACACACACCCATACCAAAAACATGGATTTTGAGTTTATTTTTGAAAACTTATGAATATAAAAACACTTGGAGTGTGAGTGTGTGCATTTGTCCTGATTCCAGCCGGTGTTCCCCTGTCTTGTGTTAAGGACACTTGTTTTGATGTGTATTCTGCTATTGTTTATGTGTCTGTTTCCTGTGTTCAGTTCCTGTTTCCCTGCTTGCCATAGTTTCCCTTGTTTGCCACCCTAGTTAGTTACCATGATAATTAATCACATTGACCTGTCGCTTGTTATCTACTTGTTATTTTGCTATATTTACCCCAGTGTTTCCTCTGTTCTTGGGTTAGGGTAGGAGTGAGATTAGAGGTGGAGCTTCATGCTTTATATCCTAAAAAATTCATGTTTTTGTACGAATCATCACATATGAATTTATACTAAATCGCCACCTTGTAAAATAGTAATAATTCTCATGAGATCGGCATATACTTCAGACACTGTAATACTGCAAAGCTGGTTGAAAATCTGCAAATGTATCTTTTAAGAAGATCTGGAATAGCGTATAGCACAGTTGGCATAGACTTAATATATCTTGAAGCTATACAAGGCAGATTCTTTACATTTTTCCTCTTGTTAAAAATAACCGTATACAGGTTTGGAACGACATGAGGATGTGAATAAAGTCCGAATTTTCATTTTTGTGTGAACTCTCCCTTTAAGCCCTTGTCATGCCATTATCATCATATCAAGTGAGCTTTTCTTTTTTTGGTATTGAACATGTACAGTACAGAAATGAGATACTATCTAACAATAGAACATTTGATGGTTTTCCCATGCATTATGGCATGCTAGAAACGGCTGTTATTGTCATAGATTACGACACGAAGGTATGACTAATACACAAAACAGTGGAGCGGGGGCACGGGGGGCTGCAGTTGTCATCAAGCTAAATGAACTGTGAATATTTTCACAGTGCGTGTCATTAGCAGCTTAGATTTGTTTCAACAAGGCTTACCTGAGGGCTCTATTCATTGGCCCCGAGGTATGAGCGGGCTAATGCACACTCTAAAGCAAAGCCATCTCCCCTCTGTAGGCATCTCCAAGCTGAAAGAAGCCTCATGTTTTCTCCATTATGAGAGCATTCCTGCGCAGACAGGCCAGTCAGTAGATTGCACATGGAATATGCTGAACCCACTCATTTGAAAAGAGCCATTATTATAGTATATCTTTCAGAATATTTCTTGGATGTGACAAACCTACCTTTGCTGAATAGTTTTTGTTTCTTACATGTTGCATTACTTCCTGAGTGTATTTCCTCTGCATGTTCTTGAAGATGGGCTGGCATTTATGGTAACAACAATAACAACAAAACATTATTAAGACATAATTATTCAAAATGTACTTTAAAGTGAAACTTTTAATTTGACATTACAACGTGCACCTAAGTGTATTAAGAAACAGTCAGGAAAGTGTGCTTACTTAAAGTACGCATACGTAAACTTTCATGTCATTAATATTATATTATTGGCAAGTACAGTTATAATTCTGAAGGTACAACATAGATTTGTATGACTTGACTGAGGCAGATCATCCAGTCGGAGTTGACAAAAGGTGTTAATAGAAGTGCAGAGTGCATTATCTGTATGTTAACAGCATTAGGACACAGTATGTGTGGCATTTGCCAAGTTTACCATTCCTTGGAACTTCAACAGCCTGGGGAATACAGAACTTAAAGGGGCAGTTCACCCAGATATGCAAATGTTGGCCTTTTTTATACTCAACATTATATGTAGTTTTTAACAGACGCGCTGTTATTTGTTTGTAGAAAGTCATAAGAGAAATTTTCAAGAAGGATCACATTCAGTATAAAAGTGCTACACATGCACTATATTCAAAGTCTTCTAGACCTTCTAGTTCCTCTTTGTGCAAGGAACAGACTAAAATTTTAATTTGTATTCACTGAACATCTTTCCATCTTCTGCAGCTTATGAAGGTTATTCTACAGCCTGCATACTCTATTCAAACTGCTATTCAGTGTTTTGTTATGACAAATGAGAGGTGTTGACATCAAATACATAAACGTGGCATTCATTCATTTTAAATGATTATTAAATTGAACTTATTAAATGAGATTTAGATGAGGAGAATATTCTCAATGACTTAAATTTTCATTTCATATTTCATTATAAAACACACTATTACAATTTTAGTTATTAAAGTACTTAATCAAAAATGAAAAATGTTGCTTTGATAACTAACTAATGTCAAATATATTTTAATGTTTATTTCAAGTAATGACATTTTTTTTTGTTTTAGCTGCCAATAATAATCCTGTTGCTCACATATTGTATGGTTTAAGACCTAAATATAATGCAAGCAAGCAAGCCATATGGATTCATACTGATTCCCTTAATTTGATAAGACCCCAGCCGGCATATTTATTTAAAAACATTTGTGGCATATGACAAATATCTGGCATCGGTTTATGCTTTTCCACAGCAGATTACAGGGCATGCATTGTGTTGCTTTCAGAGTTTATTCTTTCTGCAAACATGCATGTTCTTGCAGATGGGCTGCAAACCGCTTTTTGGCTTGCTGTCCTGCATGAGTCATTGCTTCTCAAGACTGTAGCCTTTGGTTGTTAGTGTTTTGAGGTTCTTGTTTTGATTTCTCCCTTTATCTGCTTTCTCATCAAGATATTCCCCTATTTAACTCTATTAGGCTTACTGATAAGAAGCCACAGACCAAAGCCCGTTTCCCTTAAACATTTCTCCATTGCACAAACTCTGTCCAACAAATAACCCTGTCACTGCATTCCTTAAGCCTACATCTGCCAACACCTTCTCGCTACAATGGCTTCAGTATTTTATGTTATTATTTTTTCTTTTTTTGGCATGCCATCATATGGCGGCGTGGGCTGTAATGGTGTGCTGACAGGTTTAGGGTGAGGTAATTTTTTTTTTATACACCAGATCAGCCCCCGAGGAACCGTGCAGCCTGTGGGCTTCAGCTTTTAATCAAACGGACTTATTATGAACTAATTGTTGATCCAAACTTTAACGGATTGGACAAATCACTTTCCGCTCAGCACATTGTCATTTCTGACATGTCTTTTCAATGCACTCGCAGCACATTTGGTTTTGATTGCGTGAGCTGTTGCGTGTGTGTTCAGTAATGATGCTAAAACACTGGTGGTGTGTGTGTGTGTGTGTGTGTGTGTGTGTGCGTGCGTGTGTGTGTGTGTGTGTGTGTGTGTGTGTGTGTGAATTAAGCTTGCTCATGCTGAGCAGTGCTTCAGTTCATTATGTGTTAGAAGACTGCATAAAGAAGTCTCTGATTGAAATCCCAGCTGTCCCTCACACACACACACACACACACACCATGGAAAGTGCAACAGAGCGCAGGTCCATGTGCTTCGTCTCTGCACTTTCCTCTCCAGTCCTCTCTCACTCAGGTCAACTTGACTCCCCTGTCCCACCTGGACACGACACATCCCATAACACCTCTCCACGCTCTGTGTGAAAGCCTCTTCCACCTCTCCAGCCTTCCGTCAGTGGCAGCTAATGGAGGTATTTGTTACTGTCAGCTCATCTGGCCTCCATTATATCGCTCAGTATTTTTCTCCACTTTTGGCCAAGACACAATATTTTTGTTTTGCAGCTTCATTATGCTCTGGTTGTGCAATTTTTTATGTGCGATTTCAGAACGTCCAGTTCTGGAAAAAGAGACGGGATTGTTTTCAATGCTTTCTGCACAGTCTGCCAGAAGTATGACCTTGAAAAGAAAATCCCCCTAAAATTAGGTCTGTTTATTAGAAAGTCACAACACACACTTACATGCTTTAACATGATCAAGATGGCCTATGCTTACTTACTAGTGCATACACATTTAAATGTGCCAGCTCAAAATTTTGAGCTTACTGTAAATTCATATTAAAATAATGATTATTATTATTTGAGAACTAAGCTGCATGATTATTGTAGGTAAAATGTTTGTTTAAACTGCTTTAACAGAAAACATACTTTCACATGTATAAAATGTGTCAGTGCATACAGTGCTGGATAGATTGCTTAGAAATTGTTGTCCAGTACTGATTACAAATTACATGAGGAAAATAGTGGTGATGGGTAACATAATTTGGATTGCACATATTAGTAATGTAGTCTAACTACTTTTCGATTACTTTTAGATTACCTTTGAACTAACTCGTTTATCCAATAGACTTTAATGGGATTATTTTGGACCTTATTAATTAAAGGGAAAAAGAAAGAGGAAGAGATATATATTTCATTCTTTGTTATAAATATCATGAGATGCATTAAACAAATGATTACAGCAGGGTTTCCCAAACTGGGGTTCATGAAAAAAAACAGCAGAGTGCTGATGAAAACCTAATATTAAAAAAATATAAAAAAATGTCAAATTAAAAGGACAAATAATATAAAAATGTCAAATTAAAATGAATTGTCAGTGTGATTGTCAGTACATGCAAATTTATTGTGAAATTATTGAACTCTCAGGGGACTTTAAGTAATTATTTTAGGTCAAATGGTTTCGGCGATTCACAAAAAAAGTTTGTGAATCCCTACATTACATTAATAAACATGAAAACGTGACATTACATGGTCCAGACTTCCAATATTAAAAATAAGTGAAGGTCACTGGATATGATTAAGACACAGTATGTGACAGCTGTGCATAGGCAAGTGTTTAGTAACTTGCATAATTATTAGTCTCATGTATATAAGTGTTTGGTTTATTTAGAAAATTAAAAAAAATTTAAAAGAAAAATAAGAACTGGGGTAAATTAATAAATTATGAATAATTCACTGTTATTGTGTGAATTATATTTAATCACGTGTTCCATAAAAAGTAACTGTATTTATGCGCACTGTGATTTTGTAATCTGGACGCTGATAAAGTAATCCAGACTACATCAAGCAAGTGAATGAATAAATGAATGAATATAAATTGATCCTCATGCACAGACATATTCATACACACAATCGCTCCCCAGTGTACAGGGACACATTATTCACACACACATACACACACACACACAAGGCTGCATTCCCCTTCCATCTAGTAAGCCAGTAAGAAGTCTGTGACTATGATCAATGTTTATTGCTCTTGGCACTTCGTCAGAAGTTCCCTTACCTGGATATGCCTAATTAATCGTGGCAGGCTCAAGAAGTGCAAAGCAACTCATATATGGAGATGAGATCAGCAGCGGAGCAGAGCAGAGAGGAGACGGGCTGGGCTCTCTGCTGACTGGAGATCAGCCTCTGCACCCGAAAAAAAAAAAATGTTGCAACCTGAACCACGGCCTTACAGGCAAAGCGGGAGTTCCCCGTCTAATTACACAAGCTGCAGGCTCGTGCAGGTATGCATTAACAAATAAATAAACGAGTTTGTAATGCTAATAAAGTGCTGGCTCAGTTAGAAACTTTTTACATTCACTTTTTAGCATCATAACTAGAAGAATCAGAAGTAAGTGATTTTCTATGTGCATAAAAGGCACACTTTTTGTGAATGTTTAATTTCCCAACTGTCTTATTAAATGTATTTAAAGATTTAGAAGCAACAAATAAAATTACAATTTCGGCTGAGTGTTACACATTTTGCATTCAACCCTGTTACCACTGTTAAAACTGAGACATCCAGGAAGTGACATCATTTGGGCCCTAAATAGCCTAATTCCATTATCTCAGTATTTACAAAAAAAGTGTAGTTCTGACATTCGTCAAACTCAACCCTGTTACTCAAGATATAAGAAAAAAATCAAATTAAATATATTTTACAGAAACATAACTAGATTTGTCAATAATTACAAACCAACATTCCTAATTAGCTAAACCCTGCTGAATTATAGTTTATCTTAGGCAAAATTTGCAACCCTGTTACCCATTTTTAATGATTATTAGCAAAAGAATGAATGCAAGTCAGGTTTTCAAAACTCATATAGTAATTAGTTTTTATGCTCTGAGTTTGATGACCAATCATTTCTGAAGCTGGTTTCTAACCATTCTTGGAAAAAAATGGTGCATATTTATGGAACATGATGGAGACCGCATGAATTTATGTTTAGCTTTATAGACACGCACACTCCATAGTACCACATTAGAGTTTTACCTGGGTTTAATGTGTAATTGATTTTTTCTAGGCACTGCAGTAAGGATGTAGTTTGTGACTGTGGCATCTCAGTTCAGATTGACTGAGGTGCTTTCAGCACTGTAATGAGTGTTGTAAATTACCGGCTTTAAAGCGAGTCTCCACCATGCTGCAAGAGATGGTATTTTAAAGAAAAAAAATGGCCATGAAATTTATTATTCTTCTGTGATATGAATGAGTGTGACTACTTTCATTTAATGTTAAAAGTAAGTCTGCTGATTTACAACATGTCATTTCCCAACAAGAAGCAAAAGTGTAATTCAGGGATAGTAAAACACTTTACGATGCATTATTAAATCGACAATTTAATGTGCTAACTCGAAAATGTGTTATCAGAGAATACACATATTTGAAAATGCATCAAATAGGTTGCCTCTGTTGAAGCAAAACTGGTCCCAAAATATAATCTTTTTCCAACTTTGCAGTGCTGTGAATATTCAAGGTTATGCTGATAAATGACATATTAAGAACACATTGTTTTATTAAGCAAATTAATTAAGAACCATGGAAGATCCTATAGTCCATATTCATAAATTAGTAAGGTTGGTTGCTTCACGTGTTGATCAGGCTATTTCTTCCAATCAAGCCATAATGAGCTGCAGAATAACATGTAACCAGATGCCGTAGTGAAAAGGCGGACTACTCAATACTATTAGTCCCTGACTGTCCAGTGATATTCACAGTAGCTGGACGAGCAGGTTTTTCACATCAGAGCTATGCTACTATACTGTGAATTTTAGCACAGCGACCATACAGTATTGACCAATCAGCATCCAGAACTGCAACTACCCATTGTACAATAAGCATTAGGATAAAACATCACATTTTTAACAGCAGGCTACAAGATTTATTGTTTAGGCTTTGAATGATTTCAGGTGATCATGTGGTATAATTCAGATGCTGAAGGCCCGTTCACACCAAAAACGCTTACTATAAGGATAACTGTATTAAAAATGGATGCTACATTTACATCGTCTACTTTCAAGCTTTTTAAAGTCATGTGAACTGTTGTTGATTTTTTTTATCTCCTGGAAAAGTCGTTCTGAAAGCATATTGTTTCTCTATGTCGTTATTGTTATAGTTATGGTGTGGACTTTGCTATTCTTATAGAATTAACAATTATTAAAATGTTATAGTTATACATATTGTCCTTCATTTGCATGTGAATAGTTGACCCAAAACGGAATATTTTCTGAAGATTTACTCACTCGCAGGCCATCCATGATGTAGATGAGTTTGTTTCTTCATCAGAACAGATTTGTAGTAATTTAGCGTTGCATTACTTGCTCACCAATGGATCCTCTGCAGTGAATGGGTGCCGTCAGAATGAGAGTCCAAACAGCTGCTAAAAACATCATCATGATCCACAAGTAATCCCTCAGTTCATGCTTTGGGAAGAATAAACTGTGTTTATAAGAAGGAAATCCATAAAGTCGCTTTTAACTTTAAACTGTTGCTTCCAGCTCAAATATGAATCCTCTATCAATAATATTGCTTTCTGCAGTGAAAAAGTCATTTTGTCTGAATCAGGAGAAAAATATGCACAGATCTAACACTCTTCACAAGCTAAAACAGTCCAAAAAGATTTTGATGTGAGAAGACAACAGAGGATGGATATCTCACTGGATCAGGATTATGGACTTGCATATGGATTATGATCCATTGGTGAGCAAGAGATGTCATGCTAAATTTTTCAGAATCTGTTCCCATGAAGAAACAAATCTACATCTACATCGTGCATGGCCTGAGGGTGAGTGCATTTTCAGCAAATTGTCATTTTTGAGTGAACCATTCCTTTAATACTGCAAATCCAATCATTCATATGTTTTTGTGCATTATGAATTAACATAACATGAATTAGCATAATGAAGCAGTCTAGATTTCACCCTCAGAAACACAAGTCCACCTTTCCATTCTATGCATAGTATATATGTATTAAAATACATTATGTTTACCATGCCCCGTGGCTGTTATGGAAATCACATGACTTTAATTGGCAGCTGTGAACGATAGCACCTGCAAACAACTTGGCGGTTGTTCTCGTGGTCTGGCGGGAGTCTTACTGCGCAATTTAAACAAAGACTGATCATTGAGGCAGAAAAAAAGCAGGGTTGCGAGGAGAGAGGGAGGCCTTGACAGCTCATGATTGATGATTGGCCGGCACCCTCAGCCTGACACCCACCACTCACCCTTTCTGCATTTACAACAAAGTCACCAGTGTGTTGTCCGCCTGCGCCCTACCCCGGCGCAGCCAATCAATACTCTGCGGCCCAACAATCCAAATCACACTCGACCACATACTGCTGAGTAGACACAAGACACGGGAGGGCACATCGTACATGTAGATTAAAAATCTGCCAACGCGCACACTTACACCGAAGACACTCACAGACGCTCACGTTAAGCACCAAACTGTATGTGCTCATGCTGAGACCAACCGACGGCTAGAGGGACAAAAACAGCGACCCATGCCAGGATAATCAAGCTCTCAGTGCACATGCATTGTAAACACTTGAATTACAAGTTTGGTTAAACGCTGAAATGTTTACTTTTTCGAAATATCACATGAATGAAATGTCAAACCTCTAGCAACTCTCTATGGAAATTCTCTCTATGAGAATAGATGTTTGATGAAATCACAGGCAGAGAAACGCTACAGTACACAACAGTAACTGGGTGATTCTGCAAAATTGGTTCCACTTATATACATACTGTATGCATAACAAAATAACAATGATTATGGATTTATGTATGCTACTGTAAGGATGCATTTATTTGATATACAGTACATACGGAGCAAATGTACAGTAAAACAGGAATACCATGAAATATTACTACACATTATAAAATAACTCTTTTCTGTTTAAATATATTGTAAAATGTTTATTCCTGTGAATTTTTAGTAGTCATCACTTCAGTAACACGATACTTTAGAAATCATCCTAATGTGCTGATTTGGTCTTTAAGAAACACTTATTATTATTATCAGTGTTGAAAACAGTTGCTGCGTGATGTTTATTGTGGAAATTGTGATACTTCTTTTCAGGATTCTTTAATGAATAGAACATTTGAGAATTAATGTGTACTTGTTGAATAATTTATTTCCAAAGAAAATAAAAAAACTTACTGACTTACAGACCCCAAATTTTAAACCGCTACTATATACATACTGTATTAAAATTTCAGTCCTGTAACAGTAAACAACTGATGACTGAAAAGTGGGAACTTGACTAAATATGTAGTTTCATGACTTTTAAGTCCAAGAACTGCGATGTCATTTTAAACTGTCAACCCTGTTACCTTTCTGAAGGCATAAATATATTCCACCCTATTAAAGCATATTTAGCTTGTGATGAAAAAATGAAAATTCTTCATACTGTACTGAATCAACCATCACAGAATAACTCACTTTTTTTCTGGTTTGTGATAAAAGATATTTTCAGGGTTATGATTCTGGTGGGTGACAGAGAAGATGTGTTTTCAATTAACTCCTGTTCCAGAGACTGATGGTAATACAATCTTGTACAGATTTAAATCTTTTTTGCAAATGTTCAGATTTGCGGATATGTATGTATGTATGTGTGTGTGTGTGTGTGTCTTTCTGCTAACAGTTATTATCAGTCATAAAACGAGAAGTAGTAATAAGATGTATAATAGTCTTACTGAGATTATTTATTATCATGATTTTGTTCTTTACAGTTTAGTCATTATCTGCCAAACCAGACTAATATTCGTATTTTGACCATAATTTGCTCCCAGATTGATCTCCAATCCCATTCAAGTCAAGCAGCCACTGACTCAAGGACACTAGACTCTAAATCAGTAGTTCAGAAAGCCTCCATACAGTAAAGAGACGGCTCACACAGAAAATACGCCATTTGCTGCAGTATTAGCATGTATCTCTCAACGATGTTCAAGGACATGTCAGCGTCCTTATCAAGTACCATTAGCGTGAACAGAATAAATCAGGACAGTATTTAAGAGTTTTGTTTGTCGACACTACACATGCTGCTTCATATAATGCTGAAAGTAAAATAAAAATCTATGGTTATCAACTCAACTACTGGACTTTGTTCAAATGATCTGTTTAAAAATATTTCAGTCCTGTCTGCTCCAAGACATTACAGACAAACCCACAGAGCCATTTTCAGAAATGATTGCCTTCAGACATGCGGAATACCTTGAAGGATATTCACAAATCTATTTTAAATTATTAGGTACATCATTTGCCTTTCTCTAAAATCATCTTCAAGACAATGTAAGAACTCTAATCGTTCTTTTCTTTCATTTAAAGTGATGAGTGATGAGTGTCATATTAGCATTGAATTAATTTATCCCATTACAATAACATCCATGCCTCATGAAAGGTGTGCATATATCTATTCATGAGCTAATAATGGAATGCCTTTCCATCATAATTATGTGCCACGCATAACTATTTACGGTCTCTCAAAGAACGTTTTAATCACTGCTTTTCAAAACTGTTTAAAAAATGTCTCAATAATTTCCATCTGCATTATAAATGTCTTCACCTGAACATATCAAACTCTTTAAATCAATAGATGGTTGTGATGGGATGAGTTTAAATCTGCTATAAAATGCTCATATACTCACATCAGTGACTATTAATTACTATTTTAATGTTATTTGGTAGACAGCCTGTCAGAATAACAAACTACATTGTTTAGCAGAACTTTCTGATTATTAATATTAATAAATGTAAAACAATAAGAATAAATTAATAAATACATATTTTTTATTGGTCAATGGTGACTTTTATAATATCTCTGGTTTATAAAGCAATAAACTACATAAATGTGTGTTCATTTTTAATAGTAATGATAAAAAATATATATATATATTTTCGAGTTTATGCTTCAAATTTGTAGTTATGATGTGGTTTTCCTTTTCTTCTCTCTCTGCTTGAAGTATTTCCTTGCTGCCTGCTATACATCCCTTGGTCTGTGTGTAACACAAGCTCTGCATCAAGTTGCAATAGTGACATCTAGTGTGTCTGTTCATGTTTCATGTTTCAAAAGCAAGTGCATGCATGGTGTCTGCTTTTTATACAGAGAGAATCAAGCTGTTTAGGACACCACCACTACTCATCCTAACATTTGACTTCCACAGACTCATAACTGCTGGAAAAACAAATGTAGGACTAGGACCTATTTTGGGGACATGGAAATCATTAATGTTCTCGGTTACACTTTATTTGGATAGTCCACATTAGACTTTCTAAGCAACTTTGCAACAAGATATCAATTAGCTCTCACTGGACTGTTAGGGTTAGGGATAGGGTTAGGGTTAGGGATAGGGTTAGGGTTAGGGATAGGGTTAGGGTTAGGGTTAGTAGAATAAGTTGGCATGTACTTGCAAAGTTACTTACAATCAGTAGAATGTGTGTTGTGGGATCAAAATAAAGTGTTAGAAAATAATAAGCAGACAGTCTACTAATACTCTAATGACCGTTAGCTTATAGTAGGTCTAAAGTGGACAATCAGAATAAAGAGGGAACCTGCTCCCTCCCTGAAAAATATGTATTACTTATATGTAAGCCATTTACACCATCATAATGAAAATACAACAGTTCAGAGGAAAATATTTTGTATTTAACATGTGAGTTTGTTTAGTGTGTGTGTGTGTGTGTGTGTATGTGTGTGTTGTGTGGTTAAGAGCAGTCTAAAGTGGTGGGCAGTATGCATAATGGAGTTCCCATGCAGCTGTAAATAATAAATGCAGCAGGAAAAGAGGGTAAGCATTGACCTGCTGCATTTTCATACATTAATCTCGTCCTGACTAATGGCAGAATGCACTGAGCTGAGAGAGAGAGAGCACGACACACACTTCTGCTAACAGACGTCATGGGTTTTCCTAGTTGCTAATGGAGGTAAAGTCAAATATCTTCTGCGCTGCTATGGAATATTCCATATGACAGAAACGATGGTTTCTCATTTCAGCACTTTTGTTCTTTTATTTGTAAATAAACATCATTAAAATAAAGGAAATCAATATGCAAACACTGGAAATCACTCATCCGGTCTGTACGAACTGACCTTTTGCCTCTATATAAGAGTGAATATTCTCATATATTATGTATTATTTGTAGAGTACGCATCCACATACAGTGTATCAGTAGGAGCTCTTGGTAATTCAAGTAAGTATTAATCTAATTGCGTTTTTAGCCTTGCTTATAAATAGAAGCAGCATTAGTGATTACTGGAGATTAATAAAAATTGCATCAAGTCTTTGTTATTTGCAGAGAGCGAGCGCTCCTAATGGTGCACTTTTCCCAAACAATTTATTCATCCATTAAAACAAAAGGTTAGATTCCTAAAACGATGCCCCTTCATGCTACGGATCACACATAGCCTGCCTTCACCTTATGGCTCTGTTGAAAAATCTACTGGGCTGCCTACATAGGGAGCATTTTGAGCAATTGTAGACAAGCTCTAGATGCCAAGACTATTCCAAAAGTGTCAAAATCATAAACTTGTTTGGGAATACATTGATATAAGAAATTCATTACATGAGTAATATTTGGCTAATCTGTTTTTATGACTATGAACTTGAAAATTCTGGTCTGATGATAAACTCTTACATGCACAAAAGCAAGATGATGGAGTATGTTGTGAATTTCAATATTTCCCCCAAATAATTGCCTCATTTGCATAACATATTCCAAAATGTAAGTTATTTTTACTTTAAAAGGAGTCACTGCAAGAATCCTTAATGCTTATTATGAACATAGAAGAAGACGATGAAGAAGAAAGCCTATTAAATTCTTACATTAATTCTTAAATGTAACGACCCTACTATATAACCCCAGATATTATGGATCTCAAAGTTTTAGGACAAAGGGAGATGATTCCAATTATTAACTGAAAAGTACTTAAGCATTATATATACCTTTTGCAATGGAAGCTATTTCATATATGCATCACGATAAGCTCAGTGAAAAAAATGTTTTAAAGATGGCAGAAAAAGTGAGGGAAATGTCAGTTTGAACATATTAATTTCAATACCAAAGCATATTGATGATAAGACAAAAATGGACTTTTTCACCCAATATTTTGTTTTATGTATTTTTATGCTTAATTGATTACCATAGCCTGAATAGTCTCAGCCTCAGACGTCACGGCCACGAAACGTTGGCTAAACGTATGATGAACATGGCACACAAAAGTGGAAACACTTCAGGAGTGTCAAAGTCGTCGTTGGATTGGTTGAATTATACAGGATTTCCGGGAGACGTGTGTCGCGTTCTGTAACATTCCGCCTGGAAACAAAGATCCCATGGCACTAAACCCCCTCACGAAAGTAAAAAACGCCATCGTGTTTACAACTGTGATGACAAACGCTTATCAGGATCAACTAAACGCTGTATTTTGTTTAGTATGTGAAATATTTAAAGTTCGCGGCATAGAATCTTTAAAATACGTCCGAGAGTTTTACACGCCGGTCTGTTATTGTGGCAACATTTCCACACCCCGAAACGTGACGCTGAACAAAACAAACTGTGATTGGTTGTTTGAAATGTCGGTCAAACGGCCTCATGGGCGGGCCTTGGCCAATGAAAGCTACCATAGATTCCATATCTTCAGCCGTCAGTCTGAAGGTCTGGCAATGCGAGACTATAGCCTGAGTCTCTTCCCATGTATGTTGAGTGTTCCGGTAACACTTCATTTTAAGGTGTCCTAGTTACACGTTACATGTACTTACTATTATAATAACACTAAATTATGTATATTTACATGCAAGTAACAGAAAGCCAAACCCTAATACCAACCCTAACCAAATATATAGAACATGTAGTTAATTAATATTACTCAATACTTAAATTTATAGTTATACTATAACAAGGACACCTTTAAAAAAGTGTAACCAGTGCTCCAAATCAGTCACTTGAGGTTGAGAAGCAATGGAACAAATCAGATTCCATTTCTGTTATAAAGCTGTCTTAGAAGTGTAGGCTATAGATAGCAAGTCAGGTTTTGAAAAAGGGCCAATGCGTGTGTGTTTCCTATGACATTATGACAGTTTTAACTTTATTCATGCCCACCATCACAAATTACTTATTTGCTTTGCGCATGACAGGATATTATAAAACTTGTGAGAAGCCATAAAGCAAACCTGCAGGGACAGCAGATATCCACTGAGGATTTCACCCATGGAAAGCCCCATCAGTACAATCCCCCATAAGCCTTTGGTACCCAGTGACCGAGTGTGCGTGCGAGGGTGTGAAGGATGACCAGGATGTGTCTTCTTTGTGGAAATCCTCCCAATACCAGCAGTCTAAGTCCGAGAGTCAACAAGACTTATTCCAAAAGCCCCACAGTATTAATAGCGAAGCATTAATAAATCATAGTGCCAAGCGGCTTTTATCTGAACCACTACTCTGCCTCAAATGGAGGTTTTAAGCTCACAGCCATGACATGAAAAGAGAAGTTCAAGAGAGAAAAAGAGCTAATGCAAGGCAGATACCCCAAAGTAAAGGGTCAGCAGTTAACAGAAATCAGCCCTGATCCAGATCCTGGATTGGTTCCACACAAAGTTCTAATTAATTAAAGAATTATAAAGGCAAACATGTTCAGTGCACAGAAAACAACAGGTAAATTGATTGCTGCCTCTGGAACGCATCTACATTGGAAGCGAGTGGCATGTTGCAATACAAAAACACTAGATCACTGTCATTATAATCAGCTGGGTTAATTGGTAAGCAACTTATAAAGTCTGAAATAAACATTTATTTTAATTTTATAGCCATACAAAACATACTGGTGATGAAAAACACTGGCAGTTAAAGTTATGATTATCCAGAGGGCAGTGCATAAACTTGACTTATGAAACTGAAGGATGGATGGATGGATGACATTCATTTATTACATATTTATTTCCATTTATCTTGAAGACAAAAACTATTATATTGTTACAAACTGCATTCCTGCATGAAAAATGTCTTTAAAACCCCCTTTTAATGTACTGAATTAACATGTTACATTAACAGGCCTTAAAAAAAATGTTTACACTGGGAATTCTGCAGAACTGAGATTGGCTCTGATGTTTTCAAATCAAGAGGCTGTGAAAAGGGGAACTGCTTAATCTGCGATGAGGTCACGGATGTGGAATGCATATTCTCCAATCGATCGTCCATGTGAACAATAAACATTTTGTAAAAGATAATTCAGCCATTATCCACCGAAATATCAGCAATAACTGTTTGTTTAACCTTTGAAAGGCCCTAGCCATTGTTTCTCTACAGTGTTCAGAGGTGAAACTCAATACCCAGCCAGAGCCTGTTTATACCTGGTCGTCTCAGCAACTCCAAAACACAGAACTCCATGAATGAAATTCCAACATATCATCAATCATCCCTGACAAAAGAGGGATTGTTGTGGTATAACAAGCAGGGGAGGATGAGTGTGTGTGTGTGTAGGCATAATGCAACATGCCCTTGGTCTCTGAGCCAATCCTTGTTTCCACGGTTGTCACTATCTAACCACAGCCACTGTGAACGACTCACCAATAATAATCCACTGCATATCAAAAGATAAAACAACTAAAGTAGACTAACTCAACCGGGCTGCCCCAGGAAAAGATGCAGTTTCTAATTGGTTCCAGAAGAGCCGGCTGCAAATTGACCCTCCTGCCCACATGGCCAATCCACCGAGTTGTTGAGAATAGTCAGATTGCGGTTGTGCGTTCAGCGTTGCAAAACGATATCAGTTATCTGAAAATGCAGCTTAAAACACCTCCCATCATCCCCCCTCATTTTCATTTATGAATGTTAATGAGGCTTTGCAGGAAGTAGGCCAAATGCCATCATAACCCTACATCCGAAATCCCAAATTTGGAGTCTGGTTCACATTTGTACCCCCATGTTGATTTAGCACAGAGTGTTCAGGTTCAAAGCGGAGCCCGCAGAGAGGTACCATTTCAGCATTAAAGAAAACTTATCTAACCGAAACAGGCACTTTGTGCTGTGCCTCATTGGTGGTGAAAAGTAAATAACTTTTGTGGAAAACCACAGAAACCGTGGAGCATTAATGCAGATAACTCTTACACAACACAACTTACAGGAAGACAAAAGGAGCAACCATTAATATGCACCCCAAACCGCTGAATCACTAGATTGCATAACGTGCTGTGGCGACACACAAGTAAAACCTGTTTAAACTTTACGTTTCCTGCCAATAGTGTCTAATGGAGTCAATAACAGCTCTTAATGACACATGTTGATGGACAGGCGTACTATGAGAGTGCGAGGCTAGGGGGGTAGACAATGCCGCCCTCTCCGCCCTCTCTCTGATGTTGTGTGTTCAGCCGAGCTGCTTCCTTATCTGTCAACCTCCTGTAATTTAGGCCGGCACTCTGATCACAGCCCCAACCTGCTGGACCTGTTGACGGCATGCAGGAGTCACGCACACGGAAGAGACACCAAGACAAGACATCATCACTCACTTCTCTCACCCCACCGACAAAGCTCTATGCTGTTTCAAGGACGATTCCCATTCAGTTGCTCTTAACGCACTCTTTAGTGCCCCCACTCGCTTCTCAGTGAGGCGATCAGATGTCTCAAAGACGGAGGGCTCCTTTTCCTTCTCCTGGCTCCGTCTCATTTACCCAAAGCAATATGTAACAGTTTCCTTATTTTCTCCAGTGGGATGGCCATGACAGTAAATCTCTATTACTAATATTCTTCCATATGGTCGCATGAAAATTTGATGGTGGAGTGCCCGAGGCTGAGGTTGCAGCTGAGAAGCGGTTGGGTAAATGTAGCGTCGCGCAATCCAGGCCAGGAGGGGCTTCCTCGGCTACATCTGCTCTGGGACGCTGAGGTGTAATCAGAGAAAGGCAGGCCCCAGAGCTCGGCTGCCACTTTTATCGGATCCTAGCTCGGAAAATGAGAGGGATCCATCATGGAGAAGGTGTTGACAGCATGTGTGTTTGGGTGTGTGTGAGCGTACAACTTTGTGATCATATGTTCCCCAGCTCACGGCACATACACATGGCTCAGAATTTCCCTGAATTGGAGAGGGTTTGGGTTTTGTGTCAAGAAATATAACATTGCACAATATTTTGCGTAACATCTCTGCTATGTCTTGAAATCCCAACCTTCATCTCCTCCGTGCATTTTATAACCAGAACAGACAAGTAACCCGAGGATGTCATTACCCATTAACACTAAAATTTCCTCTGCAATTGAGCATTGACCAGAATAAGTGTCACAATGCATTGACAGTAGCTTGTAATTGCTTGCTGGTAACACTTTTATTTCTAAGGTACAACTGGAACAGCTTGCCAAATCCAAGATGACTGTGCCACCCCGAGGCTCCTATTGAAATGGTGTGAAGCCACAGGAAAACCAGTTGGCCTGATCCGATAAAGACCCACATAATGTGCCTCGCTGGAGTTCCCTGTGGAGTATGCTGAATGCATATCCTCTGCACAGATTCACAAGAATAAAAATGGCTTTGATGGCATGTGTAGCACTGCTAAAAAACTGATAATATTAAAAGTTTAGTTAATTTTGACTCTATACTAAAACACATACACGTATATCACATTATTGTCAAAATTAGTCATTCAAGTGTTGGCTGGATAGCTTTGGCAGTTTTTCCCTGTTGGAACAATGCTGTAACTACATAATTTGGCAGACCAAAAAAGTAATAAAAGCCATTAAAAAGTAGAAATGGGTGCTCATGAAGCAAAAACAACAGCTTCCTGGTTGCATACTTCCAGGGCCTGCATGCACCAGCTAAGCAACTGCCATTGAGATGAATGGGAATACTGAGGGAACGCTATCTCAAGTATTATGAAGCTCCTTGGTTGCAAAGTGCTCCATTGCATATATTCAGATTTCCATTCAAAACTAGTTGACAAAAAAGCTAAAAACCACACAATATATAATAGCTAGAACATATCACAGGTGTGAAATGTTTCACTCTGAGCAGTGCTGATTGGGTGACAAAGGGAATGTAGAAAGAGGTGGGAGGTAGGTATACACACGCATGCACCTCTGCATGAAAGATGCATGCAATTAAACGTGATGTGGCACCACAGGCTGCCTCCAGCCAACTCAATCCATCATGGGAAACTTTATCAGTGGGTGTCCGTCCCAACATCCACCCCCCCAAAGCTGTAGCACTAACCTTCAATTCCAAACTGCACCCTAGCCGGGCCTTCAGCCTAGCCGCCATAATCTGATACCCTAACTATAACTCTTACACCAATTCCATCCTGTACAAAACATTTAGCGTTTGGCTTTCATTCCTGTTTTCTTTCCTTTCTCAAAACATTACCTCAACTCTACTGTAGAGATTGTTCTACACAAACACAGGAATGATGGCTTCAACTAGAATTTCATAAAATATGCAGTAACGGCATATGTTTATTTATCTGCAATAAGCATTTGCAGACATTATATTTCACTAAAATGTTCTTTGACCTATTTCTAATCCCTTGTCAATTGTTTTTACCATTTTACTTGAGTAGCTGTACTATGAAAACAGTTATCTGCATTTCTCTACTCTTGAAAAGCACCAACCGCCAGTGATACTCATGTTATGACCCAGATAAACTATGGTCAACAATACTCTATTACTAGACAAAAGGTCATCTTACATGCAAATCCGGGGTGAACTGTTGTTCTATTCTAATCAAAATGGTCCAGCGCGCTGTGTACTCCGAGCTTTCTCTGGGAAACCGATAACATCTAGTAATAAAGCGAGATGGCTGGTATGTCTTTTACATGGATCGGTTGGGACCAAGACAAGGTCTGCTCAGCCTTGCCTAACACAGTCGGTCCCTATGCTCTAAATGAGGTGGTTTGAGAGGACCGCCAATGACTGATTATCCTATCCCGACCCAGAGGAATGCTGACCTCTGGAGAGCACTTCATTAGCTGGCTGGCACTAGCCTGTGATTGAGCTATCAGCAGTAGCGACGGAAAGCCAGCCAAGCCGGTAGAAAGGTGAGTCCCTTTGTCCAGAGACAGGTGTGTAACTGTAGCTAACTGACAGAGTTGCAAATCAGCGCCACTGAAACGCTATCTGAACAGGCTAACCGTGTCCAGATGGCCCTGTATCCATGACTATTTCTTTCTTCCTTTGTCTCCGCTTCTCATTCTCTCGTTTCTCAGATGCACAGACAGTTTTATTTCTCCTCTGCGCTGACGATGCATTATAAATGCACATCATCCATTGTTCGTTTACTTTGATTTGCTGCCCTCATGCATATTCATTCCAGACCCTGCGAAGATTCATGGTGTTGCTGTCCAAGCGGTGCTATGATGTCATTGTCCCTTTTTGCATTGTTTCAATATACTGCACATTCAGCTCTGTTTTAAAACCTAGAAAGATGGTCCATGCCTACATGCAAACAAAAATTTGGGAGCAAATAGTTGCTTTTTAATTGTTTTAACACTAATAATTTCAGTATTGGATTGTATTTATTTTTTAACTGAGCTTGTTGCAGTGCATTATGGGAGTGCCTTTTACATGGCAGGTACATGCTGACTGGCTAAAATAGTTAACTTTGCTACCTGTTTAAGCACCTCACTAGGTTTCAGGACAGACCATATATTTGCACGCACCTTTTATGAATTCAACGTATTACTCTGATCACAGCGAAGGCTGAACTTTTTAAATCAGCCATGACATGCGACTCCTCAGAAGCTGTTATCTAATGGCCCAGGCTGACCCTTTAAATAGGATGTCTGAATGTGTTATTGAGGATATTGTTTCCTATAAACATCTAGCACTCGGGCAATAACAATCACATCAGGCAAAATTAAGTTATCTGAGAATAGAATTAAACTCCAAATGACCCTTTGCTCTGCTTCACAGCCCTCCATTAATAATTTCTAATCTAATCAGGGAGGATAAATGTACTATCGCCGGCCACGCCAGGCACCTTGCCAGGAAGAGGGCCATTCAGCACAAACCGGGCCTCGGATAAGGGGCGAGAGGGGAAAAGAGAGACATCTTTTCAGGGGAGGCCACTGCTTGATTTCCTCCTTTGTTAGCTTTCTTGGCAAAGTCATGTCCTTGTAACTGATAGACATGTCTCTTTGTAAATAACCCGGGGTTGACTGATAAAATACGGAAGAGAGAGAGAGGGGGGGTGGGGATAAAGAGGGTGCTCTAAATTGGCAGACATTACTCATCTGACCTAGAAGACGACTATGTCACATCCTCTGAATAATCCCTCTCATTTGAGTTAAGTATTACTTTCATCAACATGCCTATAAACATCCACGCACACACATACACACTCTACTTTCAGTCGATGCAGAATGCATTGTTTTGGGCATAAGAATATGTCAGTGCCTTTTAGGTTCTGCAATTTTGGACCATGCTAACAAATTAAATGCTCATAAAGTGTTCAGAGTTGTAATACAGTATAAAAGGCCAATTCTATATTGCAAATATAGTCACAACTAAAAGGAAGTTGGCATCTGTCAGCTCTACAATTACAGTTTGCTGCATTAAGATGGAATTTAACTAATGGCCATCACCAGTGTGTATTCTATGGTGGCAATAAATGACTAATCCAATCAGATTTTGCAGTCAGAACTACCCTGTGGTCTCATTCATCACTTACTCAACTCTCTTTTTTCCCACAAATGGGAATACATGTTTGTCTAAAAAATCTCTTGAATATGTCTCTTGAATTTTTTTTTTGTTTTGATTGGTCGAGGACTAGATGGCTTTATTGTCTCTGCTCTCAGCAAAGCCATCATTCACAATTTAACATACTTACAAACCCCCAACAAACATAATTAGGAAATGATAGCACACAGGGGCGCCCATAGAATTGACCCACTAATGCGACCACGTGGAGACATATAGATAGCTTTATTTTTGCAGAGCAAAAAATAATTCATAATTCGTTTGGACAGCAGTATATATAGAGTCCCAGCCTCTGAAGGTGGTTGTTTGGATCTTGAAGAAAATAAAAAAAGGGAAAAAAGTAAAGGTTTGCTTTTCTGTTTCCATTGTGTGTGTTTCCATTGTAACATATGGCCATCAAAGCTTTAGCCGAGCAGAAGAGTGGAGAATGTAGGGAGCTATTTAGAAAGAGTGGAAATTATTAAGTCAATTTGGTGGAGAGAGGGTTCAAAAGCTGCCATCAAATTGTTTCAATAATGAGCTGTTTCCGTTATAGAGTGGAAAAAATGACGTTTTCCGACTCCTCAAAGATCTGCAGATAATTGGATTGGAATTTCAAATGAGAGCCCTCATCATGGCCATCCTAATAGGAGACCTATTTGGTAAAGTTAAATTTACTCTAAAACCATCTTGTCGCATGCAAAAGACATCAATGAATTAAACTCACGTCACATAAAATACACCTGGCATCCTATCCAGATGATCTATGCCAATGCTAAAATGGATCTAACACTTTCATCCACTTTTATGAGAAGATTATCAATCTAAGACGCCATCGCTATTAGACGTGCTAATAACTGGCTAGCCCATTCATTTGAAGTTTTCTCAGTTTCATTATTCCCACTACTACCATATCTAACCTGTGCCGCACCAAAGTAATTATGCATCATTTATGATGCCTTATCTCTGTATCTGAGCTCTCGTCTTTTATGAGCCCTGCTTTAAACCCTCTCTTTAGCCTTCAGTAGCTTTGAGAACTTTTCCACTATTGACATTTCTCACTCAGTAGCAGTTTGTTTGATGGGAACAGCATCTCTATTGACAAACTGATAGCTAGGAGGCACTGAGACTCTGACGAGGCTCCACACAGCCTGCCGCCCGTTCAGGCCATGGGCACAAAGAGGCTCGTGATAGGTTTTTTTAGGCTTTTCTGTAGTACCGTCTCATTTTTTTCTCTGTGAAGAGTTGCTCCACAGTCTTAGTCATACTGCAACATGATGCAGCTTGCTAGATGCTTCCCACTTGATCTAAACACATAAACTGACCAAGCAGAGACCAAATGTCCACACATCATAAGGTGAACACATAAAGACTAAGGTGAAAGTCAATATATATAGAGAATAAATGTCCACACATAGAGACTAAGATGATCTAAAAGTCTATATAAAGACGTAAAATGCCCACACAGAAACTAAGATGAAATAAAGCCCATAATAGAGACTAAATGCCCACACAGAGACTAAGATTAACTAAATGTCTATATATAGAGACTAAACGTCCACAAAAATAAATGAAACAGACCACGTGTCCACACAGAGATTAAATGTCCATACATAAGATGAACTAAAAGTCCATATATATATATAAATATAAAATATCCACACATTAATCCTAAATGTCCTCTTATAGGGACCAAATGTCTACACACAGAGCTTAAATGTCCACACATGGAGACTAAGATCAACTAAATGTCCATATTTAGAATGTCCAAATGTCCACACATAGAGACTGAGATAAATTTAAAGTCCATATACAGTAACACAGTCTCATCCCAACTCGTCACATATTGACGCTTGGTTTTTGCGTCGCTTTTTGACGCTCAAGGTACCCCTTTCGCGTCACTTTTCGACGTGAAGGGAAGGTAATTTTTTTTAAATACAAAACACTTAGCGTATATTAATCATTTTTAAATAAATTATGCCAGTACTTGCATCTGCCTCCTATATCTTGCGTTTTCTTCACAGATGGTAGGTTTAGGGGCAGGGGTTGGGTAAGTCACTATTTTGACTGTTTACATTCAAAAATCACACCTCTACATATATGCAATAATGCCAACCTTATTATGACGATAAAATTCCCAATAGTGCGTTAGCATATCGACGCCGAAAAATTACGCTTCCCTTCACGTCGAAAAGTGACGCTAAAGGGGTACCTTGAGCGTCAAAAAGCGACGCCAAAACCAAAGCGTCAATATGTGACGACTTGGGATGAGACCGGGTTGTATACAGAGACTATATATCCACTCTGTAACGGGGCGAACAAGACGTGAGACGTGCGGATCCAAGTGCAAGCATTTGTTTATAAACAGTCAATAAACAGGCAGGGTCAAACAACGGCAAGCAGGTATGGTACGGGCAAGACACAGAGCAATCCTAGGGCTAGCGAGAGTCGACGATCAGCGAACAATATCCAACAGGGCAAGGTAGAGAGATAATCCAGGTAGTAGTCCAAGAGAGGTGTAAACAGAGTCCAAACGGCAAGGCAAAGGGTAAATCCAGGAAACACGGGCAAGAATCAAAACACTAGAAAAACACACAAGGCAAGACTATGACAACAAAGTGGTTTCCGTATCGAAGCTAAAACTAGGAGAGTTGTAAATGCAGAACAATACTGGAACTAAACAGAAAACCACAGAATGGCTCGGTAGGGCAGCTAACACTAGGGGAGTGATAAACGTAATACATTACTCAGCAAAGACAGAGAGGAATTTCAAGCCTTATAAAGCGTGTGTAATCAGTGTAATCTTAAGCATTGGATACTATCAGAACAAATTTGCAACCACTAATGACTGTGTTGTAAGTCTTGTTTTTATATATATATATATATATATATATATATTTTACTTTTGTGGATATATGTATTGTGATGTTCTATGTGGTGCATATGTAATATTGTATGTTATTTAATTTGTTTACCTGCCCAGGGACAGCAGATGTAAATTAGCTATTAGCTAACTCTGGTGCAATTACTTTTAATTGTGCATTGTCCCTGTAAAAATAAACAATAAAGAAAAAACTGGGTGAAAGTGTTGTGGTCAGATGAGACCAAAATAGAGCTCTTTGGCATCAACTCAACTCGCCGTGTTTGGAGGAGGAGGAATGCTGCCTATGACCCCAAGAACACCATCCCCACCGTCAAGCATGGAGGTGCAAACAATATGCTTTGGGGGGGTTTTTCTGCTAAGGGGACAGGACAACTGCACCACATCAAAGGGACGATGGATGGGGTCATGCACCGTCAGGGCCAGGGCATTGAAAATGAGTCATGGATGGGTATTCCAGCATGACAATGACCCAAAACACACGGCCAAGGCAACAAAGGAGTGGTTCAAGAAGAAGCACTTTAAGGTCCTGGAGTGGCCTAGCCAGTCTTCCAGACCTTATTCCCATAGATTAGGGTTAGGGTTAGGATCTGCAAAGAGGAGTGGGACAAAATCCCTCCTGAGATGTGTGCAAACCTGGTGGCCAAATACAATAAACGTCTGACCTCTGTGATTGCCAACAAGGGTTTTGCCACCAAGTACTAAGTCAGTTTCGCAAAGGGGTCAAATAATTATTTGACTCATTAAAATTTATAACTTTTTTTAAATGCGTTTTTCTGGATTTTTTGTTGTTGTTATTCTGTCTCTCACTGTTCAAATAAACCTACTATTAAAATTATAGACTGATCATTTCTTTGTCAGTGGGCAAACGTACAAAATCAGCAGAGGATCAATTTATTTAATTTTTTCACTGTATATGTAGCAAGAAAATAAATAAAAACCTCATGCCCATATATAGTGACTAGAGAAACTAAACATCCCCACATAGATACTAAATGTCTGCGTATGGAGACTAAATGTTCACACATAGAGACTAATTGTATGGAAGTTCAAACAGGGATAAGCACTAGTATGTGGTAATTTGGTTAGTGAACATTATGAAGTTACAGACTCTCTGACAGTGTTTCAATATCTTCTCAAATAAGTATGTTTTTGTACCATAAAATGTTACATACAAATCAACAGTGAGAGCAGTCTGAATAATATTAACGTTTACACATAGTGTTATGTTTTGTTAAATGTTACTGAGGACTGCATTCCTTTAGAGATATGAGAAAAACACATTCAGTCAACAAATCACATTTGAGTCTGAAGTCCCTCAAAAATCACTTCAAACTCAATTGAACAATGCCATTGACTGAATCAAACAGAAAATAGGAAAAATGTGAAATGTGTTTAGCACGTAACCAGTGATTCTCATTGGCCGCCCCATGACTGCTGATTTAATAGAAAACACTGTTGATCTACTGAGCTATATGTCAGACACAGGTTATGCTGCGACACAGGATTGACGACGGAGAGAGCATGCCCTTCATGTCTTGACATAAAAACACCCAAATTTATGGCCCATAATGCCATTATTCAATCAGCTGATTGATTTTGTACTTCTGTTTGGAGTTATAAGTTCAGACTCATCTCCCTTATTGACTCATACAGCAAGACCGGGGCCTTTCTCCTCTCACAGTGTAATTGCATTACAAAATCAAAGTCCTCTTCCTTTAACTCCACAGGGCAGAATGATAAATCCACGCTTACATCCGGAGAGAGACGGGTGGCTGGGGGAGAGAAGGAGACGAATGAGTCAGTGCAGCATTCAAGCTGAAGCTGATTGCTCCTGGATTTACTTCATTACTGTGTTCTTATCCAGTTAAGAGCGAGACCAGAGAGAGGAAGCCATTACAGAAGCCCAGCGCTCTGAGAATGCTGAATCTGCACTTTCATTTCACTTAGCAGCCACATTCTACAGCATTATTTAGGGACTGTGTCGAGACTCTTCTGTGCTGATCTAGGATTAGGGTTTGACTGGTCAAGATGTGTGTTTTAACACCCAGCTCTAGCGTTTTTGAAATTATCTTCTAATATAAATAAATAAGGGATAATTTGCAGAAAATAGATCCAAAGTCGATTACATGCAGTGGATGCTTACCAAATACATGGAAATATCGAAATACTTGAATCTTGAGTTGAAGCTATGGCTTACTTAGCAACAAAATCTTAATATCGTTGATATTATTTCAGTTTAATTTAAATATTTATTTTGCTCTGCATATTTGCTCTGACACTTATTTAAAGTAAGTCTGATTCTTTGTGATGTTTTATTAACAAATTTCGGGAGGAGCACGCGCGGATAATTAACACGGCCAATTCACCATCAGCAATCACTCAGTCTATCCCATCAGCCGAGAGAGAACTTCTATAAATAGACCAAGCCATCTTACCTTCATTCTCTCTACAGTTTTCAGCATTCGGTTTTGCTCCTTTGCTATCATATCACAGACGCATCTTTTTCTGGAGAATGGAAAACCTGGACCGGAGATTTTCGTATCACATCGCAATCTGCAAGCTCTAGGCTCACTCCCCTTCCGTCAGTCACCATCGCCGAGCACCAGGCTCCATCGCAGCAGATGCTCTGCTAGATCAGCCACACGCTCTCCACAATGCCGAGGTTTAACCTCGCCTCAACCGACATCCTCGTCTCATTCGGCCATTCCAATATATCCCCCGATCGGAGTCTGTATTTAAGCCCGAAGCAAACGCTGATTTATTCTGACGAATCATTCTCGCAGAGGGCAAACAAAGCGGATACGTGCGATCCGTTCGTTACACTGCAAATCAGCCAACCTCACTCCTAAATCCACTCCAGGCGCAAAGGCGGCCAATAGATCGAGCAAAGCCACGATCTTGCCCCACTCTCCACCATCATCGTCCCGTACAAGACCCGGCTCTCCTAGAACATTGGGTCGCAGTGGCAGGCCTCAAACGAGCAAAACCTCACTCGGCTCTTCTTTTCTCTGCAGTTCTTCCGGCCGCGGTGCCGCACGTAGCCGGACCTCCAGCTCTCGTAGCAGTCAGCGCGAGGCTGCCTCCGGTAGCGGCGCAGGCCATGTTGCAAACAAACTTTCGTGTGAAGGCAAGTCTTTTGTTGCTAAAAAATCGTCAAACAAGGTGATAACATTATGGACGTGATGTCATTTCAGTAACCATGACGCAACTGCGCAGATCACGTAAGGAAATGATTCATTTTCCGTATTAATTTTCACCAGCACTTTACATGCATTTTAAATTGCACATTACTCCGATAGACGGATAAGGTGTAAAAGATTGTCTGAACTTAATTCTAAGGAAATCATTGTGCCTAAATGAACAATTACAGGTGCAAACTAACAGCTAAGGTGTATCATAAAGTACCATTCATGCCATTATTGAACAATGCAACCCACCTTGCATGTGTCGTGCATACGACTAGGCACCTCTCTTCAAGTCTCTACCAACCGATGTACGGCTTGCCTGGCCAGCTGCTCCAATACTTTCTTCTTTTCATGTGGTTAAGAGGAAAACATGTACTTTCATAATTTTAAAACTTTTTTAAAAAGTTGTTAAAAGCCGCCATATTTTCTCCTGCTACATCTAACCCCTGCTACATCTAACCCTTCTTTTTCTCCAGCTCCCACAGCACACGCTAGCTTGAGTCTGCCTCCGCTAGCTGCGCAGGCTGCACAGGCTCTCCAGCTATTTTTCTCCGAATATCACAAGCCTCCACGGCCTACAGCTGCAGAAGCTGAAACGAGCACAAAGTTGCTCATGCTGGCAACACATGCCCTCACATCTCAGTCCTTTCCTCCCGTTACTCCAAATCCTTTTCCTTTTCAGTGGTCTCCAGCTCCCACAGCACACGCTAGCTTGAGTCTGCCTCCACAGGCCGCGCAGGCTTTTCAGGACGTCAAAAAAAATAAATAAATATATATATATATATATATATATATATATATATATATATATATATATATATTTTTACATGCTGTCAGAGGCTATCTGCTGGATCCTCTCCAACAATTACGAAATCCCATACCTCATCCACCTTTTAGACGATTTTTTGTTCATCTCGCCTCCCGGCTCCATCCCAGCCGCACACCTCTCAACAGTCCAGGAAGTCTTTTTCAAACTCGGGATTCCGCTCGCCCAGGACCAAACCACGGGCCCAACCACGTCCATCGAATTTTTAGGCATCAAACTAGACTCGAAAAAATTCCAGGCTTCCTTGCCCAAAGAGAAAATCGATAGAACGATCCTGGTCGCTTCCGCCCTCTTAGACAACCCAAACTGTTCCAAGCGCGAGCTGTTGTCTATCCTCGGTCACCTAAACTTCGCAATGCGCATCATCCCGCAGGGCCGCCCTTTCATTTCTCACCTACTCTCCCTCGCGCCCTCTGTGCACGCGCTGGAGGATCACCTATCCTTATCCAGCTCGTGTTGCAACGAGCTCAGGCTATGGATAAACTTCCTCAAACAATGGAACGGCTTATCCTTCTATAACAGCATGGTTTCCCACCCCGACGACATCCAATTATTTACGGATGCCGCCCCCTCCTGCGGTTTCGGGGGATTTTACAGAGGCCGCTGGTTTGCATCCACGTGGCCCCCCCAGCTGGCAGATTTACCGCAGTCCCTGTCATCCTCAGCATTGTTTGAGTTATATCCTCTTGTCGCCGCAGCGGTTCTATGGGGGAAAGAATGGTCCACCGCAAGCATCGTAGTGCATTGCGATAACGAAGCGGTCGTGCATTGCATAAATAAAGGCCGGTCTCATTCCCCTGCATTAATGCCCTTTCTAAGACGTCTCATCTGGATCTCGGCATGCGGCCAGTTCATTCTAAATGCAAAACATGTCTCCGGGTCCAAAAATCAAATAGCTGACTCTCTTTCTCGGTTTGCTTTCCAGAAATTCAGGCTGCTGGTGCCAGATGCCGACAAACTCCCAACGCCAGTACCTCCATATTCAGAGCTGATATTCCTGTAAATCACCCTCTAAGAACCCTCCTAGATGCCTCCCTCAGTTCCATCCTCCATGCCGTCTCCCCCAGGACCCTCCAATCGTACTTAACTGCTTGGAATAGTTTCAAAAGTTTCCACCGCACCTACAACCTGCCTTTCCCCGACTTTTCCCTACTCACCATTTGAGTTCACCTCCCATCTCAACGTCACCAAAAACCTCCAGGCCAGCTCCATCAAAGGCTACCTCAGCGGAATCCATTTTTTCCACAAACTCATGCTCGGCTCACCCTCCCCAGGAATAACCAGCCCGCAGACATCCATGCTCATTAAGGGCATCCAAAGAGCCCAACCCACCCGCCCAGATGCTAGACAGCCAATAACTCTAGAGATCTTAACTAAATGCATTTCCACCCTCCGCAGAGGCTACCACTCCATGCACACCGCCCGCACGCTCGACGCCATGTTCATCTTGGCCTTCTTCGGTTTTCTCAGATGCTCGGAACTCACCATCACATCCAACTTCAATCCAAAAATCCATCCAACCCTTTCAGACCTATCAGCACCAGACACCGAAGCAATCTCCTATTTCATCAAGCAAAGCAAGACAGACCAAGCGAGAAGAGGCCACGTCATTTATATCTTCAATCTCCAGTCATCAATCCAACCATACCAAACCCTCTTAGCCCGCAGGCCAAACTCCCATCCGACCCGCTTTTCGTCGACGACTCAAATCGCCCTGCCACACGCTTCTGGTTCCAAAAACACCTCAAGTCCGTCCTACTACTATCCGGCATCCCAGCAGATCACTACTCCAGCCACTCCTTTCGCATAGGCGCAGCTACCACAGCCGCCCAAAAAGGCCTCTCCCAGCCTCAGATCCAGACACTCGGCCGTTGGACATCAGAGGCATTCAAGACCTACATTCGGTCAGAACACTTCCTCATCAGAGAGGCTCAACAAACCCTCATCAGCTGATCCCCTTATCCACCCATAGCTGCTCACCTCCACTCCAAACCATCCCAGCAGCACCCCGCTCCCACAGGAGCCTTCGCGTATTCCCGCTCTGCCGCAGTAACCGCTCCCACAGAAGCCTCCTTCCCTTTCCACATACCGCAGCAGTGGCCGCTTCCGCAGAAGCCACTTTCTGTCCCAAAATGCTGCAGCAGTGCCCCGCTCATCCGATACCACCGCAGCAGTGCCCGCTTCCGCAGAAGCCACATTCTCTTTTCAGACGCCGCAGCAGCGCCCTGCTCATTCGATACCGCCGCAGCAGTGCCCACTTCCGCAGAAGCCACATTCCTTTTCAGACGCCACAGCAGTGCCTGCTTCCGCAGAAGCCACACTCTTTTTCCGATGCCGCAGCAGTGCCCGCGTCCGCAGACGCCATATTCTTCCAAAGGCCGCAGCAGTGCCCCGCTCGTCTGATACTGCCGCAGCAGTGCCCGCTTCCGCAGAAGCCGCATTCCCTTTCAGACGCCGCAGCAGTGCCCGTTTCCGCAGAAGCCAAACTCTCTTTTCACATGCCGCAGCAGCGCCTGCTTCCGCAGAAGCCACATTCTCTTCAAATGCAGCAAGGAGCGCCCTATTCATTCGATACCGCCACAGCAGTGCCCGTTTCAGCAGAAGACACATTCCCTTTCAGATGCCACAGCAGTGCCCGCTTCCGCAGAAGCCACATTCCCTTTTCAGATGCCGCAGCAGTGCCGGCTTCCGCAGAAGCCACATTCCTTTTCAGAGGCCACAGCAGTGCCCGCTTCCGCAGAAGCCACATTCTCTTTTCAAATGCCGCAGCAGTGCCCGCTTCCGCAGAAGCCACATTCTCTTTCAAATACTACAAGTAGCGCCCTATTCATTCGATACCGCCACAGCAGTGCCCGTTTCAGCAGAAGACACATTCCCTTTCAGATGCCACAGCAGTGCCCGCTTCCGCAGAAGCCACATTCCCTTTTCAGACGCCGCAGCAGTGCCCGTTTCCGCAGAAGCCACATTCTCTTTCAGATGCCACAGCAACGCCCGCTTCCGCAGAAGCCGCATTCCTTTTCAGACGCCGCAGAAGTGCCCGTTTCCGCAGAAGCCACATTCTCTTCCAGTTGCATTTTCCTTTCAGATGCCACAGCAGCGCCCGCTTCCGCAAAAGCCACATTCCCTTTCAGATGCCACAGCAGTGCCCGCTTCCGCAGAAGCCGCATTCCTTTTCAGACGCCGCAGCAATGCCCGTTTCCACAGAAGCCACATTCCCTTTCAGTTGCATTCTCTTTCCAGATGCGGCAGCAGAGCCGCTTCCTCAGAAGCCACATTCTCTTTCAGATGCCACCGCAACATTTCCACTCCAAGCGACGTCCAGCGCCTCTCCATCCTGAAGCCTTGCAAATTTTGGGGGTTATCAACGCCCCACTCCGGCTGCTGTCCCGCGCTAATCGCATCTTGGGGGGAGCGCTCTGGGTCCGGGCTAAATGCCGAGCTCGGACCCCTCTCCCCGGACAGGAGGAGTGCCCCGGGTTCGGGAGTAATTCACAGAGCTCGGAGCCCTCTCCCCGGACAGCACGCCAAATACGCATAAACCTTAAACTCTGTTCATTATACGCAAGGGCGAACTCGTGAAGTGATGTTTTATTAACAAATTTCGGGAGGAGCACGCGCGGATAATTAACACGGCCAATTCACCATCAGCAATCACTCAGTCTATCCCATCAGCCGAGAGAGAACTTCTATAAATAGACCAAGCCATCTTACCTTCATTCTCTCTACAGTTTTCAGCATCCCACCTCCACCCCAACTCCTCACCATCAGCCCGCTCCTACCCCAGCGTGGGGAGGAGCTCGGGGGGGAGCGCTCTGGGTCCGGGCTAAATGCCGAGCTCGGACCCCTCTCCCCGGACAGGAGGAGTGCCCCGGGTTCGGGAGTAATTCACAGAGCTCGGAGCCCTCTCCCCGGACAGCACGCCAAATACGCATGAACCTTAAACTCTGTTCATTATACGCAAGGGCGAACTCGTGAAACTAAAATGATACTTCGAATTACTGGATGCATTCTAAATTTCTATTTTGTGTTTGTTTTTAAGTGATTATTTTGGTTATTCTAAAAAATAGTAACTAAGGGAAACTTTATTGTAATACAATATTGACAAATATATATATAAGGTTGTGCATGCATATCCACCCTGGAAGCAGTTTGGATGTCTGGATTTTTGCTATGTTATATAGCTAAAGACTTTAGCTAGTATTTTAGATGGTGCATAATAATACAAAATTGTATTGATTACAAACAATAATTAAATTGCATAATCTATGCATTGTATTTTTATTGTCGGACTAATGCATTGCAATGAATTTTAGCATACCTTCATGCAACATTTTTCAGTTCGTAGAAACACCAATCGACAGGTTTGGGAAGGAAAAAAAAAACGTTTAAAATGTTTGCTTCAAAGAAATGCCGTAGGTGGCTGTTCTTTAATATAAATGTGTAAGCTTAAATCGAGATGTCTTTTGTGGTTTCGAGTTTTTTTGTAGTCTTTCTGCAAAGAGGTAAAACCTACTTGTATTGTGTTTGTGCTGCATTGTTGAGTAAAATGTGTTCGTCACAGTTCAGTGCCGAGCTGCAATGCCGTTTGGCAGGCAACAGGTGCGTCAGTTGCAAAAGCAACCGTACACATGCGAGAGTATGTGAGCTTTCATGTGCATGTGGGCAGGCATGTCTCTTGCCATGCACCTTGTGGCTGCCCATTAATATAATTAAATTGCACTAAAAACTTTCCCTTTGAAACAAATTAATTAAGATGCTATTATTTAGCCATTGAGAGGTTAATGACCGTCATTAGAAACAAAGGCAACATCCACCATCATTAGCCAAACTCAGTTATTTTGTCAATTCTGGTTATTTACTGGGCAGAAGATTAATGAGGCCCGATACTGGCCCAGATGCTAATTAGCTTTAAAAACATAACACAATCCATCACTGCTTGTGATTGTTACAGCGACACACACCGACACAGATGTAGACACACACAAACAGAATCACAAATACACACAAAACGCATATTCCTATCCTCAAAACAATCTCAGTATATTAAAAAAATTTGAATTAATTAAGAGCCTATGTTTAATCATTACAATATTTACTTACTGTATACAATGTACACTAAAATACAGAAGTCTCCTTGTATCTTCAAGTCAGTCCATCAGAATCCTGAAGCATGGCTATAAAGCTAAATGCTGACTCCCTGTAATCCATTCTAATTGAATCTAAATGCTCTCTGGACTGGTTTTGGCTGAAGTGATACAGCAGATAGCAGATTCAAGAAGTAACTATCAATATATGATTCATGTAGAGAATATATTTCTCTATTCATGCTGCAGAAATAGCTTATAGAAAATGAATAGGTATGTCTCAAAATTCTCAGTGGATGACCCACATTCAAAGTTAATATCGAGTATCTTTTGTTTACGACACAATTTGGTCAGTTCGTTTGTTTTTAATCTGTTCTGCGTATATATTTTATTATTTGAGAAGCTAGAGGCTTTTAGCCATGTACTAGCATACTTGCACAGCAATTTAAGAATCAGCTGGCAACAGTCAATTGTACGGTTCAGTGGTCATATTTTGACCAATGAGAATCAAGTCAAACAAGCCATGTAATGATAGAAAATACTATTTTGCATCTCCCTGCTTGAATTGTTTGGGAAGCAGGGCTGCAGATGAATGGGACTGTTTAGGAAGTCATGAAGAGGACACACAGGGTCAAAGCTTGTCCCACTCCAGTCAGCTGATTGGTGGAGATGAAAGGACATGACTGCCATGGGGCGTGACCGCATGGCAACCATATGAGTAATGGGTTTAGCTCCACAGTGCATTGAAATTACATTGCAGAAGATAACGGAACTTATTGTCAAACCATTTATACTGGTGGGGATTTATGACCACACCATAAATGTTTATTAGCATTTTTTCTATTTATAACTTTTCTATTTATAACAAAAAAATTGGAGGCAGCTCTTGCACCAGTGTGTCTTTGATCTTTTTATGATCTGTGTGCATAGCAGGCCCCGCTCCTCTGGAGCCTTCTTAGTGAGCATGAGTGAGCTCTACTGTGCCGAACATAGCCAGTAAGCGTAGTGAGAAAGAGAGCGAGCACAGATTTGATTTAAGACACACTGGGCCTGTGACTGTCTTTTATCTGAGAGCCGGTAAATCATTCAAGCCGTACATCAGCAGGAAACAGCAGGCCTCTGGGCAGCCCCAAACACACTGCCTCAGATGTTAACCTTGCTGGAAAAACTCATGTTCTCACACGTCAATGTGTTCTAAGAGATGGTAAGGGGGCAGTTTACAATAAGGTCAAAACTAATGCACTGACATGGTTTGCGGGCCAAAAAAAAATACATAGCACCTCTGTGAGTGCCGATGTAGACGGAAAAATCCATCCAAGGTGACAGATGATAATTCATTAAAAACTAAAAAATTGTCAATAAAAACTATCAATATATGTTTAGTATCAGTATAAGTTTAATATAATTTAAAACAGACTATTCAAAAAATATTTGTCATTTGCCATGTATTTTTATGCTTATTAGAGTGTCATGTTGGTAGCTTAGCAGCATGCTAAGTGCAGACTCCACTGAAATACTTTGTAAGTAGAAAATGTAAGTCATTTTGTGTGAAGAGCATCATTTGTATAACACATGGGCTGTGTCCAAAAAGCTCACAAATGCTGTATCACATTCACATCCAAATCCAATGATCGTGCTACATCTTGTCTACTGAGATGCCTTCATTTTTTTGAAGACAGCATTAATGTATTATTGTTCTTGGTCCATGCAGGTCGATGAAAGATACAAAAAAGGTAATCTGAAAGTTGCTTTTGGTGTTCAGTTTGCGTTTAAATGTAGGTTTTTGCCCAACTGTTGACTTAATTTCTAGCAAGAAATCAGTAGTTTGGAACATAAAAGTTGTTGTAGATCATTAGATTGTTATGCTGCCTCAGACGTCTGGTCTGCAATCAGACTCAAAAGAATTTACATTGAAACTTTCCAATGAAAAGTCATTGGCTTATAGCGAAAAACAAGAAGTCATCTGTAAGCTTTAGTCACAGTTGTAGAATTGTCGCCTATATCGAATATTTGGTAGCAGCTAACAGTGTGTAGGAAATAGACAGCAAGGCAGCTTGCATGGAACAGAACTATTGAGTTTGAGTTGTGTTTGACTTTCCTGTAGTTAAAACTGTAGAGCATGGCGCTAGCAACACCAAATGTTATGGGTTCAGTTCCCAGTGAATGCAAGAACTTATTAAAATGAAATGTTAAATGTATACCTTGAACGTATTGTTCAATTGTATAAGTCGCCTTGGATAAAATTGTTTGCCGAATGCTTAAATATAAATGTTCATGACAAGACACCAGTCTGTTACATCTCCTTCTTCCTCCGTCAGGCAACTGATCAATATTCTGGCAGAGGAAGTCCTGTCATCAAAAACCATCTGAAAATGCATATGACATAAGATCTGTGCATGCATGCGTGACAAGCTGACGTTGCAATAGTGGAAATGTTTCCTCAAGGACCAAATCGAGTATGCATATCTAATTTGAGCCAGAGTGTGGCCAAGCTAAAAAGCCCCATCGGAATGACATCGTCCTCGTAAGATTCCCCTGTAAGAAATGGGATGTTGTCCCTTTGGGAAGAGTTCATAATTGTAATGGATTGGATGTAATCGTTCTAGAACAGTACCTCATCCTCTTGTGTGGTTTTAAGCTAAGCCTAGCTCTGCATTGTGTACGCACATGCTACATTCCATTCAATTCGAAAAGTCGGAATATCCAGCTTCCAACTAGGAAAAGTGCATAAGAACGTTTTGGAAGCTTTTGTGGAAATCTACAAAATTAAATTAAATTTCACTAGTATGCATGATGTTATGCAAACATGGCAGCACCAAGGGATGATAAACATTCAGTTGAAGCAAATAAGCTGGTAAAAGGGGTTTGGGGTATTTGTCAGCTGGTCATGCTAGGGGACTGCTAAACACCACCTTGAAAACCCGATGGACCAACATAAGCTAGCTATTATATTAAAAAGACTAGCAAACAATCTTAGGCTAGATTTTTTTTTTTTTGCACAGTTATCGTATAACTGCAAAACAGATGCTAGCACTGCATACAATAGTTTATCTTCCAACATTCAGTTACAAGGAAACTGCAAAGCTAACAGTACAGCTTTGCATTATGTTTATATCTTCTGGGCATTAGTCAATGCAAGGCCTTTGTGTTGGGAAGTCAGAGATCCCACATCCAACACTGAATGGAACGCAGTGTTAGAGCAGAGAGTGGGCTCTGTAAGAGAACCAGGCACAAACTCGCAGCAGCTGCTGCTATCTGCTGGCTGGCTTCATATGCAACCGTTCGGTGCACTAAAATATCATAACTTTGATCACACCCATTGCTCTTAGGGCCTGAGATGTGAGGACTGTGTGTCCAGAGTGGCCTGAAAATTCTTCACATTTTTACATACAGATCTAATTTGTACTGTGAACAGAGCTGCTAAAATAAGTAGTTACCTTTCTGTTCAATAACTGATTAATTCAATCTGACTGAGAGGCAGGATGTCTCAGTGTCAGATGCCCGCTGGTGTTCCCATCACTTGGCCATGCCGAACATTGGTCCAATTTGATGTAGACATGTTATTCTCTCCTGGCTGCCTGCCGGCCACACTCGATCAAACCTCAGCCTTTAAAGTGCATGCCAAGATCAGTCATCTGCTGGGGCCAAGGTGTAACTTTATGAAATAATTACTTCACTGGCCTTTGGAGTATGCAGTGGGCTGAAAATAAACAGTGGTGGGTTGTGCAGGAAGAGAAAAAGCGTGATGAGAAGAGTTGCAAGGGGCCATAGTGTGAAATGAGAGCGGCAGCAGCAGAATTTATGGCTGACATTCATGTTATGGCAGTGGTTCAGACGTGACCTCTTCACTCACTCGACAGCTGCCTGCTCTTCACTGCCTTTCTCCACCTGTCCCGAAAGCACACCACTCTCAAGGCTGGACCAGATAAATCTGCAAGTCTGTAACGAACACTACTCTGTAAGTATGCTGCAAAACCTAAGGTGCTGGCTATGCAATGTTTGCGTCACAAAAGCACTTTCAAAAGATAGATGCGTAAGATACCTACGTTCATAAAAAATTGTGATTACGAGGCAGATTACTGTTTAATAAAAACAAATTAGCACACTTTATATTAGGTGGCCTTAACTACTATGTACTTACATCAAAACATAAGTACAATGTACTTATTGTGGTCATATTGTATTGCAACACACTTTTGTTGCCATTGAGGTGGGATATGGGTAAGCAGTGGCGGCTCCAGGATTTTTTTGTTGGGGGTATGAGCTTAAAAATTTGTAGAAGCAAGCTAACTTGATCAAGCATTAATTATTTAGCACCACTAATCTGACATTTAATTTTCAAACTGCTGTGATACGTATAACAACCAACGTAACAATGCATTCTCACATTCACGTTTTATCTGTTTTGAGGAGAGTTTAACACACTTTTATAACCACTGACTAGACATTTCATTTTGAAAGTGCTGGGAAATGTGCAATAAGCAACATAATCATTTTGCAGAAATGTTGCCAAAGGCACATATTTCCAACAAGCCTGGGTTTGATTAGCATGTAAACATGTTCGGATGAAGCCGAGCTACACAAAGGATTATCTAGGTGCCTTTAACTAGTCCAACATTGCAAAACAACAGACGGGTGTGATTTGAAATATTGGTTTAAGTTTTAATTAGTGCATGTGAAATTGCTGAGCTTGGAATTAGGCTGAAAGATAACAGTTCTTTGTCACTGCTGTTGTGAAATGCTAAACATACCTCTCCTCTCACCAAAGCCCCTTCACCCCCCACAAGCCCCGCTTAGAGGGCAGCTGCTTATGTAGGCATTAAATAGCAAGACTAGGCTTATGAACAGTGCTTATAACTATGTATTTTCCTCTCTTTTTTCTTGCATTCTGTCATACCTTCACCCATTGGAATGAGTCGTCATGCCTTTACTTGCTACAGGTATTAAACCACCAATCCACAGAAAGAGTCTGAAATAAAGAACAGGGAGAGGGGTAAGGGGTGTGGGGTGAAGGAGAGCCCACATCTCAACAGTGATTTACAAGTCTGACTTGTTAAAATCAACACAGCTTCCTGACAGTGACAGGAGATCAAACCAACAGGAACAGCATAATCAAACGCTCTGGCACATGTGGAATCTTCACGTTCACATGCACACGCAGGCATGTCATAGTTCCACAGAGCATGGCAGCTGTTGACGCTACTGAGAGGGTGTTAAAAGGTCGAGAGTTTGTGAGAAAGAGACAACACTTAAAATCTACCACCGCATGAAACTCATCACATGCACTTAGCTAAACAAATCAAGTCTCGTTTTGGTTAAAACAAGCCCTTTATTTTTGTTTAGTTTGAGCCCTGACTGACTGAACCTTTATTCTCACAACTCTAGAGTAGGGGGACCTTTAACATTAAGGGAACTTTTTTAAACTGGAAAAATAAAACTCAAAACTACAGTATGTTTCATTTGGAATTTAGATCTGATCTTGCCCTTGATCAACCGTTCAGTGGATTTTGTGCAGTGGTGTGGTTCTTATGAACAATAATAATACAATAATACAATTTCCTTCATTTTAACACAAGTTGAGTATAGATGGGAATTGAAAAGTCTGGATATGGAAAAAGCCTGAAAAGAAACACACCAAACTGTATCACACTTATCAGTGCGAGACAACTGCCAACGGAAGCATTAGTGCTGAGTGGATTTGTTTACCTGGGCGACCCACTGACCAACCTGTGTCAATACTGATCAGCACTGTGTGCTTGACACTGTTTCTACAGTAAGTGATCTCATGTATGCCAGAGGGGGAGTTATTTCTTTAATTTGTAAAAAGTGTGGCGGAGCTGTATTTGTTATTTGTGCACTTGATCCCAAACTGCATTGGTTTCCATATCATTAAACTGAATGCTTTAACGGCAGTGTAACCTGACTTTTTTTTTAGCATATTGCAAATAAATGATCTCAGTTAGTATTAGATAGATATATAAAAGATCCAGGGAAAGAGGGTTGGAATCAGGTGTGTTTCATTAGCGTTAGGCAGTCCATTGTTAACCTACTGTTTTTATTTGGATAAAGCTAAAAATGCATCCACCAAAGCCCTGAAAACAATATACATTCCAATGTTGTCATTTGAAATGTTTCATAAAGGCAAGCTAGCTATATTTTTCCATTTTCTTTCCATTGATATTTCATTCATCTCAAAATGGATGTGTGTGTAGACAAGGTGACATAATAATATTCAAATATCAGCTCACTTTTTCTTCAGTCTGACGCCATTGTGGCCTAGAAAATGTGCAGCATTTCAAAGCATGAGATTGATGCAATGGGTTGTGCTGGTGACTGTGGTGAGGAATAGGGCTTTATGCTGACGCTGATAACTAATGCAGGCAAAATGACTTGCTGTCACAACCACACTGTACATTAAACTGACCACAGGGAGATGAATGCAGGGTGCTAATGAGTGTGACAAATAGATTCCCCATGCAAAACTGCAAAGGTAAATTCCAAAACTAAATGCATGTGTGACAGCTACCGTGCAGACAGTGGTGATTAATGAACACTAAGTGCTCGGCTTGGTGTGCTGTGGCACAAATAAATTTCTCCCTTTCCCCTCATCCTGTGTTTTCCTGCCCTCAAAATATAGAAAAGTCTGAAGCGCATTGTGCTGTATAAATCATATTAAAAGCTTTGATATGATATGCAATGGTGTAAATTAACCTCAAACCTTTAAGCAGCCGATTCAGTGGAATTTAGCTGAGTGAAAGTCCATCTGGAGTGGAACTATTTTAGGGGGCAGACTGCATTTCCACAGGAAAGCATGTGTCTGGTTGACTCTGAGAATGCGGGGAATAATGGGAGCAGAGAGACTTGCTGTCCCTCTGTTTGTGAAGGTTAATGGTAACAGTTAGAGGCAGCCTAATGAACGTCATTAATTAACCACCAAGCCGTCCTCGCATTTCAATTACTCTGAGGACTGACTGGGTGCCAGAGGTATAGAGGGGAATGTACTTTGTTAGATATCCTTCCCTACGGGTAGGACTTGGTTGCGAAATCACATCACCACACCACACCATGAATCCAGACTTACCCAAGATCAAATCATGTCCACACCATCCTGCTACTACAAACCACTGATATGGAACACTAGAAGTGACATATATAGTTGTGGGAGCAACTTCTGTCCTGACTGTTCTGTGGTGTGAAAGCCAGAAATACTGGCATAGGTACAGTTGTGAGAGTTCAAGATTCAAGATTTGTATTTGTCACATAATAATAATAATAATAATAATAATTCATTACATTTATATAGTGCTTTTCTGCTTTTCTAAGCACTCAAAGCGCTCTACATTGTGAGGGGTGGTGTCTCCTCGTCCACCACCAGTGTGCAGCATCCACCTGGATGATGCGACGGCAGCCATAGTGTGCCAGAACGCCCACCACACACCAGCTTACTGGTGGAGAGGAGACAGAGTGATGAAGCCAATCAGTGTAAGGGGATGATTAGGAGGCCATGATGGTCAGAGACCAATGGGGAAATTTGGCCAGGATGCCGAGGTCACACCTCTACACAATTATACAGAGTATAACCAGCAGTGAAATGAAAGTCAGGTCCGCTCCAAGGACAGTGCAATTGTATAGACAAATATTAAGAAAAAGAAAAGTAAAAAAAAATAAAAAGAATAAAATAAAAGATAAAAAAATATAAATGTGCAGGTCAGTATGTTGTTGACATAAATAGTAATATAAGAGGAATGTGCAAAAGAATGTGCAAAAAAGTTGTACAGGGTATTTAAATAGCAGCAATATGAGGTAGAGAAAAATTATGAATAGCTTATTGATATAGTGATGTTAACATGGAGTCAAGTGATGTTATGACAGAGTTAGAGTTTAGGAGCCTGATGGCCTGGGGGAAGAGCTCCACCTAAGTCTCTCAGTTTTTGCCATCAGGCTACGGAAGCGCTTACCAGATGGAAGCAAAGTGAATAGTCGGTTACCAGGGTGATTAGAGTCCTTGATAATTTTGACAGCTCTACTTTTGCAGCGTTTGAGTTAGATGTCCTGCAGAGAGGGGAGAGCAGACCCTGAGATGCGCTCAGCTAAGCGCACAACTCTCTGTAGTGCTTTGCAGTCCTGATTTGAGCAGTTTCCATACCACACTGAGATGCACTGAATCAATACACTTTCTATGGTCCCTGAATAGAAACTTTTCAGGGTTGCTGGTGAGACCCTGAATTTCCTCAGCTGTTGCAGATGGTACAGTCTTTGCCTGGCTTTCTTAACCTGTGTTTGGATGTGTGTAGTCCAAGTCCGGTTCTCAGAGATGTTTACACCGAGGTACTTGAAGCTACTCACCCTCTCCACAGGGGTCCTACTGATCATAAGAGGAGTGTAGGGCTGCTGCTGTCTCTTCCTAAAGTCCATGATCAGCTCTTTAGTTTTGCTCACATTCAGAGAGAGACAGTTGTCCTGGCACCATGATGTGAGTCTCTCTACCTCATCCAAGTATGCGGTCTCATTGTTTGTTGGAGATGAGGCCAAGAACCACAGTATCATCAGTGAATTTGATAATAGATGTGGAGCTGTGAGAGGACACGCAGTCATGCGTGTAGAGACAGTAGAGCAGGGGACTCAGGACACAGCCCTGTGGGGCTCCTACGTTCAGGGTGATGGAGTTTGAGGTGAACTGGCCAACTTTCACCACTTGAGGTCTGCCGGTGAGGAAGTCTTGAATCCAGTCACAGAGTGAGGAGTTTAGGCCGAGGTCTGTGAGTTTACACACTCCTCCACCCCTGGATTTACCGGCATCTGCTGTTCTGTCAGTCCGAAAAACAGAGAAGTTATCACTTGGCATTACAGCAGTGTCCAGGACCATGGACGAAAGCCACGTTTCTGACAAACAAAGGATGTTACAGTCCCTTATGTCCCGTTGGAAACTAATCCTGGCCCTAAGATCGTCCATCTTATTCTCCAAGAATTGGACATTTGCGAGCAGAATGCAGAGTGTTTCCCGCTGTGTTTCTTGATCCTTCGCCTCGGGGGGTTATTGTTCATCTCTGCGTTCCGAAGAATCTCCAGAGGCCATGCTGGATTCCTGGACAAAGTGTCCTGAAACAGGTTGGTGTAGCGGTTTCCAATGTCCAAAAGTGTTTCTTTGTTATAGGTGATCAGTGCCGACGTGAGATGTGTAAAAAGAGAAAGTAAAACTAAGTAAAAAAGTAGATAAAAACACAATCTTAGCGGAGCGACCTGGACGGCATCCGAACAAAGCGGCGCCATCTTGGTTTAAGGTGTATCATATTAGGTCAACCACAATGACAGTTCTTAAAGAACCTATAGGTTCCTGCAAGAACTCTAAAGAATGTCACCAATATAACCAGATCACAAGAGAAAGGATTTTGAGGCACTTGAAATATATTTTAGTTTATTGAGCACACAATAGGACATTTGGGGCGCCCTTAAGAGGGTTCATAGAGGTTGTAGAGGGTTTCATTCAATCTGAGGAACCAAAATATGCCTTTTATATTTTCCGTTTTACAGTGTAGGGTACAGGTGTGCCAGTGTCTCTATAAGGATTGGTGACTAACTTAACCAGCAAGATTTCCATGTTCAATCAACAATATTTATATTTGGGTATCTGAGACGGATTGCTGATGGTGGATTGCTGATCGATTGCTTCTGTCTGTCCCTGTCTGTTGTGCTGCTGAGAGGTTTGCGATTGTAGCTCCATGTAGCTTTGCTTTTCTTTTGAATCTCTATCTTACTTTCACTCTCTGTTGTTTAAAGTGATAATATATAACTTAATTTCCACAATATTTCTGGTATTATCTATCAAACTAATTTGATCGCTCGCTTTTTAAAACCGCGAGTGCAGCACGTTAGCATTCGTTAGCCGGTTAGCTTGTCACTCGTGGTTCCATTAGCATTTCTATTCGCACCTATTATTGTTTTCTTTTTTTCTCGCTACGTTTTTCACGAGTTCATAAACAAAAGTGGTAAGCGAATCATTCTTCAATCACGGTGAGTAATGGATTCTTCTCCTGGTATTCTTGTTTGCACTGTTTGCCACATGTACAGTTTATCTCTCTCTGTTGGCGACGAGGGATTCACATGTGATAAATGCAGGGAAATAGCTAGGCTGACAATGAAGATTTCAGAATTAGAGACACACATCCAAACTTTATTTGAGGACAGTAAGAATGTGAGGGCTGTATATACTGCTTTGGGTGTGACTAGCTCAGGGAGTCCTTTACATTGTTCGGTTCCGGTAGAGCCTGTGCAGCAGGGCAACTGGGTGATTGTGAGGCGGCCTAGTCGCGGGTCAAAACACCAATCTTCCGTTCCGATCAAAACATCAAACAGGTTCTCCCCACTCAGTGACGCACCCACTGAGAAACCTGATGAAAGTGCTCTAGTTATTGGCGATTCTATTGTACGGAACGTGAAAATAGAGACACCAGCCACCATAGTCCAATGTTTACCGGGAGCCAGAGCGCCTGACATCTTGGCAAATTTAAAAGTGCTGGCTAGTGATAAATGTAAATTCAGTAAGATTGTTATTCACGTCGGCACTAATGATGTTCGACTTCGCCAGTCGGAGATCACTAAATATAATGTTAAAGAGGTGTGTGAACTAGCAAGTACGATGTCAGACACTGTAATATGCTCTGGTCCGCTCCCTGCTTACCAAGGTGATGAGATACATAGCAACATAGCAGACTGTCGTCACTCAATGGCTGGATGTCTAATAACATAGGTTTCATAGACAATTGGAAGAATTTTTGGGGCAGACCTGACCTGTTGAAAAGAGATGGTCTTCATTCCTCTTGGGGTGGTGCCGCACTTCTCTCTAGAAATATGGCACATAGTCTTAGAGTTCGTACATGACTAACTGGGGCCCAGCTCAGGAAGCAGACAGACTGGCTAAACCGACCGTCTGCTAGCCTCCTCATGTCACAGAAGTCAGTTAATTCTCAGCACATTGAGACTCTTTCGCCTAGATATCATACTATAGAGACTGTGTCTGTTCCCCGAACTAGAAAATACAGAAAGCATCCAAACCAAAGTAAGAGTAACAATTTAATTGATGTTCAACAAATAAAAAACAGATATAATACAGATTAACAAATGATAAAAGCTTGGCTTATTGAATATTAGATCTCTTTCTACAAAAGCACTTTTTGTAAATGATATGATCACTGACCATAAACTAGATGTGCTTTGTTTGACAGAAACCTGGCTAAAACCAGATGACTAAATTATTTTAAACTACCCCCCACGATTACAGTTACAAACATGAACCGCATCCAAAAGGTAAAGAGGGAGGTATTGCCACAATTTATAGCAATATTTTCAGAGGTCGGGTTTCAAGTATAATTCGTTCGAAGTAATGATGCTTCATATAACGTTATCCAAAGAAACAAGTGTTAATGATAAATCCCCTGCAATGTTTGTACTGGCTACTGTATACAAGCCACCAGGGCACCATGCAGACTTTATTAAAGAATTTGCTGATTTTGCTGGTAGTGCTGGCTGCAGATAAAGTCCTAATTGCTGATGATTTTAATATCCATGTTGATAATGAAAGAGATTCGTTGGGATCAGCATTTATAGACATTTCTAAACTCCATTGGTGTTAAACAATAAGTTTCAGGACATACTCATTGTCGAAATCGTACTCTAAATTTAATACTGTCATATGGAATTGATGTCAGTGGCGTTGAAATATTGCAGCAGAGCGATGATATCTCAGATCATTATCTAGTTCCGTGTATATTCCATATAGCTAAAGCTGTAAAGCCAACTCCTTGTTACAAACATGGTAGAACCATCACTTCTACCACAAAAGACTACTTTATAAATAATCTTCTTGATTTATCTCAATTCCTCAGCATATGCAATAGCTCAGAACAGCTTGATGATGTAACAGAAACTATTGACTCTCACTTTTCTAGCACTTTAGATACGGTTGCTCCTTTACGCTTAAAGGATTAGTTCAAAAAAAAACTTTTGCTGATAATTTACTCACCCCCATGTCATCCAAGATGTCCATGTCTTTCTTTCTTCAGTCGAAAAGAAATTAAGGTTTTTGATGAAAACATTTCTCCATAAAATGGACTTCATTGGGACGCAAACGGTTCAAGGTCCAAATGACAGTTTCAGTGCAGCTTCAAAGGGCTTTAAACCACATTACCAGACGATGAATAAGGGTCTTATCTACTTCTCGGTACTTCCGCCTAAGTCAACCGTGATCTTTTCAACGTCATTGCGTATTACGTGACTTAATTTCTTTTCGACTGAAGAAAGAAAGACATGGACATCTTGGATGACATGGGGGTGAGTAAATTATCAGCAAAAGTTTTTTTAAAAGTGAACTAATCCTTTAAGGAAGATTAAGGAAAAGAGTCCAACACCATGGTATAATGAGCACACTCAGGCCCTAAAGAGAGCAGCCAGGAGAATGGAGCGCAGCTGGAGAAAAACTAAATTAGAGGTATTTTGTATTGCTTGGCGGGAAAGTACCCTATCCTACAGAAAAGCGTTAAAAACTGCTAGATCTGCTTACTTTACGTCTCTTTTAGAAGAAAACAAACACAACCCCAAGTATTTATTTAATACAGTGGCTAAATTACCAAAATATATAACATCAGCAGCAGCAGACATTACCCAGTAGCACAGTAGTAATAACTTTATGAACTACTTTACTTACAAGATCGAAACTATTATAGATAGAATTGTAAACATGCAGCTGTCAGCCACAGTATCACATCCGATAGTGCACTATAGTTCCCCTGAGGAACAATTCCACTCATTCTCTTCTATTGGAAATGAAGTATTGTATAAACTTGATAAATCATCTAAACCAACAACCTGTATTTTAGACCCTGTTCCATCTAAGCTCCTAAAAGAGGTGCTTCCAGAAGTAATAGATCCTCTTCTGAATATTATTAACTCATCATTGTCATTAGGATATGTCCCAAAAACCTTCAAACTGGCTGTTATTAAGCATCTCATTAAAAAAACACAACTTGACCCCAAAGAATTAATTAATTACAGACCGATCTCAAATCTACCTTTTCTGTCAAAGATATTAGAAAAGGTAGTATCATCACAACTATTTTCCTTCTTAGAGAAAAATTATATATGTGAGAATTTCCAGTCAGGTTTTAGACCATATCATAGTGCTGAGACTGCTCTCATTAGAGTTACAAACAACCTGCTTTTATCATCTGATCGTGGTTGTATCTCTCTATTAGTGCTACTGGATCTTAGCGCCGTGTTTGACACTATCGACCACAACATTCTTTTAAATAGACTTGCAAATTATTTTGGCATTAGAGGAAGTGCACTGGCATGGTTCAAATCGTACTTATCTGACTGCCATCAATTTGTGGAAGTAAATGAAGAGGTATCATACCAATCACAAGTGCAGTATGGAGTACCTCAAGGCTCAGTACTTGACCCCTTACTTTTCACGTTTTACATGTTACCCTTGGGAGATATCATTAGGAAACATGGTGTTAGCTTTCACTGTTATGCTGATGATACCCAGCTCTATATTTCTTTGCGACCTGATGAAACTTACCAATTTGCAAAACTAACGAAATGTATAGTTGATATACTGCTAAATTCTGAAAAAACAGAGGTGTTAATTATTGGACCAAAACTTTTGCATGTAATAACATAGATCACTGTCTAATACTTGATGGCTGCTCTGTAAATTCTTCGTCATCAGTTAGGAACCTAGGTGTGCTTTTTGATAGCAATCGTTCCTTTGAAAAACATGTTTCTAGCATTTGTAAAACATTTTTCCATCTTAAAAATATATCTAAATTACGACCTATGCTCTCAATGTCAAATGCAGAAACATTAATTCATGCATTCATGACCTCGAGGCTAGATTATTGTAATGCTTTATTGGGTGGTTGCTCTGCACATTTAATAAACAAACTCCAGCTGGTTCAAAATGCAGCAGGTTTAGAACCAGGAAGTATGACCACATTAGCCCGGTCCTGTCAACACTGCACTGGCTCCCTATTAAACATTGTATACATTTTAAGATCTTGCTAATTACCTATAAAGCCCTGAATGGTTTGGCACCTCAGTATTTGAGTAAGCTCTTATCGCATTATAGTCCTTCACATCCACTGCAATCTCAAAACTCTGGCCATTTGATAATACCTAGAATATCAAAATCAACTGCGGGTGGGAGATCGTTTTCCTATTTAGCGCCCAAACTCTGGAACAATCTACCTAACACTGTTTGGGAAGCAGACACACTCTGTCAGTTAAAATATGTTAGATTATGTTAGATTAAAGACCCATCTCTTTAACCTGGCTTACACATAATACACTATCGCATTTCTATAATTCAAATCCGTTAAAGGATTTTTAGGCTGCATTAATTAGGTCAACCGGAACCGGGATCACTTCCCAAAACACCTGATGTAATTGTTACATTGTTAGAAGAATGGCATCTATGCTAATATTAGTCTGTTTCTTTATTATTCCGAGGTCACCGTAGCCACCCAGATCCAGACTGTATCCAGATCAGATGGTGGATCAGCATCTAGAGATTACCTCTACAGCCAGGACACCTAGATGAGCCCCAGAGACTGATCCCCAGTGAAGACCCTGTATCCAAGACGGCCATCGGGACAAGACCACAGGAACCAGATGAGTCCTTTGCACAATCTGATTCTGCTTTAGCCTAGATTTAAACTGCTGATTTTGTCTGGCCAGAGGAGAATGACACTATTTCGACAAACTATTTACCCGTCTAAATACTGTAAAGCTGATATAAAGCCACCCAGCTTTATATCAAGCCGATGTAAAGCTGCTTTGACACAATTTGCATTGTTAAAAGCGCTATACAAATAATATTGACTTGACTTGACTTGACTTGAGATGGTGCTAAAGTCAAGGGAGGCAACAAAGTCAAGTCAAACCATTTGGCTGCAATCTTGGCAACACCCACAGGCAGCTGTTTCCTGTTTTGGAAATAGGCATGCAATAATGCAAGTAATGGCATCATAAAATTGGCCTCTATAGCCTCTAGTAGTATAGTCTAGCTAATGCACTTGTGTGTTCTAGAAAAATAAGAAATAATACTGCATTTACCAATAAAACAAAGGGTTATTTCAACAGAGAGGTGGGACTTCCTTTCTTAAGCCATCATATTAGATACTGCAATTTCACTCATTCAAGTGGTTTGTCTTTATCTTCTACTACCTCTAGAGGCGACTTCTCTGTGATAGCTGGATGAGATCAGGGAAAGGGTGATGATTCATTCCACTATTTTCATGTCTCACATCCTGCGTCAGAACGTTTAGTTTATCTACGCCAAGTTAGCACATGTTTCCTGTGGTTAGCCACAGGAGTGATGTATCCTATTCTGAAGAGGGATGAGCACCTGACACACCTGTGTGTTCACTCTCTCAATACACAGGTTTAGACACACGCTGTGGAAAACTGAATATCACATAAGTAGTGAATCAGCAGGCTTACAAACCCACACCAAACCATTGCCAGATAAAGGGACTGTCAGAAAACCAACCAAACACATCACACATCTTCCCTTAAGTCGCCCCAGGATATGGCTTCTCTCTCTCTCTCTTTTTTTTTTTTTTTTTGTTAGGGATTATACATGTACGTATGCGTTAAATCTCCTATCATGTGCAAATATTATACTTGGAGTTTCCAGGATTCCTTAGTGGGTCATAACATTTTCTCACTGAATATCACAGGTACCATATTGTTTCTTCTGGCTGGATCAAAGAAAAAAGTTTGTAACAGGATGGGTAGCAAGTAATAACTTTGTTACTGTAAACCAATTACTAATCGCCTATAGCCTATTTGAAAACATGTTAAAGAAGCTGAGATAAAGACGCCTGTGAAAGGATATATCTGGAAAGTGTTGTATTCTGTTTTAAAAAATCTTATTTGAGCGCAAACATCTGATAAACATTTTCAATGCTTTATTATACAATATATTACAAATCGTAATGTCCTCTGAATTTTGTTCATCCAACAAAATTCATCCCATGCACACACACAAAAAAAATAAAAATAAAATTATTGTGACCCTAAATGTCAAGCACAAAAAAGGGGGGGTCTTAATGTTCTGGTGAGAGAAGCGCAATTTAACTAGAGATTTAACTAGAGACTGACTTTGTTTAGTGTACATTGTCACGATTTAGCTGTTAATGTTGCATATTAATCTTATTTTCATATGGCAAAATAACAGTTTTCTTAAATAAAAATGCTGAAAAAAAGCAGTTGTCTTGGCCTGTAGAAATATTTAAAACTAGTAAAAATTTCCTCAGGATGCTATTAGGAAGTTCATCTGCTATTCTGACCAGGCACAATCATAAACAACAGACATGTTTCTGAGAAATTAAAGAGAGAGGGAAAGGGAGAGAGATGACTGGCAGGATTAGGGTGGGGTTGTGTGACCGCTGGAATCCAGCGCTGACAGACAGGCCTTATTAAAGCGCAGAGCTTCAGCCCCATCACTGCCGCTCATTGAAGCCTGCGGCAGGACCGCGCTTTAGACTGGCCCGCAGAAGAATGGAGCGACTGTAGGGCGAGAGGGAGGATATCAGGGCACAGAGAGGGGACTGAGGGGGCTCCTCTTATTTGTCTGAGATGTATCTGATTCCTCAGTACAAAGAGTTGAGGAGGAAGACCTGCACAGATTGTTCATTCATACGCGCATGAAAGAGAGATAAGTCCTCGGTCTTTCGATGCTCTTTTCTGATGAGCAAGGGAATGTGTAATCTGAGCATCACAATTTCTAAAGCTCATCCAGCATGCACAGGAGAGCACGGATCGTTTCATGTTTGAGAACGTAACTCATCTTCACTTTGTTTAATGTATAATCCATTAAAAATGCCTGGAATCTCTATGCACTGATCCAATGAGACAGTGCCAGTACATAGCTAACTGACAGCGCTCAACAGAGCTCCTCTCTGTACTAGAACATTATTCATTAAAGGTGAAGCAAGTTTTATTCTCAAGTACACATCCCATCCACGCAAAGAGTATATAGCATTATGGGATTGATTAACAGCATTAATGTGAGACATTAAAGTAATATTGCTATTCCAAGGTGCTACTACAATTATTCCAAACCAGTGCGCTGTTTTTGTTCCATGAAATAATCTAATGGTGTTGATGAACACTGTGACAAAATCTATAAAAGCATTATAAACACTTGTTGCCAGTTTGGGGATTTTGTCACCAAATTTAGCAACTTTTTTATTGTCTCTGCAACTTAATGTTTTGAGACACAATGCCATTTTAGTCATGTTCTGCCTTCAAGTGCACCTGGGAATCTCGTAGCCTCTGAGTTCATCAAGTCAAGTCAAGTCACATTGATGTATATAGCACTTTATTCAATGCAAACTGTTTCAAAGCAGCTTCATAGTAATTAGAAGAAAATAACAGTATTAATGTTGTAATTACTATTCATTTAATTACTACTATGCCACACATTCAGTGGTAAACATAACAATAAAGCTGTGAACAATAAAGCTGAATAGCAATATGAATTCAAAATGAAGAAAAATATTTATTTATATATTACATATTTATTCTTGGTATCAGTTTCAACCGTGATTGATGAACTTTATACTTTTTTGACTAAGCTTTTCTGTACATCACACCTTTAAAATGATTGAAATTCAACATGTAAAATTAAAATAACTTACAAAATCATTCATTCCAGTTCACTACATGACTTCACTCTCCAAATGACACTTGATATGACACTTTCAATGTCGCAGCTTGTGTCTCATCTAGAATTACTACATTTCTCAAATGCTGATACGACTTTGTTTGATCTTTCATGTGCTCAAAACTCGGAATTGTGGTATTCCAACTACATACAAAGGCCACAATAATGGGCTCTTTAGCTCATCAATCTGCTTTTTTGTAGTCCAGTTGAATTTGTAGGCCATTACATGGCTTTGGCAAGGGGAAAGTTATTTAAAAAAAACTTTTGGTCTGTTCGTCACACAAAGCCATTCTATGGCTTCAGAAGTTGGACTACTTTTGTGTGTGTATTTTTATTTATTTATTTATTTTTATAATAGGGTTTGGAATAACCTGAGATTTTAAATAATGACAACATTTTCATTTTGGGGTGAGCTATCTCTTTAACAGCAGAAACATTATTCATATTGTCATGGGGTTTAATTCAGTAGATCTGCTGAGCTTTGGCCCAGAGCAAGGCAGGCCCATGCACTTATCTATACACCAAGTACTGGCCTGTTAAAGTAAGCACTGTAGGTTTCTAATTTCTCATGAAGAATGTGTTCACCAGCAGACACACACTCACTTGCTTACTTTCTTAAAATGTAGCTCATTCAATAGCCACTAGCACAAATGATCTCATTTCCTCTTGTTATCTGAGCCAAAAGTACTAAGAACATATTTGTTTAGAGATCCGTGTGAAGGGCTTAAAGGAAACTAATTTAGTTAGTATTGTTATGAATCTTATAAACACTCAGTTAATTGTTTTGTCCACATTAGCACTAGAAGCCAGATAACTGCTAATTATTGCTTTGTTTTCTCTTCATTTCTGAATCTTTCCTGCAGGGCTATGATTTCAGTCCTGGGAAATGTGTGCTTGCCACCACAGTAAAAGACAGTAAACACCAACACTTTTTTAACTTGCTCCAAGCTTTATCAGAGTGACTAGCCTCAATGTCAACCAAAACACTGTTTCTTTGTATCTATATTCATATTGGTTTCATGTTTTGGGAAACATTTATACATTTTCAGCACAAGTTTTGATTTAACGACTATTAAAATATTCATATAACCACTAAGTACAAAACTAAAAGTAAAACTTACTGCTTGGATACATGTTGAGTCCTTTTTCAAATATCAAATACCTTGCCTAACCTAATGTTAGAACTATTTTAACATAAAACTGCTTTATTATTATTAATAATATTATTAAATGTACATGTAATTGTACACGTTCCCTCTCGGGATACAAGGAGCGCAGAGACGTTGAAGTACCAATAATCCGTTTATTGATGACACAAAGCGACGAGGAGCATGGGGAGAGACGAACACAAATGACGTTAAGACCGGACACAGGGGCTGGGAAACACTGGGCATATAAACACTGGAAAATCAACAGGTAAGAACGGAAACAGGTGCAGGGCAATTAAACAGGGCTTGGGACTAATTAACTAATCAAAGGAATGAGGATGGCCAAATAGGGACACGAGAGGAGGGGAAACACAAGACAAGGACTGACAGTAATACATTAAATGACGTGTAGCCTAATTGGTAATGCATGGTGCTAGCAACAGAAGATTATGGGGTTGATTCCCTTAAAATGCAAACAATGATTCAAATGTATTGTAAGTTGCTTTGGAAAAAAAAAATCCTAGCAAATGTGTAAACATAAACTATATAAAATATAATATTATCACTGGAAGTCACTGGAAACGTTTGAATCTCATAGTTTTAAGTTGGGCTTGTGGTGTTCTCAGATTGACCTGCACTTCATGTTCATTGTTTATGTTGGAAAGGAAAGGAAACTTTTATAGTTGAAAGTCTTAGGTTATGTTTTATGGTGACTTCCTAACATGTCTCCTACAGGCTGTACGATGACCTACAGCTATAACTCCTTTATCACATCTCAACATTCCTCCAGAAAACACTACTCTATATGTTGACATTACATAAATATATTTCCATATACAGCAGAGACTCTGAACATGAATTATAGCATTCTGCCTTTGTCTCTTACGTATTCCCTTGAAGGCTTTTGCTAGGTGTGTGAGATTTATGGCATACTCTAATAGATGTGGAAAATGTATTATTTTTCCTTAGAGCAAAAAACATATGAGGACTTTATCAATGCCCCCCCCCCCCCCACACACACACACAAAAACTTTGGCCGTGTTTTTCACTCTGATTTCTGGAGGAATACAACATAAATCAGGGAAAGGGCAAATCTGCTGGGTCTCTGGCAGTGAAATGCAAAACCAGCCAGGGTTAATGGAAGTGCAAGTGAAGATTTATTTTAATTGCTCCATTGTAATTTTGTGGGGGAGTTTAAACAAAATGTCTTCCTTGTTGAAGTGAAACACTAAATTAGTCCACATATGTATGGAAACTGTAAGGTGTCACCTAACTTTTTAGCCTATTGCATGGACGGAATGAAGCAGAGAGATACGCAAAAGATTAAAGACAAAAGTCTGAGCCAACGGGATGGATTCTGCAGGGAGAGGAAGAAGGTCACAATTTTATACGTAACAGATTTTAGGCTTGTAAATCTTTCTCTGATCACTTCTGATCACAAAATATCTGTCAGTAATGGCATATGCTGTTTTGTTTGTTCTTTATGTTGTATTTAAACAGAATATGAAAAGGCAAATCAAGTAAAATGATCAATCAATCAATCAATAATATAGCTGCAAGCAGCGATTACCGGGGTTCAATCACTTTAGGCATTTAAGCACATAAAGAAAAATACATTGTGTTAACATGGCTGTAACCACCTAAATCAATGATTTAGGCAAATCCAGGTAATTTACCAGAAATATTATGATTTTTAACATTTATGACTGTTTTAGCGCCACCTATGGTCAAATTTCCATGATGTGTTGAATGCTTGTTTAGAATCATCTGTTGCATATGCATATGCTCACCTAGTTTCATGAAGTTTTGAGTTTTTGTTTAGGATTTATAGGCTTTTGGGTAGGATTGGTCACGTCTCTTTAAAAGTGACCCTGTTGTAGCTTACCAAAGTATAAAGTACATTTTTTTGTTGATAATTATGGATCAAGAGGGTCCAGAGAATTGTACTGCAGTACAATTTGTTGAGATTGAGTGACAAACCTAGGATTAGTTCGCAAAAGGCTCAGTTGTATTTGAGAAATCATGTCACACATGGAAAATTTGTGAGCAAAATCGTTGTAAGAAAATGTATTGTTAATTAGTTTTTCTTTGCCATGCATAAATATATAAACAAATATACATATATACAGTATCTCACAGAAGTGAGTACACCTCTCACATTTTTGTAAATATTTTATTATATCTTTTCATGTGTTACGTTTGTACTGAACAGGACACAGAGGTAAGTATGAACAATGAGTGGTTTATTGAATAGGGGAGCTCGGAAATGAAGACGGGGAACTTCGGGTGAGTAATCCAACACAGAGTTGTCCAAGGAGGTGAATACTGGGAGTAACAGGAACCTTTTGCCTTACAGGAACTTGTGGAGACGGGGACCAGGAGAACAGGAGGACCGGAGAACTGGAAGCACACACCTCAGCGTGGGGGTTGGAGCTGCAGATGGAATGCACAACTGGAGGAAGAGAATTCAGGTAAGTACCACAGGTAAATCACTTCGATTGTACAAGGTGATAGTACCAACGGTTGAGTCCACTTCGCATTAACGAGATCGTACACTGGATGTAGCTGAGGTGTGTGCTTATAAACAGTGCTTGATGGGTGAGGTGATGAGGAACAGGTGCAGGTGATTAGTACTCAGGAGAGGAGGTGCGCTGTGATTGGTTGGGGGGTGGACTCGCCCGACTTGTAACAGTACCCCCCTCTCCACGGCCCGCTCCTGAGGGCCGACCCCGGCATCGTGGTGGTCTACCCCGGCCCCGGGGTGCTGGATGATTGGGATGAGCTGTGTGGAATTCTTCGAGAAGGGCAGGATCAAGGATATCATCCCTAGGAACCCATGAGCGTTCTTCAGGACCATAACCGTCCCAGTCCACCAGATATTCCAAGATACCACCACGACGTCGGGATTCCAGGATTTCCTTAACCCTGTAGCAGCACCTTCCTCCACAATAAGTGGGAGAGGGGGTTTGAGGAGGAGAGAAAGGTTTGAGTAGTGACACGTGGAATGTGGGGTGAATTTTGTATTGTGGAGGTAACTGGAGTTTATAGGTGACGGGGTTAATCTGTTCCAGGATGGTGAAAGGGCCAACAAATCTGGGACTGAGTTTTCGGCAAGGCAGGCGCAGTCGGTTGTCCCGGGTAGACAGCCATACCTTCTGTCCCGGCTGATATACGGGTGTGGCTGATCTTCAGACGTCTGCTGTCATCCTCTGTCTGTGCACTGCCTGCTGCAGCTGATGGTGGGCTGCGTCCCAGACTCTCTCTAGGAACCAGTGATCTACCGCGGGGACATCTGATGGTTCCCCCAACCAAGGGTCCAGTGGAAGATTATGAGTCCAGTGGAAGCCTGTTGCAGAGAGTTCTGGGCGTACTCGGCCCAGCCTAGGAACTGGTTCTAAGAGTCCTGGTGGCCATGGCAGAAGGTTCTCAGGAAGCGCCCAACTTCCTGGATTTAATGTTCGGCTTGCCCATTAGACTGTGGGTGAAAACCCGAGGTGAGGCTTACGGAGACAACCACTGCCTTACGGAAGAAGCTGAGGGTAAAGGTGATGGACTGGCCAAGCATGTCTCCAGACCTAAACACTATTGAGCATCTGTGGGGCATCCTCAAATGGAAGGTGGAGGAACGCAAGGTCTCTAACATCCCTCAGCTCTGTGATGTCGTCATGGAGGAGTGGAAGAGGACTCCAGTGGCAACCTGTGAAGCTCTGGTGAACTCCATTCCCAAGAGGGTTAAGGCAGTGCTGGAAAATAATGGTGGCCACACAAAATATTGACACTTTGGGCCCAATATGGACATTTTCACTTAGGGGTGTACTAAATTTTGTTATATATATATATACTTCTCACACTCTCAGAAAAAAAGGTAGAAAGGCTGCCACTGGTATGTTACCCTTTTAAAAAGTACACCTTACCTTACCTTATTTACCCCTAAAGGGTGCATATTAGTTAAAGCGACAAATTACTACTGATTAGGGCCTTTCGCACTGCTTTAGTTCCAGAACTAAAAGTACAGTGCTAAAGTACTGGGACGATTTTGTGAGAACTATTTCCTAGTACCATTTAAAGGTTTGCATTCGCACCGACAGTGGGTACCAATAAGTGACATAAGCCGGTCGACAGCGACGTCATTTGTACAACATTCAACAACGTAAACAAAGAAGAACAAAGTTAACAACAGGAGGACTGAGGAAGCTGTGATCAGAGCTGTGTTTTTGTTGTGTCTCGCGTGTTTCACAATAATGGACATGGAATTTTGACGTATACGTCAAGCAATTAAAAAAACGGAAAGGACTAAAGAATCTCCACGACAATTTGCAGTGTTACATTTCATTGAGGCTGATAGAAGCACAAAACGCCGTAGACAAAGTCTTCAGGTAAATGCCGTTTATAAATGCTCTCAGTGTGATACAATGTTTACACAGTATATGTTTACATGGTGTTTTAAATCATGGCAGGTGAGGGCGTTTTCATACGCATTTAGCCAATCAACGTACACTTTCGTCACGGTGTCACGATTCTGATCTGTTTTTGTTTAGTTATGTCTCTGTCTGCCTTCCTAGTTTATCCCAATGATTATTAGTTAATTAGTTCCACACTTGTTTCTGTTCTCCCTTGATTGTGACCTGCCTTTATAGCCTGTGTTCTCACCTGTTCATTTGTCCGCTACTGTATGTGTTACACCTTCCTTCGTCGTCGTGAGAAAAGCTGATTGTTTGATATACCTGCATGCCTGCCGTGTCTTGTGTACCTCCTTGGAGTACAAACGTAACAGAATAGTGGACCTACAAAGTTTATTTAGCGGCATTTTTCTTTTGTTTGTTATTGGTTTCCATCTCCTGTTATGGATCTTCCCGCCGTCCAACTCCTGTGCCTGGAGCAGATGGACCGTTTGCTGGAGGACCATACTAGGGACTTCCTTGATCTGGCGTGCCTTACCCACTTCCCTGACCGTTCGCTCTGTGTTTTTTACACCGCCAACCTGAGCAAACGGTATATGGCACGCCTACCAGCGACCGGTCCCAAGGATAATTTCGCCGCTTCTGTGGAGTGGGTGCTGGAGAATAATGGACTGTTTTTCTCCGTCGTCCCTGCTGAGGACAGCTCCAACCCCACTCCCGATCCAGAGCCCAGCCAGCCCTCACCATCTCGCTGCACGGAGTGTTCGCCCACCACAGCAGCAGAACCCGAGCCGGCCGCGATTGTTGAGCCAACACCAATTAAATTGACCTGCACCTGCCTACTCCACGGAACTCCACTCTTCCAGCTTCGCTTCATCCCTCCGTTCCTCTGGCTCCGTCGGGTTCCTCCCTCCCTCCGGCTCCACCTTCATCCTCGGTCACTCCAGCTCCACCGTGCCATTCTGGATCCCCGCCTCCGCCTCACTCACCTGAGCCACCGGCTCCGCCGTGGCCCGCCGGATCCTCGGTGTCATCCTGGCTCTGCGGCTGCTCAGCTCCATCCTGGGCTACTACTCCACCGGCGTCATCTCCATCAGTCAGCCCCCTGGTGTCGGTGGTCCCATCCCCACCATGGCTCCTCCCACCATCGACTCCTCCGTAGGCTGCTATCCTGGCTGGCCTCTGGACTGCCATCTGGCTCCTCCTGCTCCGGGCTCCTCCCTGGTTCCTCCCACCTTCCACTCCCCCTTGGACTCATTTTTGGACAGTTTTTTTGCCTCTTTTCCATTGCCTGGCTCCCTCCTACTCCATGATTGTGACCTGCCTTTATAGCCTGTGTTCTCCCCTGTTCATCTGTCCACTATTGTATGTGTTACACCTACCTTCGTCGTCGTGAGTAAAGCTGATTGTTTGATATACCTGCCTGTCTGCTGTGTCTTGTGTACCTCCTTGGAGTACAAACATAACACACGGATAGTTCCTAGAACTGTTTTAGACCCTACTCTGAAGTAGGAGCTAATTTATTTCCTCCATACGGAGTTCCTGGAACTAAAACCGTTCCTAGTTCCCACGGTGTGAACACGCCAAAAAGTTCCACAATTAGTTCAGGTACTATGAAAAGGTTCCTGCGGTGCGAAAGGCCCTCATGTGTACAAATTAGTGCCTAAATGGTACATATAACTACCTCATAATAGTGTACCGTCCCAGTGACAGCTTTTGTATCTTTTTTTCTGAGAACGCATGGAAAATGTCTCAGGTTACATATGTAACCATGGTTCCCTGAAGGGAACGAGACGCTGCGTCGAAACGCATATGGGAACGCCTTCAGCGTGACCAGGCTCTGAATATGATGTGTAATCAGTCAAACAAGGGCGAGGCGTCACGGCGGGGTGACGTCACGACCAGGAAGCATATAAGCACGTGCGGTGGAGCCGGCTTCAGCTTCAAGTCATGAAGCAAGCGCTGGCAGGGATGCCGGAAGTGTGGCAACGCGACGCAGCATCTCGTTCCCTTCAGGGAACCATGGTTACATACGTAACCTGAGACGTTCCCTTCCAGGAACTTCGAGCTGCGTCGAAACGCATATGGGAACGAGATACCAACGCCGCCAGACTGACAAGTCCCTGCCTGGTGTCAGGACGAAAGGACAGAGGAGCCGGGAGTGGCTCGGATGTCGAGGTCATAGAACCTAACGAAAGTCAGGGGCGTGGACCACCCAGCTGCGTTGCAGATGTCCTGCATGGAACACCTGCCCAGAAGGCCTTGGAGGCCGCCACACCTCGGGTTGAGTGCGCTCTGACTCCCACCGGCGGGGGGAGCTCAGAGGCCTCGTATGCCAAAGCCATGGCACCCACAATCCACCTACTAAGAGGAGGGCTTCATAGCAGGAAGACCCCTCCTAGGCGGACCATAGCACACGGGCAGCTGGTCCGACTTTCTCCACAGGGAGGACCTGTGGATGTATGCGTCTAGTGCTCGCACTGGACACATACGGTTGTGCTTCTCCTGGTCTGGCTCCCCGAAGGGAGGAGGACAGAAGGCCTGCAGTACGACCGGCTGTGGAACGACCGATGGGACCTTCGGAACATACCCCACGCGGGTGTAGAGGAATACTTTCGCCGAACCGGGCGCAAAGTGAATAGAGGCCGTAGTCAGGGCCTGAAGGTCACTCACCCTCCTCAGAGAGGTGATAGCAAATAAGAAAACGGTCTTGATAGTGAGGAGTCTCTCAGTTATCTCCTGAATGGGCTCGAAAGGTGCAATGCAGCTGAGGCGAGTTTCTCGGCTCCGCGCTGCCGGGCGGACAAACCTGAGAAATATACTCGCTGGGACCGGCTGTGCCCTGAAACAGTGGCAGGGTCAGCAGACAAGTCCCTGGAGGGCACCGAGGTGAAGTGGTCACCGAGTGCCGCGGTGCAAGCCACTCCACCCCAGTAGGGGTCGCCCTCCGCGGTCCTGGGGCTCGCCCGTCAGGACCTTTTGCGCGAGGAGCTGGTATGCGGAGGAGGCTGTGCCCGCCCAGCAGCCACTTGAGTTTAGAGAGCGCGCATACCCTCTGCCCACCAAAGATGTTGTAAGCAGAGCAGGAGCCTTCAAAGGCGATGCCGTAGAGGCAGACAGATAGCTCGCAAGCTTCTGTTCAACCCGCGGCATCGCCCATTCAGTTCCCGCGGGAACGAATGGCCGGGACGAAAAGATTTCACCCACGATCTCGACACCTCGGTGAGGAGATCGGGGAAAACGGAAGGCTCCTGTGTAGAAGTAGCTCTCTGGGACGAGAGAGGCGGCGAAACCTCGTCAACGCTCGTCACATCAACCTCCTCGGAGGAAGAGAGACGAAGCATTGAGCCCTCGTCTCGGGGGGAAGAGACCGCTTCCGAACCGAGAGACGGGGCGCCAGATCAGGCGCGGGAGGAGATAGGGACATGCCCGTCTGACTCTCGCCAGCCAGATCAGCCTTTTTCTCTCTTTTTTTTTTTTTTTTTTCTCTGCAAGCCCCGCGAGCGCAGCCGCCGCTCTGCCTTTTTTTCTCTCTGATTTAAAGGCAGAAGCGGGACCGGCTTTATTCATTTTATGCTTGTGCAAACACTGCAGCTTACAAAGCTCATAGTTATATCATATTGGGGTGACATAGGCGGCGAAACCTCGTGAACGCTTGTCACATCAACCTCCTCAGAGGAAGAGAGACGAAGCATTGAGCCCTCGTCTCGGGAGAAGAGACAGCTTCCACACCGAGAGACGGGGCACCAGATTTGGCGGATACGGGAGGAGATAAGGACATGCCCGTCTCACACTCGCCAGCCAGATCAGCCTGCGAGCCCCACGAGTGCAGCCGCCGCTCTGCCTCGGCAGCAGCAAGACCGGCACCGCGTGGGGAGCTCGCGAAGGCTCCCTTCTCGAAGAGAGCCCTCTGGGTGCGGAGACCGATTCTGCGTGCTCCGCACCCAGTCAGACCACGCACAAATCGTGTGTGTCCTCGCTCTTGATATAGCGAGGGCAAGGATGCACACACGACTCAAAACGTGGTCTGAAAGCTTCACCCCTGAGCTTGCCCTTGGCTTTGGCATGATACTGAATGCTTTCCATTTAAAACTAGGACAAACAACAGTAAATAAGACTGACACACACAGAGCGCTTCGCTGAATGACAAAAAGCTGAAGCCGGCTCCGCTGCACGTGCTTATATGCTTCCTGGTCATGACGTCACCCCGCCCGTGACGCCTCGCCCTTGTTTGACTGATTACACATCATATTCAGAGCCTGGTCACGCTGAAGGCGTTCCCATATGCGTTTTGACGCAGCTCGAAGTTCCTGGAAGGGAACCACATTAAGTATGTTTAAATATTTCAATGGAAAACAAGACAAAATTATTTTTTAAAATGGTTACTTAGAACTTGAGCTTTATTTCATCGCTGCAAAAAAAAGCCCATTAACTAGCATTGTTAGTTAGCTGTAAAATGACTATTTGAATGTTTTAAGTGTACAAATACTGTTTAGAGCCAGTGTATTAAAATATAATAATATATAATGCTGTAATATAATGAAGTCGTGAAGTCGTGGCCTAATGGTTAGAGAATTGGACTCGTAATCGAAAGGTTACGGGTTCGAGTCCCCGGCCGGCAGGGATTGTAGGTGGGGGGAGTGAATGTCCAGCGCTCTCTCCACCCTCAATACCACGACTGAGGTGCCCTTGAGCAAGGCACCGAACCCCCAACTGCTCCCCGGGCGCCGCAGCATAAATGGCTGCCCACTGCTCCGGGTGTGTGTTCACGGTGTGTGTGTGTGCATTTGTTCACTACTGACTGCTGTGTGTGTGCACTTGGATGGGTTAAACGCAGAGCACCAATTTCGAGTATGGGTCACCATACTTGACAATACGTCACGAAAAAAAAAAAAAATAAAAAATAATGCATAAAGTAATATGTAATATGTTTTCATATTTTAACAGTTTTAAAACAGTGGTATACTGTAGGTACATAGTAACACGTTAGAGATATCACATATCAGCACTAATTAAAGTTCTAACCCTTGAGCATCATTTCAGTCAATTTCACATAGGCTACAAGGATTTATTAGGACCTCAGGATTTCTAGACAGGGAATGTGTGTGTGTGTGTGTGTGCCCTTGTTGTGTTCAGCATGTGTGTTGCCTTCAGGAGCAGCTCGAGGGGCAGGTCTCCAGTTGGATGTGTGTGTGCTGCCCTTCAGATGAAGGCAGATAATGAAACCATGCAGCAGCTTTGCTCGAGACACAGATAATGGTGCCTCCCAGTGGAAAAATATTGCAAAGGTTCTGAAATACAGAAGATAGATTCAACAAGAATGCCATCAGTCATTTTACTGTGGCCACAACACAACGCTAAATCAAGCTATTCAGTACCTCTGTATCTCGTTTGAACTCAAAAATAGATATACTTGTGTTATCATCAATAAAAAATATTTCCATCAATTTTAGACCAGACTTTCAGGCATTTCAAATTTATTAATGACATATATGAATTATATTATTTTAATTAAATTAAACACAACTTGATTTTCAAAATGACAAGAAAATGTACATGATGCCCACCAGGTTAGAAATACAGAATAAAGAAAATATTAGGGATTTCTCATTGAGGGATTGGAAGTTAGCTTACATATGGTTACATTTCTGATTATTTTGAAACTTGTTTTTAAAATTATTTTTAAAACATCTTTATAAATGATTATATTATACATAGCTATTTTTGTAATTTTATCAAGTTGTGAAGTTTTTAAAAGAGAAAAAATAAACATAACAGAATCAGATCCATGTTTAAACCTGTGTAGATCTTGAAGAAACATAAAAAACAAATATTACTGATCTGTAAAATTCTTAATAAAATGTCAACATCTAGTAAAACAGACATAAACTAAACCTAATCACGAAGAAAAAAAAAAGGTAACATTTTAGTATAGGAAACAATTCTCACTATTAACTAGTTGCTTATTAGCATGCCTATTATTAATATATTGGCTGTTTATTAGTACTTATAAAGCACATATTCTGCATGACCATAATCTCCTTTAGTACCTAAACTTAACAAATACTTAATATTAATAAGCAGCAAATTAGAAGTTTATTGAGGCAAAAGTCGTAGTTAATGGTTGGTTAATATATAGCGAGAATTGGACCTTAAAATAAAGTGTGACCGAAAAATTTAACAAAACAACCTGTGTTTAAAGTGATTTTGCTATATAATCTAGTATATTAAAACATTTATGATGGGAAAAAGCAATGTTTTGTGAAGAGACGTACATAATACTGTGAAGCTCATCAGGACTTTGTATTTTGTCTGTTGACTCTGAGTGGCTATAGCTCTTCCTAAGAGCACAGCTGTGAAGGGGCTATTTTTATAACCTCAAAGCATGCTGGGATATCTTGACGCTCTGCATCAGCACGTGTTTCCCCGGGCTGAGAGGGAGCTGGTGATATTATTACTTATTATTGAAATAACCTACCGCCACCTGTCTCCTAGCACACCGCTGCCAAAGTATATACCTATAAAACGCCTCTCCTCACCAACCATCACACCCACATCGCTCACACTTGTAGTGCTATATTAAATATGAACTGAATACTAATTTTCTCTGCTAATTAATCAAAACCAGTGAAGCTGGTAGATTGTCATTGTCGCTGGATCCAAGTGTTTTCATAAAATGAATCCAAAGCTCAGCACCAAAACTGGATAAATATGATTATTCCACAGCACCAACTAACCTGTATCCTGTGTGCATGTGAGGTTGCAACACGTTCTCACTCCCAACTCGTCACTTGGAGTCTACAGACAAGCCTTGTGTCATACTAACCTACTTTTCCACACTTTTAGGTCTTTGTCTGGCTGATTAGAACCTGTCCCGAAGTGTTGGAGAAGTTACTTTGAAATGACACAGACATACATACAGTATATACCAGCTGGGATATGTTCTTGTCCCAAATGGCCCTTTGAACCCGAATGATTTAACATTGTTTGCTATAAACAACTAAATTAAAAAAATGCTTCCATTTATTCAACTTAATAATATATTGGGTGACACATCATCATCCTGTACATGCTAAACTCAAAAATATTTTAAAAGTTTCCAATAGCTTCTTCCGCTATTTCACCCTAACTATGAAAATATATATATATATATATATATATATATATATATATATATATATAATCTTTTTTTTTTTTTTTAAGACCGGTAGCCTTTATATTGGCATACTTTACAACACAGTGAGTTTTTAAGGAATTCCATTTTAAAAAGTGACAACATTAAACTTGAACAGACAGATGTCCAGTAAATGGCATAACAAAAAAAAAGTCAGTTTTTCTAAACATAAGCATTTTCAAAGGTATTCATATTCAAAGAAGTGTCATATTAAAAGTGATAATGTAAATCTATTATTTATTTATTTTTATTTTCCTCATAATATAACTGTTGTAATTATTTAACGCATATATTCAACATTGCTGTTTTTAAATCCATTACTAGTGTGGTAAGATACTAAATTGGGTAACACTTTATTTTACGGTGTCGTTGTTACACATATTGCATACTTACTATTATGAAAGCAATAAATTGTGCATAATTGCATGCAAGTAACCCTAAACCAAATCCTAACCCTAATCTATAGTAAGTACATGTAGTTTATTAATATTGCTCAGTATTTAAATGTTTAACTACACTGCAACAATAAAGTGTAACCCCAAATTGTGTTAAAACACAGTTTAGCCTTTGCAAACTCTATAATTACACCTAATTAACTTGAGTTGTTACACATACATAAATTTAGCCCATTCCAAAGTCAACAAAATGGCAAAGACAAAAGAGCAATCATAAAAGCTAGAAACGTTGTTTCATTACATTAAAAAGTCTATGGCTACAAGGACATTTTCAAGACACTAAAACTTCTTAGAGACACAGCTGGCAACATCATTTATAAGTTTATAATGTATTGTACCACAAAAAAAAAAAAAGCCTTCCGAAGCTAGGAAGAAAAACCCCAATTCATCAAGGGGAATAAGATGTTTCAATCAGAGCAACTGAGAAATACTTTGACACACTGCCAAAGACTTACAAGACAAACTGATGAAAGGAGGAAAAAACATTTCAATGCAGACTGTAAGCACAATAAACAAGCATGGCCTTCACGTCCAGAAACCTCACTGAACACTACTCTTGACCTAGAAGAACATAAAAGGCTGACTTAAATATGCTAGAATTAATTTGGATAGGCCTGTGGAGTTCTGGAAAATGTTTTTTTTTTTAAAGAGTAATGACACCAAACTTGAACGTTTTGGACTCTTTGACCAGTGATTTGTCTGGTGCCAAAAAAACCAAAAAAACAAGGCTTATGAGCAGAAGAACACAATCGCCACGGTCAAACATGGAGGTGGACCAGTGTTGTTATGGAGTGCCTAACTGCTGCAGGAATGGATATCTTGACATCATGAATTCTTTTGAAACCAGGCCATTTTGCGATTTATTTTGTGCTTGATGATCATTGGACTTTCCAGCAAATCAATGATCCCAAGTATGCATTCAAATCTATCAAAACCTGATTTAGGGATCAGTCCCAGAATGCTCTGAAGTGGCCTGTCTCATTAATAATCTTTGATGCAATTTGAAAAGAGTAGCAGCAACAGCCAAAGATTATCAGTGATCTGGAAGCTTTTACACACTACTGTACAAGCTTCTAAAGTACACATTTACAGGCAATATTTATTGGATGTTATAAAAAGTAGAGCTACACTAAAATAAAATGGTGTAGGATTTAGAAATAGCTAGTATTTCTCAAATAATTACAAAGAAATTGCAAGTAACACATTGAATTAAACGTAAAAGTTTGATGTAGGAGTACTGAAATAGCATTTCGATTAGCTTCATATATATATATATATATATATATATATATATATATATAAACTATCTTGCATAATCATGATGTCATTTTTATACTGTAGCAGAATATACATATTTATATCACATTCTGAGTGGCCTGCCACACATCAGAAACTAATCCCTATATATTTTGGATAAAAGTGTCTGCCAACTCCATATTTACTTCAGGAAGCACAAGCCAGCAGTTGTGGCTGCCTCCTCTTCAATACACCCCATCGTGCCGCACCTTCTAAGAAAACACAGTGTCAGGCAAATCTCATCTGTGTGTTTGGAGAGAAACTGGTGCCAGAGCACTTCAGCAGAGCCGCTGATCCACCACCTCATCCATCAGAGCTGCAGAAAGGCCTGGCCAGAGGCTGACCAGAGCGGCACGCCAGGCCACCTGCCCCTGACTAAATCACTTCTGATGCTGTAAAGTCAAGATATTAGTCCAAGCATAAACCTCATTCATCATCACCAAAGCAACGAACACTGTGAATGAAAGTGCTCACGGACAGCACCACAGCCTTGGCCTTCAAGTCTGTGTTAAGCACTGCGGATGACTTCACAATGAACAAAGAGCGCTCTCTCTCTCTCTCTCTCTCTCTCTCTCTCAGCATTGACCTACATGCAGCTTTCCTCTTTCGTTGTGATGTTATTTATTATTGCAGCTCTTTAAAGCAGGGTATTTCAAAGAGCACAAGGAAGCTCAGCTCCACCATTTGGCGGCTTCCAGCAAGAGTAGGCTACAAGTTAGGATCGATTGCCTCCAGTTCCATATGTACAAAATGTTTGTAATTTTCATGGTAAAAGAAAAAAAGATAAAGAAAAGAAAAAAGTGACAATACAAAAATGGTTAATGGCAAGTTTTCTTACTCTATACGGTGAAAACTATAGAGTATCTAATGGGGCATTTATGTAATTTTACATTAAAATACTCTTAAAGCTTAAGTTTTTTTTTTTTCTTTAAATATCAGTTTTAAAATCATTCTGGTGGTACACTGATTTCTAATAAGACAAATAGTTTATTTTCCACTTTCCCCCACAAATGTTTATTTTGGGAGTATGTAAATTTGGTGTGAGTTTACGAAATTTTGCGATAAGGGAAGATTACTTAACGGCAGCAACAAATGCACATGTACAGCTATCCTGTACAACAGTGTTCTATTTACGACAGCAAATTACACTCACTTAACTGTAGGAGGCTCCAAAATCGCAACATAAAAAAAAATCACAAAACTACATACAGTTGCTGTAAGATAACATAATATACCGTTTTGACAATAATTTAAATGTAATCCTGTAAAACCTAAAACAATGCAACTTTTTTTTTTTACTGCAAATTTGATAGACTTTTTACAACCCATCATGCAAAGTGTGAAAGTAGCTTTAGACGCATGGCACAAATATGACAGTGGAGCACACAGTGGCTGTGGTCAGGTCTGGTGGATATAAGATTAAAGGGCAGGACCGAGCAGCACGGCATTGTTGTGATTTAATAGCTCTGAATATGAGCCCTTTTTGAAGAGAACAGACAGAGGCCCCTGGCAGACAAGCAGGCCTCTGAGCATGTAATTACGGGCAAGGGCAGGGCAGGGACCTGGTGGCGCGGGGCTTTGAAGAGCGGTGAGGTCGCCAAAGGTGAGTCCCGGGTCTGACAGGAGCGAGAAACACACAGAGACGCAATTCATCGGACCTTCCTCAAAAATCAACACTGGTCGAGGTCAGCTATCAAATCCTGTAGATGCCATCAAATCAATATACATTTTTAATAAACATGATCCTGGTCTTATTGTGCACAGTTTATCAGAATGTGTACTTCTAAATAAATGAATACGTGTTAATCTTTTTTAAAATTAAAATACTTGCATTGACTCCAAAATAATATGTATGTAACACAATTTTTGCAATCCAATCAGTTCTCTTCAGACAGAATCAAGTCTCGTATGTTCAACTGTTCATCAGTTTGAGCCAGTAAGATTTTTTTTTTTTTTTTAAGAAATTAATACTTTTATTTTGCAAGGATGCATTATTTTCTTTAAAAGTGACAGTAAAGACATTTATAATGTTACACAAGATTTCTATTTCAGATAGATGCTGTTCTTTTGAACAAAGAATCATGAAAAAAAGTGACTCTGGCTGTGCATTTCAATTATATTACTTTGTAGGAGAAGTGTGTTCGTTTATTAATTTAGCAGATGCTTTTATTGAGTGTGACTTAGAAGTTACTTACAATGACTTGTAAATTATTATTATAATTAATAATAAATGTAATTGAACATTGGTGCCTTTCATTTTATTGTTATTGGTGCTGTTCTGCAAAAGCTTTAAGTCACTTGAGTACTTTATATTACAGTGGTTGACTGTATAGTATTTATTTAACTGTTTTACACCGACTATAACATAAAAATCTAGTTATATATAAAAAAATAGGAAATATTTATTACAGTGATTTTACTGTAGAGGTTTCAGTCCAGGTTTCCAATCCACCACATCTACAAATGCACAGAACAAGGTTATAGAAATCTGATTAGAGCGCAGTTTGAAATTAGCCATGTATGTTATCAAATCAAACAACAGGATATATAATCAGAGAGGGGAGGGTCCCGGCTCCTTTATCTAATCAGAAGGCATCTGTGCCAGTGCCAGTGAGATCCCCTCTATAGGCTAATGTGCTGCATTTCCTCTAATTCACTTTCTTTTATCTATATGCTTTGTTTTATGTGTAATACCTGATCATGAATAAAAATGACAATTTAATTTCGTGTTGTTTATTGAACTTGATTCAGCTTCATTTTTTGCAGGGTGATAAACTGGGAGGAGACCACCGGGTGAAAATGCTGACAGGAGATTGTACGTGCAAGAGATAAAGAGACGTGTGCTGCATTCAGCTGGGTTTCTCCAATTCAGGCAAATGAGAACATTGTTAAGAAAGAGAGCATTGCTGTCCCCAGAGCCTGAGTAACCTGAAACCCACTGAAAAAGATCAGCTGCACCTTAAAAAAACACGGTGAGCTCCTCTATTAAAGTCATAAATATCAAAACTAACAGGACATGACAGCCCTCTTGTTTCCTAAACCTTCCTTTACATGAATGATGAGTCTCTTATCTGCTAAGAGTCAGAAAACTTGACCTTTGTGTGACATCAGAGCCGGATCCAGAGAGAGTTTACTTACAGTAACATCTAATATACATTATATATGGACAAAAGTATTTGGACACCTGACAATTACACCAACTAAGACTTTAATGACATCACATTCTAAATACATAAGCATTATTATGGAGTTGGTCCCCACTTTGCCGCTACAACAGCCTCTACTCTTCTGGGAAGCCTTTCCACAAGATTTCAGAGTGTTTCTGTTGGAATTTTTGCCATTCATCCAGTAGAGAATTTGTGAGGTCAGGCACTGATGCTGGACGAGAAGGCATGGTGCGCAATCTCCAATCCAGTTCATGCCAAGGGTGTTCGGTGGGGTTGAGGTCAGGGCTCTGTTTGGGTCAGTCAGTTTCTTCCAACCATGTCTTTATGGACCTTGCTCTGTGCACTGGGGCACAGTCATGCCAGAATAGAAAAGGGCCTTCACTAAATTGTTCCCACAAAGTTGGAAGCATAGCATTGTCCAAAATGTCTTGGCATGCTGAGGCATTAAGATTTCCCTTCACTGGAAGTCCAGGGCCTAAGCTGTACCAAACTTCTCCACCTTCTGTACTTCTCCACCGAACTTTACAGCTGGCACAATGCAGTCAGTCAGGTAACGTTCTCATGGGCCTCGTTTACACTGCCAGTTAAATGTGACCCAATTCCGATATTTCCTCATATGTGACATGATCGGGTGTGTTCTTTGACCATGTAAATAAGAAAAAAACACATGCATTCAGATATTTAAGATCATGTAAACACATGAATCATGAATTCAATTGCTCCAGAGTTCAGTGTGCCATGGAAACAGTTTGTATTTTGATATTAATGGCTGTAAAAGTTTGGACCTGTTCATCTATAGAATCAGCAGAGAGTTGGCGACTGTTATGCAACATGCGCGTTAGCAATCGATGACCCCATTCTGTGACTTTATGTGGTTGTCCGTTGCAGACTGCATGGCTAGGTGCTTGGTTTTATACACCTGTGGCAATGAGTCTGATTGAAACACCTCAGTTCAATAATTAGGTGTGTCCCAATAATCCTGTCTGTATAGTGTATATTGCATACAAAAAATAACTGGAGTGGGGTGAAATCTGTACATCCAATGTGATTGGCTGGCACTACACAAGTTTCACAAGTGTTTCTCAACCAGGGAGCTGGGACCCACTGGGTGCCTTTTAGTAGGACTAAAAAAGGGTAAAATCAAGAGATAAGGTGACATAATTTCATCCTTTAAAAAAATGCCATTTTTCATTTAAGAACCAGGATCTTGATCTTGGATAACCTGGATTTTTTAAAAGTGACATTTCTAGACCCGAATAGAAATTAATGGACATTTTTATAATGAATGTTATTTCTTCTTGTTATGTCAAGCTCCAAAATATGTTATCAGGTAGAAATTGTGAAAAAAATAATAATAATAATAATAATTATGTAACTATGTACTTGTGTAAATTCATTGGTAAAAAATTGTATAAACCCCGAAAAATTATTCATAACTTCAAATATTGTCTAACCGAGGGAGACCTTGAAGGCTGAAAATCACTGGATTAGACAGACCGTCTCCTATCTAAGTTGGTGGTTCTTACAAAAATAAAAAAAGCTACTGTAACGCCACGCCAGCAGAGGGAGCCCTCACCTGAATACTGACTGCATGCTCCCTCTGCTGCTTCTACTTCCACTTCCTGTTTGGTACTTTAAAAGCGATCACCATGTGCTTCCACCTTGCGAAGTATTGCCAGTTTCACCTGCCTTACCGAGCGTTTTTCATATACCCTGTCTGATTACCTGTTGCCGTCTTGTTTTGCCTCTGGATTATCGAGTTTACGGATCGCCCCTTTTGGATTGTTTGCCAGTGAGGACTGCTTTATGGTTTGACCCCTTTTGCCTGCCTTTGTCTTTTGCTCTCTAGATTTCCCCTTCTTGCTACGTTTGTTTATTTGGACTGATCACCCGGTATTGACCCTCTGCCTGCTTTATCTCACCGCTGCCTGGAATACGTTTATGTTGCATCTGCCTTAGACTGCCTTCTGACACCGACCTCCTGCCTGTTTTGTGTACTCTGCTTTTCTTAATAAACATCCGCAAATGGATTCAACTTCTGCCTCAGCGTCCCCGTTACAGCTACAAAGTGGACCAGACTTTATGCAGATAGTCAAGAGTCTGGCTACACAGCACTGCATCAGGACAGTCTGGCAGGAGATATAGTGGTGTGGCATGAGTTCACCACAGGGACTGAACTGAATCATGGTGGGATTTTTCTGCGGTTTTAAATCTCAGGTGGAGCTTTGATTTAAAAAAAAATATTTTTTATTTTTATCAGCTTGTCCTGGGACAAAGCGTGCATTGTAGGCAAAAAGCGAGCACATTTAAGTGGTAGGGATATATATATATATATATATATATATATATATATATATATATATATAATCCATTCGACAAACTGAAGTATAAGTAAAAATAGTTCAATCTAAGTAAAACAGAATTTTGTGTTGTTAGATTTCCAACAAGCTCATGTCTAACTTGTTTTACTTTGGCATTAACCAGAGTCTTTTTTCTAGAGAAAATTAAGGAGAGAGGCAGGAGTCTTGTTTCCTCTCCATTTTTTCTTACTGCTCTATAGGTGAAACAATTAAGATATTAAAGAAATCTCATTTGTGTTTTTTGTCTTTCCTATGGGTATTAATCAAGGCAATGCTAGAGAGACAGAGAGAGAGAGCATTTGGCAGCGCCATCTGCCAAGTCGGGGCAAAATTTGGGCACTCTGCTCGGGTTAACATGCAACCATTTTATTTTGGGGCCAGTTAATGGCCCAGAATTTTAAATTGAGATGTTTAACAGGGCCATCTCCCACTGGCTGACAACGCTGAAGTTTATAACTCACTTAGTTATTGGGTCACCCTACTTACACTAGGGTCAGAATGTGAATGCCATTAAATCGCAGACGAAATGTCACAGTCTGTTTTGGTACGATGAGCTTTTTGGCAGCCGATCATAGGACATCTTGTGTTCCTGATGGGTAATAAAAATAATAAATAATTAGGCATAAAAAACATGTACACTCCCAAATCTCTCAAACATTTATACACCCACTCTGCTGTTTACGTCTTTATGCATGACCAAAGCCAGACTGCTGTCTGCCCACATACTGGCTATTATTTTCAATACCAAATATAGCATTTGTTTCTCGAAAGGTCTCTGCAAGCTTAACTCGCATAGAGGAATTTCTAAGCTTACTGTGCTTAAAGGATCATGTGGAGCCTTATTGTTTACATGACTGTCTCTTTGCTTGTCATAACCTACTTAAATTATGATTCATAATCCAAGAAGAAAGAGACTGATGTGCATGGGTCAAAATGAAAAAGTCAAGTAAAATCTTAAAGTTCAGGTAATTGTTTTGGTTAGTGTGCAACCAGTTTCTCAGTAGCACTGATAGCTATATATATATATAGCTATCAGCACTACTGAGAAACTGGTTTATTTAAATATGAATTTAAAAATACTTATTTTACTTTGGAATCTGAGTCTGTGTTATAATAATGGTATAATTCAATGTTAAATGTTACAAACATAAATTGAATATTATATATGCATATGTATATATAATATTCAATTTATGTTTGTAACATTTAACATTGAATTATACTATTATTATAACACAGACACAGATTTCAAAGTAAAATAAGTATTTTTAAATTACCAACCATTACATTGTATTTTGGTACGTTGCTTTATTTACTTAAATATGTATTTATTTAAATAAAATGTCAAATGCATCAAAATGGTCAAATATCGGCCGATATATTAGTTTATCATTATCATATTTCCGCACAAACACTTCACTGTCAGGGCACCTGCGTGGGCTGGGAATGCCACAGATCACATTTCATGTCCAACATAAGCTTGTTGATCGGCTGATTTACTGCGCAGAGGAGGAACATAATGTAAAAAGATAACATAGCAATGGAATGGATAGAAGGCTTGCTCATTTGTGTGGGTTCACAATAGCCTAAAGCATTATCATTCCAATCTTAATCCCTACTCGTCTCCACAGCCTCAGTCACCAGTGTCTTATTACCACTCCGTTGGCATGGCTTCTGTGTGTGTGTATGTGTGTGTCTGGCCTTCTTAACATGCAGACCCGAAGTCTTACACTGCCCTCTGCAGCAGCAACAATACCCTCTCATATTCGGCCAACTACACAAGCACATTCAAAATATGTCTAAAGTTGAAGCACACTAAGGTCAAATAGAGCTCAGGTATCACCGAGCTAATTTTAGCCCGGCTCAGCATGCAGGAAAACAAAAAAAATCTTTAACAAGGGCCATAAATCTGAGCAGTAACTCAAGGTTTTTTCCACTGAGGATGAAAGACTTATTAAAGACTAAGACAAGCCACGGCCAAATCGACGGATAGAAACGAACGAAGACAAACACCAAGGGTGAAATGTGTGTTTGCGTTACGCTCCTCCAAGGCAACGAAAACAACAAATACACACTGGCTGCTCTCAACCCCCACGTCTCACAACATTAATAACATAACCGCAATTTTCCTACAGAGTGGATCTCTCACGTATTAATAACGAACTACCTCACGAGGTGGATATAAACTCCACCAGCGGAAACCTGCAGAGAGGGACTTTTCCAGCTGCACAGGACGGTAATATGATACCAGCCTCTTTTCCTTCAGCAGTGAAGAGTGTCCCATGTGAGAAACACATCAGAGGAGCCGTAGAAAGAGAGAGAGAGAGACTGCAGCAGGCTCGTCCGAACCCTCGGGCCTCTTGTCTCCCTCATGCTAAACCGCAGCCATGCACTCTCCTCTGAAGCTCGGTCTGGTGCTCGAACCGCTCTTCCAGCACCCACAGGCTGACCACCAGGTCATCTGGACTCTGACACAAACATGCAGATGTGGCTCTTTTTGTGTAACTATTTTGCAGGGCCTCAAAATACCACTGTGCTGAACTCTTTTCTGCCCTCTATAACACAAAGGCTTGTCACAAAGTCCTGTTCTCTGACCTTTTAGAAAAGTCTTCATTACACTGCCTGGTCATTACTCAGGCATGTAAATATCAGGACAATGTTCTTCAGCCTTTCTATATTTATAGAGTGATAAATACTTACTTTAAAAGATTTTTTTAAAGGGAGGGGGGGGGGGGATTATTTCATCAGTGAAAATTGTTTGTTTATTTATTTATAATTATTAATGTCCTAATTTCTATAATAATAATAACACTGCCTCCCAAACTTTTTTCAGCTCATCTCATCTCAACTCCACACTTTTCACAATCATTTTCTTTTTTTCATTGAATATCTTATTGCATTTGAAAACATGAACAAAAAAACATTACAGGTTGCAAGCTTCATTGACTTGAAGTTTTGCATATAGTTGAGCCAAGAAAGAGCTGTCTAAACTAGCCTAACAATACATTCTTTAGAAAACGTAATAGCTGAATTAAAATTGAAATATTCAGTACAGCCTGTTGAGAGAAATCGGGAGTGAGCTGCTTATTAATTTCACTTTTGGTGAGTAAGGGCCTTTACAGTTGCCCAAAATATAACTTTTGTGTTTTTTGTTTATTACAAATTAATAAGCAAGCCAAGCTCAGGTGACAAAAAGTAATGCAATTACTTGTTTTTATGGAGTAATGCAATACACTAATGCATTACTTTTAAAAGTACAGTGCCCTCCAAAAGTATTGGAACAGTAAGGTCAATTCCTTTATTTTTGCTGTAGACTGAAAACATTTGGGTTTGACGTCAAAATATGAATATGAGATGAGAGGTTAACATTTCAGCCATTACATTACTTGTGTAATGTGTACTATAATGTACACCTGTGTACACTGTGTTTCAGATGAGCTTGTATGTTTGGGATCATGAGCAGATCCTTTCTTTCTCCAAACTTTAGCCTTTCCATGACTTTGGTCCATAAAATCAGTCCATAAAACCTTGTCCCAGAATTTTTGAGGCTCGTCTCCTATTCTTCTTGCTAATGAGTGGTTTGCATCTTCTGGTGTAGCCTCTGTACTTTTGTTCATGAAGTCTTCTGCGAACAGTAGATTGTGATACCTTCACTCCTGCCCTCTGGAGGGTGTTGCTGATGTCACTAACAGTTGTTTTAGGGTCTTTCTTCACAGCGGTCACAATGTTTCTGTCATCAACTACAGATGTTTTCCTTGATCTACCCGTTTGAGTTGTGTTACTTAGTACACCAGTGGTTTCTTTCTTCCTCAGAAGATTCCAAATGGTTGTAGTTGCTATTGCCAGTGTTTGTGCAATGGTTTGATTGATTTTTCATCTTCTCTCAGCTTCACAATTGCTCGTTTTTCACCCATAGACACCTCTCTGGTTCTCATGTTGGTTACACGTCTAACTATAAATGCAGTCTGCACGGATCTGAAACTGATCGCAGACATTCAGTGCTATTTATTGTTTGAATAATCCATTAATAGGACACACCAGGGCAACAAAACACACCTGTCAGTCACGTTACAATACTTTTGGTAACATGAAAAATGGGTGGGTTCAAACAAAAGGTGCTATATTCTAAGTTGTGTATCAGATCCAGATGAAAATACCTGTAAATAAAAGCTGAAATGTTAATCTCTCATCTCATATTCATCTTTTGATGTCAAACCCAAATGTTTACAGTCTACAGCAAATAAAGGAATTGGCCTTACTGTTCCTGGTAGATGTCAAGATTTACAGGACAGTTCCTAGAGGTTCTTCTTGGATTACATGGTTGCTTTGACTGAAATTAAACAGAATGACTCCTTAATTTGCAAATAAAGATAACAAAAAAAAAATTTGCAGGAAAAAATTAATTTGCAGGAAATATGATCAAATATTTGCAGTCTAAAACTGTTTAAACAAATAATTGTCATGTTATGATGATGAGGAGTGTCGTTATTGAAGTATAGGGTGCAGGCTTGAAAGCAGAGCTGTAGGAGTATATATCCAAGAGCCACAAACGCAGGCTTTTCTAGTTTTCCTTATTGAGGCAATGGCTTTGTTGTCTCCTTTGAGAGCTTTCAGGCGAGCTTTCATCCAATTTTATAGTTGAACAAAGCCTTCAGAGCTTTGTTCAAAATCTCAAAGCAGCTACACAGCTCTGGAAGGCCACATAAAATATGAGTGGAAAATGAAAACCGCAGTATACCAGAAAAGCAGACACAAACGTAAAGACTTTTTATATTATGCAAATGCCTTTGAATCCTAGATTGAATTTGCCTATTGGAACGTGAAGTTATTGGATGGCAAACGCTTTTATAGTTTTAAACATTCATATTTATGATGGCTGTGAATTATTCTTCGTAAAAATCAATAGCCTCCTTGAAAACATGCAAAAACATGCCAATGACTTCAAAATAAATTCAAGTGAATAAATACCAGACATGATTGTTGCTAAAGCTAGGTCATAGAACACAGATCCGAGACAGTTGAGTGTCAGTAACAAGATATCAATATTTGCGGTAATTTTTAAGTATTGCACTGTACCATTAAAGTGCACCTCAAAGTGGCAACCACTTCCTAAGGGTGACATGCTGAAAGGTATCACATACTATAGTCTTAACTTCAGATGGAACATCAACAAACCACCTCAGTCTGTTCACTAACCATCTGATGCATATTGCACAATAAAAATTTTTTAAAAAAAGCTGGAAAGTGCTTGAGAAAATTGCCAGCTCCAATCAAGCTTTCCGACTGCAATGCAAATTCCAGGAGTTGAGGTGCCTGGATACAAAATGATGTTTGAAAGGAAAAATTGAATATTCCACTAAATAATCACATTTGGATGGACAGATATTCATCATAAATTCTGCACACATAGTCTGCTGATTTGTTAAGGGATTTCCCTGCCCTACCTGTCCATAAAAACAAAACATAAAAGAGCTGTGGTTAGTCACCTCTTGTCTGAGTGGGCGGCTCTTCTCCAGAATAAGCTGAAAACTGGAGCAGTTCTGCAATGCGAGGTATCTGCATGCTCCTTACTTAGAGAAGAAGATTTGTGGCTGTTTTCCATTTCATTGGTTCCCATAAACAGGTACGCATCAGAAAGCAGCCGTTAATGCTCCTATTAAAAGACTTGTTACTTCTCCAGCAGTGCTTCAGTGACCAGACCCCTCATCCGGTTTGGGTCAGCTCAGCACCTCCACTTCTGTTTCTGTTCTTCTTCTGTCTACTGGAGCAGGGTTAGTCCCAGATAACGGGGAACGTTTTTGTAACCTTTAAATAACATATTAATCGCAAAGGGAAAACTGGACATTTTAAGCGTCTTAGAATATTAAAAATAGACATTCAAATAACTTTATTTTGGATTAAAATTAAGCTAGTAGAATGCTGTAAGAAACATTTTCGGAATCTTTAAATAACGTTGTAATCACGACTGGACATTTCAACATTTTAGAAATACTTTAAAACAGTGTTCCCACAACGTTTTTGGGTTCTTTGAGTTATTATTGTGTTATTTGAGTTATATAGGTAATTGTTAACTAAAATCAAAACTAAAACCATTAAAAAAATAAGTTAAATAAAATATAAAACTTACGGTAACACTTTATTTTAGGGTCTATAATTAATAAGCTAATTAGCATATTAATAGAATATTAGCCACTTATTAGTAGTAATTAAGCACATATTAATGCCTTATTCTACATCCCTAATCCTACCCAATACCTAAATTTAACAACTACCTTACTAACTATTAATAAGCAGCAAATTATGAGTTTATTTAGGGAAAAGTCGTAGTTAATAGTGAATAAGTGTTCCCTATTCTAAAGTGTTTATTTATTACAAAGCAACATTTCTCTTTTTTTTTTTATTGACTTTGCAGTAAAACACAACTAAAACTAAATAAACTTTTAAACTAATAAAACATTAAGGAAAACTAAATAAATAAATAATCAGAAAAATTGACAGAAACACAAAAAAAACATTTAAAGTGAAATTAACTAAAAAAATAAAATGATAAAAATAAGAAATATTAACAAAAACTATAATATAATAATGCTGTCAGGGATTTTTTGTATATTATATTATGGCTAAATCTGTGATTTCTACAACACATAACACAGCAGCAGCGTTTATACAGTGTGTTTACAGTGATTTTTCTATTGAGGCACAGAGATATTTATACAAAATATATTCGCCACTTTTAAGAATAGTTATAAATACTATTCAACCTAGAATATTATCACGTCTTGATAACAAACCCAGCGAGAACACTCGTGCATGAGATCACTGTGTTTGCAGGGGGGCAGAAGATTTGTAGTAGTCAGTCGTGACGTATTGTCAAGTATGGTGACCCATACTCGAAATTGGTGCTCTGCGTTTAACCCATCCAAGTGCACACACACAGCAGTGAGTAGTGAACAAATGCACACACACACACACACACACACACACACCGTGAACATACACCCGGAGCAGTGGGCAGCCATGCTGCAGCGCCCGGGGAGCAGTTTGGGGTTCGGTGCCTTGCTCAAGGGCACCTCAGTCGTGGTATTGAGGGTGGAGAGAGCGCTGGACATTCACTCCCCCCTAAATCACTGAAAAATAAAAAGGCATTATTTTGCTGTTGTGGCACTCTGGCATACACAGTGAATGAAACGAGAAAACGATCCTGAAGCTTAGTGATCAAGCATTTAATGATGGAATTATTTGACTTCTGGGAGAAGGATTAGGTGATAAATTAAAAACGGATTGGTGAAGTGCATCTAACGCCCCAAGAAATATTGGAGATCTTGTTGGGGGTTTACACCACAAAGAAAAGAGAGTTGTAAACTAAAATAAAGACTAAAACAGTTCTTGGTCTGGACACGCGCCAAATATCCATAGGGCATTAGCAACCAACTGGTGAACCTCATTAAAAAGTAGAGAAACCTATAACCATTAAAAGCCCATTAAGCAGCATGTAATTTTCTGGAACTAAATAGCAGAGAGTAATCAAAAGCACATGAACCCCAGCTGGGAAACTAAGAAAATTGTTTCGATTAGGGGAGAATCCATCATCAACAACACCAGGCTTTTTTTTTTTTTTGTGCTTTTTTCTGACATTCAATTCGTTCTCTCTCGCTCGCTTTCAATTTCCTTACTAATGACATGGATTGATTCAGATAACAGGCAACAGTGTGTGACCCAAATACGCATGATACTCTTCAACTTGCATCAATAATTTACATATTAAAATTTTACGAAAAACAAATATTGAAAGACAGATAACAACTGTATTCTTTCAGAACACTGTTCTAAAATACTCTGACCCTGCACAATTTGTCAGTGGTTAAGCTGCGTCACGACTGAATTAACAATGCCACAACAAAAGAAATGTTGTTGCAGCTGTTACATTACTATATGGTCTGTTGTCTGAAAGCATCTTTATAAAAAGGTCAAGTCCTCTGGATGTGTGCCTTAAGAAACCCAATGAACATTATAATGAAAGGGATTCATTCTTTGCAGAAATTGTTATACCACCATATTTGAATCATTAAGTTATTGGAGTGTAACAGTACATATTGGCCTTTGCTTCACTACACATGTTTACAGAACAAATACAGTATTGTTTTATTACTGCAAGTTATTAGTGTTGGTAATGTGCAAGTAATAGGGCTTCCTATAGTTTCAGTATTAGCTGAGGTAGATTTTTAATCCATAAGAAAATTAATTTGAATTCAATTTATGTTCAGTAAAAAAGAAAAAAATAAGCAATTTTATGTTTAGTTTTCCCCTGTGGTGTATTGAAATAAATACCTAACTGTGACATCAAAGCCATAAGGCACACCAGACAATTAGCCAATAAATTTAGTTAGTTCCATGAAGGCCGATATAAATGAGGGAAACACAGCACATATATTTAAAATGGGAAATTTGCAGTACTATTTTTACTGGTTGTGTAAAAAAAAATTTTGGGATTGAAATTTGAGAATCATGACTCAGTCTTCATCTCATGCATTTTCAATATGAATCATTTAATGACTCACTCGTTCCCTCGCTGAATCAGTTGGAGCTGTTTTAAACTGGTAAAAAATTTGTAATAACTGACTGGTTGTTCACATAATAACACATTCACATTCAGAATAAAAGGTACTTTAATAACAAAAAATGTTAGCGAAAATTGTATTGTTTTGTATTGTTATTTTACTATTGATAGAAGGATACTTCAGTGTACTAGAATAAAGAATTGCTAATGATTAATCATAAGGAATCGTAATAGAATCATTTAAGAACAGGAACTGATGAATCCATTACAACTGCAAATCAGGCTTGGAAGTTCATCAACATAGCATTTTCACAAAAACCTAGTGGTGGAATGGAGAAAAGGCCTATTCATAAATGTCTTTAAAGTGTCTGGGTTTTGAGGCTCGTAAAGAGAATTGTCAAGCCACAGAGGACAGACATACCTCAGTGTTAAACACCACGTTTATTATGTGTAAAAATGTCATTACACGCGTTAAGAGGCGTATTACTCAACCAGATTCTGCAGCTCAAGATTATCAAAACTACAATGGAATTTGTGAACAATTTCAAAGTTCCACCTTCATGCAGAAATGACTTTACAAATGTATTTCTGCCCAACAGTGCAGTTTATGCGTATACCCTCTACTTTATTGATGATAAAAGTGGCCATGCAAACAATAAACTAAGGTGGGATTAGAGATACAAGGGCAGTTGCTTGACAATGATGACCTGTTGTCAAAACTCTCCACATTTCTTGCATGTTAAGACCCATTTTCATATGAGTTAGAATGCTAAAGCACTATTTTTTTTGAAGCCAAACAATCAAAGTGTCACCTGTAGCTAAATAATCAGGTTTAGATTAAGATTGCATTCTGTTTTGATATGCAACCATGTATATGAATAAGTGTGTTGTGCTAAAGACCGAATAAGAGGAAGAAGCTTCATTTTAAAGGCCTTTGGCTCATTTCTCAATGCTGCTGAGATCAAGAGGCTGAGAGCAAATCCACCACCAGCCGTAAAACACTTCTGTGTGCGAGGTATACTGATCCCGAAGCGAATTCCCTTGTTTTCCTCTCAGCAGACTCCTCTTTCTCTGTGGATGTCAAATGACAATGTGACTGCTTAAAGGCCCATAAAGCACATTGTGAAACCTTCTATGGGCTGTAAACATACAGCAAATTCACAGGCATTGTAGCCGAATGAAGCCCTTTCCATCAAAGCAAAGCTTATTGTGACGGTTAAACTCTTGTAACCAGACTCTGAATTGTATCATTTATTCAAACATGAAGCAACCAACATGAAACATTATATCTGATGATGCCTTTGAAGGGTAATATAAACATGCAGTTATTGTTAGTTCTGTACCTAATGTGAAGCAGCTGAAGTGACCCTTTCGTGACCGCTTCAGTCTGTGGTTTTATAGTGTAAGCGCAGGGGTGCGTGGGTTCCTTCACGGGTGTATTTCTTCCAAGTAGCAAAATTTACAAGAGGACATACCCTCTAGTTTGTTGATTAATAAAAGTGGCCTTGAAAACATGAAGGCAAGAAGGCTGGATTACTTATACGGATGAGCGCTGTGCTCCATTCAGAATGTAACTGAGAACTGTGGTTTAACTTCTGAATTTTAATTAAAGTGCTGTTGCAAACAGGATGCAGAATTGTCATTTATATTTGAATTGAAGGAAATAGAATTTAAAAGGAATTCAATTCAAAGAAATTTAAAGAATTACTAGAATCACAGGCAAACATATGTGTGTTTACAGGTAAATATATTATGTAATATCCACATCACATTTATTATCCGCCCCACATGTACGTACATAACCCTGGCATAATGACGATCACGGAAACAAGTGAAGATGACACACAAGCATATTCAAACAAAAGCCAACACAGATAAGTTGTGTGAAACAATGCAAAATAAATGTTACTCATCTATCATGAAGAAACAGCGCAATCTTGGCGTCCGATTCGAACCCTGCCGGCTCCTTGAGTTCTCTCCACCGCTGGAGAGCAGCTCTGATATTTACAAGGGTCCTACCTCTTGCCTGGTCGTAACCCTTCTTTTTAAAGGGTTACTCCACCCAAAAATAAAAAATTTGTCATTAATCACTTTACCCCCATGTCGTTCCAAACCCGTAAAAGCTTCATTCGTCTTCAGAACACAATTTAAGATATTTTGAATGAAAACCGGGAGGCTTGTGACTGTCCCATTGACTGCCAAGTAAATAACACTGTCAAGTCCCAGAAAAGTATGAAAGACATCGCCAAAATAGTCCATCTGCCATCAGTAGTTCAACCGTAATGTTACGAAGCTACGAGAATGCTTTATGTAGGCAATGTTTTGTTCCTGCGATAATTTCCTATTTTTTATCTTCCATTTCTCTTTATCTATAGTCGATCTGCTAATATCCGTCCTGTGTATTAGTTAGTTAATAGTTAGTTAATTGGATCTTAAAGTGTGACCAAAATGTTATAATGTAATATATACTGTATGCTATTTGAATGGTGTACTATTTCCAGTAGATGTTTGAAGTATGCGTCCGTGCATGCTTTTCAGACTAATATTTCCCACAACCCCTTATGCTACATAAACTTGCAAACTTGCAAACTTGTTTATTTCCAACTTTCCAAGTTTGAAATCTGGCTTCAAGTGCCATTCTATTGCACTTTTCCAAATAGGAAAGTAAAAATGTTGACTGGAACACACATTTTCAACAGTACTCTATGTACTTTCCCATTACCAGAGTCATGTGTCTTTCACAAGTCACTATTGATCACTCACTGACCTGCATAATGTTCCTATTGTATTGTATTTTATGGCATTGTTAAACATTTAGCTCTGATTGGTCAATGACTCAACATTGTGATGTGAAGTGTGTGTAATTTCACCTCCTCTGGATGCTTCATTTAGTGTGGGACAGCACTCAGCCCTGACACCTGACACAGGGGGAGAGCGTGGAGCGACTTTCGGTAGGCATCGCTTTCAACAGAGCCACTCATGGGCGACCTGCCGTAGCATGCTGGTCATGGGTGGGTGTCAGGGTCACCTGACTTCGAATTCATTCCTCCAGAGGATGTGTAGATCTAAAAACAACAACTGATAAGTTTGTAAAAAAAAAAAAAAAAAAACTTTTGTCTGGTCCGCCTTATCTGTTTTAATTAACCTGCTGACTCGACTTTGTTTGTTCATTCCAAGGCTGTACAGTTGTAACATGAGAACGCATAGTAGGACACTCATTAGTTGAAGAGCTACAGCAGAGTATATAACATCAGCATTCTGCATTCTGACTAAAGATCAAACCCTGAACTCAACAAGCCACGTTTAGCCTAAGACACTCTGGAGCCCTCATTAAAGACACTCATCTCTACAGAGTAGGAGGCCTTAGTGCTCTTAGACCCCATTTGAAGTGAAGGACGTGTAGAGACTGACTGATTAGAAACAAGAGCATCAGTTCAAATGAGTTAGTCTGAAGAAATATCATTTAAAAAACACTTTACTTAAAGCCTTTATTTATAGTTAATTATAAAAGCAGTTTTAAAGTATTAATTATGCCTTGTATTGCACCTTATAATGCATTGATCTTATCAATGCATTATAAGTTAATAATTGCTATGAGTTATAATACCTTATAATACTTATATATTAATTGTTACACATTTAGAAAGTATAAATGCATTACAACACATGAAGAACAAACCTTATAATGCATTTTAACTTTGGTTACTATTATTTATAAAAAATATATATATATATATTTTTTTTTTTTTTTTGATAGGACAAATTATTTCCCCGTCTAAATACTGTAAAGCTGGTATAAAGCCACCCAGCTTTATATCAAGCCGATGTAAAGCTGCTTTGACACAATTTGCATTGTTAAAAGCGCTATACAAATAATATTGACTTGACTTGACTTGTTTTGAATCTTTGGACAGTTAGAGACAATTTACAAATATATATTTATTTATTTAGTCATTTAGCAGAAGCGACTTACAAATGAGGACATAAGAAGCAATCAAAACCAACAAAAGAGCAACAATGTGCAAGTGCTATTACAAGTCTTGGTTAGCCTAACGCAGTACAGATTATTATTTTTTTTTTTATAAAAAGACATATAGATCAAATAAAATTAGAATAGAGAGTGCTAGAGTTAGAGGGTCAAGTAAAGATGGAACAGATGAGTTTTTAGCCGTTTCTTGAAGATGGGTAAGGATTCGGCTGCTCGGATTGAGTTGGGCAGGTCATTCCACCAGATGGGAACAGTTAATGAAAAAGTCTGTGAAATTGTTTTTGTGTGTCTTTGGGATGGCACAATAATGCGTCGTTCACTTGAAGAATGCAAGCTTCTAGAGGGCACATAAGTTTGAAGTAATGAATTTAAGTAAAGGGGTGCAGAGCCAGTGGTGGTTCTGTAGGCAAACATTAATGCCTTGAATTTAATGCGAGCAGCTATTTGTAGCCAGTGCAAATTGATGAACAGAGGCGTGACGTGCGTTCTTTTCGGCTCATTAAAGATTAATCTTGCAGCGGCATTTTGGATTAATTGTGGAGGTTTAATAAAATTGGCTGGAAGGCCTGCCAAGAGAGCATTGCAATAGTTAAGTCTGGACAGAACAAGAGCCTGAACAAGGAGTTGTGTTGCATGTTCTGAGAGAAAGGGCCTGATCTTCTTAATATTGTATAATGCAAATCTGGCAGTTTTAGCAATGTGGTCTGAGAAATTCAGCTTATTATCAATCATAACTCCAAGGTGTCTGGCGGTTTTTGAAGGAGTAATGGTAGATGAGTCTAACTGGAAGTTGAGATTGTGATGAAGCGATGGGCTAGCTGAAACTACAAGCAGTTCTGTCTTAGCTAGGTTGAGTTGAAGGTGATGGTAGCAAGAAATGTCCGTTAGACACGCTGAGATGCAAGCAGCTATCGTCGGATCATCAGGATGGAATGAGAGGTAGAGCTGAGTGTCATCAGCATAGCATTGATATGAAAAGCCATGTTTATGAATGACAGAACCTAGTGATGCCATGTAGACAGAAAAGAGAAGTGGTCCAAGATCTGAGCCCTGAGGCACCCCAGTAGCTAGATGTTGCAACTTGGATACCTCACCTCTCCAAGATACTTTGAAGGACCTATCAGAGAGGTAAGACTCAAACCACTGGAGTGCGGTTCCTGAGATGCCCTTTCTCAATAGGTTTGACAAGAGGATCTGATGGTTGACCGTATCAAAAGCAGCAGACAGATAAGTAATGAAGATTTGGAAGCCACTCTTGCAAGTCTTAGGGCTTCAACAACAGAAAGCAAGGCAGTTTCGGTCGAATGTCCACTTCTGAAGCCAGACTGGTTACTGTCCAGGAGGTTGTTCTGTGTGAGAAAGACAGAGACTTGGTTGAACACAACTCGTTCAAGTGTTTTTGCAATGAAAGGAAGAAGGGAAACCGGTCTATTGTTCCCTAAAAGAGTTGGGTTAAAACTGTTTTTTTTTTTAAGAAGTGGAGTTATACGAGCCTGTTTAAATGCTGAGGGAAAAAATCCAGTGTGAAGGGATGTGTTAACAATGTGAGTGAGTGCAGGTACAACTGCTGGAGAAATGGCTTGAAGGAGATGAGATGGAATAGGATCAAGCGGACAGGTAGTAGGATGACTGGAAAGGATGAGTTTAGAGACTTCTGCCTCAGAGAGTGGAGAGAAGGATGTGAACGAGTGTATGTTTGCTGGTAAGATGTGTTTGATAGATTGTGGTGTAGAAAATTGTGCAGTAAGGTTTGTAATTTTATTAATTAAGAATGTGGCAAAGTCATCAGTTGTTAGAGATGATGAAGGAGGGGGAGGAGGAGGACAAAGGAGGGAGGAAAATGATTTAAAGAGCATGTGAGAGTTAGGCGAATTGTTAATTTTGTCATGATAGTATGTCTTTTTAGCAGTGGAAACATTAGCAGAGAAGTCAAAGAGGAGTGATCGATATAAATTAAGGTCAGTAGGATTTTGTGATTTTCACCACACCCTTTCCGCAGCCCTGAGTTTAGAACGATGCTTTTGGAGAACATCAGATAGCCAAGGGGCAGAAGGGGTGGTACGGGCTGGCTTGGAAGATAAGGGGCAGAAAGTATCTAAACAAGACGTCAGAGAGGAACAGAAAGTATCAGTATCAGTGTTAGCATCAAGAGAGGATAACTGTTTAGGGGGAGGAAGCGAAGATGAAACCATAGCAGATAGCCGGGAGGGTGAGAGTGATTGCAAGTTACGTCGAAAAGTGACATGTGGAGGGGTATGTGATGTGTCAGGAATCATGTTGAGGTTAAGAGTGAGGAGGAAGTGATCTGAGGTGTGCAGTGGAGTAACCAGTACATGATCAGTGGAGCAGTGTTGTGTGTAAATAAGGTCCAGTTGGTTCCCTGATTTGTGAGTAGCCATAGTTAGCACTCTCTTGAGATCAAAAGAGGCAAGCAGAGTGTGGAAGTCTGCAGCCTGAGGTTTATCTAGGTGGATGTTGAAGTCTCCAAGTAAGACTAAGGGAGTACCATCCTCGGGAAAGGTTGAGAGCAATAAATCTAATTTTTCCACAAAGTTACCTAGTGATCCTGGAGGACGATAAACAACTACAAAATTGATTTTTAGAGGGTAGGTAATAGTAACCAAATGTGATTCAAAAGAGCTGTTGATACTCAGATACGGTAAAGGAGTAAATTTCCAATTATTAGAGATGAGCAGACCAGTACCTCTACTTCTTCCAGTCAAACGGGGGGTGTGGGAAAAAGAGAAATTATTGGAGAGTGCTGCAGGTGTAACATTGTCCTCTGGTTTGATCCAGATCTCTGTCATATATATATTTAGAAGTAAATCCAACAAAAATAGATGACTCCCTCTTATTTATTTATTTATTTGCAAGTCTAAAAGTAGCACTTTTTTAAGAATAGAATTAGAATAGAGAGTGCTTGAATTAGAGGGTCAAATAAAGATCCAGACAAAATAAGTGTCACTTCATTAATCCATGTACTATACCTGTACCCTACTGAAAGTGTGAGTGAGATTTGAGAGCTATGGCAGATGGCAAGATTTTTCAGCAGTTCCTTTAAGATGTCCTTGGTTGAACTGAACCTTCCATGCCTGCACATCTCACCACACAGGCAAACAGAAAGTCATCACATCCTCATTTCTTGCACATTGAAACTTTTTTTTTATCACTTTTGACATCTTTTAAAGATGTGGGAAATTAGGAATTCAATCAATCCAATGTCAAAGTTCAATACCAATACAATGACACCTTTGTGCCGGATATCTTTTACTTTTTTTTTCTTCTTCTTTTCTGGACGTGACTCATTACATAGCTCATGTTTTGTATATGAAAGACTGTGAGTAAAACATTATCGGTTCATCTCCTCAACAGAGCAGCAGTCAACTGAAGCTGCTTTCAGCCCAAAGAAATGTGCCCACACCCTTAACATAATGCTTCTATAATGGCATACATGGCTACTGAAAGACTGAGAATCATCCTGCTTCATGTCGGCTTTCATCACTTTATTTTTTCAACAAATGGAGTTGGAGCCCTGAGTTCCTGAAAGGATTACAATAATAGTCCTTATGAAACTGGATCAGATACATTTGGACGTTTCATACAAGCTGTTGATTTTTCCAGACTATTTTTCCTCCTGCAGTGCTGTTTCAGCTCTTGGGTCAGTGCAACTCTCCAGCTCGGTAACCGTCCTCCACCCAGCACTGGTTGGCTCGGAACCTGATCTTGAAAGTTTCTTCCACTATTACTCATTTTCAGCTCTGGCCCCAGCCTTAGGATTAATCTCCAATATCAGCCCAGTGGCGGAGGGTGATGTATTCCTCATATACCTCGAATTTATGCATTAGTCTGGCTTCCTCTTAATCCAGAGTGACTCCCAATCCTCCCCTGGAGGGTTTTCACACACAGATGGATTTGATTTTGGTGTTACTCAGGTGTGGAGTAACAGCGAGCACTCGACTGAAGAGAAAAGTCACATGTACAATGAAAATATCCTTAAAGGATTTCGATATCACAGCACCACCAAATGCTCTTCATTAAATGATGTCATGGTCTCATTCTGAATCCACATGGGGGAAAAAATCACAACTAAAATCTCCTTGAGATGTTTTGCCTAGACAGCAACAAGAATAAATGGAGACTTTTTGTGCTAGATTACTGTTTTATGGGAAAAGTCCCTGGTAATCTCACATATATATATATATATATATATATATATATATATATATATATATATCATCTAGAGTTTCAGGGGGAAACAAATCTCAACAATGTCTTAAGTTAAAAATTTCAAAGATAACAGCCTATGAGATCTCTTAAATATATTAATTGTTTTACCTAGATGGCAATGAGATTCTTTCTGAGACCAAAAGAAGACGGTAACACTTTAGAATAGGGAACACTTATTCACTATTAACTACAACTTTGCTACTTATTAATAGTTAGTAAGGTAGTTGTTAAATTTAGGTATTGGGTAGGATTAAGGATGTAGAATAAAGTCATGTAGAATAAGGTATTAATATGTGCTTAATTACTACTAATAAATGGCTAATATTCTAGTAATATGCATGCTAATATGCAACTAGTTAAGAGACCCTAAAATAAAATGTTACCAAGAAGACTTTGGTAACACTTTACTTAAAGCCCTTATGTATAATGCATCATAAAAGTAGTTTTAATTCATTAATTATGCCTTGTAATGCACCTTATAATGCATTGTACCATCTCATAAATAATTGTAACCACAGTTAATACATTATAACACTTATCAATTCATTGTTACACTATGCATTTTAAATTTGGTTATTTTTATTTATTTTATTTTAATCATTATTTTATTTACAACAAGATATAATGTATTAGCACATTATGAAATCATTATGAAATTATGAATAATTAGAATGCATTATATACAAAGGCTTTAAGTAAAGTATTACCAAGACTTTTGCTTACAAAACTTCACAAGTGGCTCCACTGAAATGTCCTTTGTTTGTTTTACCATTTTTATTGTTTTTTTTTTTCTTTTTGGAACAAAATCTCACATTTGTCTCCTTTAAAGTTTGAGATCTCAACAGTTTCTCAAAATGTCCTCAAATTTTCCAATTTGATATCCATTTGTTTAGGGTATGCAAAAACAAATCTCTTTAATACCTTGATCTTTTCTCTTAGACATCAGCGAGAATAAAAAAAAAAAAAAAGCACATTGAAACTTCTGTTTGAATCTCTATTTCTATGATTTGTCTTTTAAGAAAATTTTATTAAATTATTTATTTGCGGTTTCAGAAAAGTTGGAAGAAAAAAAATTCTGTAAGATCTCTGATGTCCTTGGGAAGTCGTGGCCTAATGGTTAGAGAGTCGGACTCGTAATCCAAAGGTTCGAGTCTCGGGCCGACAAGGATTGTAGGTGGGGGGAGCTTTCTCCGCCCTCAATACCACGACTGAGGTGCCCTTGAGCAAGGCACCAAACCCCCAACTGCTCCCCGGGCGCCGCAGCATAAGTGGCTGCCCACTGCTCCGGGTGTTTGTTCACGGTGTGTGTGTGTTCACTGCTGTGTGTGTGTGTCCACTTTGGATGGGTTAAATGCAGAGCACGAATTCCGAGTATGGGTCACCATACTTGGCAATATGTCACTTCACTTCCTCCCAAGTGATAGCTTCGTCACATGTAAATTCACCTCATTATGAGTTCATCGCTTTCCTAATTCTGGAAAGGGATGGAGTGTCCCAGTTCACCCATGAGCTCCTCCACACTCTCACTCCATCACGCTCAGAGTGGGAAACCTCATCGCGGAGGTTTTCCTGCTTTCCCTAAATCTTCACTCCTGCTGTAAAACTGATGTCCCAGAAAGAGATTGCTCATCAGTTACACTGAGAAAGACGAGGCTGACGGTACCCAGAGAGAGACAGACTCACTTGGCCTGGACTTTCTATGCATCAACAAGTTCCCACAAGCCCCCGTGGCTATCTGACACCATAGCTATGGAATAGTTGTAATTCTGAAGTCGTTAGGGAGGCTGCATATTCAACACGACACCCAATACATACCCCCACAGAGTGCCCCAGCGGGCCCCGCATGCTCGCCAGGCAGAACGTGGTCTTCTGCATGCTGAGTGTGTATATTAGATCAGTTGGATCATACTTCACGTCATAGCTGACTTGCTGATGTAGCTAAATGTTAATAAATTTAATTCTTATTGTGCTATTGAGTGATTCTTCAATGTGGATTACATTGCAAAAGGTCAAAGTGAAGGATGAGGAATCAGATCTACTTCCAGCTTCAGCCTGTCTACTGTCCATTCACTCCATCTGTTGTACATTTCACTCAAAACACAGCTCAAAACTCTGCAGTTCAATCTGATTGGTTAGCTTTACCCTAATTTCAGATGTTAGAGCGCAGCTTTTTATTATTTTACAATATATGATGTACAGTAAAGTCATGATATGGTGAAATAATGAGTGTTTATTGTGAAATATTGTGAAAATGTATTCTAGTTTAAATTTACATCAAATGCAATTAGCTGAACTTGAAACACTGTATATGTTATTTCATAATTACTTCTGTTTGCCTTGCAGTGTTCTGCCGAGCAAGCATTTATAGCAAGTAAAATATACTTTAATGACATGTATATTGAAAGGTGTATGCAATATTTTAAATATATTTGTAATAACACATTTGTAACGATGAAGTTGCAATTTCATACATTTAAAATGTAATATAGATATTTACGTGTACATAAAATGTGCTTTGGTACATTAGTCAACACAAAATGCCTATTAAACATCAAAATAACTGTACTTTAAAGCACAAAAAGATTATCAAAACAATGATTTAAGAATGCTCTTCAAAGTAAAACTTTTAATTTGACATTATCAAAGTACAAAGTAATATCATTATTACAGAGTAGTCTCCTTTAACAGTCCAAAGCAAAGCATGCTGGGAAATTAAATTTGCCGTAACTCATTTAATTTGAGTTCTGCTTAATGTAAACAGTTATAGAGTTCACATAACCTTTTGTTGTTGTAGTTGTTTTATAAAGTACAATGAACTTTTAGTAGTATTTCAGTAAAATAGACTTGTTTCATAGTTAGTTTGTATAGTGTTTATTTAAGAAGTAGCAGTGCAATAAGTGTGATACAGTCAACCAATCGTTATTACAAAGTAAACCCCTTCAGGGCAATAAAAAATTCATTTATAAACCACTTTTGTCCTTCAGGCCCCAACTTAGCAAGATAAAAGGCGACAGTGGCAAGGAACCCAAACCCCATCAGATGACAGAAATTGAGAAAACCGTGAAAGTTTCATTGAATGAAAAGTGAATATTTTAATTCAATTGGTGATTGAAACATTGGGAACATGACAATCCTGTTCACTACTGTCTATTTGACATAAATCAGCCACTAATCTCATAAGATAGTAATCACAGATAAAATACAGGTGAATAAATACAGGCATTTATGAAAGACCTGCAGGTGTCAGTCCTCTGTCGTGTGTGTCATGTGTTCCCGCCTCTTGTGTCCATATTTGGTTCGTGTCCTGTCCTTGTTATATGTAATCATTAGTTAATTCTTGTCCAGCTGTGTTTGTCTCATTATCTATGATTTACCTGTGTATTTATAGTCCTGTCTGTTGAGTTAGATTTCGTCTGGTCTACTCGTTACTCCCCGGTGTTCCTGTCTGTGTCTTGCCCTGCCTTGATGTCATCAGTAAAGACTATTATTTGAAGTTATATCCTTGTCTGAGTGTTCCTGTGTTCCTCCTCATGTGTGCACCGTGACAGAAGGTTAATGTATAGCACCGCTTACTACTCCCACCTGTCTGTTTAAGGCTTGATTTATTTCTTACACGTGACAGGATCGACTCTTTGTTTTGACAGATTCTCCCGGAGCTGCTGGGGCGAGTATCAAAAAACAACCTCCCGCTGAAACCCTCCAAAACTCCTAAGATTTGTGGATGAATTTCAGTTGTCCTAGTCTCACAGAGCACTTGTAAATTAAAACAAGGCCTCTGCTGCCTTGACTGTGTCTCCCACCAAACCTTCTGTTCCACCTTAGAAGGACCCCCCACTGTTGTTTATTTCTTCTGGATTTTTATTTATATCGCTGCATAATACAGGAGGTGAAGCTGACAGGGCAGAAGACATCCTCCACATACTAGGAAACAGCTGCACCTCAAACACCGAGCCACATGTACCCTCCATGAAGCGCAGCCGTCATTGCGCGATCACCGTGATCAAACATGACGTCAAAGAGCAGGTGCTAATGGAAGCCAGTTATTGGGGTAAGTGGCAGATCGTGCAGCGATCGAGGTGCTGAAGGCACAGCAAGCATGCGGCGCTGTGAATAACTCTCGGGTAATTAATGAGGGGAGGTGGGCGTCCCCTTACAGACGGGCACAAACTGGTAGCCTGAACCACATTCCAACACCTACTCACTCTCACGTCTCTCCTGCATGCTTTAGTCCAGCAGGCTGTTTATTAGTACTTAATAATTAGGAGTGGCAAATTAGGAGTTTATAGCGGCAAAAGTCATAGTTTTGTAGCTAACAGTGAAAATAAAGTGTGACCGAAGTAGTTTTATTATTATTAGTTTTATTATATGAAAAAAGTGAAGGTGACGTGACATACAGCCAAGTATGGTGACCCACACTCAGAATTCGAGCTCTGCATTTAACCCATCCTAAGTGCACACACACAACAGTGAACTCACATCCGGAGTTGATGTGAACTTGCACTTGCAACCTTTGGATTACGAGTCCAACTCTCTAGCCGTTAGGCCACGACTTCCCCTACATATGAAATAATAGGCCAAACTGAGAAAAAGATACAATTTGGTGCAGTTGGTGATATTTATATGGCCAAAAGTAAGATAAAATTCTGAGAGCTTGTTATGTAAATCAGTGACATGTTTGTAACAATATAGCAGGCTACTTAAATAAAATGCAAATAAATATCAGTCTATATCTCCCAAAAATATGTATAGTAACATGATATTTGCGTGATACATGTGTGGCTTTATTTATTTATTGATTGATTCATTGATTCATTAATTTATTCATTCATTCATTGTTGTTATTGTTAACTGTAAGGTCTGTTTTGGGTTTGGTTTCATGTTCATGTTTTCATGTCTTTTATTTTAAAGTTTAATTACGGTTCCTGTTTGTTTCATGCTTCCCTTGCCCTCATGACTTCATTCTGTTGATTCCCTTGTTCTTTGTGTCATGTTCTGATTGGTTCTCTTGTTCATTGTTTCATGTTCTGAATGGTTGGTTCTTGTCATGTGTCCAGTCTTGTTTGCTTTAAGTAGCCATGTCGTTGCCTTTGTTCCTCGTCATGTATTAATGTTGTAACCCGCTGTCAGTGAGTCTGGTCTGTCCGTGTCTTCATCTGTTTGGATTATTTTTGGATTACACATTTTTAAATAAACTGCACTTGGGTTGATCACTACGCTCACCTTCAGTGGACTCCTCATTACAGAAATACAAGACCAGCACCATGAACCCAGCAGTTACTCGCCTCCTCTGCCTTCAACAAGGTAACTGGGCCATTGAGGACTATGTTGTTGAATTTCTTGAACTTTCCAACCAAGTGGACTTTAACAAGGTGGCACTTAAAGACATTTTTCGAGTGGGTCTGAATGAACCCAAGTGGATGCAGAGTTTGGGCCAGGACTTAAAAGACTGATCACTAGTGTGTTAGACCCACCACTGATGTCAGTGCGAGTAGCTGATATCCTAGTAGTCTCTTCGCTCTCAAGCCCAGCAGGCATCCCACTGTCTGCTGCACTGCCCATAATGGCGGTCACCATTTTGAACGTGTGGGCTGCAAACTGCACTCCTGTGGCCTCTCCTGTCCACAAGTCCGCTCCTGAGGCCTCTCCTGTCCATGTATCCACTCCAGTGCCTCCAGAAGTGATGGCGCCCACTCATGAAGTCACTGTCTGTCCTGTCACGGCCACGAAGGCCATTCCTGAACTCACTGCCTGTCCTGTTATGTCCACGAAGGCCGTTCATGAATTCACTGTCTGTCCTGTCACGGCCAAGAAAGCCGCACATGAACTCACTGTCTGTCCTGTCACGGCCACGAAAGCCGTTCATGAATCACTGTCTGTCCTGTCACGGCCAAGGAAGCCGCTCATGAACTAATTGTCTGTCCTGTCACGGCCACGGAGGCTGTTCATGAACTTACTGTCTGTCCTGTCACAGTGAAGGAGGCCATTCAGGATTTCCCTGCTCTGCCTGCTCCGCCATGTCTCCCTGCTCCGCCATTGCTCCACATTCCAGGTGCTGTTCCCCTTCACTAGCTTGGCCCTCCATCCCTCCCCCAGTTCCACCTCCACTCCACCACCCTCCTGGACTGTTTGGGTTTTGTTTGGGTTGGGTGTTTTGTTAGGGCGTCAGGAGCCGCCCTTAGAGGGGGGAATATGTAAGGTCTGTTTTGAGTTTGGGTTCATGTTCATGTTTTCATGTCTTTTATTTTGAAGTTTAGTCATGGTTCCTGTTTGTTTCATGCTTCCCTTGCCCTCATGTCTTCATGCTACTGGTTCCCTTGTTCTTTGTGTCACGTTCTGATTGGTTCTCGTTCATTGTGTCATGTTCTGATTGGTTAGTTCTTGTCATGTGTCCAGTCTTGTTTGCTATAAGTAGCCATGTCGTTGCCTTTGTTCCTCGTTGTGTATTAATGTTGTAACCCGCTGTCGGTGAGTCTAGTCTGTTCATGCCATGTCAAGTCTGTTTCAAGTCGAGTCTTTGTCTGTTTAGATTATGTATGGAATTTGGATTTCACATTTGTAAATAAACTGCACTTGGGTTCATCACTACACTCGCCTTCAGTGGACTCTCTTTATATTAACGCATAGCTTACAATTAAACCAATAACGGTAACACTTCATTTTACGGTTACACCTATTAGTTGCTTATTAGCATGCATATTTCTAGAATATTAGCAATTTATTAGTGCTAATTAAGCACACACTAATGCCTTATTCTACATGACCTTATTCTATATTCCTAATCCTACCCAATACCTAAACTTAACAACTACTTTACTGACTATTAATTAGCAGCAATTTAGGAGTTTGAGGCAAAAGTCATAGTTAATGGTTTGTTAATAGCAAGAATTGGACCTTAAAATAAAATATAAAACATATTGTATATATTTAGTAAGGATTAATTGTTTGATTTAATATAAACACCAGGTTAAATAGTTCATTAGTAACATTTGCCAAGCAAGTTTGTAGCATCGTAATATATGGTGCAATCAAAGGTGTATTGGCTGTTTAATTTTGAACACAGCTCATCTATTCAGCTATAACTAACTATTTTACAATCAATTTTCTAGTCATAACTCATTTACATAAAATTTAAAATATTCACCTTGTCTGCCCTGTTGTAGATTCTGGCATCTATCTGGATTGCCCGAGTTTCAGATGAGATCACAGGTGCTAAAATGACAGTCAACTGAATACCCAGGATCTATTGAAATGTCCCGGATGGCTGGATGAGCTGCAGGATGAAGCTGTTACCATAGGAATCAGAATCAGCTTTATTGCCAGTTATGTTTGCACATACGAGGAATTTGTTTTGGTGACAGAAGCTCCACAGTGTGACAGAATAACAGAGACAGGACAGGACACAGATAATAAAAAAATGATATACAAATACGTATACAAAATGGACAATGTGCAAAATAGCACAAACACAATATACAAAATAGACAATTTAGTATGTATAGGTATGTTACATAAAGAGGGAGTGTGCTGGGTGTGAGGGGTCCAGAGTGATTTTACCAGCCCTTTTGCTCACTCTGGATAAGTACAGTTCTTGGAGAGAGGGAAGAGTTGTACCAATGATTTGCTCAGCAGTCCGGACTACCCTCTGTAGTCTTCTGAGGTCAGATTTGGTAGCTGAGCTGAACCAGACAGTTATTGAAGTGCTGAGGACTGATTCAATGATGGCAGAGTAGAACTGTTTCAGCAGTTCCTGTGGCAGGTTGAACTTCATCAGCTGGCAAAGGAAGTACAACCTCTGCTGGGCCTTTTTGAAAATAGAGTCTATGTGAATGTCCCACTTCAGGTCCTGAGAGATGGTGCTGCCCAGGAATCTGAATGACTCCACTGTTGTTACGGTGCTGTTCATGATGGTGAGTGGGGGGAGAGCAGGGGGGTTTCTCCACAATCATCTCCACTGTTTTGAGCGTGTTGAGCTCCAGTTTGTTAAGACTGCACCACACAGCCAGCTCTTTAACCTCCTGCCTGTAGGCAGACTCGTCACCGTCCTGGATGAGGCCAATCAGTGTGGTGTCGTCTGCAAACTTCAGGAGCTTGACAGAGGGGTCTTTAGATGTGCAGTCATTGGTGTAGGGGGAGAAGAGAAGTGGGGAGAGAACCCAGCCCTGAGGAGCTCCAGTGCTGATCGTACGGATGCTGGATGTGTATTTTCCCATCCTCACTAGCTGCTTCCTGTCTGTCAGAAATCCACTGACAGACAGAGGTGGGGACGAAGAGCTAAGTTAGTTTGGGCAGGAGGAGGTTTGGAATGATAGTATTGAAGGCCAAGCTGAAGTCCACAAACAGGATCCTCACATAAGTCCCTGGTGTGTCCAGGTGTTGCAGGATGTAATGCAGTCCCATGTTGACTGCATCATCCACAGACCTGTTTGCTCTGTAGGCAAACAGCAGGGGGTCCAGTAAGGGTCCAGTGATGTCCTTCAGATAAGCCAAAACCAGTTTTTTAGATGACTTCATGACCACAGATGTTAGAGCCACAGGTCTGTAGTCATTAAGTCCTGTTATCTTGGGTTTCTTTGGGACGGGGATGAATGTTCAGCAGTTCTTCCCTGGTGAAACTGATCATGTTTGACAAACAAAAAACAGGAAAAACTAACAAAAACACTAAAACAACTGGAGAGCCAAGCACAATGGCTGCCGTGTGCGGCGCCATCATAGCTTGAATAGTTAGGAACCTCCTTGTTCCACGGTGGAATGTTCCATGTTCCTGGTCTCTGTGTTAAAGCAGTTTCCTGTAAAGGGAACCAGACTGGCTCAGTCGAGTTCACCTAAATCAGTTGCCCAGTCTGTGCCTCACTGTTCAAAAAACTCAAAATCTCGTTGGGAGTGACAGCTGCCAAACTCACTGGCCAAGTTTGTGTTTGCTTGAGTTTGTCATGCGGTGTTCATTAGGACACAAATCTCAGAATCAATCTGATTTTACAGCACAATTCAGGTCGGGCCACGCTCCGTAACATATTGCTCCCAGAAGGTCCTCCTTTGACATCCAGCCCAAATGTAATCCTGCGAGTGTCTTTTTTAATTTCTCATTGATGACATTTCTCTCTGATGACATATGCATCCACTTTTAGATTGCATTCGTCATTATGGCACTAAATAAAAACCAAATGTCTCGGAGACTGCGATAAAATCTATTTTCATGACTCCAGGAGAGTGTTGTATTACATTGGATGTTTTTTTTTCCCCCTGCTTGCTTGCTTTCTAGTCTTCCCTTTTTCTTTGGATGTAGTAATGGGATCATTTATACAAATACGGTTTGCTATTAAGCGGCTGGCGGATCAAAGGTAATTACCTGACAGTGCTGGGCCCCAAATGCAGCAGGGCCCAGTCCGTTCAGCCCCACGTTCCCACGCATTCCTAGCAGAAACGTGGGGTTTATTTGTGAAATGTGGTCAGTGCCTCTGTCAGATGCATTATTTAATCAGGCGGCTGTTTGATTCGGTGATAATTGATTCTGTGTTTTCTTTCTCAGTTTAGGCATGAGGCATTCAGACAATAAACAGACTTTTAAAAAAGCTAATATTTTGCAAATCGGGTATTTATTTAAAAGGCAAATCCTGCCAAGTGCTTGATTATTTGTATGATCAAAAAGCCATTTTACCACATTGTTTCATTCACCAGCCTTTCAAGATGGGCCACATTTAAATAAATATGAAAAAAGGGCCCGAATATAGAAATCACAAACAGATGGCCAGCTCCAGTGAAAATCACACTCTTTAAATGCCCATGTGCTGGCCAGCACAATATGAATGTGATTTTTAATTGCTAGTGACTGGGACTCGTGGTTTCCTCTCTAGGTGATCTCAATTAAGGCTGTTCAGGAAACAGTGAGGAATTGTGGAAAGAAAAGAGTTTGACTGGTTGGTAGGCGCAGTATAAGTGCTTAGTGCTGGAGCAACAAAACGTGATTTTGTTTATCTGATTGAAGATTTCTGTTTCTTGGTTGTTGTTGGAATAATTTTTTTTTCATCAAAGTCCCCCACCGCTACAAATAATCAGTCCAGAGATTGAAATCAAATCCCTCACTTTGAAAAAGTTCAAATCCTTTTTTTTTCTGCAGGTCCAGCATAATCAGAGCTCTCTGAGAGCAAGTCTTCGGTTTCACGGAGTGTCACTGAATGTCCACACGGTATATCAGAAATACTTAAAGGACAGCAACCATACAAGTCTTTGTGTCAAACGTACCACAGATTTTCAAGCAAATGAGCATTGAAGTCATTCCATGAAAGTGCACTAAACACAAAGTGTTGTGCAAGCATAAATACAATTCAAAAACAATTATATATTATATATAATGTGATTTTTATGTATTTGTAAATTTATAAAAAAAATTGTGAAGGATTATATTATTTATTTATATATTTGTGTGTGTGTTTATTTTATTTTATGTATTTTTTTTAAGTTGGAGTATATGGAGTTTTGTCTGTATAGTCAATCATAGACATTCTATTAATAAATCAAATAAATCAAATGTATATAAATATGAAACTGAATAAAGTATCAAGTGTAATTTTAAATACACAAATTCTATTCTATTCTTATTTACATTCATAATTGTTTATCCCATGACTGATAAGATTCAGCAACATATCCAGCCTATCAAATTAAAATAGACATATAAAAGAATAAATATTTAAACAAATGACAACAAATTTAAACAAATTCATTATTTATATTATTATTAATTTACTCCAAGAAGATAAATCACCCCAATTTTAACCATCTGTGGTACAGTGTTTCCATACGGTAACACATAATTATCAATTTTACATAACTCACTTAATATCTGTTGGAATGAAAAGAGCTGTCTTTGAAGAAACCAATAAAATTGCTATTTTTTATATTATATATAATATTTTTTTATTTGTATTTATTTATTTTGAAACATTAGAACCATATATATTCTTATATCTGCTCCTTTTGTCCTCATTTGTAATTCGCTTTGGATAAAAGTGTCTGCTAAATGACTAAATAATAATATATATATATATATATATATATATATATATATATATATATATATATATATATATGTATATACAGTATAGGCGCACAACTGTCCAAAAAAGTGAAGATGAGCTCAGCTTTTAAGAGCAATATTAAAGAATAAATGATAATGATTCACTCAGTTTGAGTATTGAGCTCGACATAAACCCGTTAGAGTCAAAGTTAGTCACCGCATTCTGCATGTTTTAATAACACTCCAGATGGAGACAGTTCATACTATGGACGTCTCTCCAATCCTCCCTTAAGCATAACTTAATCAAGCCCTGCACTGTCAGGACCCATGATAGTGAATGGCTGCATACTAACATGCTCTCCAACAACACTCACTGTACGTTCCCACAGCCCGTGTAAAACAGAGCTCGAGCTGTGTTCCCCATGGCACCACATTAATTCACTTTCATGGTTATTTACAGGTCAGGGATGACGTGTAAACGAGCGAGAGTGTGTCTTTAGTCGAGAGGCTGAACTCTAGGCCTGGCTGCATGGTAAATAATGAGCTCCCATGGGTCATAGCTGTGCTGCCCTGGAGTCCATGTACCCAAACTGCAGGCTCCTCATTACCTCACCAACAACCAATTCAACGGCCTGCTTGGTGCGATTGTTGAGTTAAGCCGAGGCTTAGCAGCTCTGAGGGTAAAGACTCATAATCCAGCACTAAGAGCCGGCGGTAGACGCGACCGCTTCTGCCATTTTAAAATTTCATTGTGTTACCGTCGTAAAATATACGGACTAACAGCATAATTGCCTAATTCCCCCCATAGCCTATTTCTAAATGGACTGACAGCTTTGCTTGGATGAAAACAGACAATTTGACAACTGCGACACTTTCCCAAAACTCTTATATCGCATGTGTGATTTGAATAAACTTGCAATAATGCAAACATTTCATATAAAAAATACGATCTAACTCTCAAAACAGAATATATAATAGTATGTATAACAGAGTATTGTGTAATTTACATCAGTGGTTATCAACATGGAGACCTTAATAAAGAGAGAGCAGGAAAATGTCATTTAAAATCAGGAATTGTACATTAAAACACTTTAACAATTAGACCTTTTCATTGTAGGTCTATGCAACATTTTATTGTCCAGCAGGTAAAAAGTAAAGGCTACACTTACATGACTTACAAATGATGCTATATAGCACTAAAAGTGGTTCTTGGCTCGTAATCACAGGGGAACCACTTTGGTGCTGTATTGCACCAAATCTTTAAAGGTGCTATACCATACAGGAGCTTAACAGGTTCTGTATATGGTAACGGTGCTATATAGACCCTCAGTCATGCCAAAGAACCGCTGAAGAACCACTGAAGCACCAAGATTTGGTGCTATACAGCACCAAAAGTGGTTCCCCTATGATTACGAGCCAATGAACCACTTTCAGTGCTATATAGCACCATTGTTTTAAAGACTTTGTAAATGTTAACAGAGCAAAATTGGGCATCACATGAATAAACGACTGAGGATCACATGCTACCAGACTTTCAATTCGTTCTGAATACAATAAAACAAAACAATGCGTATTCTAAAATCAGCTCAAAATATCAAACATGTCTGAACTCCTCCAACTGGATTTGAATCATGGAGTCTGTGCCCTTCATACACTACAGAACCTGTAAACTCCAACTGCCAAGTACAGTAAAGACAGTACTGACTGGCTTTGATTTTCATCTACTATAATGTTGACTACTTCAGACTGTAAATCTGGGCAAAAGACATGTAGTGTATTCCAACCTGATCACTTACACGAGTAATAGCACACCTTTAATCAATTACCCACAACAATAATAAAATAAAATGAAATAAAATAAAATAAAAAAGGGTTTGTTCAACAGTTCACCCAAAAAAGAAAATTCTGTCATCTTGCAAATGTAAATGATGACAGAATTTTAATATTTGGGTGAACTATTCCCTTTAAGTTTATGAACTACAGTAAGTTGTGTCCCAAATGATGCACTATACACTATGCACTCATACATTAACACAAAATACTAAAGTATGCATTTATTCATTTACTCAACTCTGATAGTGTATGAATTTTATAAGCATATTTTGTCATTAAACAGTAGAGTCTGACAGCGGATAGTTTTTTCAGTTGATTAAGTGTATCCTCCATGTATTTAAAGTGTACTTTTCAGTGTGAACACACAATATTTATGCAACAAAATGACACACATTAGTGCATAAGTATATGAATTGGAATGCACCTCTAGTGAGACTTGCCTTAGCAAATCTCAACTGTTTAATTGTTACGAAATGTAAACTGTAATCACATAGCAATGTATTAAAAGTCAAGCTAACATTTTAAGGACACATTCTCGCTATTAACTAGCATGCATATTACTAGCATATTAGCTATTTATTTGTACTACTAAAATACTGCAGTTTTTTCAGCTGCTTATACACAAAATCTTTACTTGTCACACAATTTCTGAAACCTGACACTCAAACATCAGAGCCACACATCAAATCTGCAAAACCATACACTAATTCTCAACACTTTTTGCAAAACACAACACACAATTCTCTATGTAACACACAAAAATCCAACACAAATTGATATTATGATCAAAGGTGATTGCAGATGTTTGCTTTTGAGATGTGCTTGTGATCTTTTGAATGCAGTGCTTCATTTTACAAGAGATGTGAGGCATTTTGCATTTTGTGTGTGCAGCTCTTGGATTTGTGTGTAAAGTTCTGAAAATGTGTGTAAGCAGTTGAAAAAAACTGTAATGCATGACCATATTCTAGATCTCTTAACCCTAAACATAACTAATACTACAACTAGTGTGTTCACACATGTGCATGTGTGTGAGTGTATGTGTGTAGGACAGTTAAAGATGCATTTGTTTTGCTGCCAAAGCATTCCCGGTCCTTGTGAGAAGAAAAAAACCATGGATCTGCAACACCTGAATGCAATTCCTCAGATTGCAGATGATATAAGCAGAACATTTTCATGCCAGTGGAAATGTGAGCTCTCACCAGCTGGCTTGGCCAGACCTTAGCCTCCAAATTCTATCCATCTGTTAGCTGACTCCCATGCCGCACTTCAAGGGCTCCTTCTGGGGAGTGTGGGACACTGTGAAGAGCAGGAGATTTGATCTGGTTTTGATCTGGACTAAAGGAAAAGAGAGAGAGCCCATCTTTGGCAATGCACGGCCTCATCGCTTAATGCATGCAGCCTGAAGTCATATCAGAATTATCGTATTTATGTAATGAGCGCACATGAACCCCACCACAATGTCGTAATTACACTGCTTGCAAGTCCTCCTGGGAAGTTCCTACTTAGGAGTTTGGAAGTTGTAATTATGATGTGATGTAAGTTCAAGTGATTTTGGTCAGAATACAGTGGACTTGCTGTGCAATTTAATTTTTCTTTCTCTCTCTTTCACTTCCTGCCAAACACAGGTCGCTTTTAGGGCTAATGCAACAAAATATAGGGCAAATGGTGCACATTAGATGTCTAACTGATTCTTTTCATGCTACCTATCACCTCATGGCTAAATGAGTACTGTCTGTGTATTCTTCATCAACAAAAATGCAAATAATATAGTATTTCACTCACCTAATGAGCATCCTTTCTTCTCAGTATTGTTGCACCAACCCTAAAACAGTAAGTAAAAAAGAGAAAGAAATTACCAAACATTTTATTTGACCACTATGACTTCAGTGCTCGTCATTATTGTAATAAGACTTCCAATCCCATAATTAGGAGCTTCCCAGTGAAGATTAATAACCACTGTGACTCTGTGATGCACTTTCTATCTGTGGCTCCTTCACCTTGAGAGGCCACAGCAGGTCAGCAGACCTCTGGTTGTCCACAGAAGAAGACATTTGTTCTACAGCAGCTGCAGGAAGACCATGCAGATGTTTGAACACACAAAATAAAATGAACAAACAGGGGTTTCACCTTAACTGACGTTCATGACACCTTCTGTTTCAGCAGAATTTCTGTATGTTGCTGCTATATAGTCCAGTATTATGGCAGTGCCATGATAATTTGATAAATAGCATGGTACTGAATTATTAATATATCACAGTATTTTCAGAGCATGTAGTTACCATGGTATCATCCTGAACAGGTAAGTGATAAAATACCCAAATTAGCAGTATACAGTGGAATGCGAAAGTTTGGGAACCCCTTGCAGAATCTGAGAAAACGAATAATTTTAACAAAATAAGAGAGATCATACAAACTGCATGTTATTTTTCATTTAATATTGTCCTGAGTAAGATATTTTACATAAAAGATGATTACATATAGTCCACAAGACGAAAAAAAAAAATAGCTCAAATCATTAAAATACCCTTGGTTCTTAATACTGTGTGTGGTTACCTGGATGATCTATGACTGGGTTTTTTTTTTTTTTTTTGGTTGTTCATGAGTCCCTTGTTTGTTCTGAACAGTTAAACTGAACACTGTTCTTCCTCCATGTCCTGCAGATTCTTCAGTTTTCCAGCATCTTTTGCATATTTGAACCCTTTCCAGCAGTGACCGTATGATTTTGAGATCCATCTTTTCACACTGAGGACAATTGAGGGACTCGAACACAACTATTAAAAAAATATTCAAACATTCACTGATGCTCCAGAAGGAAACACGATGCATTAAGAGCTGGGGGGTGAAAACTTTTGAACAGAATGAAGATGTCCAATTGTTTTCTTATTTTGTTGAAATATCTTTTTTTTTCCATTTAGTCTTGCACTTCCATTTAGTAAACAACAGAAGATACTTGGATGTTTCCCGGAAGACAAATTAAGTACAATTTACTTTGATCTTCAAATTCAAAAAGTTATCACCCCCTGGCTCGTGTATCCTATGAAATTGAAAACTGAATCAAAGGCAGAAAATTAGTGTATGGCTTTGCAGATTTGGTGTGTGGTTCTGGTGTTTGAGTATCAGGTCTCAGAAATTGTGTGACAGGTAAAGATTTTGTGTGTGAGCGGTTGAAAAAAAAAACTGTAATAAAATTAGCATACTGTGATTAGTATCCATACTATTTACAATAAACATAATACGAATAGCACTATGCAGTTCAGAACATATGTAGCCACTGTTTGGTAAAACATATCTCCCTGAATGTACAGTACAGTAGCTACTCAAACTCATGCGAGGCAGAGAACAGGAAGTGTTATGTGAGGACATGAAGACGCTCCATTCATCCATTCTGATTTACAGTCATAATAATAATAATGCTCTCTCTCTTTTGCTCTCAAATGTAATCTCATTTGTGGCATCTGGCTGTTCCTACATGTCAGGCCACAACAAAGCCCACTCTTTCCTTTAGATTTATTACAGGAGGAGAATTCGCCATGAAAGAGCATTTCTTTCCTGACCTGGTGCTGGGAGTCAGTAAATGATGGAGCCCATGTGTCTTGGGTTGTACAGTTTTGTGTGTTTTCCAGCAGTGAGAGGCAGCAGAAGTGCCTTCTGTATGAACCGTAGCTGTGCTCTAAAGGCGTGACAGTGGATGAAGTGTCAATGCATTCATGATCTTGCAGTGCACACATGCACACAGACACCACCTGTGTAGGGACACACTGTGTGCTTGATTCCAAATCATCAAGTCATTTATCTTGACACTGTTATATTGAGTAAGTATAACATGAAAAATGATGCCTAAAGAACAGAGACCTACAGATCTAACACTGTGTATTCAGAGCCAACATGTTCACTTCCTCACTGAAATCCAATACAACACAAAGCCACAAAATCACAGCCAATCGCAACATATCTTATGTTTACTATATAACAGTAGATATGTCTAGCAGGATTTGGGATTAATTGCGGTTCAATTGCAATGTTGATTTTGCAAAGTTAATGTCATTATGCAGATGTACACTTACAATTTTGTTCTCTTATGATGAATAGGTCATCAACAGACAGCATGAGAAGGTTACTACATCTAATTTGGTTAAACAGAGAAAAGACAGACCCAAACATTGCCCTCTCACTCGATGCAGAGGAAGGATAATACAAACGTTCCAGGCGTACAGGGAGGTGACAAAGAGCAGAAACTGTTTCTATATGCCAACGACATTCTAGCCTTGGTAAAAGATCCAGATAAGTCCTTACCTCACTTAAAATGGAGACAGTTCAATCCTATCCTAAAGTTTCTGGATATAAAATTAACTGGACAAAGTCGGAAGCTACGCCTATATCCGGAATATGTAACGCAAATATGGTAACTAAATTTGGCCTTAGATGGATCCCAAGAGGGATAAAATATTTGGGCATCAAGATAAGCAAGCAGTTAGAAGAGATTCCTATGTTAAACCTGGCACCACTTCTACAAAGCATAAGAAATAACTTGGACAAATGGGGGAAAATTCAATTAACTTTATGGGGGAAGGTGAATATAATTAAGAGGGTGGTTTCGTCTCAACTTAACCATGTGCTTATGATGCTACCACTTACAATACCACAGCTGATTTTTAATCAGTATGATATAATGGTTAAACATTTCCTATGGAATGGGAAAAGGCCCAAGATAAAGTTTAACAAATTGTGTGCACCTCGGGATAAGGGAGGGCTGGGATTACCAGATTCTCGGCTCTATCAGATATCCTTTGAAATGGCCAAACTGGCCAGGCATTGGAATAATAATACTCAGTTAGATTGGGTTACTATTGAGAAAACCTTGTCATGGCCATACAGCCCTATCGAGCACTTGTCTCAGTGTTTAGACACAACCACAAATCCTATCATGAAGCACTCAAGAGAGGTATGGGCGAAGATTCACAAGATACATAAATTATCACAATGTAAACAACCATATTCTTCCCTATGGTATAATTCTGCTATTTGTAGCGGGAAATCACCTATATATTGGAAGAAATGGCATATGAATGGCTTGTGTACTGTGAGAGATTTGTTTGAATAGGGTGTATTTATGTCTTATAATAATCTTGTACAGAAGTATAATTTAAAGGGCAGATAAGATATTGTCAACCAACTGATTTGAACCAATTGCTCAGCAATGACTGCATTAATTTAAAGACAATATGGGGAAAAGACATTGGGATTGTAATCAGGGACAAAGAGTGGAAAATAATTTTGTCAAATACAGGTAAATATGTAAGAGAAGCTAAAGGACAATTTACACAGTATAAAATCATACACAGGTTTTACTTTACACAACTTAGACTCATTCATCATTCATTGTATCTGGGGTTGTCCACTTATTCAGCCTTTATGGCACCAAACTTTAAATATTTTGAGCAAATGGCTTGGAAGAACAATACCATTATCACCAAGGTTGTGTCTATTGGGAGACAGTGAGCAGATGCCAAATATTACAAAGGGAGAGTTCGCAGTGATCATGGTGGGGGTGTCTGTGACGTCTAGAGTCATCTCCCAAAACTCCCAAAACACCACAGCTAAAAGAATGGGTCAACATAATGACTAAGACAGCTTCGTATGAACGTTTGCTTTATAAACTACATAATAAGAACAAAGCAGGGGTATCTGTGCACATTCCGGTTTGGGAAGATTTTTGGTCTTATGTGACGCTGTCTTTCCATGTGACAAAATAATTTAGATTTTTTTTTCATTCATTTCATTGATTTATTTTATTATCACTGTTAATTTCAACACTGTATATATTCTGGCCTTACGTGCAGTGTTTGTATAAATCTGTAATCTTTTTGGTGTGATATTGTCATGTAACGGATGATAACAATAAAAACTTGAATTACAAAAAATATATATATATTTGTTCTCACCAGATTGTCTGTGCTGTTACATCAATAATATTAATACATGTTAATTACAGTTAATAATAAATTAATTAAAATTACATTAAAATAAATATTAAAGCTTAAATATTAATCCCATTGCACCTCATTATGATGCATTAGACACAACATATCATCAATTAAATAATCCTTGTCCTGGTCACATTTCACAATAAAATGAAAAGCAAGAAATCATATATGGCATTAAGAAAATTAAGCTTCAGGACCATGAAGTATAAATGCAATGTAGTTGAGACATAATTACTTTTTTCACATTACGGTAATTTTTTGCGGTTTAATTTTTTTACGTTTTTTTGCACTGTGGTAATGAGAATTGCTGAGGGAAATTGCTTAATTATCATGAAAATAATGTCACAACGAAACAAAAAAACTGTGAAAAAGTAATGAGACATAATTCTAACTGTATTTATACTTAAATAGACTTCACGTTTTTGGGGTCATGTTCTTGATACATTTTAAGAGATTCACAGTTTTTTATGTTTATTCATCCTCATATCAATTATTTTCCTCTTTTTTGTGCATAAATTGTGACAAAATTTCTTTGTCTCTTTTTAAATTGTATTTGTCCACGGAAATCCAGTTTAGCCTTTATTATTGCGTTGAGATGATCTAATTAACTTTCAGAAGACTATACCCAGTGTTCGCTATGAATAATTATGTCAGGTAATCTGTACAGCACATGATAAAATCTCAATTAACTTTGAAAATTTTATTTAATATGGCTGAATAAATATGGTATTGCTGAATAGATATGGTAATAAAAGTCATTTCCAAAGGTCACAGAAATAAAAGACAGAAATAGCGCCTTAAAGGTAAAGTGTGTGCAGAGACAACTACAGTATAACCAAACCAATTATAAGTTAACTTCCTGAAGAATGTAAAAACTGTGGCTCTTTGGTGCTTTTAAAATAGTTTGAGCATCTGCCTCAACCAATGGCGTGAGTTTAGAGAGGAACTATCTGTTTGTTTTCTGAACCATGAAAACTGAGGTTCACTATCGTTGGGCCTCATTCATGAAACACAAACTGAATAAATTTCTGTGTAAATCATTGCTAAATCCATTAGTAATAGTTTTAAACAACCCGGGCTCATTGGAAATGTGTGACTGTGGCTACATTTCAGAAAATCTTCCACATACCTATACATTTCACTCAACTCTAGAGGCAGTAAAATACCAAAACGTCCATTCCTTTTCTCACAAATTACAGGACCAGATTATTGATTAATAAAGACTTATTGTGCAATACAAAGCACTAAGAGTCCCAACACTTCACAAAAGAGTTCAAAGCCTCATAAAAGGAAGCTATAACAGCATTTCACAAGTTCACACTTGCATATATTTAGCACGAGTAATATAATAAGTATTTGGCGAGTATAGTAATGCATAGTTGGCGTGCTGTCCTGGGGAAGGGCTCCGGGCTCAGGAATGGCCCGAACCCAAAGTAACCCCCATAGTGTGGTGAGAACTCTAATGATACCTCTTGAGTGGAGAAGGGGTGGTGGAGGGATGCTGATTAACCATCAAATGAATAGAGGTATGTCAGCTGTATTTATATCTGTGCATTGATTAACTTGAGTGCGAACCTCCTGTGTTAATTAGGCTAAGTATCTGATGTGCTCCTCCCGAACTTTGTTAATAAAACATCATGTGTTGCAGCAGCAAATATGTTTTTATCTCATGTTTGCTTTTGTTCTCAAAGGAAATAGAGCTTTAAACTTTTAGCAACACTCACCAGACATTTTCTGGACATTTTAGTTTGAAATGTGCTACAGGCAACGCAATATAATTTTGCAAAAATGTACACAGGCATGTTTTTGTCCTGACACAGGGCTGTTTAGTAAAACCATAAAACAATGGAGACACAACACAAACGACTACAATGGAAAATATATATATATATTGCTTATGGTGCTTTTTGTAGTTGTATCACTTGAAAAGTGTAGCAAAATGTACCAAGAGCAACGTATTTTGATGGAATGCAGGCAGAGTCACGTATTTCCAATGAGCCTGGCTTGGTTTTTTTAAATGTGAATATTATAAATTTACACAGAAATTCGTTCTGCTCGTGTTTCATAAATGAGGTCCATTAATTTTACAATCGGCTTGGTGCCACAGAAATTATACACTTCTCCTTTAATGTAACAACTGCAACGTGTTCGATTTTTACAGTGTTTCTAAACCTAATCGCACACAATAATCCATGTGAAGTGTGGTGAACACAGTGCAGATATACAATCCTGCCTCTCTGCCACAGTTTCTCTCTTTTTTTGTGTGTGTGTGTGTGTGTGTGTCTGTGTGTGTGTGTGTGTGTGTGTGTGTGTGTGTGTGTGTGTGTGTGTGTGTGTGTGTGTGGACAGTGGCAGTGCGAGGTGGATTCCAGTGCACTCAGGGGAGCAGTTAGAGCAGTCACGCTCTCTCACAGCACCGCTGAAGCGCTCCCACTGTCTGTTTCACATTAAAGTTTACTCACACAGGACCAGAAGGCACTGCTTTATGAAGGTATAAATTACCCACATAATTACACCATATGTAGCCCTCCCAAAACAACGACAGGCTCAGATGAATATTAAACACCCTTCCAGCCTACTGAAAGATGGATACACAGTCTGCGCCCGTGTGTTCATTATATCCAGGGCCATATATGTGCGTCATAAACAATGCATCATTGGTTCTGCGGTATAATATCTTATCTTAATTTACTATGTTTCATGAATCAGTAGGCTTTCATGTAAACATTACATAGGGTGGAACAAAGGCCACCCTTCTGCTGGGCTGATGTAAACAATATGATTTAACGTACACATTACGAGTGACGAGTGATTGAGGTTCCAGTTTAATACAGAATCCGCGAGAATCACTCAACAGAGTTCAAGCTTTAGCTTGTTCGTGTTTGGATTGGGATTCCGAATCCAAATTTCCCAGCCAATGGAATAACAATGTTTTTTAAACAGAGTAATATTGAGGAAATAACACATCCTTTTAGATGAAAAGTGGAGCTATAAATAATATGATGTAAGGAACAGGAAACCCGCCATTGTGCAGAACTGTAGGAGAAGCCGTAAAAATATGAATGGGAGAAATCGCAACATTAATATGGCGGTTAAAAAAAAAACACTGCCTTTTTGAACCAGGTTGATTTTTTATTTTATTGGGTTTTTAGTTCTTGTTGTTTTTTGTTTGCTTCATAAAGAGCAACATATATTGTTATCAGATTTTTGTAAAAATTTATTTAAAAATAAAACTAAATATAGGCTTATTTATGGAGTAAAAAAGTAATTTTTAAAAGACACATTCTATGAAAACAACTCAAGTATCTTGTTTTAAGGTTCTAGACTGAAATACTGATTAAGAGAGTGATTTTTGCAGTATACGCCTCTCTCTTCTTCCTCTCTTTGCTCATGTCTGTCTCTCTGTTGAGATGCATTTGAGCTGGCCTGCTGGTAGGGTCATTAGTTAACATCAAAGAGGCAGATGACGGCCTCCTGTGAGGTGCGGAGAAAGAGCAGAGATTGATTACAGCCACGATTAGCATGCGCAGCGCCTTTAAAGGAGCCCAGCCAGGCAAGAGGAGCAGATAAGCTAAAGCTAAACTCGTTCACTTCAACATTAGCCAATAGCAGCAACAAGAGGACGCTGTAAAATTCTTGCTGATCTAAGAACAGATTGGCCAAATCATTTTAATAATGACAAAACATGTCCTTTACAAGTCCAACCAGACTTTTTTTTAACAGTGCTAATAATCAACAATTGGGCATGGTCACTTTTCACCCTGCATATAAAATAAACATTCAAAACACTGTTTTTGACTTTTTGTCACTAGTTTAACTTAATTTAGTTTCCAATATTACAAGCATGTTTGGATTAAAATTTACTTTCTTGCTTAAACTAATTTCATTGCCTGCATTTTTGTAATGGGGCGAACGAGACGTGAGGCAAGCGAATCCAAGTGCAAGCTTTTATTAATAAACATAGTCAAATCACAGGCAGGGTCAAACAACAGCAAACGGATATGGCACGGGCAAGACACAAGATTAATCCTAGGGCAAGCATGGGTCTTGATCGGCGAACAATATCCAACAGGGCAAGGCAGAAAGATAATCCAGGTACACGAGCAATAGTCCAAGAGAGGTGCAAACCGATTCCGAACGGCAAGGCAAAAGGTTAATCCAGGAAGCACGAGCAAGAATCAAAACACGAGAAACCACACAAGGCAAGGCAAAACTATGACAACTACGTGGGCTCCATAGAGTAGCTATCGCTAGGAGAGTGATGAACGCTATACAATACTCAGCAATGACAGAGAGGAAGTCGAAGACTGTGTGATTGTGTGATCAGCTGTGTAATCAGAGTAATGTGAGATTGGTGACAGCTGTGTGTCGTCAGTGCAATGGATGATGGGAATTGTAGTCCAATGGTGAAGTGCAACAGTGGTGTAGTGCAAGAGTCCATGCGGTGAGTGGGTGACCTCTGGTGGTGAGTGAACAGAAGTTCATGGACCGGATTTCGTGACAGAGCACCCCCCCCCCCACAAGCAGCGGCTTCCAGACGCTCCTATACAATCCAGGAGGGCGGTGGAGCGTAGGCGGAACAGGGGGAGGGACGAGGGACAGATCCACGTGGAAATGGAGTGGCCGGGGACCAAGGCAGAGCCGGCAGAGCAGGAAGCCAGGGTAGAGTTGACGGAACTGGAGCCCACCAAGGCGGAGCAGACGGGACTGGAGCCCACCAGGGCAGAGCAGGAGTCCAGGAGTGCAGAGCAGACAGGGCAGAAGACCTCCACGGCAGAGTAGACAGAGCAGGGACCCACCAGTGTGGAGCAGATGGAGCAGAAGACCGCCACGGCGGAGCAGAAGACCACCAGACCAGAGCAGGAGGAACTATAGACCATGGCAGGGACTGGGACCTTGGGAACACTGAGACACATGAGACAGACAGAGCATTTGAACCCCAAGGGACGAGGCAGAGAACACTACAAGCTCATCGACAGTTTCCCGGGTTGACAGTTCATAATCAGGCTCATTGACAGAAACTGGTCTGACAGACAGTCCAACGTCAACTGCATTGGCTGGAGTAGAACTGGCAGATAGAACCGCTCAAAATCAGCGCCACTGACAGAAGCTAAAGCAGACAGTTCAGGGACAGAAACTCGACAGGAAGATAAATCATACTCGGGCTCATTAATTAACATGGGGCAGATAGACTATAGAATAAACTTGAATTAGACTTATTTCTATCAGAAACCAGATAAGCAGACAGTTCAAAGGCAGATTCAATAGCTACATTTGTACAGACAGGCTGTTCCAAATCGGATGCATTGGCTAGAACAGGACTGACAGATAGCTCAAAATCTGGGGTATAGACAGAAACTGAAGCAGACAGTTCAGTGACAGAAACTGACAAGACCGACAGTACAAAAACAGACTCATTGAGGGAAACTGGACTGACAGGCATTTCAGTGACTGGAACTAGACAAGCAGACAATTCAAAATCAGGCTCTTTGGTCAAAACGTATGACATATGATTTAAACTTAAACTCCTTGACTGAGACAAGATGGGTAGACAGTTCATTAATGGTTTCTTTGGCAATGACAGGGATAACGGGACAGACATAGAGTGCATTTATAGTTTCTGAGTTCATGACAGGCAGGGTTAAGAGTTCACGAATGGCCCCTATAGGCGCAAAGCAACAGTCAGGAAGTTCACCCATAACCTCCTCAGTTGTGACTAACGGGACTGCTGGTTCAAAGGCAACCTCTTCGGCTGGGTCACGACAGGACAATGGTTCGCAACCAGCCTCCTCTGCTGACTCAGGGCAGGACAACAGTTCATAGGCCATGATATGAGCAAAGGAAGGTTAATTATTGGCCTCCGTGGCCAGTTCAACACAAGGCAAGAGTTCACAGATGACCTCTATAGCCGCGACAGGGCAGGGCGAGGACACACAGACGGCCTTCATAGCAGTGACAGGGCAGTACGAGGATTCATAGACGGCCTCCATAGCCGTGACAGGACAGGACGAGGATTCATAGACGGCCTCCATAGCCGTGACAGGGCAGGACGAGGATTCATAGATGGTTACCACTGATACCTCTAAAGGTTCTGCAGCAGTCGTCGCCACCTCTGGAGGTTCTACAGTGGTAGCATTAGGAAACAGGTAGAGTTCATTAACAGGACAGGTACAGTGCTCATCTACGGTTTCTTTGACCGTGATATGACGGGCTGGACATGCATTGTTGGGCGCCACCGCCATACAAATATGAGAAAATATGATCATATTACCCCAATTTTACAGTCACTGCACTGGCTACCTATTAAGTTCCGTATCATTTACAAAATATTATTACTTGCCTGTAAGGCCCTAAATGGTTTAGCTCCTGCGTACCTAACTTGTCTTCTACCCCGCTACAATCCAACCCGCTCCCTAAGGTCGCAAAACTCTGGACTTTTGGTAGTGCCTAGGATAGCAAAGTCCACTAAAGGAGGTAGAGCTTTTTCACATTTGGCTCCCAAACTCTGGAATAGCCTTCCTGATAACGTTCGGGGTTCAGACACACTCTCTCTGTTTAAATTTAGATTAAAGACACATCTCTTTAGCCAAGCATTCACATAATGCATTTTATAATCTTGTACTGCAGTTATATCTGATCAAATGTACATTATTATTATTCTTTAGCTTGCGTTGAACAAATCATTTTTGCTTAGATGGAACAGCAGCTACGTTAATTATGTCTCTATTTGTTTCCCTGTTTCTGCCACAGGATTAACATCCCGTGGTAACTAGGATTTACAGAAGCTTCAGTCTGGATCCAACCCTTAAATTATCTGAGATGACCGAACACCTGAGAAAAGATGATGCCAACCCCTCAGAGGACCTCAGAGGATGCCAATGCTCAGACAACATACAGAATTTACCAAATTTTGCCATAAGTTAAATATATTAAGGTTCTGCAATATATAAATATATTGTGGAAACTTAAATTCCTGTAGAGGAATTTGCAACGATTTGTATCGTAAAAAGCGCTATACAAATAAACTTGAATTGAATTGAAAACAAGGAGCTGAAGCGAGCACTGCTGCTTCGGGAGGTTCTGCAGCATGTGCCGCCAGCTGGAGAAGCTGCAGCGGGTGCCACCGCCTGGGACAGTTTTGAAGTGGTGTACGCAGCCCAAACGCAACATAACGCGATCCCCATCATGGGAAGTGCTTCGGACAGGGGAATTAGTGCAGGAACAGGAGGGTTAAAGTGAGCTGGTTTGAGAATACCAGCTGCACGTGCAGATCCCAGTGGTGCATCCCTCACACTGAATACCAGTCTAGGATACTGAAGGACTGACCTTGAATATCTGAGTGTGACAGACAGAACGTGACAAGGCTCTGGCTGATCAGCTGTGACGTGAAGAGGCTCTGGCTGATCAGCTGTGACGTGAAGAAACTCTGGATGGTCAGTGGTGATGTGAAGAGACTCAAGCGGTGACTTGACTTGACTCTGAAACAGCAGCTGTGACTTGACCTGATTCATGACGATCAACTGTGACTTTACTTGACTCAGAAGTAGCAGCTGTGACTTTACTTGATTTATGAATGGTAGTAATGACGTGACCGGTTGTTAAGACCATCATTTTGTGAGTGCGCTCTGGTGCCACCACCATTTCAGTCATAGATGCGGTGTCGCGATCCTCATCCGCGACACCCACAGTGGATAGTGAGCCAACAGTCAACAAAGCAAAGTCCAAAAAACAACTCAGTGACGAACACGGACCCTCGCATCTAAGATGAGATCGCAGAGGCTGATTAATGCCATCACAAAAAAATCTCTATTAAGAGATAGTCTGGTAAATCAGAATAATTTGCAATGGCTACATATTTGTGAATATGGTTCTCTAGCGATCGCTGACCTTGTCTAAGGGCTAACAAGATTCTTGCTGTGTCCATACCTGGCCAATGTTCCTCAGGAAAGCTGCTGGATCCTTGTGTGGCCAAGTATTCTGTAACGGGGCGAACAAGACGTGAGGCAAGCGGATCCAAGTGCAAGCTTTTATTAATAAACATAGTCAAATCACAGGCAGGGTCAAACAACAGCAAACGGATATGGCACGGGCAAGACACAAGAGCAATCCTAGGGCAAGCGTGGGTCTTGATCGGCGAACAATATCCAACAGGGCAAGGCAGAGAGATAATCCAGGTACACAAGCAATAGTCCAAGAGAGGTGCAAACAGAGTCCGAACGGCAAGGCAAAGGGTTAATCCAGGAAACACGAGCAAGAATCAAAACACGAGAAAACACGCAAGGCAAGGCAAGGTAAGACTATGACAACTACGTGGGCTCTGTAGAGTAGCGATCGCTAGGAGAGTGATAAACACTATACAATACTCGGCAATGACATAGAGGTAGTCCAAGGCTTATAAAGCGTGTGTGATTGTGTGATCAACTGTGGAATCAGAGCAATGTGAGATTGGTGACAGCTGTGTGTTGTCAGTGCAATGGATGATGGGAATTGTAGTCCAATGGTGAAGTGCAACAGTGGTGTAGTGCAAGAGTCCATGCAGTGAGCAGGTGACCTCTGGTGGTGAGTGATCGGAAGTTCATAGACCGGATTCATGACCATTTTATATACTTTTTGCATAATTTGGCAAAATTCCATTTTAGTTTGAAGTTAAATATTCTATAAAGTTTTTTCACTATTTAGATACATTGATCTTTCTTTATCTTTCTTTATTAAGTTCTTCACTGACATTGTTATTTCGTTCTTTGTCCCCCTAGAAAAAAAAAAAAAGGTAACACTTTCTTTCGATAGTCCACTTTAGACATTCTACTAACAGTAAGTAACTTTGCAACTACATGTCAACTAGCAGTCATTAGAGTATTAGTAGACTGTCTGTTTAATATCTTCTAACACTTTATTTTTATGGGTCCACAACATACAATATACTAACTATCAGAAACTTATAGAAAGTATATATCAACTTATTCTACTAATCCTAAACCTACCCTATAAGTCTACTCTGAGAGTTAGTATATATGTAGTTGCAATTTAATGAGAATTAGTTGACATGTAGTTGACATGTAGTTAAAAAGTTATTTATAGTTAGTAGCATGTCTAAAGTGGACTATCGAAATAAAGTGTAACCAAAAATATACTAAAATGTATTTGAAATACATTTCTTTTGTGCTAAGTATACTACAAATACAGAGTTCTGACATGAAACTCTAGATGGTGCAGACTGATAGGTCTAACTCAATCTGACCTAATGACATCATTATCACATGGCACAGCTGATTGGTTCTCTCCTGTATCGGTAGCCAATGAGCTCGCTGCTCAACATTCAAATATATGACTAGTGCTTGCTGTAGCAGTTTTCAGCGTGCTTCAGAAACCCTCCACCTTCTCCAGCTCCACCTGTATAGATCTGCTACGGGGTGATCATATCTGCTATATGGGGGTTATTTCATGTAAATTATATTTGCAGCAGAAGTATTTCTTACATCCTCACAGCAGCATATTGTGGATGTATTGACAGTAGCAAGTCTCGGTACTAGCAGCAGCAGCGTAGCAGATCTATTCTGCCAAGATCAAATATATTAACTTTGTCATGTACATTACCATGCCAATCCCTCCGAGAGTTGTCATGACAGAAATACATTTATATCTTATAGTCGTCTACTGTAAAATGTAAAAACTAACTGTGCGGTTAACACACTTTAATTTGTGCACTGAGGTCCAACTAAAGATATACTGAAATATATTTGATTATGCTAAAGTGGAACTATTGCAAGTATACTTCAGGTACACTTTAAATATCTTGCTTGATAATAAATGCATGATATGAAAGCATGGTAAGAAAAAAGTTTTCTAACAGTTTTAATGTAGAATAGTAAAATTGGACAAACAGGTTTTTAAAATAATTTTTGATCATTTCAATTCAAGTTTATGTTTGATTTGGAAAAAAATTTAGAAATATGACAAAAGTTGCAAAAGTATTTTGGAGTTCATCGTGGGTGGTGTGGTTTAGTGGTTCAGGCTCAATTGAACACAGAACAGCTAAACATTTGTGAAACTGCCTGACTGCAACAAACCAGACCGTCGGGAAATGCTCTAAAGGTTTATAGGATTTTACAAGTTTATAAGGTTTGGAAGTTTAGTGTCATCGGATCTTTTCAAAATATTATTTTTTGTTTTGTTTGAGACACAGTTTGTATACTAGATTTCTCATAAGCAGAACTCAGAACTGTTCTACAACAGACACTTATCTTTTCTGTCCAAACTCAGAGACTGTCACAAGATTATAGTTATTGCTATTTTTAATGCAGGTCTATTATTCTGGTACAATAAATTTTAAATAAACTCACCCTTAAACAGCACTTAGAAACAAAACAAACTGTGATTAGTCTCTAAATATCAATCAGACAGTCTCTTCTTAAAGAGGTGGTGGTTCTGGTCCAAGCTGTAGTGTGGACCAGACTTCATGCCGCTAGTCAAAGGTCTGATAATGTGAGACTAAGTAACAACTAAAAAAGCAAGCATGTCAGAATTGTTTTGGAGAAAACCCTTAACTTGGAACTGGGCAAATGCACACATACACTTTCCTCGTCTCCTTCAATCAGTACATTTCCTCTCTCTCTTAGCAGACAAGCGTGTCTCTGCGCTGACTCAACCTCTGACATTTCCACCACAGGATCCTTTGCGGTGGCCAAAACATGGGCTGAACAGCAGTACTTGAATGTTTTGACTCCTCTTTGTTGTTTGTAATGGCACAGAGACACGCACAAGCGTTCCACCGCTCCGACTCTCAGCTAAGATTTGTTATGGCACCTGCTTCTTCTGTCTACTGTTTCATTCACTGTGCTTTCACGCTAGCCATTTGCTGAGAAAGAGAATGAAAGACGTTGAGTAATTGGAACATGGTACAGTGATAATATCAGATTGTACTACCATGGTACTTTGAAATTTATCATAGTAGGCTACTTTACATATTATTTATTTACATAGCACTCCAACGTACTTTAAAAAAAATCTGAATTACCCTATCATAGTAATGTCTAAAAACATATTACTTCTATTGTACTTCTATTTTAAGTCATTTTAGAATTATTTCTATAGTCTTTGAAATATGGTTAAAGTTACATCCAAATACAGTAAGTGTGCTTATTTCTTGTGTAAAATGATGAGGGAACAAAAATAAATCTTTTAAGTGTGTTAAGAAGCATAGTCATGAAACTGTATTCTGTTTAAGTGAACATTTATTTCAGTAATATTACTTTATTTGCCAATGCAGTTTTTTTTTTTTTTTTTTTTTTTTTTTTTTTTTTTTTTTTTTTTAGATTTTAAGATTTGAATTTAAAACAATTAAGTGCACTTTTTCACATTGGCTAATAGGCACAAACATACATAATAAAGTGGTTAAAATATTATAAAATTATATAGGCTAATAAAGAGTTTTTTTTAATACAATTTTTAAACAATTTTTTTTTATGTCAATTCTTGTTATTATTTTAAGTGTACCATTTCTCTCACTTCATGTGCCATGCTGGATGGATTTTTTTTAACGAGTTCATTACATAATCATTTACCCTATAGTTTTTGGAACATCCTTTAGATCTGGCTGTGATGCATTAAAATGCTGCCTATGTTTGCAGCTCTCTTTTTTTAGCATAGCCATCAAAAGTGATTGCAGGTGACAACATATTAATAAATGCCATTTCCTTCTCCTATTAACCTTTGTCAGTGTATTTAATTTAATATGAGGGTTTGCTTTTAGACATGTTAACTGTGATCCATCTGTTGGTCGACACGAGCTGACAAATTGAAGGGCTTGCTTCTTCTTGCATGCATTATTAATAGCAGTGGTGGCAGTAGCTGCTTACTGGAAATGTTAAGAGCTGAAAACACTCTGCGGTGTTAGCCTAAGAGCTAATGTTTACACCAATTTACATTGGCACACTCAGACACGAGAGCAGACTGCCACTGTGGGGAGTGAAACGTGAGAGCGATCGGGCCTCTGTGAGGTACCAGTGATGGGGTAACACCTCCATCTGCTGAGCAACACCACAGATCTGCTGCATGCTAATGAAGAGAGATATCGCCTGCCGTTAACATTGTGACTAATACAGCACCCTTTATGGCACTGGTTCTTGTTGATAAATATTTTGGTACAAACCCCATGCATCATGAGCAATGTTTTAATCTTTATTTATACATCATTTTTTAAAACAAAGTTGTAAAAATTGGAAACCTCATAAAAAATGTATAAAAAATCAAATAATAGTAATAGTGAATAAGTGTTCGGTATTCTAAAGTGTTACCAAATTTATAAGCTTTGCTAAGCATATTGTTGTTGCATGCTAAGGATAGCATAGAAAGAAACTTCAAAAAGACACAACAACACTTTATTTGTTAACATTAGTTAACATGAACTAATAATGAAAAATAAAGCATTCATTTAGTTAATATTAATTTCAACATTTTCAATTTCAAAAAATCCAAAGTAGTGTATGTTAATATTAATTAACCTGATTTAACACGAACAATGAACAGTTGTACTTTAGATTACAAAGATTAATAAATACTATAACAAATGTATTGCTTATTCTTAGTTAATGTTAGTTAATGCATTAATTAATGTTAACTAATGGACCTTATTGTAAAGTGTTACCAAAAATCTAAATCTGCCACAGCTTGCTACATTGTCAACCGTAAAACGTCTGTTTTTGTTTTAATTAACTGTATTATTAACAATATTACTATCTGCTTTGTGTACCCCCTTACCTGTAGTTCAGTAAAGGCTTACTGTAAAAAGATGCGCATTTCTGTAACATTTCTGCAAAATGATATTACACTGCTTCTTGTGCATTTCAAGACACTTTCAAAGTGAAATTTCCAGTGAGTTGCATTAAAAGTGCATTAAGTATCCAAAATAGATGAGCGTGAATCTGGGAGTATTTTGTTACGTTGGTTGTTGTACATATCATGGCAGTTCAGTAATGCATTTCAGGGGACTCGAACCCAAGTGCATCGCTTTACCAGGTGAGCTACTGAGCAAGTTTACTATCAGAAAAGCCATACATATTGAACTGATTATGTGATGCAAATGTCTAAATGTATTAGTTTACAAATTATGCACTATGATAAAAGTGTTTTGAGGTTATAACATACACTGAACAACACATGTCAAACAACCTTGTCATTTATTTCAAATGCATTTTCATATTGGTATGTTAGTCATGGTTTAGTCATGAAAATAGTTGTTTAAATACTATTTTTGCTTGACACCAGAATGGTTTTACTAAACAATAGAAAATATGATGCATATTTTAAAAAAACATTAAGGCTTTTCGAAATGTTCTTTAAGTTAAACTAAATTTGACACTGACAAACAAAATGTTTGTAGCTTTATCCTAAATTCTGCTTTCATGTGATAGCTTTTGTTTATAATGAATTTAAATTGTAAAAAGCCCTCAAAATATTATATTGAATTTAATTATATTAAATATAATTAAGAATTATTAAGATAAATTACATTACATTATTAATGATAATAATTATTATAAAATTATTATAATTATTATTTTATTAAATAACATTTTTGCTTGTATCTAAAGAAAATATACTGATTAAGTCTGGTATCGTCTTTGTAATAAATACTCTTTTTACTTTGTATGAGTGTTTTGTTTTTGGGAAAGATGATTCGTTGATAACATCAGATGATAAAACTTTGGGTTACACTTTGTTTTAAGGTGTCTTTGTTACAGTGTAGTTATACATTTACATACTGAGTAATATTAATTAACTACATGCACTTACTGTAGGGTTTGGCTTAGGGTTACTTGCATGTAATTATGCATAATTAATTGTTACTAACATAGTAAGTACAACAGGTGTACCGGAGACTTTAAAATAAAGTGTTACCTTATTTTGTTGTGTACCATAGTACTGTTTAATTACCATATTCCAAAATACACATACTAACATGATAATGTAATCATCAAAAGAAAACCAATTGCCATCATTGTAATAGAGAGTTATGAGAATCCTGTCAGTCCTCATCCCAAATCAGCAGGAGTGCACACAGAAGCTGATTACTACTAATATATTCTCCACGGATTGATTTCCCCCTGCGACACATACTCTGTCCTGGCACCTGCACCTGCTGCTCACCTGAGAGCCACAGGTGGCCTTGAGAGACTCTACCCTGGGACCGGATTATGTAAACAAATGTCTGAAGAAGGTGTCTCCACAGGTCTCGGTCAAATAGCTATTGTTGACTCTCTTAGACAAAATAAGGGACAGAGAGACTATCATAGACTCAAGGGAGGGCCTAGGGGTAACATTAGCTTTTGAGGTTATAATATCTCTTCTGGATGAAATTCAATAGACAAACTTCTTTGAATTGAAGTGCTGGAGCGAAGCCAGGTTGGCAACAATACAGTCGCTAAAGCAAAGAGAGAGAGAGAGAGAGAAATGAAGCTATTAGACTTATCCCTGAGCTTATAACCTACTTCCATAGGTGACACATTTCCACCCTCCATACCTGAGGCACAAGTGCTGAGGATTAGAGAAGTAGCCAATGCAGCGTAGTGGATCAACACACATAAGCAGGCCATGACGGAGGCTGACAGCTGACCTTTGCCAAATAAAGCCAAGATAGATATTAAAACTAATATTGCGAGGTTCCTAAAGGATGAAAAACGAAATCCTAGTCGCGTAATACCAGACAGATCGGTTCAATTACCTGTTTTTATGTGTTGCTCAATACAGACCTTTGGGACTAGGGCTGGAAAAAGGAGAGAGCTGCGCCTTGAGACATGATCATGTTTTCAAAAAGTGTCATCTAAGCTGACAATCCCCTGTCTATTATTCCATCGGAGTGCTGTAGTCTGCTTAGCACCATAAATATCCCGTCTGATCAGGGTTTGAAAGGAGCAGGTGAAACATCTAAGAAACTCATTATGACTTGAATGTGATGATTAAGTTATGTCTACTTGAATTTTTTTTTTTCTAACTTTCCATTGAAAATGTTGAAAAATCCTTAAACAATACATCCTACAATAATAATAATAATTAGGTTACACTTTATTTTAAGTTGTTCTTGTTACAGTGTACTTATACATTTAAATACTAAGTCATATTAATTAACTACATAATTATGCATAATTTATTATTATTATTATTATTATAGTAAGTACATGTAACATGTGACAATGACACTGTAAAGTCTAAATTAAACATAGTAAACATAAAATGTTACCAATAATAATAATTATCATTATTGTAATAATGCTGATTTGTATTATCATTATTATTATTATTATTAGCTAATGTTAATATCAGCATTTACTAATGTTATTAAATTCAAAAGTTGTATATTTTAATATTATTTCATGAACTTGAAATACAACGAACTAACAGTGAATAGTTGTATTTTTAAATCATTTTAACAAAGATTAATACAAATTTAATACCCAATGTTAGTTAAGGTTAGTTTATGCATTACTGATTTGTTTCCAAATTCTCTTTTACTTAAAGAAAACTATTTTATGAATAACTGCAATGTGATATAATGTTTATGACAATTAAAAAGGGACAAAAAGTTCATTCTTACTGTTAAAATGTAAAAATAAAGTCGTGGCCTAATGGTTAAAGAGTCGGACTCGTAATCCAAAGGTTGCGGGTTCGAGTCTCGGGCCGGCAGGGATTGTAGGTGGGGGGAGTGAAAGTCCAGCGCTCTCTCCACCCTCAATACCACGACTGAGGTGCCCTTGAGCAAGGTGTGTGTTCACTGCTGTGTGTGTGCACTTTGGATGGGTTAATTGCAGAGCACAAATAAGAGTATGGGTCACCATACTTGGTCATATGTCACTTCACTACCTCATGGTAGTATTTGTTACATTTATTTATTGTTTTAAATAAAAAAATCTTTAATGTTACACAGTAATCAGAATCAACAAAGAAATTAAAAATTTAAAAACATTTAGATATTATTTAATAAATGTAACAATGTAATAACAATTATTAATGTAATGTAATGTTACAATGCAATCTTTGAGCATAAACCTAATTATATTGATATTAAATTCTCTAATGTAATTTTAAAAATAAACGTGATTTAAAGATAAACTCTATGAAAGTCTCAATATCAGTTTTGCCTCAAATAAATGTATGTTGTAAGGATGTTTAGATATCAGTACTGTAAAACAAGACAAAAAAATACAGATTAAGAAAATGTTTGGTGTAAATATGCGACAGATAGGAATTGGTTTACTGCTGGGGGAGGAGGTGATTGGGAGGCCTTTGGGAGTCCAGCTGTTAGTCCTATAATGTGTGGGTGGTCCCAGATGTCCATACATACATCACTACCACCACCACTCCACAGTGTTAAGATTGATGTACATTAAATCAGCCACAGATCCATGCAGTGGTTGTCTATAAGGTCAGCTACGCTTCGCTTAATCACACAAGACCCAGTCTCAAAATACAATGCGAAACTAATCCTATACCAGAGCACTATGAGGAATGCAAATTACAGAAATATTATATTTTTAAAATAATATATATTATCAGAATCAGAATGAGCTTTATTGGCCAAGTATATCACTGCAACAAGGAATTTGTTGTAGTGACAGACGCTCCACAGTGCAACAGAAAGACAGCAACAAGACAGGACACAGACAATAAAAGAATAATATACAAATGTCCAATTAGGCAATGTACGAAGCAGCAAAAACACAATATATAATATAGACAACTGTGTATGTACAGGTCAAGTATGTGCAAATTAGAAATGAGAAAATAAAAATAAAATAAGTGAGTGTGGTGAATGGATAATGTATTATAGTTGTGTGTTCGTTATTATTTATCGTTAACACGTTTATTGTTAAGTGTTCATGAGATGGATTGCCTGAGGGAAGAAACTGTTCCTGTGTCTGGTCGTTCTGGTGCTCAGAGCTCTGTAGCGTCAACCAGATGGTAACAGTTCAAATAGGGAGTGTGCTGGATGTGAGGGCTCCAGAGTGATTTTACCAGCCCTTTTGCTCACTCTGGATAAGTACAGTTCTTGGAGAGTGGGGAGGGTTGTACCAATGATTCGCTCAGCAGTCCGGACTACCCTCCGTATCCGTAGTCTTCTGAGGTCAGATTTGGTAGCTGAGCTGACCCAGACAGTTATTGAAGTGCAGAGGATGGATTCAATGATGGCAGAGTAGAACTGTTTCAGCAGCTCTTGTGGCAGATTGAACTTCCTCTGCTGGCGAAGGAAGTACAACCTCTGCTGGGCCTTTCTGAGAATGGAGTCTATGTGAATATCCCACTTCAGGTCCTGAGAGATGGTGGTGCCCAGGAATCTGGGGGAGAGCAGGGGCGGTTCTCCTGAAGTCCATGATCATCTCCACAGTTTTGAGCGTATTAAGCTCCAGGTTGTTAAGACTGCACCAGACAGCCAGCTCCTTAACCACCTGTCTGTAAGCAGACTCGTCACCATCCTGGATGAGGCCGATCAGTGTGGTGTTGTCTGCAAACTTCAGGAGCTTGACAGAGGGATCTTTAGAGGTGCTGTCGTTGGTGTAGAGGGAAAAGAGCAGTGGGGAGAGTACACAGCCCTGAGGAGCTCCAGTGCTGATGGTACTAGTGCTGGATGTGAATTTACCAAGCTTTACTAACTGCTGTCTGTCTGTCAGGAAGCTGTTGATCCACTGACAGACGGAGGTGGGGACGGAGAACTGGGTTAGTTTATTCTGAAGAGTGTCCATGATGATAGTGTTAAAAGCGGAGCTGAAGTCTATGAACAGGATCCTCACATAAGTCTCTGGTCTGTCCAGATGCTTCAGGATGAAGTGCAGTCTCATGATGAATACATCATCCGCAGACCTGTTTGCTCTGTAGGCAAACTGCAGGGGGTCCAGTAAGGGGCCAGTGATGTCCTTCAGATAAGCCAAAACCAGTCTTTCAAATGATTTCATGGCTACAGACGTTAGAGCCACAGGTCTGTAGTCATTAAGTCCAGTAATTTTGGGTTTCTTTGGGACGGGGATGATGGTGGAGCGTTTGAAGCATGAGGGGACTTCACACAGCTCCAGTGAGCTGTTGAAGATCTGTGTGAAGATGGGGGCCAGCTGGTCAGCACAGGATTTCAGACAGGCTGGTGACACACCGTCTAGGCCTGGTGTTCTTTCTGAAGACCTGGCACACATCTTCTTTGCTGATTTGAATTGTAGGTGTGGGGGAGAAGAGGGTTGCTGGAGGTGTTAATGGTTGTGTGGAGAGGTGTTCAGGGCGGGTGTGGGGTGTTTTTTCAAAACGACAATAAAACTCATTCAAGTCGTCTGCTAGTTGCTGATTCTCCAGAGTGCTGGGGGATGGTGTCTTGTAACTGTTGATAACCTTCATGCCTTTCCACACTGAAGCAGGATCACTGGAAGATAATTTTTTCTTTAGCTTGTCAGAATAATTTGTCTTTGCCACTCTGATCTCCTTTTCCAGTGTGTATTTGGCCTGTTTGTACAAGACTTTATCCCACTTTCTGTAAGCATCTTCGTTGGCCTGACAGAGCTGTCTGAGTTTTGCAGTGAACCATGGTTTGTCATTGTTGTAGATTAGATGAGTCCTGTTAGGAATGCACATATCCTCACAGAAACTGATATAAGATGTTACAGTCTCTGTGAGCTCGACCAGATCGATGGCAGCGGCTTCAAAAACAGTCCAATCAGTGAGAGAGAAACAGGCTTGTACGTCCCGCTCTGTTTCATTAGTCCATCTTTTAACAGATCTTAATTCAGGCTTTGCAGATTTAAGTTTCTGCCTGTAGGTCGGAATAAGATGAACCAAACAGTGATCAGAGAGTCCTAAAGCTGCTCGTGGAACCGAGTGATATGCATCCTTTCTTGCTGTGTAACAGTGATCCAATATATTACTGTCTCTGGTGGGACATGTGATGTGCTGTCTGTATTTTGGCAGTTCGCGGGAGAGATTTGCTTTATTAAAGTCCCCAAGAATGATTAAAACATTATATTTAATGTACAGAAAAATATAATGTTTCTAGACACCTAAATGCATGTTAATTGCAATTAAATGAAAACATATTATAGTTTAAATTTTTATTAAGTGGAATCATCTGAAATTTAGACCACTTAAATTTAGACATTTAGACCACTTAAATAAGACTAGGACTTTATCTTTGAAAGTTCACAATTAATTCTATTGTCTTTTGAAATAAAAAATATATATACTTTAATGTCATTTGCATTGAAACTTGCATGTCATGTATTTAAATATGTTTATCACACTTTTGTAATAATGAAGAAAATGTAAAATGTATTAAATTTAATAATGAGTAACACACTACAGTTAAAATTATAATAAACAACTTTTTTTTAGTCAACACATCAAAATAAGTGCACATCCTTATGACAAAAGGTCATTAAACATAACTAATTTAATTTGGCATTATAACGTTAAGTGCTGTTAAAGTGTATGTGTAATTCAAATGTACTTAAGTGTGTTAAGAAACATAGGGTAACACTTTATATTAAGGTGTCATAATACATGGTAATTACCTAATTAAGTACTTAGTAGTTGCCGTTGTACTTACATGAAAGTAAATGTACTTAACAAAGTTATGGAACAGCCTGTACTTACAGTTTGTTATTATGTAGATGTAATAGGCAGCTAATGTTACACATATGTAATAGACCGAGTCTGTTACACAGCTACTTGTACACTTAAGTACAATCTTGATCAACTTTATTTTAAGTAGCGTATGCCTGTGTAATATTCTGTAATTGTAATGTAATTAGAAGTGTATTACATGTATTTTAGCTGTGTACTGGTGGGTTAAATCAAACTAAGGTGCAGCTGGATAAGGTGTACAGTATAGTTACACATGAAATACACTTAAGTACAATCTTGATACACTTTATCATAAGTAGCTTATGATTGTGTAATATTATGTAATTGTAATGTAATTAGAATTGTATTACATGTATTTTAGCTGTGTATGGTGGGTTAAGTCAAACTAAGGTGCAGCTGGATAAGGTGTACAATATAGATACACATGAAGTACACTTAAGTGCAATCTTGATACACTTTATTTTAAGTAGCTCATGTCTGTGTGCTTACATTTATAATTACGTTGTATAAAGTCTGCAACACATATGTAACAATATTTTGGTTACATAAGTAGCTGTGTAACAGACTCAGTCTGTTACATATGTGTAACATTAGCTGCCAATTACATCTACATAATTACAAACTGTAAGTACAGGCTGTTCCATAACTTAGTTACATGGTAAGTACATTTTGTTTCATGTTAGTACAACGGCTACTACTAAGTATTTAACTAGGTAAATACTCTGTATTATGGATACCTTAAAATAAAGTGTTACCAAACATAGTCATTAGTGTACCAAGTGTGCTGTCTTTAAGTACATTTAAGAGGTCTTTATTTAATTAATATTATCTATCCAGCCATTCTCCAAAAGGTTTATGCGCTGCATGGTTGTGCGAGGCTGGACATTAAAATTATATTAAATTCAATATTCTATATACTAAAAATATATTTTAGGATTTAAGATAGACTGAAAGTACACATACAATACATTACAAGAATCTAGCTGTTATAATTTTCCACAATGTCATTTTGTAAAAATGGTTTCAGTTTCTGAGTGGGCACAAATTGATAACGAGCAGAGTGACCTTTAAAGTAGTCTTGCAGTATGAGTAACAGCTGTTTCCACGGGCCGGAAGCTCACCACATGACCCAAACACAACGAGACGGGAAATGGCACTGAGAGGACACCTGTTCTTCACAGGGACACAAACCAAGAGAAATTCAATTATAAAGAGTCAACCAGGGTGGACAAATAAAATATTAGATAATAAAATAGTCAGGATTGTTTATGCCAAAGAAGATTTGTCCACACTGAATTCAGGAGTTTGGGGGGTCAGGATGGGGTTGAACTTGTGCTTGAACCAAGTTGTGAAACCAGCCTTGGGACCATTAGCTGACCTTATAATTAGAACAAAGACAGATCCTCCTCACCACAACAAGTAGAATCTATGAGAAGAATGCAGCCTGTGAATACATTACCCAGTGGAACAATGAGGCCGTTCTGCTTAACACAGCTCATGGCACTGGAGAACGTGTGCTTGAAGTAGTTAGTCAAAGGCTGAGTAACGCCGGTTTCATGTTTTCGTGTGGACGGCGAATCCGTATATTTTCTGAAACGATGACGTCATCAGCCCACGTCTCGCCCCTAATCAGACACCGCTACGTCACATAACAGCGACAACAACAACAACAATGTCAGACTATGTGCCTGTGTTCGTGCTGCAGAACCTACTGAGCTCATTAGTTTTATTAAAGCAAAATCTTCTGCTTTGTGTGTTAGTTTATATTCAGCGAGCAAGGTTTACGCACATGGTCCAAGTCTTCTTCTCTGTTTTTTAAAAGTGACAGTAAATCTTTTGTTACAAAAGATTTGTATATCAAATACATTTTTATCTCCGTTTTCATCAAATAATCTTTAAAAATGTATCACAGTATGAACAAAAATTTTAATCAGCACAACTGTTTTCTACTGTGATAATAAGAAATGTTTCTTGAGCAGCAAATCAGCATATTAAAATGATTTCTGAAGAAAACCAAATGTCAAAATTTAGTTGGCAGAGCCATAAAAGCCACAAATGTGATTTGGAACTTGAGTCATGAAACTTGAGTCCACAACCCTAAGTGTATGTTTAAACCAGATCCATCAAACCAGAGTCAAGACACAAGAAAATAACATTAAATGTCACAAAGTCATAGTAAAGTAGCACCGCAATAGCGCAATACTACACAATAGTGTAGGCAAACCACGTTTCACAGCCTCATATGACCCAACGTATTGTAACATTTACAAGTTTTACATTATGGACAAAAATATCCACAGCATAATCCCTTTATGAGTGATCCAGTCACTCAATCAATGACCCCGAGTGCAGTAAACATGAGCTTACAGAATAAACTTCACTGAAACCATCTTTCAAAAGAGGGTACCCACATGACAACCATGCTTCACGTTTCTCATATGTGCTGATGGGAGAGTTAAATAATGCACTCGCTCAAAGATGGAGGAGCAGAAGAAGAGGAAGAGGGGAAAAAGACTGGCTCAATTGTTTTCAAACCCTTCCCTCATAGCAGATGTTGTTAATTACACAAGCGTGTTTGACAAAGAGTTCAAATTGCACTGTTTTCAACTCAAACAACTCTCACACAATTATTCTGCCAAGGTTTGTGTGCATTGGCACGTCGTTTCATCTGCACTATTGTTTGGTTTGTTATTAGCAGCTGTTTTCTCAGCATGTGTATGTGGAGAGCAGTTCCGCACCAGCCTCATGACCACTAAATATGCTCCCCTGGTAATTTTGCAGCTAGTGAGAGAAACTAACTTCCTGTGCCAGAGTTAGAATGACTTGCAGATTTTGTTCAAATGGTGGTGTTTTCTTGCTGTTTTACAGATGCCTGCATCATTATTAGCTAGGGCATACAATATGAGAAGAGTGCATTCAGAGTGCATTCTTGAATCAGTGTTGTCAATAACAGGCCATAACAATTCTGCTATAACCAGGAACGACTACATTTTGTATTCAAAAACTGATATTCATTAACATACACTGTCATTGGCTGTTTATTAGTACTTATTAGGCACATATTAATTCCTAATTCTGCATGATCATATTTTAGATTCCTTAACCTTACCCAATACCTAACCATAACTACTATCTTACTAACTATTAATAAGCAGCAAATTATGAATGTATTGAGGGAAAGATCTTAGTGAAAAAGTGAATAATCTAAAGTGTTTCCTAATCTAAAGTGGTACTGGAAATGGTGTCTTTTCTTTCTTTCTTTCTTTCAGGCTAAATTCTATATTTCTTTATATGACTCTGGGATCAAATTTGACTTGGACATGTTCAAGAACATTTTGTGAGATTTAGCCAATAAAAAAAAGGAAAAAAAAGAAAAGGAAAAATTAAAAAGTAGTCAATTTAGTTAATGTATTCCAGCAATGATTTATTGGTAAAAATAGGAAATGAAGTCACAGTGAAGCTTGATGTCTGCTAAAACATGTAGGTCTGAGTCTATTTCAGTTTACTGGCTTATCGTTGAGCAAATAGCATAACAGTGCATCTGCTGTGTTGTTCACAGCACTTTATCAGAAACTCAACTTTACATAAGCTCTCCGCACACAGACACTGATAAGGAGGTCTCCTCTCAGCAGAAAATAGGGCTCCCGATACAATGCCACAGTTCTTCCTGTGTACACACACAAGACCCAACAATATCCTTTCCACTCTCTGAGTCAATATTAGCAGGGAGGTATTTGGCCTTGGTATTATTGAAACACCTCCGCAGGCGTGGGCAGGTGCCTCAACCCTGTGTGTAGATTCTGGCACATGGAGTTCACACGCGGTGTTTGCTCTCACACAGTGTGTGTGTGTGTGTGTGTGTGTGTGTGTGTGTGTGTGTGAGTGCGAGCTGCCTTGTTGGTGTCACCTTGGCTTCCGTCCCAGGGACACAGCACAGGCTGTTCGGCACTGTTTACCCAACTGCACCCCTGGACCTCACAAAACTCTCAAAAATGTAACTCTGTTTCATACTTGCAAATAAACGCACACATTCTCATGACTGGAACGCAAGGACATGTGGCCAAAATGACGAATAAACGGCCAAGAATGTAAGAGACCACCTTTCCATCCTCAATGCCAACATGTACGTAATTCGCTGTGAAAATGAAATCAAGATTGTGAAACCAGCCTTGGGACCATTAGCTGACCTTATAATTAGAACAAAGACAGATCCTCCAAAGAAATAATATGTTCTTAATAATATTCTTATTGTTTAACATGTTAAGCATATTAGTTTGTTCTGCCTCAGAAGACATTCCTTTACGTTTTGAATTCAGTTACCAGTAAATCTTGTTACATTGACTTTAAAGTCACAATATCACAGAAGCAGTGACAAATCTTTTAGTCTGTGACATAGCAACCCGATCTCATGGCAATTCGCACATATTTTATGAGGTGGCTAATTCGAACAAGGTCGTTCGAATTCGTATGTTTTTTGAAAAATCATATGTATTTTACAAGGTGGTAAATTCATAGGGATTCGTACGAATGGCCACCCCTTATCCCCTATCCCTCACAGAAAATATACAAAATTGTACAAGTAAGGTCAGACAAATTTGTTTGTGAGTTAATGCTGGACACACAACTGAATGAAATGGTGGTGACACTTTAGAATAGGGAAGAAAAGTCAAGTAATTTTTATTTATATAGTGCTTTTAACAATACAGATTGTGTCAAAGCAGCTTTACAGTATCAAATAGGAAAATAGTGTGTCGGTAATGCAAAAGTACAATAGTAAACATTACATTTTCAGTTAAAGGCTGTTCATCATTGAATTCAGTGATGTCATCATCCAGCTCAGTTCAGTTTAAATAGTGTCTTTGCAATCAAGTCGATGATATCGCTGGAAATTAAGTGTCCCACTAAGCAAGCCAGAGGCGACAGCAGCAAGGAACCAAAACTCCATCAGTGACAGAATGGAGAAAGAAACCTTGGGAGAAACCAAACTCAGTCGGGGGGCCAGTACTCCTCTGGCCAGACGAACCAGCAGTTTGTACCAACTGCAGCAAAGTCAGATTGTGCAGAGGACTCATCTGGATCCCGAGGTCTTGTCCCAATGGCCATCTAGGAGACAAGGTCTTCACTGAGGATCTGTCTCTGGGGCTCATCTAGTTGTCCGTTGACATTCAGGGCTGTAGAGGTCGTCTCTAGGAGCTGATCCACCATCTGATCTGTATACGGACAGGATCTGAGTGGCTACGGTGATCTCGGAATAAGAAAGAAACAGACTAATATTAGCGTAGATGTCATTCTTCTAACAATGTAACAATTACATCAGGTGTTTTGGGGAGTGTTCCCGGTTCCGGTTGACCTAATTAATGCAGCCTAACAATCCTTAAATGGATTTGAATATTAGAAGCGTATTAGTGTATTATGTGTAAGCCAGGTTAAATAGATGGGTCTTTAATCTAGATTTTAACTGTCAGAGTGTGTCTGGCTCCCGAACAATGTTAGGTAGATTATTCCAGAGTTTTGGCGCTAAATAGAAAAAGGATCTCCCACCCGCAGTTGATTTTGATATTCTAGGAGTTTTGAGAATGCGGTGGAGGTGGAGGATTATAATACGATAAGAGCTTGCTTAAGTACTGAGGTGTTAAACCATTCAGGGCTTTATAAGTAATTAGCAAGATTTTAAAATCTATATGAAGTTTACAAATATGCACCATTAACTATGACTTTTCCCTCAATAAACTCCTAATTTGCTTCTTATTAATAGTTAGTAAGGTAGTTTTTAAGTATAGATATGGTGTAGATCTAAACTATAGTCATGCAGAATAAGGCATTAATATGTGGTTTATAAATACTAATAAACAGCCAAAATGCTAGTAATATGCATTCTAATAAGCAAGTAGTTAATAGAGAGAATGGGTCCTTAAAGTGTTACCAAAATGGTTTATTGACAAGAAAAAATAAAGTGCAAGCTGAAGACACACTGTGAAAAACTCGTGGTTAAAAGGTGTGAACAGTCATTTTTGTGGCTGTCCTTATTACATATGCATTTTTTGGAGTTTTCCTTTCTGATGCAAAATTTTTGAAAATATTTTTGATAAATCACGCAAAGTGCCATTACTTAACCCCCAAAAGGCATGTCTTAACCCATTTTTAGCTTAACATGGCTGCATACATCACCAGAAAGAAGTCTGTCATTTTATGGGAAGATGGATGAATCATTCAAAATAGCATGCATTTGAACATTTCCATTTCATGCAAGACCTTAAATAAAAAAAAAAATAAAAAAAAAAAGAATTAGAAAAAATTTAACTAAAATGTGTTTATTTTTATTATTAGTTTTTTGTTTTGGTTTTTTTTGGCTGTGTAATTCAGCACAGATATGTTTTATGCTATATAGTTTCCATTAGCATAGCATGGCTTCTTCTACAGTCAATTTTCTCCTGAAAGGTCAATCACTGTCATGGCAGAGCAACAGTTGAAGGGTATGTTTCTGACCTAAACCTTGAATGTCACAAACCGTGTATCCGCCTGAAGCCACTTCATGGATACCCCATGATGCTTTCCATTTGACCTCACCATCAGCCTGAAGAGGGCAGCCTGGGAGATCATTCTCCTGGGTGTCAGCTGTGTTGAGAGAGCAAGGTCACACCTGCAGGTGCCTGGCAGGGTGATAGATGATGTTTCTTTAAACTCCAGAGAGCATGGTTCTTAGGGACCGGCTGTTTACTCTCTCTTGAAGTATAATGGGCTCCTTTGAAGGGGCAGAACTTGGGAGAATACCGCTCGAATAGTTAATGATACGTTCGGCTTAAATCAAGCATAATCACCATTAGCCACTCAGGCAGCTCACATCAGCTGTGGTATTTCCTACTATTGGCAGGGCTGCTTTTAATAGCTTTGCTCATTGTGCAGGAAAAACAGGAAAAGGGTCGAGAATGTGACAGTTGCATTGCCAGTCCTAATTTAGACTGCATTATATTACTGGTCTGGACCTGAATCAGCATTGTGTGGTTTTATTGTTAGCCATTCTGATTGGTATTGAGACTGTCTTTGCTCTAGACTTGACTGGCTAGTTGCCAGGTTGAGGTGGTTAGTCTTTTTTGATGGTTTTATCACGGTTTAGGCAATTTGTCGTCGGCCAGCAAACCTTTGTGAAAAAGAACTGTGCTTAATTGCACTGAATGTGCACTTGTAGACAATTTACTGTAAATTACATAAATGGCCACTTGAGTGTACTTAAAGAGAGCACACTCAAAAAAACGTTTCTTAACACACTTTTAAAAAGTGGACTTTTGTGCATTTTTAATCATTATATTTTAATATTATTTTATCCTGATTGTGTTTATTTTCATGTGACTTATAATTATGAAATTATATATAAATAATTACTTACAAGTGGGTCAAAAAGCACTCTTAAAGGGATAGTTCACCCAAAAATGAAAATTCTGTCATCTCAGAAAATTAGAATATGGTGAAAAAGTTATTTTTTTTCTTGTAAGTTATTTCAAAAAGTGAAACTTTCATATATTTTAGATTCATTGCATGTAAAGTACACTTCAAAAGTTTTTTTGTTTTAATTTTGATGATTAGAGCTTACAGCTCATTACAGTCAAAAATCAGTATGTCAAAATATTAGAATATTACATTTGAGTTTCAATAAATTACCATCTCTACAGTATAAATTCCGGGTATCTCTTGTTCTTTGAAACCACAATAATGGGGAACACTGCTGACTTGGCAATGATCCAGAAGACGAACATTGACACCCTCCACACAGAGGGTAAGTCACAGAAGGTCATTACTGAAAGGGGTGGCTGTTCAAGGAGTGCTGTATCAAAGCATATTAAATGCAAAGTTGACTGAAAGGAAGAATTTGGGTAGGAAAAGGTGCACAAGCAACAGGGATGACCGCAAGCTTGAGAATACTGTCAAGCAAAGCTGATTCGAACACTTGTGAGAGCTTCACAAGGACTGGACTGAAGCTGGAGTCAGTGCATCAAGAGTCTCCACGCTCAGACGTCTTTAGGAAGAGGGCTACCAAGCCACTTCTGAAACAGAAACTATGTCAGAAGCGTCTTACCTGGGCTGTGGAGAAAAAGAACTGGACTGTTGCTCAGTGGTCCAAAGTCCTCTTTAAAAGTAAAAGTAAATAAAAGTAAATAAAAGTTCAGATAAAAGTAAATTTTGCCTTTCATTTGGAAATCAAGGTCTGGAGGAAGACTGGAGAGGCACAGAACCCATGCTGCTTGAAGTCCAGTGTGAAGTTTCCACAGTCAGTGATGATTTGGGGTGCTGTGACGTCTGCTGGTGTTGGTCCATTGTGTTTTATCAAATCCAAAGTCAATGCAGCCGTCTACCAGGAGATTTTGGAGCACTTTATGCTTCCATCGGCTGACAAGCTTTATGGAGATGCTGATTTCCTTTTCCAGCAGGACTTTAGCACCTGCCCACAGTGCCAAAACCACTTCCAAGTGCTTTGCTGACCATAATATTACTGTGCTTGATTGGCCAACCAACATGCCTGACCTGAACCCCATATTGAATCTATGGGATATTTTCAAGAGAAAGATGAGAAACAGTCGATCCAACAATCCAGACGAGCTGAAGGCTCAATAGTGCCTCATCAGAGCCACAGGCTGATCGCTTCCATGCCATTCCTCACTGATGCTGGAGTTTGTGCTAAAGGAGCCCACACCAAGTATTGAGTGCATAAATGAACATACTTGAACTTGAACTTTTCTGTTTTGCAAATCCTTTTTTTGATTGATCTTAGGAAATATTCTAATATTTTGAGATACTGATTTTTGACTTTCATGAGCTGTAAGCTCTAATCCTCAAAATTAAAACAAAAAAACTTTTGAAGTTTTTACTTTAAATGTAATGAATCTAAAATATATGAAAGTTTCACTTTTTGAAATAAGTTACAAGAAAAAATGAACTTTTTCACCATATTCTAATTTTCTGAGATGCATCTGTACTTACCCTCAAGTTGTTCCAAACCTATATGAAGTTGTCTTCTGTTGAACACAAATGAAGATATTTTGAAGAATTTTAGTGACCAAACATATTTTTAATATCATTAATATTTCCATTCTATGGATGTCAATGGCTACCATCAACTGTTTGGTTTCCCACATTCTTCAAAATATCTTTGTCTTTGTTTAGCAGAAGAAAAACCTCACACAGGTTTGGAACAACATGAGGTTGAGTAAAAGGTGACAGAATTTCCATTTTTGGTTGAACTATCCCTTTAAGTTTAACTTATTGCATTTTTATCAATAATATTAACTATTAATAATATTAACTATATTGCATTTTAATTTAATTGTAAATAACATGCAATTAAGTGTCCAAAAACATTAAGTATAAGTGATTATTAAGTATAAATGTATCCTAAAGTGTAGCCTGCTTCCTTTTCACAATGGATAACACCAGCTAAACTGCTAAACCAGCTAAGACCATAAATGGTTGTACATTGTGTGATTTTTGTGTGACATTTTTCGGTCCTGTATGATTGTTGTTTGTCTGGCTGTGCAAACTGGCCAATGCATTTTTAACTTGATTCACAAATAGATAAAGCAATGCATTTGACAAAATGACAAAGAATGGCATTTGGCAAACTGACACAGGACAGCAAGCAAATAGTTTTTCAAAATGCAATTAATTAAAAATAAATTACATTTTTTATTAATTTATTGTTTTACTGTTTTATTCAACTACAATGTTTAAGAAAAATGCATTTAATAAACCATTTGAAATATGTCAATTAATTTGTCCATTTTTAAGTGTCACTCCTACTCCTCCTTATCCAAGACTGCTAAAATGATTTGTCTCACAATGTGCAACATTTTGCAACAGAAGTAGCAGCAAAATATGTACTTTTTATTATTAATAAATGACTGTGGCACTAGGTCAACCTACATCACACTTCCACAGTGTCATAGAGAAAGAGTCTGCATTCAGGTGTAGTGGGATCAGGCGTCACTTGAGCTCCTTTGCTTGCATTTTCTTTTACTCCAGAAGCAGGTAAGACACAGACATAGAATGTTTAAAGGACAGCAGATAATCTTACAGGCTGCGAGGATCAGTTAAGCTTCTTGTCAAGTGCTGCTCTTCAGATCTGGCCCTACAGCACAACCGTGAGATGTCAGGGAACAGTCTAGACAGCAGCTGTCTCACTGAGAACTTTTCCAAACCTCCACATGAGACATCAGTCCCTCCTACAAGCAGGAATCATTTGTCTCTATTCAAGCCCAGTCAGAGGGGAAGCACGGCTTTCACTGCATAGTTTGCTTGAGGATAAGGGTTTCATTGGACCGTGTGCCCCGCAGAAACATTCCATCAAAACTGTCTTCAAAGTAAACACGGGCATCGACGCTTTCAGGCATAGAAGTGTTAAAGAGCACCTGTTAGAACCCATATAGAGGCTAAACAAGCCTAAGAGCAATATTACAAGAGTGAAATTTAATAGTTGGTCATTCATTGCTAGAAATGTTGGGGAAAGTTACTTTTAATGTAATGTGTTACTTTGAAAAGTAATCTGATTATGTAACTCACATTACTTATAATACGTTACACTGAATGCCAGGTGGTATTGCTGGATATGAAATGCTACTGTAAAAACATGGTTAACTGGTTAATGGTAAACTCCCTTACTATATACTAAAAAGTGAAAAACTGTAATAAATCTAATGGGACATTTCATGTCACTTTAGTTTTTGGAAGTGAAGTCATCTTATAAGTTGCACTGAAAAACTGTAAATTGACATTCTCACAATTCCCTGTGTGACACTTCCTATATTTACCTCAGGTTGTGGGAAAACAAATTGTAATGAGTTTTGATTCATCGTGTGGCTTTCTCTTTGTGTGTTTTAAGGTGGTTGTCAGTATATTATAAAGGTAAAACACTGATTTAAGTCATTTGGTATATTAACATTGTTTCAATTGGATTTTTTTACTGTAAACTTCAGTTTAATCTATAAAACATAGAATTTTGCTGTATCATATTTTTATGGTAAAATCTTTTTTTATCACAAATTTTGTTATAAAGTTTATTTTACAGTGGTGTTACTACTGACCTAACCTTAAGTATTTTGGCACGTACCTATATGAACATTTGTGAGAAATATTTTGAATCGTGTGGCTTGTTGAGGTGTCTTATTAAATGAGCAATCATATTTCAGTTTTTTACCTAGTGTATAAAAAATTATTTTAAAAAGTAAAAGCAAAATAAAAAAAAAATCATACAGACTTATACTGAATGATGGATCCTAGGCATTTCTACAGATCCGATTATCATATAGGCCTATTTTGTCTTGCGCCAGTAGGCCACCAGCAACCACCCAGAGCACACTTTTTGCACAACACCACTGTCATTTTCTTGAGGAAATGTAATATGTATGTAATATATAATGTGGGTAGTCAATGTTTCTCCTTGAAAAAGAAGACTTAAGAGTGAAAAAAATGTAATGTTGTAACTCCACTAAACAGTGAAATGAATCTGATTGCTTCAACTGTTTCTGGCATTCATGCAGTTATTTAATGTAATTCGCATAATTGTCACCAGACTCTGTGTTAATTTGTTTACAGTTTTAGAGGTTGAGAAGCATACCAGCCTCATGTAGTGTGCCAACAGGGCCAGCTATTCAGAAATAAGCTGTCTTACAGCGCCACCTAGTAGTCGTTTTGTGCCCTAGTGTCTCAGCACTGCTGATGGAGATTCTTATTCTTAGAAGACTTGGATACTTTTTTTTGTGCCATATCAGACTGATTAATGGCTCCACCATTTATAAGAAGTTATAAGAATGTGTGTGTGTGTGTGTGTGTGTGTGTGTGTGTGTGTGTGTGTGTGTGTGTGTGTGTGTTTGTGTGTGTTTATGTGGTTTATGAGGACACAAATGTGTATAATGACATGGGTATGACAGAGGTATTACAATATGAAGGTGGTTTATGAGGACACTGCCTATGTCCCCGTAATTCAAAAGGCTTAAAAAACATACTAAATGGTGTTTTTTTGAAAATCTAAAAATGCAGAAAGTCTCCTGTGAGGGCTAAGTTTAGGTGTAGGGTTGGTGTAGGGCAATAGCACACACAGTTTGTTCAGTATAAAAACCATTACGCCTATGGAGAGTCCCCATAAACCACAAAAACCAACGTGTGTGTGTGTGTGTGTATGTGTGTGTGTGTGTGTGTGTGTGTGTGTGTGTGTGTGTACGTGTTTAGCTATACTTGTGAGGACCAGATGTCCCCACAAGGATAGTAAAGCCTAAGATTTTTGACTTTGTGAGGACATTTGGCCGGTCCTCACAAGGGAAATAAATTATTAAAAATACTAAATGAAGTTTATCTTAAAATGTAAAAATGCAAAAAGTCTCCTGTGAGGGCTAAGTTTAGGTGTAGGGTAGGTGTAGGGCAATAGCATATACAGTTTGTTCAGTATAAAAACCATTACGCCTATGAGAGTCCTCTCAAGTATAGCAAAACCAACATAAGTGTGTGTGTGTGTGTGTGTGTGTGTGTGTGTGCGTGTGCGTGTGTGCATGTACGTGTGTGTGTGTGTGTGTGTGTGTGTGTAGATATATACAGTTGTAAAGCCTCATAAAAGCTACACTACCTTATGAAATTTGTTTGTTTTTGTTTTTTGATGAAATAAAGGTAATACTTTACTTAAAGCCTTAATGTATAATGCATTATGAAGGTATTTATAATGTATGTTGTAATGCATTATATATTTTAATAAATAATAGTAACCAAAGTGAAATGCATAATAAAATTTGAACGTTTTGTCACGTTTTTTACTGCATTACACTTTCTAAAGGTGTAACAATGAATATATATATATAAACAGTCTTCTGTCAGGGCATAATAATACATTTATTTCGTGTGTTTCTCTTTGATTTATTTTAAAGCAGGCAATATGTTAGCACAAGAATCACTGAATTAGAAAAACATTTAAAATTCTGCATTAGATAGTTTTATCCATATCTATCCAGCCAGATTTGTTGGCAGTCTATTTGAGGCTGTGCTTGCTGTTCTTCCCAACAGTGTTTTCCAGCTACTTCATTCAGATCATAAAAGTGAAGGGCCCTGGGTTTACTACACCCTTAACCACAGTTACAGTGGACTCACATCAACGTTGAGCCCGCTCCATATGAGCTTCCCACATACAGGCATAAAACACAAACATCACACGGGGAAGAGAGCCTCTCCTGACATTCAGTAAAGCGTTTATTTCAGTGGAGGGGAGGACGAGTGCAGACGGAGCACCTTCCAATAACCTTCAAACTCTGCTAACACCACTGAACAGCAAAATCACTTCACTCAAATAAATCCCTTCAAACTGATGTTGAGTGGCGTTCTTAACCCACACATAATTCAGCTCAAATTAGTAATGTGTTCATGACCATGTACAGTATAGGTTCCTCAAATCAGGCCCTTGATTGTAATATGTGATTACTTGATAAACTGTTAATAAACTTTCTGAACTTCTTAAAACTGTTAACCCACATAAACATTCTCTACTGTAAGTAGGTGGAAGTCCATATAATGACTTCATCAAAAATTGGCCTTTAGATATAGCTATAATAAACTCGAATAGACACAGTGTGACCCCAAAGGGAAGAAAACAACACATACAACACACATGCTATGAATATAATGCAGTAAACATAGACCATAACCCTAACATTAATAGTTCATAACTGATAACAATAATAATACCAAAGATAAACATTTAAATACAAATATAATTACATTTCACATGCAAGAATGTCATTTTTTTGACAGTAAATTAGACTCACAGATTTTACTTAAAAATTTGAACAATGTTTTATGGTAAAGCATTTCATGTTTTTTAAAGAAAGATTTTAACCATAACTAATTAGATATTTTATGCATTTCCTAGCACAAAAAAAAAAAAAAACATTTTAATAATACTTTACAATGCAATTGCAATATTTAGGACAATATTTGGCCGAGATACAACTATTTGAAAATCTGGAAAAAAAATCTAAATATTAAGAAAATCGCCTTTAAAGTTGTCCAAATGAAGTTCTTAGCAAAGCATATTGCTAATCAAAAATTAAGTTTAGATTTATTTATGGTCGGAAATTTACAAAGTATCTTCATGGAACATGATCTTTACTTAATATCCTAATGAGTTTTTACATAAAAGAAAAATGGATAATTTTGACCCATACAATGTATTTTTGGCTATTGCTACAAATATACCCCAGCGACTTAAGACTGGTTTTGTGCTCCAGGGTCACATATTGTCTTAAATTTACAGAAAATATAAGTTAAACCATATACTTAACTACAGCAATATTTTACAGTAAAATTACTTGCATTGTCTTTTTAAATATCAGTGTGTTTTAATAAAAATCTATTTTATAAGTTATTGAAACACATTCAACTTTTTTATATGAACTTTTGTACTATTTTATTATTTTGTTAATTTTTATATAATTATAATATTTTGTTAATTATATATATACTTAGGAGTGAACTTACGAGTTTATTTATTTATTTATTTTACAGCATAATCTGCGTGCATCAGACTTTTGAGTCTTTTCTGAATTTTCACCTGCGACAACTGATCATATTTTCATTATCATATTTTTTGGAGAATCACTTGGAACAATATTTTCATTTCTAGAAAACGTGTGCCCAAATTAGTGCCCCTCTTATATGCGTACCAAACAGTACTATAAATACAATATAGCTAGATTTAAAACCAAGCGGATCACTTGTATTATCACTTTATTTCGTCATATCGCTCAGCCAACTTGTTCTTGGTAAAGGACTGGACATAACAGTACGACTTTCTGTAAAACTGATTTGAAATTATATGTATTATGAAAATTGCCTTCAATAAATACTCTTTGCACACAAACCGTTCAATGATGCCAATGTCATTAATAAGCTCATTAGACAGTCACTTGGACAGTGCATATGTAGAGAAGTGTGGTGAACATGTGGCAGACATGTAAATGTGCAAAGCCACTGTTTAAAGCATAATGGCCAAACGAGAAATGTTTGTCAGCTGTTTTGCTAAAGCCAGCTGTCATTTAACTCATTGGAAGTCACAGGACCGACTTGATCCCGCTCATCTCCCTTACAAACGCACAACGCACACTTCCCTCTACAGTGCGTGTGTATACAGATGTTCCTTAAAATCTATAATCTGTCATTTGGGAGGAATCTGAATTCACAGCCTTCAGCTACAAGGCAGAAACGTTCCTCAGGAAATATGTGTAGCGACAGCTGCGGTTCGCTCCCACTAAGACTGCTGAATAACCCACTGTCTTGGATCAAATCCATTACACACCACCTCAGCATGCAAGATCCATTATGAAGAAGGACCTTTGAAAGCTTGGCAGAATTTCAAAACCCAAACAAGCATTTTGTCAGCTTTCGCACAGGTTTGGTTTTAAATATAACAAACTGGCCTACACACTTTTAAACGATTAAAGACAGAAGAGCCTCTTGCGATTAACCATAAAAATCTTAAATTGCCATGAATATACATTCAAGTGCAATCTGTTCAATGCATCATGCAGTCCTAAAGGAATAGTTCACCCAAAAATGAACATTCTGTCATCATTTACTCACCCTCATGTTGTTAAAAAATGCATGACTTTCTTTCTTCTGCAGAATGCAAAGTAACCAATCAACGTTTGTTTATACACTGGAAAAATAAAACAAAGATTACAGCACCCTGCATCATATTTGCAGTATGAAATCCAATACTTGTTTCTTCCTAAATTTGGTTGCTGATTCCAAAAATCGTGTCTGTTTTGCTGTACTGCATCACACTTTCTCACAAAATATGATGTTTAAATAGTATTTTGTAGCACGTTTGCTTTCAACAACCATTTGTAAGGTGAAGAACTCTTTTACTATCCCTTATAAAAAATAATAATACTAATAACCCAGACGTTTTCTGTTATATCAGTGAATGTTTTAGTACACCTAAATGTTGACAGAACATTTTTTTTTTTATGGTAATGTTTTTTGACATTAAATTGAGTATCTGAACATAGTTTTCCACTCCTTTGCACGTCGTAAGTTAAATTATACTTTTTGAATAATTTTCTTTGTCATAAAAACAGAAATGTTCAACATTAACCTGCTTTTGTTATTTTGATAAATGCATTAAAGCGGATACATAATTTGAAAAATCTTCATTCTTATTTTGTGTAAAAACTCATAATCAGATTAGGCAATATTAGGCCAATCAGCAGTTTTTTGTTTTGTTTTGTTTTGTTTTGTTTTGTTTTGTTTTGTTTTGTTTTGTTTTGTTTTGTTTTGTTTTGTTTTGTTTTGCTTTGTTTCGCTTCGTTTCCCTTCGTTTCGTTTCGTTTCGCTTTGTTTCGTTTCGTTTTGTTTTGTTTTGTTTTGTTTCGTTTCATTTTGCTTTGTTTCGTTTTGCTTTTTGTTTTGTTTTGTTTTGCTTTGCTTTGCTTTGCTTTGCTTTGCTTTGCTTTGCTTTGTTTTGTTTTGTTTTGTTTTGTTTTGTTTCGCTTCGTTTCGTTTTGTTTTGTTTTGTTTCGTTTCGCTTTGTTTCGTTTTGCTTTGTTTCGTTTTGCTTTGTTTTGTTTTGTTTTGTTTTGCTTTGTTTTGTTTTGTTTCGTTTTGCTTAGTTTCGTTTCGCTTCGCTTCGTTTCGTTTCGTTTCGCTTCGTTTCGTTTCGTTTTGCTTTGTTTTGTTTTGTTTTTAGATGCAGGGCTGTGTTGCTGGAGTATGTTTTACAAGAAAATACTAGTCTTTCTACTTCAAAATTGTAATCAGTGTGTTACTTGTGGTTTCTATTTAACTATTTGTTCAATTTTCTAGCAATTCTAAGTGAAAATTGTTTCAACAAATTCTACACCAATTTTTTTTCTCTGTATAAAAGTAAAAGGGGTCACAACAACAATTGTCTCCACTGACTCTCATTGTATAGACTTTTTTAAAGTACCTTTTGTGTTCCAAAGGGTGAGTAAACGATGACATGAAAATGACAGGACTATCCATTTAAGACATCAATGCATTATTGTTTGGCAATGAAATGGTCTAATAAAAGGTCATTTCACAATCCACGGAGCTGCGTATGCGAACACTAGCTTACGTCTCAGATCAAAACCCTGCACACGTGCCTTCAGCATGCCGTAATTTCATCTTAATTCAAAAGCCCTGTGAGTGGGAGCAAGAAAGCGGGAGGAGGGGTTGATGCTCGAGGACCCTTAGGTTCTGCGGTGGAGACCAGGCTCACGGCCGAGTCTGACTTTCAAAAGTAATTTGTCCCACTCAGTCCAGTGAGGGTAAATAAAAGTCTCTTATCCTGATTAATCTATCCGTCTACACCGAACAAGGTGAATGAAAGGTGGCACAAATGAGGGTGAAGAATTTTTGGTGTGCTAGTGTAAACAGCCCCTGGGTCAGGCTCCGCTCCATCACTCATGGCAGGGGCCGCCCCCCCTTGGGTCCAGGCCCCGACCATTTATTTAGAGCCAACAACAGCCGTGGTGAGGCCACAGCAGTGATTAGATGGGGAGAGAGGGGAGGCGATCCCATCGAGTCTGGGTTATTCCCACAACTTCCTCTGCTCTTTTCCCATTCTTTCTGTTTCGTGTTCATCACACACAGGGAATGTTTAAAACAACACACTGCTCCTATTGCTAAAATTTCTATAATTACTTTGAATATTCAGAGCACACTTCATGGAGTACTGTATCCCACAATGCAACGCACCTGGATTGAAGTAACAAGATCTCATTCATGTATCATTATTTGCTACGACCGACCAATGTTTTGGCTTAAAATTAGTGCTGTCATTAGTGATTAATCGAAATGAATCGCATGCAAAATAAAAGATTTTGTTTTCATAATATATGTGTGTGTGCTGTGTATATTTATTATGTATATATAAATATGCACACATGCATGTATATCCTATATTTATTAAAAAATATATGTTTATATATTAAATCTATTTATATATAATATAAATTATATTAATATAAATATTTGCATGTAAATATTTTCTAAATATATACTGTATGTGTGTGTATTTATATATCCATAATAAATATACACAGTACATATTATGTAAATAAAAACTTTTATTTTGGATGCGATTAATCGCGATTAATCGTTTGACAGCACTACAAAATACAACAAAATATACAAAGAAAATATTTAAACTGCCAGTCAAAGGTTTGGACACACATGACTGAATTTATGAAATTATTTTTTTAAAATTAAACAAAAGCAAACATAAATTAATTTGGTTTACTAAAAACCATTTTAAATAATTTAATTATTATTTTAATTATTATGAGAATGAAACTGGAATGGATAATGAAATAAAAGCAGTCAACAACTGTCCAGCATATTTCCATTTTGTGTTCTTTTATAGTTTTATTATTATTCTAAAATCTGGTAAATAGTACTAAAGAATGAGTTGGTGTCCAAACATTTGACTGATAGCGTATTTTTGAGATGATTGCTGGCACCGTGCAAAATACAATTGTTGGATTTCAGGCTTTAAATTAATAATTTGACAAAAAAATTACAAATCTGTCTGTATGCTGTTATTTTTCTCCACAAAACACAAAAGGAGACATTTTGAAGAATCTTAATGCAATTAGTTTCCCTACAGTGTCATTTCATAGTGACTTATGAGTACAAAACGTGAAATGAAGTAAGCTGAATAATGATACTATTGTTTTATAAAGTTGCTTTTGAACTTGTTTCATAACTGATGAACTTTGACACTGTTATTAAACTGAACTGAATCAACACTGAATCTGAACTGAGCTGAATAATGATACTATTGTCTTTTATAGAGCTGCTTTTCAGCTAAAACTGAAGTTGTTTCATAATTGATACATTTTGAAACAGTAGCTAACATTGTTACTATATTTTCCCATTTTCTGTTTTGTATAAAGCATTAAATTAAGAAATGTGACCTGACTTCACTTATCAAGCACCAAAAAACGTAATGAAAATGCCATAAAAGTAGGTTAGTGTGAGGTACAGACAGAAAAATGAGGGTGGATAAAACAAATTTTAAATTTTGAGTGAACTATTCCTTTAACTTAAAAGTTAAATCACTTGCCAGGTACAATACCATCAGCAGTTACTGTCATTAATTTCTGACCGTGTCAGGTTATGAGACTGTAATACTTCTCTGGGCTGTAGGGAATTCATGAATGCTGATTGGAGAGAGCGCACTCTTGGCTGTGATGGCTGTAGTTTTATTGGATCACAGGCTGTAAAAAGCTCTTTGACAGACCAACTCAGCCTCTTTCAGCGCAGATAGGCATTTACTTTCCACATCTCTATACCCCAGTTTAACCCCACACATGCCCAATGTCACTGACAGCATTATTAATGCAGATCTACGGATGAAGTACACTCACTGACCCTGAACTTCCCAGAATGCCATTAGTTTGTCATTAGCCCCAGGAAACATGCAGCTTTTGACAGTATGCACAAATACATTTGAAAACAAATGGGAAAAAGAAAATCATAAAGAATAACATTTATCACCCAATTGGCATGACATGCATCACAGCTTCTATAGCCAAACAATAAACAAATAGGGTTAATGCTGTCACACATTCTCCTCTGAAGGTCCTAGAATTGTGATGTGATGTAATGTGATATGATTAGCATTAAAAGGACTTTGATCAGAAAAAAATGGGCTTACATTGAGCAATAGTGTATACATACACTACAACAGTGTGTGTGTGACCCAAGTATGAGTCCTGGCTCGTGGTCCTTTCTCAATCCCATTCCCATCCCTCCTACCTAATCCTTATCAAAATAAAGACAGAAAGCTACGGTGGCCGAGAGAGCTCAACGCGCTGCAAATCGAAAAAACGCCTGCAACTTAAGAAAATGACTTCATCAATTTGACAACACGTGCTGCAAATGCTCACAACACAAACAAATAAAGAAACGCACTGCAAATACAATTCTTTATTTGTTTGTGTTGTGAGCATTTGCAGCACCTGCTGTCAAACTGATGAAGATGTTTTCTTAAGTTGCAGGCCTTTTTTCTATTTGCGTGTGTTTTCTGAAGTTGCAGCACGTTGAGCTCTCGCGGCCACCGTAGAAAGCCCACAAATATAACTTTAAAAAACAAAAAAAATTAAAATGAATAAATAAATCAATAATAATAAAAAAAATCTATTTTTAAAAACAGTTGCTAGCATTAGATCTCAAGAAAACCTTTTTCATTTCCTTTTACTTTAAGTTAAAGCACTAACATTTCTAAATGAAATACATTTAAAGAGTAAAACATAATTTTAAAATACTATACAGACTATTTTATAAAAAAAATATGAATAATATTAATAATAATCTTAATATTAATAATACTAATAAAAATGACAAAAACAAAATTACTGCAATTTGAACTAAAATAAAAACAAAAACAAATATAAAAAATAGAATATAATTCAGAATGCTAACAGAAACTAATACACTAATAAAAGTATATAAAAATACATGATTCTTTTTTTTTTACAGGTGTTTCACCCGTATTTTGAATTATGCATTGCGTTGTGTTTTAGGGTTGAAGAAAATGTCCATAAGATTAACAGAAAAATATATCAAATATATATAGCCTACTGGTAATTTTCTGACTGGACTTTATAATTTTCTAAATTTTTTCCCCATAGATTGATTGGGATAGTAAAATAACACTGACTCATTCTCTCTCTTTCACTTCTTAAATACAAAAGACGTTCAAGCACTAGTGCAATCAATGAAGAGCTAAACGTGCATTATTTGTAAAATTGATGCATGCATTTCATGCTGTGTTCCATTCAAAATCATATTTATTTCTCCGACTTACAAACATGAAGGTGTTCCAGTTCCCAACAGGATATACGTAAACAAACCGTATATTCAACATAGGCCCTGCATGATTATGATCAATATCAATTTGTTTCCATCGTGAATCACAATACACCCCAACAGAGAAAGTCAGGGCTCAACAAAGTCTCACGTGAGTGTCTCACTGTAAACACCTGAAAGGCTTTGCTAGTGTTCACATACTATACTGTATCTCAAAAATATGATCATTCAGACATGACTTGGAGGCATAATTATTGGAAGTCTAAATGTTTGAGAGCTTCTTGTGTCCCAACAGAGTATGCATTGACAGATGTCTTTTTTATATAATTTTAGCAAACATTTTTCCATCATCTACTAGCCAACAGCCATTTCCCAGTATACCACAAATTGTATCGACTAAGCGTTCTTCAAAGTCATTTTATGTACAGTCTCTCTCTCTCTGAAGGATTGTAAGACAAATGCGATATCCCACATCGCATCATTAGACATGAGGCTGTTTAATTAAACCCTCAAGCAATGCCAACAATAGCCATTATGAGTCTCTCCTCCACCAAGATTGTTTTTAATTAGTCCCTTAGACCCTCTAGTTTTCAGACTCCTTCCACTTATGAACTGCCTTTCAAAGACTTTCCAAACTTCACTCCGTATGTTCTTGAAACCAAAGCCCTAAAGGTTCCCCTGAACAAACAGATGAGTGCCAGCTCTGAGTATAATGGAGTTTGGGCAGCGTGTTTTACTGCCCTCTGTGGGAGTGGGGCGGTTTGCTTCAATATAGACTATATTGAAAATTACAAAAAAATCAAAGAGAAAGAGAAATATTCATGCAAAGGTTAGGTCTGTGATTTCAGCACCACTAAGGACACCAAATAGAAATGCTACATTTTTAATATCATCATACATTTTAAAACGGTCTAATAGGGTTATTTGTATATTCTCTAAAAACCATTACAAGCAAAACCTTTAAAACATACTGCTTTCTCACATCTACTGACGATTTCCATCTATTTCTGCTTAATCCAACCCATAAAAATGTCTTGTTTTCACGTTACCTATTTTGATAGTTACAATAAATTATATTTTTTATTTTACATTTATTAATTATTCTTAATTATTACTATTATTAATTAGATGTTACCAATATAAGCACATTATTTAACATACCAGACATTTTTCAGCATACAGTTAAAAAATGTTTCTAACGATAGTTGCAGCGTTTGTTTTTCTGTCTACGTTGTACACAATTAAGAAAAACACGAGATCGATCTTATATTCCATTCCAAATTGTATTAAGTTTTTCTATTTCATGTTGCATTTCTTGCACAAAAGCAGAAAGTCAGAAATTATGGTATACTATTAGATGAATAACTGCACTGTTCAAAACGCATTTCCAGCCCTAGGGCTTTAGTGACAATAAGAATTATTACAATTGTTTTAACAAAAAACTATAGTAAGTCTGAAATACTCAATACATCCCATAAAGAATTGTCCCAATTATCTCATTTTGTCAATTAATTGTCCACATTATCTTCAAAATAGAGCATCCTGAAAACGTTTCCCGTTTATATATGTATATATATATATATATATATATATATATACACACACATATTATATATATACACTATATTTCGATAGTCCACGTTAGACATTCTACTATCAGTAAGTAACTTTGCAGCTACATGTCAACTAGCAGTCATTAGATAATTAGTAGACTGTCTGTTTAATATCTTCTAACACTTTATTTTGATGGGTCCACAACATACTATGAGAAAATTTGCAAGTATATGTCAACTTATTCTGCTAACCCTAAACCTACCTTAAAAGTCTACTCTAGACAATAATCAAACAATAATCCCTGTAACTGGATTCAGTTTGGATTCGGAAAGCCTCATTTTATCTCATTCTAAAAATGATGAATCATAAGACAGCAATAATTGCAAATGAATTGACGAGACAGAGGATTTAGTTGTTTTAATGGGACTGGTATTATGGTTGGTCCACATTTGGTGTAACCCCAGATATATAACATACTCAAGACTCAAAAAAACAAACATTCTCTTCAAATGCAACTGAATAAAACAAAAAACAAATACCTGTAACTTACATTGGGTTTCTTCTTTACTGCTAACTAGACACGATCTTGAAAAGAATGATGCTACTCAACACAGCATCATAACACGTCACCGGATAAACGACAGATTCTTATGCAGTTCCTCAGATATTTGTTGTGCTAAATATTTGCTGAAAAACCAGTCAATTCAATCAAGAAAACCGTATGTGTTTTCCTCTGTGGGGATGCTCAGTCGAGTCTTTTCTTTTCTTGTCCTCTGCATCCCACAATGCATTCCGAACAAACCGTGAAGCTGCATCTTTGTCCAAGCGAGCAGCTTTTCTTTTGTCCGTGATCTCTTTGACTTTGCTCATGTATGTCCTGATCCTATCCTGTGAGGGGAAGGAGGATGTTAACTCCCTTCTCAAATACTCAGTATAAACAGTCAACCATCCTTCAGAAACAATGCAATTTACATTCACAGACGGTACTTCTGTTCACAGATTTAATACATGCCCCAGTATATTAAGAAATGTTCTAGTTTAAATGCAAGTTGAGATTCTAGAGACTGAATTTGTGGCATAAAGTGGATCATCACAGAATAAAAGGTTGCTATGAAACTAGGGTGATTAAAATCACTTTGCACCTAGTCTGTGCAAAATTATATCCAGTATTTCAATAGTTTTAAAGACCACCATTTGTGACCAGTATGTGCAAAAATGTAATATTTTATAAATAAATATAAGTGCTGTCAAATTATTAATCGCGATTAAACGCATCCAAAATAAAAGTTGTTTACATAATGACTGCCTATACTGTGTATATGTATTATGTATAAATACAAACATGCATTGTATATATTTAAGGAAAATATGTTATGTTTATATATTAAAATATAATATAAAATATAAGAATATAAATATATATACACATGTAAACATTTTCAAAATATATGCCATATGTGTATTTATATATACATAATAAATATACAAAGTACACCTACATATATTAGGTAAACAAAAACTTTTATTTTGGAAGCGATTAATCGTTTGACAGCACTAATATATATATATATATATATATATATATATATATATATATATATATATATATATATATATATATATATATACACACACACATACACATACATATACACACACTCACCGGCCACTTTATTAGGTACACCTGTTGAAATGCTTGGTAACACAAATTGCTAATCAGCCAATCACATGGCTGCAACTCAATGCATTTAGGCATCTAGATGTGGTGAAGACGACTTGCTGAAGTTCAATCCGAGCATCAGAATGAGGAAGAAAGGGGATTTAAGTGACTTTGAACGTGGAATGGTTGTTGGTGCCAGACGGGCTGGTCTGAGTATTTCAAAAACTGATGATCTACTGGGATTTTCACACACAACCATCTCTAGGGTTTACAGAGAATGGTCTGAAAAAGAGAAAATATCCAGTGAGCGGCAGTTGTGTGGACGAAAATGCCTTGTTGATGTCAGAGGAGAATGGACAGACTGGTTAGAGATGATAGAAAGGCAACAGTAACTCAAATAACCACTCGTTACAACCAAGGTATGCAGAATACCATCTCTGAACGCACAACACATCAAACCCTGAAGCAGATGGGCTACAGCAGTAGAAGACCACACCGGGTGCCGCTCCTGTCAGCTAAGAACAGGAAACAGAGGCTATAATTCACACAGGCTCACCAAAATTGGACAATAGAAGATTGGAAAAACGTTGCCTGATCTGATGAGTCTCGATTTCTGCTGCGACATTCAGATGGTAGGGTCAGAATATGGTGTAAAGAACATGAAAGCATGGATCCATCCTGCCTTGTCTCAACGGTTCAGGCTGGTGGTGGTGGTGTAATGGATAATGCACCATGTTACAAAGCTCAAATCATCTCAGACTGGTTTCTTGAACAAGACAATGAGTTCACTTTACTCAAATGGCCTCCAGAGTCACCAGATCTCAATCCAATAGAGCACCTTTAGGATGTGGTGGAACGGGAGATTCGCATCATGGATGTGCAGCCAACAAATCTGCAGCAACTGAGTGATGCGATCATGTCAATATGGACCAAAATCTCTGAGGAATGTTTCCATCACCTTGTTGAATCTATGCCACGAAGAATCAAGGCAGTTCTGAAGGCAAAAGGGGGTTCAACCCAGTACTAGCCAGGTGTGCCTAATAAAGTGGCCGGTGTGTGTATAATATAATATATAAGTACAGGGCAATTCAGAATTGTTTGCTGTACACATTGTCACAAATCCTGCTGATGAATTTTAACTTGTCATTTAAACCTAAAAAATAAGTAAAATGACAAACTTATCTTACCAGTTCTTGTTTAATAGCATGGTCTTTTGGATTGACTCCTTGCGTCACCAGATACACTAAGAAGGAAAGTTAAATCTTGTCATAACCTGTTAACGTGAAAGTAAAACATGAAGGTGTAAAATCTTACTCCAGAACATTGAGTTGAGGGCATATGCAGACATCAGATCCAATTTAGCTCGATCTAGAGGATCCAGCTTGAATGAGGTACAAAAATGTCAAATATAAGTCATTAATATGTGATGTTCATATAACTGTTGATTTGTGCATTTGCTTTCACATACTTTAAGCAGATTGTCACTTCTGGATACAGACACAAGTGTTTGGACCATATTCTGGACAGAGCTCAAAGAGGACTCAAAATCATTCAGGTTGTCCTCAATTTCAGTGGGATAATCCTCTGCTGGACCATCATCAGCCATTGCATGAACAGACTGAAAACATGATAGATTCAAAATTATTATATATGAATCAGAGTTCCTACCAATGAATTTAGTTTGTGGTTTTTAGAATTAAAAACATGCACTCACAAAAAACAACTTCAAACTATTTACATATTTCACAAAACTTGACTTCATGATATTTTACCATTTCATTAACTTGACTTTATTGATATTTTAAATTCTATGATATTTGGGTATATGTGGAGATGATTAAAGACACTCTAACCCAGATTATGTTAACGCTGTAACATCATTCAAAGCATATCGAACTAATAAGTATAAAATATTCGAGATTATAACAAATATAGCCTCAATGTGTGTCCATCTTTATCCACGTGTGTTGGTGACTGCGTGCAATAACAGCACATTTAGTGCCATTGACCGAAAACATCAATAAGCCGCCACAGAAAACAGCTCATTAAACACTTATTAAAATCATAAATACATATATGATTTAAAAAGCCTTTACCTGTAACCACACACGACTCTGTATCTCCACTGAACACAGAAAGAACACGCGACGCTCAAACGACGGTGTTTCAAAATAAGAGTCTTAACTCTCAGGGTTTTATTCGGTATGTTTTTTACACTAAGTAAATAAATAAATAACACCGTGCACCTAAACTCTAAAAGTAATTATTTATTACCCATCCTTCTTTTCAGCCACGCATCCTTGCTTAAAATTGTGGAAAAACTAGTGTTTTATTAATTTACTTTAAAGCTTGTAAAAAAAAAGGGCTTTGCATTTAATTTAGCTTAAAATAATTTGACACCTTATATTAAAACTGCCCTAAAAATCCCCTTTTGACTACAATCGATTTTATTACCTGCAAATAAAATTCGCTTTGCTTTTAACTTGCCTTTTGAGGCTTTTAATTTGAAGTCGTGTTATGTTCCTAATACATGCATTTACAGATTGTGTTGTGTACTCCGTGTCTACTGAGAGAGTCAGAGGAGAGCAGCTGCGAGAAGGATGAATTCAGCTCAAATCAAGCTATTGGTGAGTTTCTTTGTTACAGTTCACAGTTGCATCCAGTTCAGCAGGTTTGAAGTGATTTATAAGTGAAAGAATGTCACCTGATTACAGTATCCGGATAAACATGAGACTTTTATCTGTTGTAAGTGTAAAAACAACTGTTTTGGCTCTCATTACAGCTGTACTATTGAGACCTATTGAGAAACACTTCCCTTCACAGTCTCGGATGATATGGGCTGTGTTTCAAAACCCAGTGAGCTGCCTTCCTAGACAACTTTTTTTGCAAATTATCACAATTACCTGAGCTTCTCTCCACATTAATAATTGAGGAGAAACCTCTGAGACAAAGCTGAGAACTCCTGGAGCAACAATAACATTGTATTTTCTGCTGTCTATATTGTAGTATTCTCTGGTGTACCACATTAATTATGTGTATAGTCATCATTTAGTACCATAGTAATGTTAAGTTGGACACCATCAATGTACCTTGGTACCACCACAGTGCTACAATTTTTGTTGTGATATCTTATCTTTCCAACAACTCTTCATAAAACCCTTTGTACTAACTATAGTGATCATAGTTAAAGGATGTAGTGTTTATTTTTTGTTTATCTACAAAGCATGGTGGTTGATGTGCAATATAATCCTATTACAAATTTTTGAATTGAACGCTTATTTTACGCAATATTTATTTAAAATTCACCAAAAAATAGAATATGTGTCCCTGGACCACAAAACCAGTCATAAGCGTGAAAGTTGAATAAATGAGCTTGTATGGAATATGTATTTGTTAGGATCGGACAATATTTGGCTGAGATGCAGCTATTTGAAAATCTGGAATCTGAGAGTGCAAAAATATTGAGGAAATCGCATTTAAAGTTGCCCAAATGAAGTTCTTCGCAATGCATACGTTTAGATATATTTACAGTAGGACATTTACAACATATCTTCATGGAACATGATCTTTACTTAATACCCTAATGATTTTTGGCATAAAATAAAAATTTATTTTGACCCATACAATGTATTTTTGGCTATTGCTACGAATATACCCAGGCGACTTAAGACTGGTTTTGTGCTCCAGGGTTACCAATTAACAGCTGTATTTTAGAGAGTTTGGTTTTGTCACAGTGTGTGTGTTTGTAGTCTCCTAGGTAGATGTCAGTCTGGTGTCATGTGACTGAGTGCAGGAGCATGTGAGTGTGTTGTATTTAGTGTGAGCGATGCATGTAAGGAAGGCATCAGCAGTTATTCATGATGCTGCAGTCAGGAATGGGATAGAAACAGATTGTCACATGCTCTTTTAAACTCGACGTGCTGTGAGGTGTTTTCTCACATATGGTCTCTGTCTTTTGCAGTGCTGTGAGTCCTGAGTGTTTACTTCTCTGAAAGCGGACAGCGTCTCCAGGATGGCAGACAGATTTTAAGAGCTGACAGGCGATAATCTCACAACAGCAGAGGGGCTGACGCTAGTGAGTTTGAATTGTGTGATTGAGTGTTTTACTGAAGTGGTTTCTAGATCTTTAAAATTCCTTCCTCTTTATTAGTGGTGTTTGCCAAGGGAAGCACAGACATGTATGATACGTTAAATCATGTGACGTGAAGGTGAGACGTGCTGTTACTTTTTAAAACATCGTGTACATAACTTACTGGACTAAACGGCAGACCAACATCAAAACATCTAGTCATTCTGAGATGTTTCTGGTGTAATTACCTCCCAAATCATTAGGTATCCACTTCTGAATGCAAGATGACAGGACAGCATTTGTTATTGCATTTTGCAGCTTCTATTTTTATTATTGATAATTTCCAGTGATGATTTTGATCTCTTTATTTCTCTCTCCTCCAGAATTAGTTTCTCCTGGTCACCCTCACATATACAGTCCCCTGGATTCCCTCCCTCCATCCTGTCTCTTTGAGGATGGATGGTCAGCAGTCTCTCCAGGCCAGCGTGAACTCCTCTTACATTCCCACCGCTGTCTCCTCCATGTGTGACGAAGAGCATTCAGAGGGTGAGGCGTCTGGGGACGACACTTCACCATTGCTTTCCCGACAGCAGCCGGCAGGGCCCCTGGTGGCCCGTCACTGCCCGGAGGACTCCTACAATCTGGTGTACATCATCTTCTTTCTAATGGGCATCGGCTCTCTGCTGCCCTGGAATGTGTTCATCACAGCCAAACAGTACTGGCTCTACAAGCTCAGTAACAACTCCAGCCCCGCTGGTCAAGAGGAACCTCACAATGAACTCAGTGTAAGTGTTTTAACTAATTATAAAGCTTTTATTTGTTATTTCCCAGTGGCTGTCCGATAAATCGCCAAAGCATGCATGACTTTTATTTTGACAGCAAGAAGAACATCAGTGCCTGAGCATCAAAGATTGCCGTCTCTGTTTAAAGCTCTATTGATTAAATTATTAGTCCGAGCTGTTAAAGAAAAGTAAACGGTATATGAAAAAATATTGTAGCATTTTGCTTTTCTATTATTACAATACTTTCTCATCTATTGTCACGATTCAGAAAATAAGCATATGTCATTTAAGCAAGTCTTTATGTAATAAACATATGAAAATAAATAATAAATCAATAAAAAATGAAAGAAAAAATAATAATTTTAAAAATTAAATGCATCAATCAATATCTTTTGGCCACTTATATTCACTTGATTTTATTTATTAGCTCTCTAAACTATATATAGAATATGTGTATATATAGTTATAAACATATAGACATGAAATACAGTTGCAAATGGATTATGTCACAATTTATGCATCCACATATGGAAAACGCAATTGAAAATACAGTTTGCAATTCCTTTTGAAAATAGTCTGGAATATCCTTCCATGTGAATGTATTTTGGTCAGCAGCTAAAATAATACAAATTGTGCCTGTGTCCAAATATATATATATATATATATATTTGTATTTGTTGCCAGATATTCACCATGAAAAATGTGGTAACACTATTTTAGTTATTGAGGCATAGCTTATTGGTGCCTGTATATTTTACAACTTATAATAGTAAATTTACCAATCTGTTTGAAGTAACAAAATTAGCTTTTTACCATAAAAATTGACTTATAACCACAATAATAAGCACATAAATCAGAGTTAATCTTTGGCCTGTCCCAGGGACCCAAGACAAAACACCATCAGGGTAACACACATGAAACAGAAAATGCAACACAAAACACCCTACTGCACATTTCTGATAAGAAAACTTAGATGAAATACAATCAAATCTGATGTGTCACACAGTGAGGTTGTGTTTTTTTGTTGTTGTTTTTTTGCGTTAAATCATATGGTAATAGTTCTTACTTCCACACACTCTACATTTGACAATATTTTACAATATAATTGAATTTAATGTGATGTTAAACCGTTTATGGATTTTCACTGCATATTGTAAGGTAACTTACAGTAAACCAGTTGAAAGGATTTTACTGTAGTGTTTTTAAAGGTACAGTGCGACTTTGAAGAATAGTAAGTCGTACGCAGTAAATACATTGCGCAGTCATATGCCAGCTGTTGCTAAAGTGTGTCAGATGACACAGTGTGTGTTTGTCTCAGGCACGAGTATCACCTACTTGTTACCATGCTGAAGAGTTATTTAAAGCAGTCACAACGTGTTTCTGCCATTTCTGCTTACCCCAGCATTCTCAAGGTCTTGTGATATTTGACAGAACTGACGTTCCTTTCATATGCAGAAGCACAGGCTCCTTTAGTGTGATTTTTTGAAAGTTTATTGCTTTGTTTTAAAGTTAAATTTGATAAAATTATGAATTTTATGAAAGCATGTGCTTTTATCATTACATTCATGATAATTAAAGGGATAGTTCGCCCAAAAATAATATGTCTGTCATCATTTACTCTCCTATTGTTCCAAACCTGTATGACTTTGTTTGTACTCTCGACTTCAAAAGAAGATATTTTGAGGAAAGTCTCCTCCTTTTGTCCATACAATGGAAAATGGCAACCAAAGCTGTTTGGTTAGCAATGTTCTTCAAAATATTTTGTAAATGATGACAGAATTTTCATATTTAGGTGAAATAAATAAATAAATCAGACACTGCTTATGACTTCTTAGCTGTGACGCACTGATTTTACTTACTGTATTTTCTGTCTAAAGAATGAGTTTTTCAGTAACTGACATTTCGAGGTGACCAATACACATTTATGATATAACACAATTAATAATAGTAAACGAAACACACATACAATTTCTGAAATAACATTTATTGTACATAGGATTTCCCCAAAAATATTTGGAATCAGAAAATGTGAAAGTCGTGAAAGTCGTGACGTATTGTCAAGTATGGTGACCCATACTCGAAATTGGTGCTCTGCGTTTAACCCATCCAAGTGCACACACACAGCAGTGAGTAGTGAACAAATGCACACACACACACACACACACACCGTGAACACACACCCGGAGCAGTGGGCAGCCATGCTGCGGCGCCCGGGGAGCAATTGGGGGTTCGGTGCCTTGCTCAAGGGCACCTCAGTCGTGGTATTGAGGGTGGAGAGAGCGCTGGACATTCACTCCCCCCACCTACAATCCCTGCCGGCCCGAGACTCGAACCCGCAACCTTTGGATTACGAGTCCAATTCTCTAACCATTAGGCCACGACTTCCAATGTGTATTATACATTGACAAAGCTGACACTGGATGTAAGTGGATAGAAGAATAATCACTATTACCAGACAATAATCTCATCAAATACTGTCAAATAGCAGGCAGTTAATCAGCCTATGTAACCTATTGGTCTATTACAATGTGATATAAAATGAATGCTGCGTTTGAATGCTCTTTACAATATTTGATTCTGACTGGTCAACTGTGTCTATACTGACCTCAATGTAACTGTATAATTGAAAGCTGGCTCAGGAAAACATTACTCTGTGTGGCTGTTCATCTTTTATCAATCTGCACTCATTATTCTTGCATAATAAAAAGAACTCCATCCAGTATTTCATGGCCATTTATGTATAAAATAAGCATTTACATCACTGATTGTGCTATACAGATGCATCTCAGAAAATTAGAATATGGTGAAAAAGTACATTTTTCTTGTAACTTATTTCAAAAAGTGAAACTTTCATATATTTTAGATTCATTACATGTAAAGTAAAACACTTAATTTTGATGATTAGAGCTTACAGCTCATTACAGTCAAAAATCAGTATCTCAAAATATTAGTATATTTACATTTGAGTTTCAATAAATTACCATCCATACAGTATAAATTCTTGTTCTTTGAAACCACAATAATGGAGAAGACTGCTGACTTGGCAATGATCCAGAAGACGAACATTGACACCCTCCATAAAGAGGGTAAGTCACAGAGGGTCATTACTGAAAGGTGCTTTATCAAAGCATATTAAATGCAAAGTTGACTGGAAGGAAGAAATTGGGTAGAAAAAGGTGCACAAGCAACAGGGATGACCGCAAGCTTGAGAATACTGTCAAGCAAAGCTGATTCAAACACTTGGGAGAGCTTTACAAGGAGTGACCTGAAGCTGGAGTCAGTGCATCAAGAGTCACCACGCTCAGACGTCTTCAGGAAAAGGGCTACCAAGCCACTTCTGAACCAGAGACAACATCAGAAGCATCTTACCTGGGCTTCGGAGAAAAAGAACTGGACTGTTGCTCAGTGGTCCAAAGTCCTCTTTTCAGATAAAAGTACATTTTGCTTTTCTTTTGGAAATCAAGGTCTGGAGGAAGACTGGAGAGGCACAGAACCCATGCTGCTTGAAGTCCAGTGTGAAGTTTCCACAGTCAGTGATGATTTGGGGTGCCATGACGTCTGCTGGTGTTGGTCCATTGTGTTTTATCAAGTCCAAAGTCAATGCAGCCGTCTACCAGGAGATTTTGGAGCACTTTATGCTTCCATCGGCTGACAAGCTTTATGGAGATGCTGATTTCCTTTTCCAGCTGGACTTTAGCACCTGCCCACACTGACAAAACCACTTCCAAGTGCTTTGCTTGACCATGATATTACTGTGCTTGATTGACCAACCAACATGCCTGACCTGAAACCCATATGGAATCTATGGGATATTTTCAAGAGAAAGATGAGAAACAGTCGATCTAACAATCCAGACGAGCTGAAGGCTCAATAGTGCCTCAGCAGAGCCACAGGCTGATCGCTTCCATGCCATTCCTCACTGATGCTGGAGTTTGTGCTAAAGGAGCCCCCACCAAGTATTAAGTGCATAAATGAACATACTTGAACTTTTCTGTTTTGCAAATCCTTTTTTTGATTGATCTTAGGAAATATTCTAATATTTTGAGATACTGATTTTTGACTGTCATGAGCTGTAAGCTCTAATCCTCAAAATTAAAACAAAAAAACTTTTGAGGTGTTTTACTTTGCATGTAATGAATCTAAAATATATGAAAGTTTCACTTTTTGAAATAAGTTACAAGAACAACATTTCTGAGATGCACCTATATGTGTTATGAATGATTTTTTTATTTTTTTGTTTGGTCTGGTGTGCAGGACTACTTTGAGAGTTACATTGCCATCGCTTCCACAATTCCCTCTGTGTTGTGTCTCATCCTCAACTACCTCCTGGTCAACAGGTAAAACAAAGCACACACACAAACACACTTCACTTTCCGTATTATCCACTCAGAACGTGTGAGTTATGATTTCAAATGCCGTTAAATCCACACTCTTAAAAATAAAGGTTTCTAAAGGGGGTTTTCGCAGCAACGCCATGGAAGAACCATGTTGGGTTCCCCAAAGAAACTTTCAGTGAACTGATCATTGAACAAATCATTTCGATAATCTGAAGAACCTTTTGTGGAATGGAAGGTTCCATGGATGTTAAAGGTTCTTTATGGAACCATTGATGCTAACAAAGAACCATTGGTCACACTTTATTTAATGAGCCAATTCTTGCCATTAACAAACCATTAACTATGACTTTTTCCTCAAACTCATAATTTGCTGCTTATTAATAGTTAGTAAGGTAGCTGTTAAATTTAGTTTGGTATTAGGGATGTAGAATGTGGTCATGCAAAATATTTGCTTTATAAGTACTAATAATCAGCCTATATGTGACCCTGGACCACAAAACCAGTCTTAAGTCGCATGGATATATTTGTAGCAATTGCCAAAAATACATTGTATGGGTCAAAATTATCGATTTTTCTTTTATGCCAAAAATCGTTAGAATATTAATTAAAGATCATGTTCTATGAAGATATTTTGTAAAGGTCTTACCTTAAATTTATCAAAACTGAATTTTTGCTTAGTAATATGCAATGCTAAGAACTCCCTTTTTTTTTCACCCTCAGATTCCAGATTTTCAAATAGTTGTATCTCGCCCAAATATTGCCATATCCTAACAAACCATACACCAATGGAAAGCTTATTTATTCAGCTTGCATATGATGTATACATCTCAATTAAAAAAACTGACCCTTATGACTGGTTTTGTGGTCCAGGGTCTCACATGTTAATAATAGGCATGTTAATAAGCAACTAGTTTATAGTGAGAATTGTCCCCTACACTAAAGTGCTTCTGAACCTTTACTTTTAAGAGTGCAGGATAGAATTTTGTGTTTGAGATTCTACACTGGTTGAAAAATAGCATTAGTTTGTCTTCCAATAAAAACCCAAACTGTTTTCTAACAGGCGCAAGAGTTTGCAGCTCCTTGTGCACCACAAACAAAACATCTCTGGCTGAGCCTAAATTGAATTTAGGCTCACACACTCAAGAGTCCTGTTTAAGTGTACTGTGGTACCTTTGTAACTGTTGCCAATTCCTGTGCTCTCAGAAAATAAAGACTCACTGTGTCCATTGTCAAACATTATGTGTTTGTCTCCAGACTTCCCTTTTGTGTGGTTTTGTTGTGAACATTGGACTCTAATTTTAAAGAGTCAAGACAAGTTGAAAATAAGATGTCTGTGGCCAGCAGGTATGGGAAAAGCATGCTGCTTGATGGACACACTGCTGTTTTGTGTGAAGACTAACTGAATAGGGATGATTGATTGGATTATACAAACTGGATGACAGAAATATTTCACCCTCTGCATTGATGTTAACCTGTAAACAAGGGCTAAATTAACTTTAGAACATTCCCTTACTCCCTGCAGACCACTCCAGGAGCTTTAACAGCATGTCAACAAGCCTACTCTGCAAAAAAAGATAATTAAAAATTGGCAAGTGGAGGGGTAACCAATGATTAGTGATTAGTTTCGGCCTCTAATTTCTTGATCCGTGCACAACTATTGGAGATATTGATATATGTAATAACAGACAAAGCAAAAGTGACCACGTAATAAAAACAGTCACTCTCACTTCTGTGGTGCAAAATCAGATCCAATATATTCGGCACAGCATCGTCTTTTAGTTTCAATCTTTCTGAAAATCCTGCGTTGAATTGTGCCTTGTTTGTAAACAAATCCGCGGTAAAATGAAGTAAAAAAAAAAAAAAATCTTTTTTTACTGATCCAGTCTAGCACTTCATTAAAAATAAGTAAAGTCAATTTGTTATTTGTATAGCGCTTTTAACAATGCAAATTGTGTCAAAGCAGCTTTACATCGGCTTGATATAAAGCTTTATATCAGCTTTACAGTATTTAGACGGGAAATAGTTTGTCGAAATAGTGTCATTCTCCTCTGGCCAGACAAAATCAGCAGTTTAAATCTAGGCTAAAGCAGAATCAGATTGTGCAAAGGACTCTTCTGGTTCCTGTGGTCTTGTCCCGATGGCCGTCTTGGAGACAGGGTCTTCACTGGGGATCAGTCTCTGGGGCTCATCTAGGTGTCCTGGCTGTAGAGGTCATCTCTAGGTGCTGATCCACCATCTGATCTGGATACAGTCTGGATCTGGGTGGCTACGGTGACCTCGGAATAAGAAAGAAACACACTAATATTAGCGTAGATGCCATTCTTCTAACAATGTAACAACTACATCAGGTGTTTTAGGAAGTGTTCCCGGTTCCGGTTGACCTAATTAATGCAGCCTAACAATCCTTTAACGGATTTGAATTATAGAAATGTGATAGTGTATTATGTGTAAGCCAGGTTAAAGAGATGGGTCTTTAATCTAGATTTAAATTGACAGAGTGCTTCCCGAACAGTGTTAGGTAGATTGTTCCAGAGTTTGGGCGCTAAATAGGAAAACGATCTCCCGCCCGCAGTTGATTTTGATATTCTAGGTATTATCAAATGGCCAGAGTTTTGAGATCGCAGCGGATGTGAAGGACTATAATACGATAAGAGCTCACTCAAATACTGAGGTGCCAAACCATTCAGGGCTTTATTGGTAATTAGCAAGATCTTAAAATGTATACAATGTTTAATAGGGAGCCAGTGCAGTGTTGACAGAACTGGGCTAATATGGTCATACTTCCTGGTTCTAGTAAGAACCAGCTGGAGTTTGTTTATTAAACGTGCAGAGCAACCACCAAATAAAGCATTACAATACAATAATGCATTCATGACCTAATGTTTCTGCATTTGAAATTTAGAGCATAGGTCGTAATTTAGATATATATTTTAAGAAGGAAAAATGCAGTTTTACAAATGCTAGAAACATGTTTTTCGAAGGAAAGATTGCTATCAAAAAGTACGCTTAGGTTCCTAACTGATGACGAATAATTTACAGAGCAGCCGTCAAGTATTAGACAGTGATCTAGATTATTACATGCAAAAGTTTTTGGTCCAATAATTAACACCTCTGTTTTTTCAGAATTTAGCAGTAAGAAATTGCTAGTCATCCAGTTTTTGATATCAACCATACATTCCGTTAGTTTTGCAAATTGTTAAGTTTTATCAGGTCGCAAAGAAATATAGAGTTGGGTATCATCAGCATAACACTATGTTTCCTAATGATATCTCCCAAGGGTAACATGTAAAGCATGAAATGTAAGGGGCCAAGTACTGAGCCTTGAGGTACTCCATACTGCACTTGTGATTGGTATGATACCTCTTCATTTACTGCCACAAATTGATGGCAGTCAGATAAGTATGATTTGAACCATGCCAGTGCACTTCCTCTAATGCCAACATAATTTTCTAGTCTATTTAAAAGAATGTTGTGGTCGATAGTGTCAAACGCGTCGCTAAGATCCAGTAGCACTAATAAAGAGATACAACCACGATCAGATGATAAAAGCAGGTTGTTTGTAACTCTAATGAGAGCAGTCTCAGTACTAGGATATGGTCTAAAGCCTGACTGGAAATCCTCACATATATCATTTTTCTCTAAGAAGGAACATAGTTGTGATGATACAACCTTTTTTAATATCTTTGACAGAAAAGGGAGATTCGAGATCGGTCTGTAATTAATTCATTCTTTGGGGACAAGTTGTGTTTTTTTAATGAGAGGCTTAATAACAGCCAGTTTGAAGGTTTTTGGGACATATCCTAATGACAATGACGAATTAATAATATTCAGAAGAGAATCTATTACTTCTGGAAGCACCTCTTTTAGGAGCTTGGATGGAACAGGGTCTAAATAAAGTTAATCAAATAAAGTTTATCATTTGGTTTCTGTGTAGAACTGTGTTTTCTGCTCTTGTCATTTACCTATTATGTGTGCGAATCAGTGGGCGGGCCTAAACAGGCAGTGATGTAGAAGCAGGCGTTGATCTTCTTCTGCGGAGGCGTTGTTTACTGACACTATTACGTCATAAAGTGACACATTCCACAAGCTGTCATTTTGGCTGATTGGCTTCAGTATAAGCTGTTTTCAGACTAACAAGAAAGTTTTGAGTTCTGAAACTTACAGAATGTTTTTTTATAGCACAATGACGTCTTATATGTCAAAAGATCAATGGAATTTTGATTTCTCAGTTTATGATCCCTTTAAAAGCACACAAATGTTGCATTTTCTTCACTGACAGATCCATCAACTGTCCCGACTCAAATGTCTTTCACACTGGCCTCTGTATTTCTTTCAGGTTTTCCTCTCAGGTGCGGATAATGTTCTCTCTCCTGGTGATCTTGGTTGTGTTTGTGGTGACCACAGCACTGGTGAAAGTGGACATGTCTGGCTGTAGGATGCAGTTTTTCGGAGGAACGCTGGCCAGTATGGCACTGGTCAGTGGGGCGTCCAACATCTTCTCTGGCAGTGTGTTTGGTATCAGTGGCCACTTTCCCATGAGGATATCTCAAGCAATCATATCAGGTACCACGATACTTCCCACTAATGCCTCGTTTCCACTGAGCGGTACGGTACAGCACAGTACAGTACGATTCGGTACCGGGTAACCCTGATCAGGCTTGCATTTCCACTGCCAACAGTACCCTTTACTTGTTAGGCGTGGTGTATGCCGGAAAGTAGCGATCGACAATAAAGCATGACAATAAGCACAACTCTGCCTCTTTTATGTCAGTAATAGCCATTATAAAAGTACAAAGTATAAGAGGCTTATATAAGAGGAAATAAAGACAAAAGCAAACAATTCACATTCAAACATTTGCTACAAAGTCAGCTCTGTAATACCTTAAAGTTCAAAATAAATATAAAGTTAAACTTTGTGCTCAGTCAAAACGATATGACCAAGAACAAATAATAGATTCATGAGACCACGAATGCCTGTTAAATATACACAAAACGAATTGATTCTCGTTTAATCACCACAGAGACATCAGAGCCAGTGGCAAATGTCGGAAGGACTAGCCGAGCGTAAGGCTGCTCGAGGCGGATACATGCGCACTGAGCATCCGCTGATCGACTGGAGCTTCGAAATCGGCAGAGCAAATTCTCAAATAAGCGCTATATCTTTATAAATAAACCACAGATTTGAGTTTTAAACAACTACATTCTCGCCTGAAAAACTCTTAAAACTACATTTAATGACACAATAACAGTAATATTTCGAGAATTACACGGGATTTTGGGCAATGACGTTTCACAAGTCCTAAAGAACAGACAAAAACACATTGAGAAACAGTTATTTTCTGTGTGAAAATATAAAAGGATAAAATACACTTATTTTTCGTGTGTGTTTGCGCACTCTGATGTAATAAGCAGAACACAGCAGAGCGGAACGAGTGAAGGAGGAGCTTTATCCCCTTGTATCACGCAAAAGTGACGATTCTGGTAAACCAATCAACATCTGCAGTGAGTTTAGCTCCACCCTTTTGGTACCCTTTGCTGTGCTAGGTACCCCAACGAAAGGGTACCAATGGCTCGTTTCCACTGAGCGGTACAGTACGGTACGCAAAAAAAAGTGGTACGGTATGGTTCGCTATTTTGGTACCATTCACAACTTCTGACAATGGAAACGGACATAATTGCGTACCGTACCGTACTGTAACGAACTGTTCCGCTCAGTGGAAACGAGCCATAAGTGTTCATCCTCTTGAGTTGACTGAAAGGAAATCGGTGCTATTCATCTCTAAATATATAAAAAATATTCCACATGCCAACAACAGCATACAATGAAGCCACAAGACTAAGCTTGTGTCTTTTATCTTCAGGTCAGGCCATGGGCGGCACTTTGAGTGCATTGGCATCAATAGTAGATCTGGCTGCTTCGAGTGACGTGACAGACAGTGCGCTGGTGTATTTCATCACAGCGGATGTCTTCACTCTCATCTGTATCATCATGTACCTGCTGCTGCCCAGACTGTCTTACTCAAGGTGAGCGAGTTTCCTTAACATGTAGCACAAACCTGTTAAAGGTATGACATTTCTATCATCGCACAGTATCTCTCTACGCACTCAACCCTTGATAGCCATGAATATTCCACTACACCCCACAAATACAAAAGGAGCATTGTTTTCTTTCATTTATCTCATTAATATATACCATATAAAAACCTCACCACATGATATTCACAGAGCTCTTTGTGGAAAGACGAGCTGAAAGAGGAAGTGTGGTGCTGGTAGTGAATCCATGAGTTTCACTGGCGGTCTTGGGTCAAACCGCAGTTTCATGACACAGTTGTGATGTAGAGATCAGCAGTTGCTGATGTGCCAACATTCTATTATTATATACTTGAGTTAGGGATTATTCAAAATCCTATTTCCACCAAATTCAGCTCGATGTCTGCTGTCAGTCACAAAAAGAGAAGTGTAGCAGAATCTCATTTCCAATACAATGACATTGAAAGGAGACACTTTCAAGCACCTAAAATGCACTAAAATAGACAAGGGTGTATAATTACAATCCATATGACTTTGGTATTATATTCCATATCTTCTAAAACTATATAATAGAATTGTGTGAAGAACAGCTGATCTTATTCATATTCAAATATTCACTGGCATTGTGCAGAAAAGAGCATCTTGGAGATTCTGTGAAATATCTCCTTTGTTCAACAGTAGAAAGCTTTAAAGGTTTTTGAATACCATGGGGGTGAATATATGATGAAGTCAATTATTGATGTAAATGCAATACCCAGAGTTACCATTAAGTGGCACTAGAGTGCTGCATTTACTAAATCGTTAAATTATTACTTGATTAAATCATAAGAACAATAATGCAAGTGAAGCACTTATATTTTGTGTAAATCGTTGCTTGTAAATTCTAACTTTCAAGAACTTGTCATTGATTTCTATTCATTAATGAAAACAATGCTGTGACATTCTGAATATATTACTTTGGGTTGTGTTTTGGTTACACTACCATTGATTGATTTTTGAAGACATTAATACTTTTTATTTTACATGTGTGCATTAAATTGAACTTTCTATTCATGAAAAAATCTTGAAAAATATATTAGTTTTCAATAAATCAATCAGTTAACAAAACAAAACTTTACAACTGTTTTCAGCATTGATATTAATAATACATGTTTTATGAGCAGCAAATCAGCTTATTAGAATGATTTCTAAAGGATCATGTGACACTGATCATGTTAATGATGCTGAAAATTCAGCTTATTACTTACAGCTAACTGTATTTTTGATCAAATAAATGCAGCCTTAGTGAGCAAGAGACTTCAATATCACAAACAAACAAACCCTTAAGAACCCCAAACTTTTAAACAGTAGCATACATACAGTGGTGTGAAAAAGCGTTGGCCCCCTTCCTGATTTTTTATTTTATTGCATGTTTGTCACATTTTAATGTTTCAGATCATCAACAAATTTTTATATTAATCAAAGATAACACAAGTAATCACAACATGCAGTTTTTAAATGAAGGGTTTTTTATGAAGGGAAAACAAAATCCAAACCCACATGGCCCTGTGTGACCACCCCCTTCCCCCCATTAAACCATAACTGTGGTTTATAACACCAGAGTTCAGTTTCTCTAGCCACACGCAGGACTGATTACTGCCACACCGGTTCACAATCAAGAAATCACTTAAATAGGACCTGCCTGACAAAGTGAAGTAGACCAAAAGATCCTCAAAAGCTACACATCATGTTGAGAGCCAAAGAAATTCAGGAACAAATAAGAAAGAAAGTAATTGAGATCTATCAGTCTGGAAAAGGTTATAAAGCCATTTATAAAGCTTTGGGACTCCAGCGAACCACAGTGAGAGCCATTATCCACAAATGGAGAAAACATGGAACAGTGGTGAACCTTCCCAGGAGTGGCCGGCTGACCAAAATTACCCCAAGAGCGCAGCAACGACTCATCCAAGAGACCACAAAAGACCCCACAACAACATCTAATGAACTGCAGGCCTCACTTGTCTCAGTTAAGGTCAGTGTTCATGACTCCACCATAAGAAAGAGACTGGGCAAAAATGGCCTACATGGCAGAGCTCCAAGACGAAAACCGCTGCTGAGCAAAAAGAACATAAAGGCTCGTCTCAGTTTTGCCAGAAAACATCTTGATGATCCACAAGACTTTTGGGAAAATACTCTGTGGACTGACGAGACAAAAGTTGAACTTCTTGGAAGGTGTGTGTCCCATTACATCTGGCGTAAAAGTAACACAGCATTTCAGAAAAAGAACATCATAGCAACAGTAAAATATGGTGGTGGTAGTGTGATGGTCTGGGGCTGTTTTGCTGCTTCAGGACCTGGAAGACTTGCTGTGATAAATGGAACCATGAATTCAGCTGTCTACCAAAAAATCCTGAAGGACAATGTCCGGCCATCTGTTCGTGACCTCAAGCTGAAGCGAACTTAGGTTCTGCAGCAGGACAATGATCCAAAACACACCAGCAAATCCACCTCTGAATGGCTGAAGAAAAAATGAAGACTTTGGAGTGGCCTAGTCAAAGTCCTGACCTGAATCCTATTGAGATGCTGTGGCATGACCTTAAAAAGGCGGTTCATGCTCAAAAACCCTCCAATGTGGCTGAATTACAACAATTCTGTCAAGATGAGTGGGCCAAAATTCCTCCACAGCGCTGTAACAGACTCATTGCAAGTTATCGCAAACGCTTGATTGCAGTTGTTGCTGCTAAGGGTGGCCCAACCAGTTATTAGGTTTAGGGGCCAACACTTTTTCGCATCACTGTACATGCATACATACATAAACAAACACATGAATGTTTGTGGTTCATTCCCTTTACTGGAATAAGTTGGAAAAGAATAAAGCAAAAAACTATGTCAAAAACAAGCCCTGTTTTTCCTCCCGTCCATGTTTGCATTCCTATTGGATATTTAGATGTTTATGGCTTGATGTGATTTGATACAAGTGTGATGCAAAGACCTGTCCTGTCTTTGTAGAGCAGGGCTGTCCAAACTCGGTCCTGTAGGTTTAGAGTTTAGCTCCAACCCTAATCAAACACACCTGAAGCAGCTAATTAAAGCTAGGCATACTAGAAACTTCCATGCAGGTGTGTTGAGGCAAGTTGGAGCTAAACTCTGCAGGACACCGGCCCTCCAGGACCGAGTTTGGACAGCCCTGTTGTAGAGGGTCCCCTGAGGGTTACGACTGTCTGCTTTTTGTTTTGTTCATTTACCTTTTCTCTTTTGAGACTCTCCTGTGAGGGTAGGAGTGTTTCTAACTCATTAAGTCAAGAACAAAATAACCACAAAATATTTTTTTTCTTTTTTTTTTGTATGTGTGCACATCATAATCATTATTTTTGCAAATTTTTTTTTAATTGATTTATTTTTTTTATATTGAATTTAATGCCATTTTACACCAATTGACAATCTGAATTAATACAATTTCATAAAAAACATAAAAGGTTAAGTATCATTATCAGATATTATACCAAGTTACCAATATCAGTATTATATCAGATATTTAATCAGTATAAATCTTAAATGATTTTTGATCCTGGACACCATGAGAGTCACAACACAACAACATGGCTGTTGGTTACATCACACTGTAAACAAATTTCCTCCTAAATGATAAAAGAATTAAATTAAAAATGAAGTTTAAAAAATTAAATCATCATCATCATGATTATCAGTGAAAACATTGATTTTAGTTTTTGGACACCACCTAAACATTTGTGACTCTGGACCACAAAACCAGTAATAAGGGTCAATTTTTTATTTATACATCTGAAAGACAAATAAATACGCTTTCCATTGATGTATGGTTTGTTAGGATAGGGCAATATTTGGAATCTGAGGGAGCAAAAAATCTAAATATTGAGAAAATGGCCTTTAAAGATGTCCAAATAATGCTCTTAGCAATGCATATTACTTATCAAAAATTAAGTTTTGATATTTACGGTAGGAAATTTACAATATATCTTCATGGAACATGATCTTTAATATCTTAATGATTTTTGGCATAAAAGAAAAATGGATAATTTTGACCCATACAATGTATTTTTGGCTATTGCTACAAATATACCCCAGCGACTTATGACTGGTTTTGTGCTCCAGGGTCACATTTATCATTCAGAAATGGAAAACAAGTTTTTACAAAGTTTATATTATTTTATAGAAGTGTTTTACAGAAATAATAATAAAATATTTGGAAATATAATTTTTAGAGAATTTCAGCCTAAATATATACATGCATACATAAATAATCAGTGAAACCATATATTTCAGTTTCCGTATAGTTACACCTCCCAGATATTTTAGACTTTAAGCCCCATAACATCATTTTAACATTTCAGAAGCAGAAAACTCATCTTTACAATATTCGTATTATTTTGTAGAAATGATAACAAAAGATTTGATAAATGATGGTTGGTTAACAAACAAATAATCAGTGAAACTATTTAATTTAGCTTCTAGACAGTTACACAACCTATTTTTTACTTTAACCCCCACAACAGAATTTTAATTCATGAACGGAAAATATGTTCATCGCAGTGAATTGTATTTTGTGACATTCCTAATCATAATACCAGGCTGTCTGTCTGTCTCTCTCTTCCAGATACTACATGGAAGTAGCAGCTGCACCCTGTAATGAGTCTAACAGCCACAGCAGCCGCTCAGACTCGTCATCTGGATCCGTGCCGCCCCTCAAACCCATCCTGAAGAAAACCTGGGTTCTGGGCAGCTGCGTCTTCTACGTTTTCTTCATCTCTATCATGATTTTCCCTGCTCTTTCCTCGGGCATCCAGTCCATGAATAAAGACTCTGGAAACCCTTGGGCTACCACATACTTCGTGCCTCTTACTAGTTTTCTACTGTACAACCTTGCAGACTTCTGCGGCCGCCAGGTCACGGTCTGGTTGCAGGTGCCGGGTCCCACCAGCCGCATGCTGCCATTGCTGGTCGTCTCCAGAACCGCCTTGGTTCCTCTCTTCATGTTCTGCAACTATCAGCCCCGGTACCACCTGCACAATGTGTTCTTTGCACATGACCTCTTCCCCGTGGTATTCGTCTGTCTGCTGGGGATTACTAACGGGTACCTGGGTACACTGCCCATGATCTACGGGCCCAAAGTGGTGCCGCGGGAGCTGGCTGAGCCTGCGGGGGTCGTCATGTCCTTCTTCCTCACGCTGGGGCTTGCTGTGGGTTCAGCCTTGTCTGTGGCGCTCGTTCACTCTATCTGAGTGTAAATGACTTGCTGCCTTTCAGACCTTTACAGTATTGCCAAAAGACTGATCATTTACACTACAGCACTCAAGACGACTTTTGCCAATATTTTTTTTTTTTTTTTTTTTTTTTACAATCTTTATGCATTTTAATGGTCTCAATGAAATTGATGGTGGGGGGGGGGGTTTCATCTAAATGATTTTTATGTTTTTCTAATTGCTTTTACAGTCAATTTTAAGTAGAATTTTATTATTTGTATTTTTCATATCATGTTTTTCAATTTTGACCATTATAATAAAACGTTTTTATAAAAAGAAGCACTGTATGTTATTTTCCTGCAATAATATACAGGCATAAACTGGTTTTGCAGTGCTTTAAGGGTTTTAGTCATGTTTACAATGTGTTATTTATCGTGAAAAGACATTTTAAAATGAAATGCAAAAAAATATACAACCCGAATTCCAGAAATGTTGGTAGTTTTTTTTTTTTTTCATTTTGAATAAAATTAAAACTAAAAGAATTTCAAATCACATGAGCCAATATTTTATTCACAGTAGAACATGGATAGCAAAAATGTTTAAACGAAGAATTTTTAAAATTTTATGCACAAAATGAGCTCATTTTAAATTTGATGCCTGCTACAGGTCTCAAAATAGTTGGGATGTGGGCATGTTTACCATCTCCTCTTCTTTTCAAAACAGTTTGAAGACATCTGGGCATCGAGGTTATGAGTTTCTGGAGTTTTGGTGTTGGAATTTGGTTCCATTATTTTTTTTTTGGTTTGTGGTCGTCTTTAACATATTTTTCGTTTAATGATGCACCAAATGTTCTCTATAGGTGAAAGATCTGGACTGCAGGAAGGCCAATTCAACACCCGGACTCTTCTACTACGAAGCCATGCTGTTCTAATAGCTGCAGTATGTGGTTTTGTATTGTCTTGCTGAAATACACAAGGCCTTCCCTGAAATTGACGTCATCTGGAGGGGAGCATATGTTTCTCTAAAACCTTTTATATACCTTTCAGCATTCATGGTGCCTTCCAAAACATGCAAGCTGTGCATACTGTATGCACTTATGCACCCCCATACCATCAGAGATGCTGGCTTTTGTACTGAACGCTGAGATTTGTAAAGCCTTTGCAAATTTGACGTTGAGGAACGTTGTTTTTAAAGTATTCCACAATCTTTTTATACACTCTTTCACAGATTAGAGAGCCACTGCCCATCTTTACTTCTGAGAGACTCCGCCTCTCTAAGACAGTGGTTCCCAGCCACGTTCTTGGAGGCCCCCCAACACTGCATGTTTTCCTTGTCTCCTTAATCAAACACACCTGATCAGATCATCAGCTCATTAGTAGAGACTCCAAGACCTGAAATAGGTGCGTGTCAGATGAAGGAGAGATGCAAAGTGTGAAGTGTTGGGGGGCCTCCAGGAACGTGGTTGGGAACCACTGCTCTAATACATCCCTTTTATAGCTAATCATGTGACAGAGCTGATGTCAATTAACTTAATTACTTGCTAGATGTTCTCCCAGCTGAATCTTTCCAAAATGTCTTGCTTTTTCAGCCCTTTGTTGCCCTCGTGCCAACTTTTATGAGACCTGTAGCAGGCTTCAAATTTGAAATGAGCTCATTTAGTGGATAAAAGTGTAAAATTTCTTAGTTTAAACATTTATGTTCTCTAAGTTCTATTGTGAATATAATATTGGCTCATGTGATTTGAAAGTCTTTTAGTTTTTATTTTATTCAAATAATAAAAAGCGTCCCAACATTTCCGGAATTCAGGTTGTAGCATATCTTACATCAAATAAATAATGAAAAATATTAATTAGAAACCTGTCATCTATACAAATATCTTTTTCAAAATGAAAGTTTGTTTAAATACTTGAAATTAATTTTGTTCAGTTGTCAACATAAGTTCAAAATAGGTGAAACAAGTAGTGATGCACCATGCAATGTCTACTAACATTTCAAAATATGTATTTAAGACATTTGTTACGTTTGAGAAAAATTGGTGATTGTCACATTCTTGTTTTCAGTTAAAAGAAACATGAAAATTGTGTTCCTTTGTGATTTAAGGGTTAATTAAATATTTATTAAAAGCATACAGTAACCTCAAATGTCACACTCCTGACCTATTAATGTAACAGACTGTTATTGGCACCTCACCTTCCCCTCATTTATTAGCCCTGCATGAGGAAACAAGCTTCAGATGCATATCCTGCAGCAGTCCTGTGAGATTGTGAAGCTGTGATGTGAGGAGTGTTAGTGTCGTCTTTAGGGTTAGGGAAACAAGCTTCAGATGCATATCCTGCAGCAGTCCTGTGAGATTGTGAAGCTGTGATGTGAGGAGTGTTAGTGTCGTCTTTAGGGTTAGGGAACCAAGCTTCAGATGCATATCCTGCAGCAGTCCTGTGAGATTGGGAAGCAGTGATGTGAGGAGTGTTAGTGTCGTCTTTAGGGTTAGGTCAGGGTTAGGGAAACAAGCTTCAGATGCATATCCTGCAGCAGTCCTGTGAGATTGGGAAGCAGTGATGTGAGGAGTGTTAGTGTCGTCTTTAGGGTTAGGGTTAGGGAAACAAGCTTCAGATGCATATCCTGCAGCAGTCCTGTGAGATTGTGAAGCTGTGATGTGATGAGTGTTAGTGTCGTCTTTAGGGTTAGGGTTAGGGAAACAAGCTTCAGATGCATATCCTGCAGCAGTCCTGTGAGATTGTGAAGCTGTGATGTGAGGAGTGTTAGTGTCGTCTTTAGGGTTAGGGAACCAAGCTTCAGATGCATATCCTGCAGCAGTCCTGTGAGATTGTGAAGCTGTGATGTGAGGAGTGTTAGTGTCGTCTTTAGGGTTAGGGAAACAAGCTTCAGATGCATATCCTGCAGCAGTCCTGTGAGATTGTGAAGCTGTGATGTGAGGAGTGTTAGTGTCGTCTTTAGGGTTAGGGAAACAAGCTTCAGATGCATATCCTGCAGCAGTCCTGTGAGATTGTGAAGCTGTGATGTGAGGAGTGTTAGTGTCGTCTTTAGGGTTAGGGAAACAAGCTTCAGATGCATATTCTGCAGCAGTCCTGTGAGATTGTGAAGCTGTGATGTGAGGAGTGTTAGTGTCGTCTTTAGGGTTAGGGAAACAAGCTTCAGATGCATATCCTGCAGCAGTCCTGTGAGATTGTGAAGCTGTGATGTGAGGAGTGTTAGTGTCGTCTTTAGGGTTAGGTCAGGGTTAGGGAAACAAGCTTCAGATGCATATCCTGCAGCAGTCCTGTGAGATTGTGAAGCTGTGATGTGAGGAGTGTTAGTGTCATCTTTAGGGTTAGGGAAACAAGCTTCAGATGCATATCCTGCAGCAGTCCTGTGAGATTGTGGAACTGTGATGTGAGGAGTGTTAGTGTCGTCTTTAGGGTTAGGGTTAGGTTAGGGTTAGGGAAACAAAGTTCAGATGCATATTCTGCAGCAGTCCTGTGAGATTGTGAAGCTGTGATGTGAGGAGTATTAGTGTCGTCTTTAGGGTTAGGGTTAGGTTAGGGTTAGGGAAACAAGCTTCAGATGCATATCCTGCAGCAGTCCTGTGAGATTGTGAAGCTGTGATGTGAGGAGTGTTAGTGTCATCTTTAGGGTTAGGGAAACAAGCTTCAGATGCATATCCTGCAGCAGTCCTGTGAGATTGTGAAGCTGTGATGTGAGGAGTGTTAGTGTCGTCTTTAGGGTTAGGGAAACAAGCTTCAGATGCATATCCTGCAGCAGTCCTGTGAGATTGTGAAGCTGTGATGTGAGGAGTGTTAGTGTCGTCTTTAGGGTTAGGGAAACAAACTTCAGATGCATATCCTGCAGCAGTCCTGTGAGATTGTGAAGCTGTGATGTGAGGAGTGTTAGTGTCGTCTTTAGGGTTAGGGAAACAAACTTCAGATGCATATCCTGCAGCAGTCCTGTGAGATTGTGAAGCTGTGATGTGAGGAGTCTTAGTGTCGTCTTTAGGGTTAGGGAAACAAACTTCAGATGCATATCCTGCAGCAGTCCTGTGAGATTGTGAAGCTGTGATGTGAGGAGTGTTAGTGTCGTCTTTAGGGTTAGGGAAACAAGCTTCAGATGCATATCCTGCAGCAGTCCTGTGAGATTGTGTAAAATTATATTATTAATGAAGACGGCGTGATATCTCTTTTTCTATAGGCTAAATATTCCTTATACACAAGCATGCTCATTTTAATAGGTACAAACAAAAATGACAATTAAAAAAGTAATGTTTGCTGTGCATCTGACACACACATAACCCAGATAACACAGGTACGTCTGCAAGATGTCTGTTAAAGATCTCTTGATCTGGAGAGAATCTGCTGTCTACAAACGTCTGGTAGATGTCTTTCAGATGTCAGTTTTACATAAACATGTAATAGACATCGTCTATTTGACATCTAAAAGGAGACATTCTATAGACGTATTGCAGATGAGCAAACACCCTAAAAAATACGGCTTGCAGATGTAAATGCAGACGTCAAATAGACGTCTCCGAGATGTATGTGTGCTATCAGGGAACAGACGTATTTTTTAGAGTGTGTTTTCTCATCTGCAATACGTCTATAGGACGTTTCCTTTTAGATGTCATATAGACGTCTATTAGATGTCTTTAAGATGTTCATGTTTATATAAAACTGACATCTGAAAGACATCTACCAGACGTTTGTAGACAGCAGATTCTCTCCAGATCAAGAGATCTTTAACAGACATCTTGCAGACGTACGTGTGCTATCTGTGTCATTAACATTATTATTTACTGCATTGAACACTTTTGTCCTTCAGTAATCATTTACTCTAGATATTGACATTTGTTTATAAAATACAGGTTCCATGTTTCTGGTTTTAAAGCAGTTAACATGTTATGAGTAGTGCAAATGAAAAGTAATTGTGTTGGGTTGTTGGTTTATATCTGTGTGCATCTCCTGCAGACAGAAGAGGGCATCATGCTGGACGAGGTGGTTGTGAATGAGCAGCCGTCCACAGACACAGAGGAGACCGTGCCATGTTTCCAGACTCCAGGCCCCACTCACCTTCCATAATCTGCGCTACCGCATCAAGGAACGATTAGGAAGGTTTAGCATGCAGTGGGTTGAAAAGGACATCCTCAAAGATGTCAGGTAATGGTTTGACTGGTAGTGTATCTTTTAGATTGATTTACCTCTTCAGCACCCAAGAAAATAGCCCCCAAATAATGTAATTAGTCAGCTTACATCTGACATGCACTGGTCTGCCCATCTGTATTTGGAGGTTTGGCAGTAATAAGTAGTCGCAGGGGAAGAATGGGGATCTTGTCTTGCATAGTTAATATCAGCAGTGTATTAAGAAGAATCAGTCTTGCACAGTTGCACAAAGAGCTGCTCACAATCCAAAGAACTCTGTCCAGTTGAAAGCCGTCCAAAAAGTGATGTTTTGGCATCATGAACCCTGGAATGAATGCTATTATGGACCCGACTGGAAGTGGGAAGACTTCGTAAGCACATGTTCATTTTATTTCTGTTGTTTCATATTAGTAAAAATATCGAAATCTCATTTCATTGGATAAAACATTTGAAGCAACTTCAGTTCATTTTAAACAAGCACGTTTCAAGCAAAATACTTGACACAAATACATTTTTGTTAGTCACTGCAAAAATGAATTGGCTCATAAAAGGGAATTTGTTAGAATAGTCAGCGTTGTCTGTTTGCAGATGTTTGATATTTTGTCTAAAGCAGTGGAATTCATGCTCTTGCAAGCATCTCTTAATGGGATAATTCACTCAAGAATACAAATCTGTCATCATTTACTCACCCTCATGTCATTCCAAAGTTGTTTGGTTCCCAATGTTCTTCAAATTTCCTTTTGTATTCCAGAAGTCATTCAGGTTTAGAAACACATCGAGGTGAGTAAATGATTTCGGCTTGGGGTGGGCTATCCCCTTTGGAGTTCCATTTTTATTTATATTTTTTTTTGTAAACCCTACCTTTTAGTTAGGTACTTATTTACATTTACAATATACCGTATGGCATGAATTACAGTGTGTCTGTCTATCAGGATGTCATTGCCGGACGGAAAGATCCTAAGGGCTTAAAATCAGGCCAAGTTCTAGTTGATAACACCATTGTGACCTCTGACCTCAGACTCTGCTCGGCCTATGTGGTTCAGGTGGGGAAACAGCACTCTCTGTGGCCTACTAAAATGCATATTACAACAAAATGATATACAAACTGCTGTTCAAAGGTTTGGTAAGATTTAAAAAAATCCGTCATCCAGGAGCTCGGCCTGAAAGATTGAGCAGATTCTAAGGTAATGCACTGAAGAGGATGGTGTTGGTATGAACAAAACATCCTCACTTGAGACTCTCTCTCTGTGTGTGTGAAGAACAACAACTGTAGGGTTGGGTGCTGTGTCAGTATATAACGTGTGACAGTAGGAATGTGTCATATCACGCTGACAGGACTTGTTCTCTCTCAGATTGGGACCATGTTTTTGCGTGGTGTTTCTGGTGGAGAGAAGAAGAGGTGCAGCATCGGGATGGAGCTCATCACGTCCCCCACCCTCCTGTTCCTGGATGAGCCCACCACAGGCCTGGACGCCAACACTGCCTGCTCCATCATGGAACTGCTGCAGAAGTACCACACTTTCTCTCTTATCAGATATATCTACTGTGAACAATGAAGTATCTTAACACTGTACATTTTTGAAATGGATCAGTTTATTGATCCTTTAGACAATCTCGTATTTGATACATTAGGCTTTTATGGCTCATGTGATGTGATATAGGAGCATATGGAGCTCATTTTCGAGGAAAAAAAAATCACCTCAATTTTATTCAGGCTGAGCAAAAATATGCAGTTTGTTTCAGTTGCTTAATATTTATTTGGCCAAAAAGTGAAATTCAGATAGCCTGTAATGTAGATCAGTAAGTATAGCAGTCTAGTTACATAAAGTTGACACTCTGTAACTCCTAATAACGTCTTAGTAAGATGATATTTTTATGATCACATATCATATAATGCAACACAATACAATGATTATTGAGCGATGCGCAAAGAAATGTTTCTCAAAAGCCTGATGTATCATATTTGATAACCACATTTTAATATGATTTACATGTAAACAGAGATGTGAGTAATGTCCTGAAATGGGTTTTAGAATGATACTAAAAGGCCTTTTAACTCGCTAAAAAGTATAAATTATCAGTCTGACAGCAAAAAGAACGTAGTAGAAAGTTTTGATCATGTTTAGAAATTTGTATTCATAGGCTTATAGTGTTAATATGCTGAGAAACTAAAGCCATTGGTAGAATACGTTACCCTTTTCACAAACGTGTACTGTGGTTCATTCTTTTTAAACACTGTGAAGTGCTTTTAAAAGAACAAACTTCATATTTCTACTTCTAAAAACCCTCCAGTGCATTCTTCGCATTGACATCCAATGAGAGGGCATTACTGTACACGTATTTCTGTGCTTCAAACTGAGAGATGTGTGGCAAACACAGATGCCTGTCACAGATGAGCTAAAATTGAATTTGAAACCTCAGAAAATTGCACAACATTTGACATGTTTTCACAATTTCTTTTTACTGTAGCTGTCAGACGAAACCACATTCCACTTCAAATATAAAGCACAGTCACGTACAACCTGTTTGTGTCCATTTCTATGTAAATGAAATGCAGAGATTGAGACTGATCATTTGTTATGTTACCCAGGCTCTCCAAACAGGGTCAGACTGTCATCTTCTCCATTCACAGTTTGACCACCTGACACTCAAGAATAAAGATTTCTCTTTCAAATAAATGCTTTTGAACTCTGTTTTATCAAAATAACAAAAAGTTATTTCACAATAACTGCTAGAACTTAAACACAGGTACAATCATTATGTGTGTAAAAAGAAATGAGCATGAATTATGTTAATTAATTTATTAGAACCCTGTAAAGGCTACTGTGTCATATTGGATACACAAAGTTCTAAGGCCTCTAAATGATCAACGTGATCAAAACCTTTTGTGCGCAATCTACTTCATGCCTTCTGTTCTGTCGTCTAATAGATAGTTCATACTTTTTTATCAAGTAAAATGCCTTTTAGTATAATTGTAAAAATGATCCCCTTCAGGGTGTCTTTTTGCTGATTTTTATAAAGTAAGCAATAATAACTTTAATATTTTAGACATTTTTCAAGATGAACACTTACTGGACTGATGCAGTTTTCTTTCATCCTATGTTACAAAATGTGATTGTCAAATATGACACATCAGGCTTTTGAGAAATGTTATTATTTTTAAGCATGGTTTTATTGCATCTCTCAAACCATAAAACTGATATTTACAGGCATTTTATGGAAATAGTCTGCTATACAGTGGCATGCGAAAGTTTGGGAACCCCTTGCAGAATCTGTGAAAATGTGGATAATTTTACCAAAATAAGAGAGATCATACAAAATGCATGTTATTTTTTATTTAGTACTGTCCTGAGTAAGATATTTTCCATAAAAGATGTTTACATATAGTCCACAAGACAAAAAAATTGCTGAAATTATTAAAATAACCACATTCAAAAGTTTGGGAACCCTTGGTTCTTAATACTGTGTGTGGTTACTTGGATGATCTACGACTGTTGTTTTGTTTTGTGATGGTTGTTCATGAGTCCCTTGTTTGTTCTGAACAGTTAAACTGAGCTCTGTTCTTCAGAAAAATCCTCCAGGTCCTGCAGAATCTTCAGTTTTCCAGCATCTTTTGCATATTTTAACCCTTTTCAGCAGTAACTGTATGATTTTGAGATCCATCTTTTCACGCTGAGGATGATTGAGGGACTCAAACACAACAATTAAAAAAGGTTCAAACATTCACTGATGTTCCAGAAGGAGCCGGGGGTGAAAACTTTTGAACAGGATGAAGATGTCCAAATTTTTCTTATTTTGTTGAAATATCATATTTTTCCATTTAGTACTGCCCTTCTGACGCGACAGAAGATACTTGCATGTTTCCTGGAAGACAAATGAAGTACAATTTACCTTGATCTTCAAATTCAAAAAGTTTTCACCCCCGGCTCTTAATGCATCGTGTTTCCTTGTAATGTAATAATTGATTTACTTTACGAGCTTTCAGAATTTCAAAAGTTTTGACTGTATAAATACTAGCAACTATATTAGAATTACAAGAATAACGTCGAAATATTTCGAGAATAAAGTCTAAATTTTCTCCTGGTGCAATAGGCTATAGAATATACTCTCAAAATATAACAACTTTAATCTCCTAATTGCTACAAATTAATTCTCACAATTTTGACTTTATTTTCGAAATATTTTGACTTTATTTTCACAATTTTGACTTTTTTCCTCAAATATTGTGACTTTATCCTCAAAATATTTTAACTTTATTCTCATAATTTTGACTTTATTTTTCGAAATATTTCGACTTTATTCTCAAAATATTTAAATATTATTTTTTGTAATTTTGACTGCTCTCAAAATATTTTGACTTTATTCTCATAATTTTGACTTTTCATATTGATATGATTTTTTTTCTCACAATTTTGACTCTTTTCCTCAAAATATTATGACTTTAATCTTGTAATCTTAGACTTTTTATTTTTAATGTGGCACTAAACCGCCATAGTACTAAACAAGCAAAACTAATGGACACAACATTGTCAGGTTGAAAAGGTCAAAATGATTGCTTTAAATGCACCAACAAGACATTAGGAAGTAAACTGCAGTTAATGGGATGGTGTTGGAGAACTTTATTCTCATACTTTTGTCTATTTTCATATTAATATGACTTTATTCTCAAAATATTTCAACATTATTTTTTGTAATTTTGACTGCTCTCAAAATATTTTGACTTTATTCTCATAATTTTGCCTATTTTCATATTAATATGACTTTATTCTCAAAATATTTCAACATTATTTTTGTAATTTTGACTACTCAAAATATTTGAGCAACACGACATTAGGAAGTAAACTGCAGTTAATGGGATGAAGGTGTATTTTTGGAACTTGGCATGATCTAATCTTTTCTGTCCTGTGTCGTCTCAGGTGTTTGGGGGTTTCCTAGTAAACCTGAATTCGATGCTGAGCAGGATGTCTTGGCTGAAGTGGGCCAGTATTTTCCGATATGGCTACAATGTAAGAACATAGAACATTTTACAACTCATTCAATCTCTATACATTTGCGTTTCAGCAGTAATCCAACCAAGCTGTCTCCCTTCAGGTACTTGCCATCATCGAGCTAAAAGATCAAGATCAAGATTTCCCAGTAACTACACCAGGTAGGACTCGCTCAGAGTTTAGTCTAGGAGGTGATGTGGGTGAGGTGTTTCAACTGCAAACTCTCTCTCTTACTGGCAGTATGACAGGTGACATGTATCTGGATTATCAAGAGATCAACTACAGCACTTGGGGCTTTTGGCAGAACCAGGTAGCTCTGACAGGCATTATGTGTGTGTGTGTGTCTGATTGGATTGGATTCAATTTATTGTCATTGCACATGTAGGTACAAGGCAACGAAATGCAATAAAGAAGAAGAAATACAGCATAACATGAGGAAAGAGAGGAGAAAAAAATTGTCCTCACACTACGCTCCTGAACGAGAGTGCAGTGTGAGAACAGACAAAAACCTCAGCAAAGAGCACAGTCAACACAGGAACATAACTTGCATAGTAATCCTAGTTCAGACGAAACCGCCATCCGGCCAGCAGCCATTACAGCGCAAACACACGGACCCGTTATCACTGACAGGATGAAGCGACGAAGGCGTGGGATGGGGGGTAGGGAGGTGTATGAGTGTGTGTAAGTTTGTGTGAGTTCGTATGCCTTGAAATCCGTTTCGCCAGCACTCCAAACCAGTCGACTCAGTTCGCAGGTTGTGATGCGACATAGCAATTGCCATGGAAACGACCTTGGACAGAGCACAAGCGCCCGACAATAACAAGGTGTTTGATGGGGGGAGGGAATGGAAGAAAGAGCGTCTCCCTGCAGTATTCACCAGAGAGTTGATACCAGAGCGGCCTTGCCAAGCCGTTCTGTTGTGGGAAGCCGGAAAGAGATAAGATTGTTTTGTCTTTGGGCGAACAGCTGTCTTCCAGTTTCACAGCTATTCTCATTGTCCATTCTGATCTCCTTGTCCATCAATTTTCCTTTCCAAAGCCGAGAGCTTAGCCGTGATCGAATCCATATTGCGGTTAATCGCCTCTGTTTCAGAGGCGACCGCTCTCCCTACAGCCTCAATCATGACGGGCAGCCTTGAGAGGTTTTGGATAGCCAGTCCCGTCTCCTTAATTTCCTGATAATTTAGGGCAACGCCTAATCCAAATAGCAGAAACCCAGTTATCATTGTTCCGAATAAGAAGATGTCTTCAATGTCCTCCACGGAGAGAGCCGCCAGACACACGACCCGCCATCTCTCCCATGCGTCCATCGTGTAGCCAGCAGCAAACGTCCCAGCAGGACATTCCGGTTCTCCAGATCCCGCTTTCCTAGTCGAGAAGATGGTGTCAATTGCGTTAAGAGACCAGTTGATCAGATCCATAATTTCGGTTTTGTAAATAGTGCAGCGAGAGTCTCTTAAGAAGGACAGGACAATACAAGAGAGCAAGCAGGGAAGTTCAGGGTAGGGAGGGAGGGAAGAAAAATGCGACCGCCTTCGAACAGAGCCAAACGTATAATATTCGTTATACTGATTCTTGCTTACGTGCAGCTGCGTCGGATCAATCGCTGGAAGTGAAGGAATGACACTGGTTGTTTCCCTCATTTTTTATATTTTTATATTTTGAACCCTTTGCATCATGCGTTTACACATGTATTGAGAAATGTGTCAGCCTTACACAGAATCCACAACTCACCACCTCAGTTACTTCAAATCTGCTACCTCTGAAACCTCCTGTGGCATAAAGTATGGAATTGTTTGAAATTTTGTAAATGTTTAATTTTATATAAAAGTTGTAAACTGAATACAGCTGTGAACCTACAAAAATAAAAGCCAAATTGTATTTAGTGTTGTTTATTGCCAAAGAACAACTACAATACACTTACAAATAAAAATGGTAAGTTTAAGAATTATTGCAAAACATTCAAAGTGAACGGAGATTGATGTGATCGCAGGAGCAACAGCTCTCTAAGAATATGCAGAGTTAACAAATGGCACTAGCAACAGACCTTTTCTCACATATTGTGACATACTGAGCAAAAAAGGGGTTTATACGTCGATTGAGACATGGAGGTTGCATTCCAGCAGAAAGCTGAGATTGGCCTTTCATTTTGCTAAGCATGGCAAATTCAGGCAACCTACTTAAAACAAATCTTCATAGGTGGCTTTTTCACCCTCACACAAAACTCCTGGGCCCGTATAGCACTAACCAGATCAATCACTGTTTTTGGTAGAAATTATATTTCTACATGGCAAATATTTTAGGTGTGGTAGAGTAATAGAAAACCAACAGACCCAACAGTCATTACATGCATGCTGTTGATTCTGTGTAATTGATTCATTAATTGAAAAGGGCATGTTCAAAATAATAGCAGTGTTGTTTAATTAGAGGAAATCATTCTGTGAAAAAACTGGTGTCAAACAAGTGGCCCTTATTTAAGGACGAAGGCAGCAAATGTTGTACTGTGCATTTCTCTCTGAAAACCTGAATAAAATGGGTCGTTCCAGACATTGTTCAAAAGAATAGCGTACTTTGATTAAAAGGTTGATTAGAGAGGGGAAGACATATAAAGAAGTGCAGAAAATGATAGGCTGCTCAGCTAAAGTTATATCAAATGCTTTAAAATGACAACCAAAACCAGAAAGATGTGGAAGAAAACTGAAAACTACCATTCGAATGGATCGAAGAATAGCCAAAATGGCAAAGACTCAGCCAATGATCAGCTGCAGGGCGATCAAAGAAAGTCTAAAGTTGCCTGTGAGTACTGTAACAATTAGAAGACGCCTATGTGAAGCCAAGCTATCGGCAAGAAGCCCCCGCAAAGTCCCATTGTTGAAAAAATGAAGAGGTTACAATTTGCCAAAGAACACATTGACGGGCCTAAAGAGAAATGGTGCAATATTTTGTGGATTGATGAAGCTAGATTGTTCTTTTTGGGTATAGGGGTATAACACCGTTTGCCAGATGACCCCAAAACACTGAATTCAAGCCAGAGTACACTGTGAAGACAGTGAGGCATGGTGGCGCAAGCATCATGATATGGGGATGCTTCTCATACTACGTGCTGGGCCTATTTATCACATTCCAGGGATCATGGATCAGTTTGAATACATTAAAATACTTAGAGGTCATGTTGCCTTATGCCGAAGAGGAAATGCCCTTGAAATGGGTGTTTCAACAAGACAACCCCAAACACACCAGTAAGCGAGCAGCATCTTGGTTCCAGACCAACAAGATTAGCGTTATGGAGTGGCCAGCCCAATCTCCAGACCTTAATCCAAGAGAAAACTTGTGGGGTGACATCAAAAATGCAAAATCAAGAAATGCAGAGGAATCGTCCTGGGCTGGATGCAGGTGCCAGACGCCATGCAACACAGATGTGAAGCAGTTCTACGAAACCGTGGCTATACAGCTAAATATTAGTTCAGTCATTCACAAGAAAGCAAAATCTTCAAGCACTTTTCTGTTTATACAGTAAATGTTTGACTTTGAAGAAAAAGGAATATTAGGCTGTTCCAAAAAATAGCAGTCTGCATTTCTCGGGCGCTGATCTTTAGGATTCCTACTGAAATAACTGAGTTTAGAAATCTCACAGAGCAACAATAAATGGGACGGGTTTTAAGCAAACTAAATGATTGGAAAAGTCCAGTTTACATCACCAGAAAGACATTGAAAATTACAAGGTCAAAAACTGTTTTTAATGCTCAAGTTTCATGCACTTTACCAAAAAAAAAAAAAAAAAAAAAAAAAAAAAATTAAATTCCAGAGCTGATCAACTGACAAAAAGGGGTTTGAAAAACTTCTGAAACATGGAGAATGGGGTTGAAGTTGGTTTTATTTAATTTTTTTTTAAACAAAAGGCTGAGTCTGAACCGTGTGAAGCACAAGGATAAAATCTGACATTTAGGTAGCAGTGGCTGATCACTCAGTTAGGATCAAATGAAGAATGTCAACATCACTTCCCCTTCAGATCATTAATACACACAAAATGACAGTTAAAGATAATTGACTTCCATTAGGACCAAAAGTGTCACCCATTAAAAACAAAGCTTTAAATCACTGGCCTTGCAGGTAAAGAGGGAGGCAGGGATAGAGTATCCAAAGCATTTCATCATCATTCTCAGGGGTCTTCTGATAAAGGCACAATCTATTTCCATAAACTCATGCCCTGTAGCATATTTGAAGAAACCAACATTGTACAACTAAAAGAATATTAATTCTAAAAACAAGTCCCCAAAATAGCGCAAAAAAAAATTCAGTTTCAGTGCAAGTATTTCCCCTATATCTACATATATCTGCCATTCATATCTCCCTCCAAACCCCTGCCCCCTCAAAATACATGTCCTTGCAGTAAAAGCTTTCTTTCCCCTGAAACAAGGCTGTTAAATTAGCGGTGACAGTTCAATTTCAAATGTCACAAAGAAAACCCAAATATTGATTTCGAAACAGAAAAGCAGCTCTACAGCAGTTCTCCTTTAGTTTCCCAAGATTGTTGTGCTCATCCTTTAGCTCCACACGTGACGCCTGCAGTGATCCAAGGCCTGCAACACACAAACACAGAAGCTTCATTTACATCACATCCCATTATTGATGTGCAGTACAACATTGGACTCAAAACAGAGTAGTCTTCTGTAACGCCAGAAAGACAATACTCACGTTACAGCGAGAAGCGGTTTCCACGTTCTTACACCAGAATGCTGGTCCCCAGCTGCACTGCTCCAATCCCAGCAGCCTCTGCACTGCCTCAGGACATGCTCCCAGCTTCTATACACAAAAAACCCCAAACAAACTCAGTCAGGGATCATTTGATCACATGATTTGAGCTGGAGTGCGCAGGGTAAATCTTACCATGCAGACAAAATCAGGATCCAGCGTCTGGAGCAGCAGCTGCACCAGCAGAGGCTCATACTGCTCAATGAGCTGGTTACACTGCAGGAAGGAGAACACACTTAGACATTTGAACCATTTCCTACAGGAATGGAGGAGTTGTCAGATTGAGTCGGTTTCTAGAATTCAAACAGTAAACTGGAGTTTGCTTGATGCAAGGTTACACAATGTGGGAAAAAAAAAAAAATCTGCAATGTAATTGGCTTATTGCATATGATCTATTGTTGGATGTATTAAAAACATGAAGCATGGATGTAAGCCGGGTGTCCGTTTACTGCAAGTGTGACTTACCTCATCTCTGACAGAGTCAGGCAAGAAGTTGCAGACCTTCAGCACGGCCTCTTCGATCTCTGCCTGAGTGGCGTTCTGCTCCAGGATCCCGTCCACATAACGCACCGCCATCTTACACACGTCACAGAAGCCGCCCGCCTCAAATTGTTGCTTGTCCATAACAGCTGCAAGAATAAAACATTAAAAATGCATCTCACACATCTAGAAAGAGAGGAACAAATGGAACGGTGAAAACAAAAGTATTATCAGCACTTACAGACATGGCTGACCCCACTGCAGAGAGCGAGGAAAGAGCAGATGGTTTTGGGATCGGCCTCCTGCACAAGCAGTTCAATGATGGCCTGGCCGTAGGTCTCAATCAGGTCCTTGCACTGAGCAGTGAGTGTGGAGGGTAAGAGGTCACAGACTTTCTCCACAGCCTGCACAATCTCTTCCTGAAAAACCAGTGTCAGCACACATTTAACAGGGGAACTTATAAAGGTGCAAATTCATATCAAGTTCTCCAGACATGTCTGAGAGCGAAGAAACAGTCACAATGTAGTTCATCTAATTAGACCTTGCTGTCAGTACTATTAATATTGAAATACAGTTGAGTATTGTTTTTAATTCTAGTATTTCATAATGTGAAGCCAAGTCTTGCATCAGTGCAGATATATTTAATATAATAATGAATTTTAGTTTGAGTGAGTCGCATCACAACTAAAAAGAAAAATCCACTGCAAGCTATTGTTTGCTGACTGGAAAGAGCAGGATGCATGCATTATCCTTTCATATTTATATACTTTCTCTTCTCTAAATGGAGAAGGCCTTAGTCTATCAGTCCCACCTGCTGCTATGTTTGTCTCACTGGCTTCAATCAATCTTTACATCTAGCGGTTGATGAAAACCCACACATTTGAACAGATTCAGGCCAGACTGGCCCTTACGTTTTTACTGACAACCAATGGAGAATCAATTCGTTTACTCTTACCTCAGATGTGTGATCCTGAATAATGCCCTCAATTTCCTTCATCACAAACTCACAGATGGCACACTGAGGACTGTCGCGTACTCGCACCAGATTCTATCAAGACCGAAGCACACGCATCAGGGAAACATCCTGCATTTACGCAATTTCCCAACTAAAGCTTCATTTGAATGCCATTTACAGCCCATAACAGCGGACCACATTTTAGAGTCATTCAATTAAATTTATATGGTCAAATCAGAGGATGAAATTGAAGAAAGTTTCCACTTTATGACGTGTAAACATACATAAAGTATCACATTTAAAGCCATTTTAAACGCTCAAAAACATTAAACTACCAAATACACAGATTCAAATGAAAACAACCGAAGCTACACGCTTTTGTACCTTAGCAGGATTGCTTTTGACAGGGGTTTCAAGTTTAGTTGCAGGGAACATCTTGACAGCAGGGATTGATTCGGCAGGCATCAGCTTCTCCATGCGCACAGATTTATTCTGAGTGGAGCAGAATCCAGCACGAGAGCAGATGTCCTTGGGTTGCTGCAGAGGGATTGCAGACAGTGAGTAATACAGCACCGGTTACACACGATAAAGGCAGGATGAGCGGAATATTAGGCATGCACTGACTAATACGTTTAAGCACCATCTTTCTGGATTACATCATGCAGCATCCATTGCCTCACACCTCTGATTAACCAATTACTCATGATGCTGCTCCACCTCATGCCCACAGCATCCAACATCACCCTGCTGCCATGCATGCAAGCACAGGATGTGCAATTATGATCTGATGAATGGCAAAAGCTAATGGTTCAATTAAAAAAAAGATCCAATTTAACGCTTTATAACATGTTTAAATGAAAATGGTTTGAATGTGAGCTCTCAGGATGGAAGTTAAAGATTGTTCCAATTCCGAATGATTAATCTGTTCTTTGGTCACTGAAGGAGTCAATCAAAAGCAGATTCAAACCCACATACAGTCTTTTTGACCAATTAATTCAGAAGAACAAGCTCAAGAGCAATTCGTCTGCAATGCAAACACTCTGGTCACAAAATGTTTTAGTTCAGCAAGTTCTTTTTACTTTCTACTGAATGGACTTCAGGAAACACTGTCAATGGAATGCTATATGTCTGGGGAAGAATGTACACAGAACCAAAATAGCATAGAAATTTGGTTGGGGAAATTCTAGAAAGCTGGTTATATGACATACGCAACAAGTTTGTAGACAAGTAAAAAGATAACTGCAAATTCCGGTTCCAAAAACTGGAGTAACTTTCAAATTAAGTAGCCATATCCCAATTTATGAGGGTCCAGGCTTTACTATTATTAGATCAATAACTTCACAAAAAAAATACAAATCTACATCGCTATTTTAGGTGTGCTGCTTTGGATCCATTTCCATGTTACTCCAGGATTTGTCGGTCTGATGCAATGTCTTTGTGTTCTTGGATGTCGAATGAGCAGCGTGAACGTTTCTGGTTAAAACCAAGAGTTTTGGGTTTGTGACAGCAAGTTTAACCCGGATTTATTTTGTTGTTGAATGAAACCAGTAACAAAAGAAGCATCAGCATAGTTTCAACCCTACTCAGTATTTTTATGGGTGATGGAGGTCATGATAATGGATGATCGGTCTGGTACTACATCTACACACAACATGAAATCCTCAGAGTTAGGGCTATTTTAAGAGTGCGTGAGTGGCTAGTCTAACAACAGCACAGATTAGCAACGGTCAGTGTTAAGATTAGAAAACAGCACAGGTGATTTGCCACATGACAGACAGATTAAAAGGCCCAAACTAGGATGAGACTAGCAGCTCAGAAAAACATACCTGCTCCTGAAGACCAGAACAAGCAAACCGCAAGAGGAGGGAGAGATAAAAAGAAAGAAAATGAAGGTGGGTAAAGAATTAGAGTTGTGGATTAAGCTGGTAGAGAGTCTTAACAGGAAAGGGAACAAAAGCAGCTTTGTTCACTTGACTGACAAAATCTGCAACAAGCTCTCCATATTAAAGGGGTCATATTTTCAAATACGTTTTTTTTCCCTCTAAGGTCTACTCATAAGTCATTGCTGCAGCAGTCACACATCAATTTGTGATCATTTTCCACCCTCTGGTTGACCCTTTAAACGGGATGTTTTAGTTGCAGTCGTTAATACAAACCTCCTCCCTGCGTGTGAAATGAGATACAGCTCTGAGCTGCTCCTTTACTCATAAGTTGTGGACACAAACCAAATAGTTTTTAAACCCCCTTATTCTTCAATACGTGTGCCCAGTTTCTTCTGCACCAGATGTGCAGTTTAAAAAAGGTCAGGCATCCTCTTTGAAGGAGCCTAGTGTTATAAATGAGGCTGAGTGCTTCACAAAGCCAGGAACAGCAGAGTGTTTGACTTACTCGCATGTCCCTTTTATTCCAAAACGGCAGAACCAAAGGATAGCTAATTATTTACTTTTATATACACACATACACTACTTCCTCGGTGACTGGGCAGACCACATTTCTGAACATCAAACTCACATTGCTAAACATCATCCTCAAGCTCACAAATTGTACATTAATTTTATTTCTCATATGACCCCTTTAAAACTCACTGTGGTGTGCCAGGAGGAGAGGAACTTGAGCACCCATTTTGGTAATGGAGGATGGAAGAATGAAACAGCTGAAATGCAGACATAAGACATCCAAAAAAGATGCAAAAATCACTTACCATAGACATAAGCTGTTGAAAGACCAATGGTCCATACTGGCTGATGTACTCCTTGCACTGTTGAAGAAATGAGAGATAAGACCACCATAATTGTCCCACACATGCAATGCACAAAGCATGGCATCTTAACTTTGAGCACAACTAGTAAACTCAGGTTCTCACCATATCAGACATGCCAGGTCCCAGCAGCTCACACTGGCTCTCCACCCGTGCGAGCAGAGTGTTGATAAATGAGGAATTGGCTTTGGCTTCCTCCTGAGTGTCAGAGATGAAGGTAACACAGTCCTGGCACACATCTTCACCAGTCTGCAGACAGAAGAGCACACCAAGCAGTTAGGAAACATACAGGATGAGATAAATTCAATCAGAAACACAAACATAGTGACACCATAGTAAAATATCAAGTTCAACATTTGAGTCAGGGTTTCTACAGATATGAACAAGTTAAATAAGACTTTAATACCACCTTATATGAAATTTAAGACCTAAACCTGTAATAGAAATACACATTACATATGTAATATTTTAGCATTTAATGTAAAAACAACAAAACATCACCGTCAAAAATCACTTACGCTAGCTTGCGGTAAATCACTTAAGAGTGTCATTGAGTCATTCAACTGATTGGTTAAAAATGTTGAATCATTCAGTAACAAAACACTGCTGAGTGTATCTTGGAGATTGTGCAAGACTTCTGCAGTGACTTTACCATTTTCGTTGGTGAAGTAGGACAAAACAGTAAATATTTTGTCTAAAAAGCAAGTACTTAACTAGCCTACTTGTTTATTGATCTAAATCATAAGAATATTCAGCAAAATATCTCCCTTGTCATGGTATGTTACTTAACTAGATCATGTTATGAATAAACTAAGCATTTAGAATTTTAACCTCAGCGTGTTTCTGAGTTTCTTTGGGTGCTGTTATGCTTGTTTTGAAGTCTCGCAAAGAGACCCCTACCCCCCCCTAAAACATACAGGTGTGTGACAGCTTCACCTGTTTGGGGGTCTCCTTCGCATTCTCTTGAGGGTAGAGCAGCTGAGGGATGTTCAGCAGGAAGGGGTTGACACGCTGGGTTAGGTCCACCTTAGGGATCTCATTGGACATGAGCTGAGCTTTAGCCAGAGCTTCCTGCTGGGACACACACAGGCCCATAGCACTGCACACCACACCGGGGTCATCCTGCGAGGTGACAGGAACACAGAAGCATTGTAAAGCATGATACACACCAATAGGATCTGCAGCCGATTACATTTCCCCCCTTGCTTCAATTCTTTAAAGAAGACCATGGCTGACGATGTGAAAGACTCTTCCTTCCCATAGATCCTCATCATCAATTACACAAAGGCTGCTTTGTGGATAGCTAACCATCTTAGCGGCACTAGACCAGTCTAGGCAGACCAAAGCATTTAGTTAGAGTAACAATTAAAGCACTTAGTTTCAGATTTTACCCACTAAGATTATTTTATTTCATGATTTTGATGGTGAGAGTAACCTCTCTAAATTGTGGTTTGATCAATTTTTCACCGGCATGTTTGAATGTCACTGATTTGTCGCTTTTACAAAAGCACAAATTGCTAAAAAACAACTATTTGGTGGGAAGTAATGAATATTTTCTACTGTAGCACTGAGTTTAACAGTCATGCCATGACTGTCATTTTTTAATTATCAGCATTAACAAATACGTTCATAAGTACAGTAGTACTTATGATTCTGGTGTAAACAGAACTTAAGGAGAAAAATGTTGTCTGTGGTCAATACGCCAAGACGCCTCATTATGCCTTATGATCAAATAAGTGTTAAAAATCTATACAAAGTTATTTAATATTAATTTTGGACTGGAATCACAAATTGTTCATTACGTTTGGAACAGCATGTGTGCCTTTCTGCTCCTAAAGACCTTGTGTTTGGTGACACCATTTTCAAAGCTTTTCATCACTACCACCAACTAAAAGGGGAATTGTGTTACTGAATTACTTAAAGGGAAGGGAAGCAAGTATCCAGCTCACCAGCTCTCCTTCGATGATGCCCATCAGAATGGGGAAGTAGTTGTCAACAATCTCCTTACACTGGTCAGCCAAGCCCTCGTCAGGGACCAGCTGACAGGCCTTCTCCATGTATCCAAGGAGTTCGCTCTAGATTCGACACAAGAATTTGGACTTTGGCCTCCCATAAAAAGTACTCAAAACTCTAGTGCTATCATGCCAGCATACCTCAGTGGCATTGTCCTTCAAAAGCTGCTCCACCACCATCAACACCTCTTTGCACAGATCACATGGCACAGATTTCTGCAAGAAAGGAGGTTATATACACTTCGAGCTCATGAATTATGCGCTGGCATACAAAAGCACTTCTGAGAACCAGGTCAGCGCACCATCTGAGGCTTGTTCCACACGTTCTGTTGGCAGTGTTGGACGGCACCACAAAGGGAAGCAGTCTTGGCGTTCTGGCACCAGTAGGGGGGACCACGGGCACACTGCTCCGTACCCAACAGGGGACTCGCCACGGCTAGAAAGAAACAAGAGAATATAGGTTAGATATGTATAGAACAGACACAATGGTCACACAGACATGCAATGGCCCAGTCAAGCCAGCAACTACACAGAGCAGTACCTCATTTCTTATCTGATCAGAGATGACACTTCACATGATTCATTTTAAGTAACATTACCGTTTACTGTATTCCCGCCACTGAATAAGGAAGCACCATCTATTCAGCAAATCACAGTCTTTATTTTTTCTACAACCAGGTGACCAATAACAGGTTACTGAAGTGTACCACTGTAGAAAACGCATGATAAATGAGATTGCATTCATTGAATTCCAATCAACAGTTAAATTTGAGAAGCAAATCATTATAGCTGCCAAAATAGGCTAAAGTATTTTGTTTTCATTTCACAATCAGACTTTCCACACAGAACTGGTATTGAAACCATTAAGATGGCAGAGCAAAGCTGCTTTGCTTTATAGACTGAAAATGGATATGGAGAGGGATTTCTTTTTTTTATGAACCTGCCAGTGCATGTAATGTGTGGAAAGTCCCCGAACCTACCAAGACAGAGCCAGTTAATATTGATTTCACCAAATACAACGCTTAAAATAATTAAAAAATTACAACTTGCCCTGAAATGAGCGGTCAAACCTGCACTGAACAGGCTCACATTCGGTGCCTGCAGATTTCGAGTTCTTGCCTAGAGCTGATAAGAAACTACTAGTTTCACAAACAGGCTGGCAATTTAATCAGACATACATTTTAAAGAATCATTCATTCCTCCTACTGCTCAATCAAAAAAAAAATATTCCATATTTGCAGGCAATATCATCTGACTTATGACAACCACTGACAAAAACTACAAGCAGTCTTATGATCCAGTGTCTGTTTCCACCAGCTCAGCATCAACCTCCGCAGCTGACTGCACAAAAGACAAGTTGACAACACCCAGACGCAAAAGAGCAAGTGCATTTTACCAACTCACTGACACAGTTTTACTGTAATGAATCATGACTCAGAGATACCGGTTTTCTCTTCCACCAATGAGTCAAAAAAATAAGTGCCATAACTAAACTTTAAAAACATCCCTAAAGTACTAAACTCTTAAAAAAAAGCAGGCAAAGTACGCTACTACCGAAAAACACATCCTTGTGTTAAACAGCAGACTCTCACTTGTGTTTTGCCACTCCATATAAAATCATATCGAGAGTCAAAACCAAGGCAGAAGCCACCTAAATAAAAGCATAAAGTGAGAAAGTGCACACTAAAAAGAAAAGATTATGGGAAAGCACTATGCCATAAACCCATGGCTCAAGAACTAGCTGTAAAGCGGGGTCATTTAGGCTACTTTGCATGATCACCGTGTTAGTAATGAGAGTGAGTTTTGATCCTACAAACAATAACCCTTACATTTTACCAGCACTTCTGCTAAATACTAGAGGAGAACAAGACGACTCACCTGCTACTAGACAGAAAACAGGCAACTTAACATGGGAAGGGGTAGTTTCAAAAGCATGTAAAGAAGTGACAGTTTTTAAATTGCACATACAGACCAAAGTATGAAAGGCCACATCTATGCCTTCACTAGCAAAAAAAATATGCAAAAAACTATCCTTTTTACAAAAAGACGAAGTGAAATTGTGATAGTAATGGCAAACGCTAAAGAGGAACGCAGAAGAGGATATGGAGACTACAAGTGTAGCAACAGATCCGATCCCTGGAAGTACGAAGAGGCGTTATTTTGACGCACCAAGCAACCTGGAGACAAATTACGCAAATAATTAATCAGACACCAGACAAAAGCAATAGATAAAGACCAGTTAGAGAAGCAAACAGGTATCGGTCACTGGGTCAATATTCAGACCTCTATCAGAGAAAGAGATAAAGCTGATGAAATCATCTTCATCGATCAAGCACGAGATGATGAAGGTTACATACAAACTGATGCGTCATGACGCGGAAACAATTCGCATTAAATACAAATGAGATTTGAGTTCAAGAAATATAATAAATAATCAGTTAATCCGACTGTTTCACGCAAAAGATTCGCCGGCAGATAACTATTAACATAGACAGTCATGTTAGACCAGTCAAAAACGTGTACGAAAACACATAACTCGAATAAATCACTTTAAAGAAACTGTTTTAAAATAAAAAAGGTCATACTTGACTTCTTATGGGCGCTGTTGTTTGTAAAAAACACAGTTAGCATTAGCCGGTTAGCACAAGACGCGACAGATTGACTAATACACAATATTATTACAGTCACTATCAATATATACGTTAATTCTGTCCAAGACAGCTAGAATAGATGTGTTACGGTGCGTCTATATTTAAAGATAACATTTCCATGCCTGTCAGTAACCTACATATTTACATTAACTGCAGCTATCCCACACTCCTCATAACGAGGTCGAAATATATTACCCGTGGAGATGAAAAGCAGCGTGAGAAGCATCATGACTCGAGCACAGGCTTGTCTCGAAGTGCAGAGAGGTGTTTTGAGTCTTGTCCGTGTCGATGGTAGAGGTGTTTATGCTGCAGTGACTCGCCTGGGTCTCGTGATGAGGCTTTATACTGAGTATATCACTGCGCATGCGCGAGGGGCGAAGCCTTCATACGGAGGATCTCACTGCGCATGCGCGAGGGGCGAAGCACAATCAAAGCTCTTATCGTTTGAACTTTGTATTTTTTATTGTATTTTGGAGTTTGACATAATATTGATGTGATTTATGTCTTCCTTTATATATAACTATAATAGCTATAATAGTCAAAAGCCCAAATAATACAAATACATTCAATATTATACACATATTTTTTTCCTGTTTCAAAAACCTAAATTATAAAAATATTTCTGGGTTAAAAAGTGTACGTAATCCATTTAATGAATTATTGTATCAGTCATAACATGCTCTGCTAGTGTCACACATGTTTTAGTTTGGACATGACATTCTCTGGAAGTAACTTTGAGGATAGATACCATTATATATAATTATAATTTCCACTTGAAAATATATCAGAGTACCATGGTGTGACTCTATAATGATCTAATATATATATTTAAAATGCACTTAGAACATTTACCCTTGTCTTTTTACTTAAAAAAGCTCTTCTAAACAATACTTGTGTTTATTATTTGTATTCTGCTGTTTCTTTGTTCTTATGTACTGAGAAATTATTATGATGACTGTAGTTGAATAAGCTAAGAAGATACTATCTTAATGTTATAGAACTGGTTCATTCCTACATTTAGACTCAAATTGGTTATAGTAGGTTTTCAAGAATAATAATTCTAAGCTGTAGATTGTGAGTTTAACTTGCTTCATTTCATATTAATGTTTCTTTTATCTAAAATATTTTTATCCCAAAATAATGATAATACTGAAATTAACTGTAAAATGTTACATGACTCAGTTCTAAATACTGAATATATCAAATTAATGACAAGTTGGTAGATGGAAGATTTAAAAACAATGTTTTTAAAAATATTTTCTCTTTAATTTTAACCTATTTATATAAGGGACTCTCAAAGATTATAAAACTCTGTTGATTACATTAGTTAAGGCCAACATCTCTATAAGGCAGATGAATAAAACCACAAAAACAAAGCAGGCTTACAATCCAAAACGCCATGATAACAGACTGAGACAAAATAACTTTGTATTTCAGCATCTTGCTTGATTTGATTGGGGAGACAAGAATTTACTTATGGCACATACGATAGCACAACTACCATCATCATCATCAACGATAACAACTATCGATTCAAAAATCACAAAAACTGCAACCAAATTGGTGACTTTGAGCTCAAAAGCATTGAAGAACTAACTTCAATTTATACATTTTTGCAATGACTTTGACTTGTGATCATCATACAGTGATATAGCAGCCATATCACCCTGCAGCCCAAGACCGGTTGCTCACTGAAGCTAAGCAGGGTTGAGCCTGGTCAGTACCTGGATGGGAGACCTCCGGTGAAAACTAGGTTGCTGTTGGAAGAGGTGTTAGTGAGGCCAGCAGGGGTGCTCACCCTGTGGCCTGTGTGGGTCCTAACACCCCGGTATAGTGACGGAGACACTATACTGTCAAAATCACTGTCCTTCGGATGAGACATTAAACCGAGGTCCTTATTCTCTGTGGGCATTAAAAATACCAGGATGTCTTTTGAAAAGAGTAGGGGGGTAACCCCGGCAATCTGGCCAAATTTGCCCATTGTCCTCTGACCATCATGGCTTCCTAATCATCCCCATACACTGATTGGCTGCACCACCCTGTCTCCTCTCCACCAATAAGCTGGTGGGCGTTCTGGCGCAATATGGCTGCAGGTGGATGCTGCACACTGGTGGTGGTTGAGGAGATCCCCCCCCCCCCTTCTATTTAAAGCGCTCTGAGTACCCAGAAAGCACTAGAGAGAGGTGTAGTTCAAAACATTAACTCCAATAAAGTCCAAATACTACTTCATTTATAGTACTGTCAAACGATTAATCGCATCCAAAATAAAACTTTGTTTACATAATACAGTATGTTTATATTTATTATATATATATATATATATATATATATATATATATATATATATATACACACACACACATACATATACATATACACACAGTGGATACGGAAAGTATTCAGACCCCCTTCAATTTTTCACTCTTTGTTATATTGCAGCCATTTGCTAAAATCATTTGTTCATTTTTTTTCCTCATTAATGTACACACAGCACCCCATATTGACAGAAAAACACAGAATTGTTGACATTTATTAAAAAATAAAAACTGAAATATCACATGGTCCTAAGTATTCAGACCCTTTGCTCAGTATTTAGTAGAAGCACCCTTTTGATCTAATACAGCCATGAGTCTTTTTGGGAAAGATGCAACAAGTTTTTCACACCTGGATTTGGGGATCCTCTGCCATTCCTCCTTGCAGATCCTCTCCAGTTCTGTCAGGTTGGATGGTAAACGTTGGTGGACAGCCATTTTTAGGTCTCTCCAGAGATGCTCAATTGGGTTTAAGTCAGGGCTCTGGCTGGGCCATTCAAGAACAGTCACGGAGTTCTTGTGAAGCCACTCCTTCGTTATTTTAGCTGTGTGCTTAGGGTCATTGTCTTGTTGGAAGGTAAACCTTCGGCCCAGTCTGAGGTCCTGAGCACTCTGGAGAAGGTTTTCGTCCAGGATATCCCTGTACTTGGCCGCATTCATCTTTCCCTCGATTGCAACCAGTCGTCCTGTCCCTGCAGCTGAAAAACACCCCCACAGCATGATGCTGCCACCACCATGCTTCACTGTTGGGACTGTATTGGACAGGTGATGAGCAGTGCCTGGTTTTCTCCACACATACCGCTTAGAATTAAGGCCAAAAGTTCTATCTTGGTCTCGTCAGACCAGAGAATTTTATTTCTCACCATCTTGTGGTCCTTCAGGTGTTTTTTTGTGTCTTGCACTGAGGAGAGACTTCCGTCGGGCCACTCTGCCATAAAGCCCCGACTGGTGGAGGGCTGCAGTGATGGTTGACTTTCTACAACTTTCTCCCGTCTCCCGACTGCATCTCTGGAGCTCAGTCACAGTGATCTTTGGGTTCTTCTTTACCTCTCTCACCAAGCCTCTTCTCCCCCGACAGCTCAGTTTGGCCGGACGGCCAGCTCTAAGAAGGGTTCTGGTCGTCCCAAACATCATCCATTTAAGGATTATGGAGGCCACTGTGCTCTTAGGAACCTTAAGTACAGCAGAAATTTTTTTGTAACCTTGGCCAGATCTGTGCCTTGCCACAATTCTGTCTCTGAGCTCTTCAGGCAGTTCCTTTGACCTCATGATTCTCATTTGCTCTGACATGCACTGTGAGCTGTCAGGTCTTATATAGACAGGTGTGTGGCTTTCCTAATCAAGTCCAGTCAGTATAATCAAACACAGCTGGACTCAAATGAAGGTGTAGAACCATCTCAAGGATGATCCGAAGAAATGGACAGCACCTGAGTTAAATATATGAGTGTCACAACAAAGGGTCTGAATACTTAAAACCATGTGATATTTCTTTTTTAACAAATCTGCAAAAATGTCAACAATTCTGTGTTTTTCTGTCAATATGGGGTGCTGTGTGTACATTAATGAGGGAAAAAAATGAACTTAAATTATTTTAGCAAATGGCTGCAATATAACAAAGAGTGAAAAATTTAAGGGGGTCTGAATACTTTCCGTACCCACTGTACATATACAGACACGTGCATGTATATATTTAAGAAAATTTTTTTGTTAATATATAAGCCTACATATATCCATATATAATAAATTATATGAATATAAATATATACATGTAATTATTTTCAATATATATATATACTGTATGTGTGTATTTAAATATACATAATAAATATACACAGTACAGTACACACATATGTGACCCTGGAGCACAAAAGCAGTCAAAATTATCCATTTTTCTTTTATGCCAAAACTCATTAGGATATTAAGATTATATTCCATGAAGATATATTGTAAATTTCCTACCGTAAATATATCAAAACTTAATTTTTGATTAATAAAATGCATTGCTAGGAACTTAATTGTGATTTTCTCAATATTTAGATTTTTTTAGCACCGTCAGATTCCAGATTTTCTAGTTGTATCTCAGCCAGATATTGTCCTAACAAACCATTCATCAATAGAAAGCTCATTTATTCAGCTTTCAGATGGGGTATACATTTCAAAATGGACTGGTTTTGAGTTCCATGGTCACATATGTGAACAAAAACATTTATTTTGGATGCGATTAATCGTTTGACAGCATTACTTAATTTTGAACATTCTGTCCATTTTTTATTCCTAGTTTCTTTTTTACTCTCTAAAATCATCATTCCTACCTTCTAAGTAAAAACAGATCAGGAAAACACAATGATTCTCACGTTTATCTGGAAGCGGCACTCTTTGCTCTCTCAGCTGGTGCTCCACAGCAGTGCGCCTTGGGAAGCTCGGTGTCTTTCTTCAAAACTGTGGGGCGCAGCAGGTCGATGTCCCGTTCAAGGTGATCTAGCAGCTCGCTGACGATCTTCGGCGAGGCGTGGAAGTCGATGGAGAAGTATCCTCCGTGCGTGTGGCGAGAGTCGTGTTTGGAGATCTTGTAGGGCAGCCTGCGCTCGCCGAGGTTCTCCAGAGCCCGG